>NC_134086.1:172087331-173287331 GCF_000715075.1 Nicotiana tabacum | reverse complement strand
TTTTTCTTATTAAACTCCGTACCCAGTCAAACAGGTTCACATAAATTAAAACGGAGGGAGTATAATATATGTATAACTATGTATAATCTATGTATACTAATTAGAAAAAATAAATATTAAATCTGGCCGGTTATTTGTGTAATAATCCCGGAGAAGTTTGCACTAAATAATAATGCCATTACAATGGCTAATTTACAATTACAGGACCAAATAATGGCTATTTATGAATTTTATCTTAAGGAATGAGTGTTGTCGTATTTTTTGGAGTATTGTCACTTTTAGCCTACGCCAAAAACTTTTTTATATACAGAAAATATATAACATACATAATGTGTGTGTGTATATATATATATATATATATATATATATTCGGTTATGCTAACTTATGAATTATACAGTGTTATTTTTCCTTTTGTTTTATGGTGCGTGCGTTAAGAAGCGTAAATAAGGCTAAAGGCAGAATTGGGTGTGGGCTCACGACCCATAAGAAGCCCAAAATTTTCTTAATTTTTGAGCCTATATATTGGTTAAAATAGCACGGTCTAATCAGTTTTTGGATTGGTCATTCAAAAATAGCCAGCGTTTGCCAAGTCACTAAGAAATAGCTATATTTTGCTGCAACAGAGACCGGTCCAGTATAATATACTGGAGTTCGGTGCACCTGTGTATGAACTTCTAGTATATTATGCTGGAGCGATATACTTTGCTAGCTCCAGTATAATATACTGGAGACTGGAGCACCGATGCTCCAAACTCTAGTATATTATGTTGGACCGGTATATTGGAGCTCCAGTATATTATACTGGAGTTCCAGTATAATACTCTAGTATATTATGCTGGAGTATTTTTTCGGATTTTGAACAGTGTTTTCGTTCAGATTTATCTTTACGTGAAAAGTGGCTAAATTTCGATTACTTTTGAAACTGTAACTATTTTTGAATGACCACTTATAAATTTGATTATTTTTGAATTTCTCCCTATATATTGTTTCCCTTGGATGAAGTTGCAGAATAGCATGCACAAGATAAATGATAAGATAGCATCACCAACAACTTTCTTATCATCCAAATAAATGATTATATCTTATTATCTAACTTGCAAAAGAAACATAGATAATTTAACAGATTGAGCTATTTAAATATGTGGCCATCTTGAAGTCCTTAAACACATGCGATTCTAATATGGATCGTACTAATGTTGGGGGTTATTGCTAGTCCAAATTCTAGCACTACGAGGCGAATTTAGCGCGAAATTCATAAATAGCTAGATCTACAAATGGTAATTGAAAAATAATCACAGTTTTAAAAGTAATCGAAATTTAGCCACTTTTGATATAAAAATAAATATGAACAAAAACACTGTTAAAAATTCGAAAAATATTCCAGCATAATATACTGGAGTTCGAATTTTTTACATATGAACTTCCAGCATAATATACTAGAGTTCATACACCGGTACTCCAATCTCTTGTGTATTATGCCGGACCTTTTCGTATGCTGGAAGTTCATACACAGGTGCGCCAATCTCTAGTATATTATGCCGGAACTTTCTATTTTACAACAAAATAGTGACTATTTTTCAATGACTCTACAAACGCTCACTATTTTATCGAAAACTGGCTAGCCAGTGCTATTTTCACGAATTTAGCTAATCCGAGCTCGTTTTTAATTTGTATGCTAATCAAGTTGTCGTAAAATGGAAAGGAAAATCACTAATAAGCTCTTATTTAAATTACGAAGATCCTCTTACACATAACTATAACATTATCTATAAAGTGAGAAGAAAATTCATTTCAAGAACACAAAGTGGGCGTTTGGACATAAAAATTATAATTTTTGAAGAAAAAAAAAGTATTTGAAATTAAGTTAAAAAATAATATTTAAAATTTGAAATTATGTTTGGACATGTATTTCACTTGAAAAAATATTATAATTTTGTGAATGGAAAAGAAAACTTTTGAAAATTTTGAATTTTTAAAAAACTCATTTTTGAAAAAGATCCAAAAAATATAAAATTTCATGGACGAACACATTTTTAAAATTTTTTGAGAAAAGGGAAAAAAAATTAAGCACAAAGAGGGCCTTAATTTCACGAGGGAAAACCAAAAAAGCACTCTCCTTACAATCACTCAATCACGTTCAACCTTCAAATCAGTGGCCATACACTTGCTACTAATGCTTAGCCAAAAAAGAACAAAAAGAGAAAAGAGAAACAAAGAGGGTAGCGTAATTGGACCATGAAATTTGGGCCACATTTTAGCACTTGGGCTAAAATACAAGCACATGGCAAGAGTAAAGGACTAGATCAGGACCACCAACAATTTTAAGGCCTGGGCCTTTTCAGGAACAGAAATTTTCATAAAGCACTATCATTTAGTAGTAATTAATCATCTATAGATACCATTTGCTATATTACGGATTATAGATACCTTTTTTGTGGTTATAAGATATATTTAATGTATTTAAGCTATTGTATTCATGAATACAGTAACAAAAATATGTGTGAATCAGAGAAGTCCAGCTAATCAGTTGTTGTATTCGAGTGTATTCGACTGTATTCATGGAGTGAAACATGGGATTACAGCCGGACAGATTATTGTATTCGACTGTATTGACGGCGTTAAATAGGGGATTACACTATTTTTAAAACGGAAAGTGAATCAATTAACATAATAAACTCCTATATAACTCAAAAAACTCAATTATAACAAACAAAATTTGTATTTTCAGTTATAAAAAAGATTCTCAACCGAAAAATACCCAAAAAATATAGCAATCTTCAGAGAAATTATATAATACATCTGAATACATAAATTATATTAATTAAAAAAAAACATATGAATACATTCATGGCACATAGCGAGACAGTGAATATAATGAAATACATAGAATACAACGGGATAGATTGAAATACAATGGAAAAAAAAGACAATGAATACAATGAAATACATGGAATATAACGAGATACATTGAATTACAATGAAAAAAAAGACAATGAATACAATAAAATATATGAAAATACATTGAAATATATTAACAGAAAATCAATTAAATGTCGAGCATCATACATTGATCTTCCTCAATTTGAATGAGTACTCAGGAAAAAGATGGGATCTTGGACTTGGTATACGGTATTTACTTTCTACTGAAAATGGATAATCTTGAACTGAGGATAGGAAATCAGGAAATTTCCTCTCTTTGACATTTAATTGAAAGCTAAAATCTCTGAATTCTCTAAGAGGAGGAACCCCGAAAACATCATGAGTTTTCTGTTTCTTGGATGTAATAAACCAATTTTCCCTATCAATTTCTTCGTCGATCTCTTTCTTGTTTGTTTTCCGTTTCACGATCATCTTCTTTCTCTTCTTCATGCACATCGAATTGTATGCGGCAATTTATACTCCCCAAACCCTTAAATCATAGTAATAGCAACTTCAGAAAAAGTATCATACGAACTAAACAATTCGAAATCAGCATCTTTGAAGTGGACTTTGCACAAATTCGGTGGAAGAAGGAGGAGATCGGAAATTTTAATGGGATGAGGGAAGAGAATGAGATGTATCAAAGTAGAGAGAAAAAGAAAATAGTGTAACTGATTAACGTATTTAGTGGCTTAGGGCTAAGAGGTAACCAAAATTAAATATTTTGTTATAAACCTTAAAATGTATCTATAGAATATAATTTTTTTAAATGATATTTATTTAAAATAAATAAGGTGTTAACCTTTGCCGAGTTAAAAATTCATTTCAACAATCATATCAAAGCAGATTTTTGTCTGGAGTAGTGTGCTGCTACTTTCATATTTAACAGAATGACACGAAGGCAAAATAACTTTTTAGAATATGTTAGGAATCCCATATAAGTTCAAGCACAAAATGACATTCCACAAATATATAGTTACGGCCTAAAATTCTTCTTCTTATATCTTGAAAAAGACTACACATCTTTTGGTGGGAGAAGACGTAGACAATTTTTTTCGTTTAACCATCTCGTATTCCAAATTTATTGCGTCGATTGATTTAGGTTTATACTGTATAATGCAATTTAAAAATAAAGAAAATTGCAAATAGTTGAGATTTGAGAGGAAGAAATGTGGATAGTTGAGATCTGAATTGTACATGACATTGCAGTTTTAATCTTCATGACTTAAGTGAAAGATTCAAATCTCTTTAAAAAAGAAACTCCTTTATTTATAAGGTCATTTCTCTCCTAAAAAATTTACAAAGAAATTGAAAACGTGTCCCCTTTAACTTAAAAGGATCTAAACTATTTAGTGCAATTGAGTACTATGATAATTAACAAAACTTGATAATTAAATCAGGAAAGAATTGATATGTGTTACTGAGTTTGGTAATTTGTTCAAAAGAATGTTGATTTTCCTTTACCTCTTCTGTATAGTTGTAATTGAATCAGAAGAATGTTTTGCTAAGTAAACCAATTAGAATTTTTAAGATATAATTTGCCACTTTACATCTTCTTTGTTTGAAAGTAGGTTCAACTGATTTGTTGAGAGAAACTAGTGAATATCATTTTAAGTCGAGTTTAATTTGAAAACTTTATTAGTCTTTTGGATAATGAGACAAGCTTGATTGATTTTGAAGGCAGTTTAGGATCATTATAGACTTAATTTAGTGTTAGTAGTTCTGTTTCATTCCAACTTAACATGTGTTTATCGCACTTGACAAAGAGACACGTTTGCCTAAATCGGCATGAGCATAATACGTCGGCGTGAAATATACAGTGATATTGTAATATTTATCCCTGAATAAAAGCTCATTCATCTCATCATATCATTAGGTCAACGTGAACTATCATATTAAACAGAGATTGTCAGCTATTAAGAAAACAAATAAATACTTTAAATCACATTGAGGCATTTTATGTTAGAGTAGTGAGTCCCACATCAATGGCTTTATAAAGCTTAGCCCATTAAATTCAATAAAATAAACAATTGACATATTTAGAATAATATGTGTATTCATATCTAAATGACTTGGACTTGAACATAATTATATATCTAAATTATTTAGATAAAGATCTTATTTTCGTATTTTATTTTGGAACAACTTTTTTTAATTTAAAAATTTAAATTTTGAATTAACATAAAAGTTATGGCTATTCTTAAAAAGGGGCAACTCTTCAAAAAAAAAAAAAAAAAAACTCATTTTCCTCTCTATAAATATGAAGAAACGACAAAAGTAGCGTATTCAATTTGCACCTATATTTTCATGTTTTGTTTTATCCCGACAGAGAACTTACCCATTTTTTCTAATATTTTATAGATGTATGAATCTTCATATTTGGTAGTTCAAAATGGACGGTATGTTTACTTATTACTTCTATTGGTTTTGATAAATATTTGTAGCAGGTAACATGCTTCCACTTTTCAGTACGTACTGTAATTTGTAGATAGTATTTTTAAAATAATCGTATAGTGTGAATAAAAATTATCATACTTATAGTAGTTTGTTACCCAAACTACCACAAAGATTGACGTAGTATTAAGACCTGCGACTTTTTCATTTGTTCTAAATAATGAGTAAAGAGCATTGAGTAGCACAGTAGGACTTTCGAATTTACATGCATGAAATTGGGAAATTGCTGTCTCCTTTCATATAATGCTATTTCTCTTATCAAAATAAATACATACAATTTCCTTTCCCCAATTGGTACTTTATCTACTAAGTACCAAAGTTGTGCTAACTTTTTTCCCCTCAAGTAAAACCCATATTAACAATATCACCCACTTTAACTGCTAATAGCCGGTGCAGTACCCATCTGAATTTGGCCGTTATCGTTGCTGTTCTTCTCCGTTATCTTGGCTTCTTTCAGCTCTCTAGCCGTTTTTCTCCAGTCCCAGAAAGATCCAAACAATGCCTCCATTTCTTCTAGAGTCTTCCCTTGTGTTTCCGGCATCAACGTAAAGAAAAACACAAACGCCACCGCCGCCAATCCGAAGTACAAAAAGAACGCACCGCCAATTGTTATCGACTTTACCAGGGACAAAAACGTCATTGACACTACTCCACTTGTTACCCTGTTTACCGCCACACCTATACTGCATCCAGTTGCCCGTAGCCTCAACGGAAAAATCTCCGAACTGTAAACCCACGTTATTGGACCCATCCCGATTGAGAAAAGTGCCACGTAAGCCAACACCATTGTTATACTAAGTGCAATTGCCCAAACTACTTTTTGTTCAGATTGGTCAATGATTGTAAGTCCGGTGGCGAGTAGCAACAACGACAACACCATTCCGGCGACACTGGTTAACAGCAATGGCCGCCGGCCGGATTTGTCGAGCATGAATGTGGCTACGAGTATGAAAATTGTTTTGACGAATCCGACGGCTACGGTGGCGAGCAACTTGTCGTGATCGGATTTAATCCCTGCTTTTTCAAAAATCCTCGGGCTGTACAAAACGACGGCGTCGATTCCACTTGCTTGCTGAAAGAAATGAATTCCGACGCCGGTGAGTAGTATGTGACGGACGGCCGGCGTTGGTGAGAAGATCAATTCGCGCCATACGTTGTCGCCTTTAGGGCGTTTGGGTACCTCGACGATGTCGTCGTTGCAGTGTTCCGGTATGCCGGCGGCTGCTTTAATATCGGCGAGTCTTAACTGAGCTTCTTCTAAGGAATCGGAGGTTTTGTTCAGAACTCGCCTTGCATCGCCGAGTCGACCCTGCATCACGAGCCAACGAGGTGACTCAGGCATGGCGAGTACACTTACGGCTAAGAATACTGATGGGACTGCTCCGATTCCAAGCATGAATCGCCAACTCAAGTTAGTTGGAAGTCTTGAAAACGCGAAGTTAGACACGTAACCCAGCAATATACCTGCCATTAACAAATTTAAGCACGATTTTAATAGCATGTTGAATATTGTATAATCGCTTTTAAAATAATAGTAAATTTTTTTTTATACATATATATTCTATATGTTATATATAAAAATTATGCAAATTTTATATATTTTTCGGCTATTAAATATGAATAATTTATGGCACATGCTAAACGCGAAAAAGTCTTTGAAATAATGCATAAGTACACTTACAAAATAAAGAGGAAATGTACAATGAATATTTGAGGTTTGCAGTATAGTCAACTAAATGGTAATTACATATAATTTCTAATAATCTTGAAAATAAGACCAATGATATACTATAATTAAATCATAATGCATAACGTAAATAAACTGTAAGTGTATATAGTTAAATTCTTAGTAGTATATTAAGCTTTAGTCAATTCATCATTTGCATAATTTCCTATTATCAAAATATATAAGTCTGATAAAATCACATGGTACCATTAATTAGCTGAAAGTAATTTTTCAGACAACTTTTTACAGGGGACAACTTGATTCATTTATAGGAACTTATTGAGTTTATACTGTCAACTTAGGTTATCGCTATCGCAATAATTTAGACTTACATTAACTTGTCACACTCATATTTGACCATTTGAATTTCACTCCTAACAGAGATTATCATGACGCCTTTACGTTTCCAACCAGAAGTAGAAATTTCAATCTTAACTTGGCAAAAATGAACATAGTTTAATTCTTATATTCACATTATGAAATTATTTAAAAAACAGATTTATAGAAAATATTAGTTGATGATGGCACGTAATCTATTACTACAACTGAATAAAGTACAAATCATTTTTACGATATTATAACATATAATTTTGAATTAAAATATAATGGAATAATAAATTAAGCTGGCATATTCGAGGAAATCTCTCCCTCCCTAGTCTCTCCCTGATCTTTTTCTTGTCTTCCCGGATTCTGCTGTCAGGTTACATTTATTATTAACACATGTTGTTGTTTGTCATTATTGACGAAAGAAAACGACAATTTCAACGTAGAACTCAAAGTCCCAAGTGGTAGGGACGAAACAAGAGAGTTAATTAAAATTACCACGTACCTCCATTAATGAAAACTTCCGGGAAGGAGGTTAGAAATCCGCGAGAAGACGCCGGCGAGACTTCGGCTGTGTAAACTGGAGCAACCATGAGTGCGTACCCGACTCCGACTCCGGCAACGAAACGACCCACCATGAGAAATGCATATGTGGTAGCAAAACCCATCAGAAGAGCTCCGGCAAAGAAGATTGCGGCAGCAACCACCATAGTGTACCGGCGGCCAATCCAGTCGGATGTACGGCCGGCGGCGGCAGAACCAAAGAGAGAGTAGATATTGAGGATTCCTACTAGAATCTCTACTTGGGTATCGGTGATATGGAGGTCTTTCTTAATGTAGATTATGGCTCCACTCATTACTCCAATATCTACATGAACCAAACCATTAAATAATTAACCATAAAGCAAATATTTATAAAATTTAAATTTGATAACTTCAATCTTTAAATTTTAACATTAACTTCATTACATGAAATTAAATTCTAAAAAAAAAGTTCATTACATGTTTTTTAAACTTATAAGTTAAAAGTTTAATACTTAGTATTTTACTAATTTTTCGCGTATATATATTGATATTCTGTGTTGAAAATGCTAGATTTAATGGAATTGGTTAATTATGTGCCACATGCATCCGCAAGGAAGGAAGGCGCGCGCTTGAAATGTTTGTTTCTGCGAGAGCAGCTTAAGGGGCCGTTTGGCAATAAAGATTTTTTCACTTTTTTTAAAAAAAAAAATTACTATTTTTTTAATCTAACATTTGGCCATGAAATTTTCACTTAAAGATGAATTTTGAAATTTTTTAAAAATTAAAAAACTCCAAAAGGCTATTTTTCAAAACTTCTACTTCAAATCACTCATAAAAAATTCAAAAGCAGTCAAAAATTATATTCATGTCCAAACACAATTCTAGCTTTCAAATATTATTTTTACTTTAAAAAAAAATCACTTTTTTCCGCAATTTTACCATTCTTATGTCCAAACGCCACTAAAGTTTTCACAATATTTTGTACGTTTCCTTTTTATGCTTTATCACAATATCTCTTGTGCATGAAAACGAATTAGAAAACTTTCTTTAACTAAAAAAGAATAAAAGAGAATGCTAGTCTTACAAATTAAAGAAAGCTTTGTCCAATGGAAAATTAATTGTTTTTGTCTTACAAAATAGAGATGTAGATAGATGAAAAGGGAGAGAATTCTTACCATAACCAAGCAAGATTGAAGCCAAAGAAGCTAAGAAAGAACAAGCTATTGCATATTTGTTTCTTTTTGGTTTCTTTGGAGGATCAAAATCCTGAATACTTGTAACTATCTGAGGTTGGCCATTATTACTGGCTAGTTTTTCTTCTGCCATGAGAGAAAAATAGATAGAGAGAAGATAGTAGAGAGTCACACAAGAGTGTATGGTTTAATTTTCTTGTGTTTATCACTGAGCTTTATATAGAAAAGGGCCCCTAAATTTGACCCAATATGATAAATTATGGAGCTTTTGGTGGTCCTTTTTTATTTTGTTTATTGAATCTTTACTTGACTCGTTTTTCTGATGTGGACATTTTCTTTTCACATTTAACTCTAACTAGCTCATTGCATATTTTTGCTCGTTTTTCTGATGCCGACATCTAGTTTTATTGCTACTATACACTTAACCATGTACAACTTGATACCATATAGTTTACCTCAATCCATGACTTAATTATCTTCTACCATTGAGCAGAAGAACTATGGTAAAAATTTAATCGCATCGGGTTTTAAACTAAGAAGTTATATTAATTTATGATTGTTAAGTAATTAATAAAATAAGATAGGATATATATGTGTCATATATTTATTTAGTTGATGTACACACTCGTTATGGGTAAATATTTTATTCCGAAGCATTAGGAACTACTACTAAAAGCTCTTTTATTTGGTGTATTTGCAGTGGTTGCTAAGTTTATAATCCTCTTTAGAATTGTTATCCAAAAGTTTTTCAAATATAGAAATTAAAGATCTAGTCAAACTAAACTCATTTTTTTTTTCTATCATAGAAATGATGCGGATAATAATACCCACTATTAGATCACAAAGTGAATCTATATAATTACAGGAATTAGTCTGTTTCAGAAAAGATTGAACACATGAACTCATCCAAACAAATGGGAACCTACCATTTACCATTGAATCAAATTTAGAGCCGTTTGGCCATGAATTTTTTCACTTTTTACGATTTTTTTTTACTTTTTTTTAAATCTTTTCAATTTTCACTTGAAAATGAATTTTAGAATTTTTAGAAAATTAAAAAAACTCCAAAAAATTATTTTTTAAAATTTTCACTCAGATCACTCACAAAAATTCAAAAATAACCCAAAATTATATTTATATACAAGCACAATTCTAATTTTCAAATACCATTTTCATACTAAATAGGGTTAATTTTTTCTCTTTTTTTCAAAATTTTATACTCCCTTCGGTCCAAAATAAGTGATTTTTTGGCTTTTTTCTTGTGGTTTAAAATAAGTGATTTTTTCAGATTTCAAGAATGAATTAATTATTTTTTCCTACATTGCCCTTGGAGTAATTAATGTTGGAGTATGTGTTAGGAGTGTTTATCTGAAGAGATAATAAAGATTAATACGGTCAATTTCATTACTAATTAATGTTAAAAGATAAATTTTGTATTAAAACAACCAAAAAAAATTACTTTTTTGGACGGAGGGAGTAATTCTTATGTCCAAACGTCCATTTTTAATGAGTAGTAGGAAAAAAGAATCTTTCCTTGATCTGTTGGTCATTTGCTAGATGAGAAAAGTCAACGAGATTATCGGCCATACCTAGGAGGACATTTTTATTTAAAAATTTGTGGGATCCAATGAACCCTATCCAGTTGCTCCATTTAGGTTAGCTGGTTCCTTCTGTCAATTATTGTAGTTAATTACTCATATATCGCTAGATCAAACATTAATTTTTGGTAGTTTAGAATGATGCGATATTATATTCTAAGGGCTCGTTTGGTAAATTCGAATTTTTTTCACTTTTTTTTCAAATCAATGTTTATCCATGAAGTTCTCAATTTCAGTTGAGGATGAATTTCGGAATTTTTCGAAAATTTAAAAAAATCTAAAAAGCTATATTTCCAAATTTTCACTTCAGATCACTCTTAAAATTCAAAAAACAACCCAAAATTGTATTCATGTCCAAACACAACTCTAATTTTCAAATACCATATTCACTTACAAAAAATTTCTCACTTTTTTTTTGAAAATTTACCATTCTTATGTCCAAGCGCTCACTAATTAAGGCCTCTTAATGAAGAAAATTATTTTTTTTGGAGTCCGAACATTAACTGAACTGCGCAACCAAGATATTTCTAAATTTTATATTGTCGGCTAACTTAATCAAAATTACCCAATAATTGCACAAAACACATAAGCTCTTTAGGAGTTTCTTTAGATGTTGTAAGCACTAAAGCTATTAAACTAGAAAACAGTCAAATCCATGTGCTTATTATAGGACGTAGTTAAGCTATATGATGCAATCTTTAAATTGGAATTTGCAAATCCTAAAGTATAAAGTTCTTTATTTTCCACAAGGAGAAAGGCAAAGCAAACAGTATATGTTTGTCAAACTTGACTACTTGCACGTATATTAGAGTTTTCCCAGTTCTAGAATTGTTTTTACTGAAAAAGGGAACTGCTTTTAAAGCTTGGCGAACATGAATTTGCATGTCATATTCTAATAATCTTTGAATATAATGCCATATATTTGGCATGAATATGATATGCAATATACCATTATTATAATATAGTCAATATCAAAACCAATGATTTTGACGTTAAGGAAAATAACTTGCACCATATACCAAACCTATTCACATGATTTCATTTCATAAAAACAAGAGGATTACGCATGTTAAGAAAAATAAAATTAAAGTATTACTTCTGCGGATTTCTAGCTGCAATTTGCATTACTTAAAAACATATTGAGAAAACAAAAACTAAAAATATATTGATCTAGACGTAACAAGTTGGCATTAATTTGCTTTTGTTTGTATTTTCCTTTCCTTTTTTTTTTTCTTCTGGTTCGGTCCCATTATTCTTGTTTGTTTGTTTGGGTTTTCCAGGAAACAAGAAAAACATACAAAAATTCTTCTTATTTTTCTTTTTTCTGTTTCCTTCGGAGTAATGATAATATATAAATAATCTGTGTTTACAGTCAACACATAAAGATCTAACTCTGTTCTATATCTGCACATTAATTTTTCGTGCTATATAATTAATTATACCTCAGTAATCAGAGACAAACCCAGTATTTAAAGGCGACGGGTGCACTTTTAGAATCAACAAAAATCTGCTTTGTAAAAATATATACACATATATATAGAGAGAATTTTTGCCGCACTTTATGGGTGCTGGTGACCTCTCTCGGTATAACATATGTTCGCCTCTGCCTCAGTTTCAAAATTCTTCTTGTTTTTTTTTTTTTACTTTTTCCTTCGGATTACATAAATAATTTTTTTACAGTCAACACATAAGGATCTAACTCTGTTCTATATGTGCCACATTAATTTTCGTGCTATATAATTAATTATACCTCAGTTTCAAATTAATTAAAGTCGATTATATGAATCACGTATATCCATTTTGCTTCCACTTTATTTGAGTGCATTTCATCTTAAAAGGCATTCCTGTTTTTCTTTTTTTATCTTTTTTTCTTCAACATAATTGATAAGGGTCTAGAGAAAATGTTCAACTGAATGAAGTAGCCAAAGTTAATTACTAGAATATTATTATATATATCACAGCTATTAATAATATTATTATTATTGCACCTAAGAATTAATGCGTAGGAAAATGGTAAGATAATTCCTTTTTGTTCCGTATTCACGTATTGTGATGCATACAATAAATAATCGTGTGAAAAACCAGACCAGTTTTCTTTGATAGTAAAAGAAATAGAACAATGACCTAAATGTTAAAAAATGAAGCAAAGGTCCACTCTAGGATGTTTAGTAGAGAGAAAATTAACCAACAAGGATTATGATGAAGCGGCAAGTTACTTTTGCTAGGGAGCATTTTACGCCTCCAATGTGAGATTTTTTGTCGCAAATCTGGATTTAATCAGATCGCAAACCAAAAAAAGTACTTAAGAAAATAAGTATTTGAGTCAGGGGCGAAGTCATCTTTTTGCTAAATGTTACGAAAAATTACATTATATACATAAGTAAAATATTAATTTTAGTTTGTATATAAAATATATTGAACACCTTTTATCGAATTTTTTTTAATATTTGAACATCCTTGGAGAAATTTCTTGCTTTGGCACGGCTTTGAGCGTATAAAGAGTTGCTTTCCAAATTCAAATAAAATCAAATTAGTGATTGCATCAGAATGATAGAAAAAGAAAAAAGGGGAGGTGCATCAAATGAATTTGGAAAGTATTGGGAGCTAATAACTGCTGATATATGGGAGTCAACACTGATGGGCTTGGCATACTAGTACTAGTAAACGAAACAAAGGACCCACACTCATTTCTTTACAAAGTCTTGGTTCCAATCTTTGACTCTTTCCTTTCACACTGATGTAACATTCTTGCATTTTATTGAAATTTAATTCCAAAAAACAACTTATTAATTAAGAATTATTTAAGATAATATAAAGGGTCTAATTGTATTATTCCACATGGATGTGTATAAGTTCCAACAGAAAGTCCGAATTCCATCGTTGTCTCAGTAATGTTTCAATATTTCATGAAATACATTAATAATGGTAAACCTGTTTAAAAATAAAGAAGAATTAACCTAAATAGCTATTTACGCAACCTCTTAAACTTAAAATAACTGATGGATATATAATATATAAATAATTTATAAATAATATGTGTATAACTATATATAATCAATGTATAATCCGTTTATACCGGCTAAGAAAAGTAAATAATGAATATAGTCGAATATCCCTTTAATAAATGACATACAGCACATGAAACATGTATATTATTGGTATAACCAAGTACAAACATCGAGGTATAATTTGGCATTTTGTTAGTAGTATTTTTATAACAATATCTTTTTATCTCTCTATATATATTTTCTCCACTTGCTACTCAACTATGCAATACAAATGTTGCAAGTGCATCAATTGGTACTTCTGTTGTATATTTGTTAGCATAACATGCATGCTTGTGATGGCAAGTATATGATTCCTCTAATTTACTCAATCCTTTGACTTAAAAGAATACTTTCAATCGAGGTTGGACCATGAATAATTGGAAAGAAGATTTGACGTACGGGATTAACAGCTCACTAATACATAAGGATGAAACTCAATTGAATTGTATATCTCGGGGCCAAGGCTCAAACACTAGGCTAATGCTCTTAGGCATAATTCAAAGACGAGTTATGTATGGATTATAATATACGTTGAAATTTGTAATGCAATGATTATTTCTTGTTAGATAATATTTCTAAGGAAAAAAAATATAAATCTGAAGAATGTGAGGGTATTTTTGTCATTTAGATCATAATCCGTATATTACTAATACTCATATTCTATTCCGCATAAAAAATAAATACATAGATTCATGCCTATATGGATAATTATGGGTTAAACACTTAAGGTTTTTAGTATTTAACTAATTAATATTTTTAAAGTTATGGGTTCATATCTATTATTTTTATAATTTTAATAAATTTTTATATACAAATTTTTACTCCACGTTGAAAGTTATGAATTCAATTGAACCCGTCGTTAGAACTCTATATACGCCCTGTAGATTCGCGCATAATTTATTATGAATGTATTATTTGTGTGGAACAAAAATATGAACGAAAACAACGTTTTAATGATACATAGTTTATTTAGTGAACAACTCTGATTCCACCCACCTAACGGCTAACGGGCTCTGGCCTCTTGAGTGTACAATATGATATTTTATTTCAATTTAATTTAGTTCACAAAATCTTAACGAGATTTATCATTGAAAATCTAAAAGATTTTCGTGTGTTATCATAAGATTTAAAGGGTGTCCACTACTAGTTCTCTTTGACCCTCATCAATTAGGCTGTTTGGTGAATCACCTGACAGATTATTTAAGTTTAATATTGTTTTTTTCTTCAAAAGTTTAATAATTGCTTTAAATATAAATAAACAGACAGAGATAGAGTCCCAACAGACACGTTATAATGTGAGTTGTAAATTAAATATGGACCACTGACCACAAGAAGATACTAGTATTTGGGCTATTGTACTTATTTAAATTGGACGTTTTTTTAAATGTTATATTAATAAATGAAGAGAGACAAATCCATAATAGGACTTTTCAAAGTTTAAAGATTACTAGGGCTGATCTCTATTTTATATCTTTGTTTATAAATTATTACAACTAGCTAGTCTGTCATCTGTATCAGTATTTCACTAAATGTGGACTTGTTGTCTTATGTGTCAATTGTTCAAAGTTAGCTTTCATGGAAAATGCTGATCCACATAGAGGGAATTGGAAATTTCTCTATGTTGCATACTAAGTTTTGATCATCAGAGCAAATTTTGTAGCCTACAAACCAGGAAAAGATATTTTTGTTACGTAGTATATTATATGATTAAAAAAATGATCTTTGAAGTTAGGCCTAAATCAATACAAAAACTAGCTTATGAAGTGAGAATTGCCGAAAATCATAAATATAAACATAGGCGGACTTATGTGTACTGTTAAGGGGTCGCCAGACCCCTAAACTTCAACAGACGTGTATATCTTGAAAATAATTATTTTAAATCACGTAGCACTAAAACCCTTTAGGGATACTGGCTGAGCAAAATATTATATACTTGTCGCCTTAAAATCCTAGGTCCACCCCTGCGTATAAAGATACCATCTCATCCCTAAAGAAGTGTGGATATTCAATACGCTCCGCACGACCGGGCTTGCCAATTGGAATGTGAATAATATGCTATGGGAGCCCAACATAATCCACGTAAATTCTTTGATTAAAATCATCGTCCTGCAAAGCAATAATGCAAGATTTTGATTATCCTTTCATCTAAATACAATGGTTTGTGTTTTCCCCAAAATTAGGTAACAATTAAATTTGAACGTGGTTTAAAGGATACGTAGATTAATTAAATACGAATAATTAAGAATAACAAATAAATAAATTAAAAATGAAATAAATGATGAAACCAATCGTAATGTTATGAACAAGCCTGATCTTGGATTGAATGGTGACCTCGTCCTCGATTCGACCCTCGGTTCGAGTCCAACAGTGAATGAATAACAGAACAAGTAAGCAAAATTCACAACAGTAGCTAGAAGGTAAAAATAGACCTTTGTTGCATTGAATTGCGTGTTACAATGTGTCAAACTAAAGAAAAACTCCCTTTATATAATAGGAGACTTTCAGTCCTAGTACAAGTCTAAAAAGGTAAAAATCTTCTTTTCCCAGTAATTATTGGTCCATAATTGTCATCGAGCGAGATTCACGTCGTGATATTCGGTTGAGGGTGAGAGTTGAGGCTTCCTACCAGTCGTGCATAATCGTCCATCGTATCTCCCGAGGTCTAGAAATCATACTCGGTCCAGGGTGTGTTGTTTTACCACATCCGATGTCGGATACTTCGTTCATCCTTCCCGGGTTTCGACGAATCTCTGGCCCCGATTACCATCTCGCGAGTACGTGTTCCTCTCTCGTTCTTTCACCGGGAATCGGGATAGTATTACCCCCGATTTTATCTATACATAGATAATCCCCTCATTTTCCGGAGGGTAGATTTATCGAAACGACTGGAAATGAAAAGTGAACCCTAGTTTCTTCCTTCGTACGTTATGACCAAGTCGTTGGGTCAACGAAATGTCTCATCAGTCACGTCGTTCTGACTTCAGACACGCGTCATTCGTCGGTTGACTGTCCTTGAATGTGAAACGCCGCACATTGATTGTTCTCTGCATATAAAAACTCTGACCCCTTTTTCACTTCTCCACTTTCCGATTCTAGAATTCCCGACTTGCCTATAACTCCTTCAAATCTTCATACACTACTATTTATACCTTCAAATCTCCGTCCTCAATCTTCGCACAATCTCTTTGAATATTCAACCTAGGCCTTTATATTTTCATCTCATCTTCAAATCTTCATATTTTTTCTTCAAACCTTTATATTTCTGAGATTCTGATGGCAAAAACTTACAAGTCCATACCTCAGCAAACCGCTCCTTCATCTTTCAACCTGGCCACAGACGCAGAGGTGTCCATTCCTGAGGTGGACCAGGAGCCTCCCTTGACCGAGGCGAATGAGCATAGAGGTACATATGCTCCGTTACTAAGAAAACACTGCCTATAATCCAGGTAGATTGTAACTGGGAAGGCAAGGAGGTGGTTGTCCCCTGTCTCGATGACGACTCACCACTCACATGTAGGGTAACTTAAGTGTTTACACTTAGCCTTTCACGCTCGCCTTGGTGGACCCCATAGTTCTTGACTTCTACAACAAAGGTACGAGGTTTCCCTTGGGCAGATTCACCCATCCATTTGGAGGATTGTAATCCTCCTCCGATACTTCGTGAACAACACCGAAGCACCTCGGTTCACCCTCAACCATCTTCTTTGTCTATATATTGATGATAGGCTATGATTACGTATTTTAGTCGCTTATTACTCTCTAGTTTACTACACTTTAATTGGCTAAACCCATAGCAAACATGCATGAGAATACTGCAAGTAAGAGAAATGTTTGGGGATTAACAAGTGCCATTTTTACAAGAATGATCAATTTCCTAAAACTCACAAGTTTGCTAATGAGGAAGAGAAGTTGAATTGTTTGGGATGATGAGTGAGCCAAATGAAATGGACTATATATAATATAGCAAAAGTATGGTCAAAATTATGAGAGACGAAAGTTGGTTGGCGAGACAGGAAAATTAGGGCAAAACACACTTTGTTGTTTTTCCAATGTTTCTTTCTTTCCAAGAGAGACCGGGTAATTAAGGAATTTACTATTCCCAAGTCCACCACTGAAAAGCAAATATTCTTCTACTTATAGCCTGTTTGGCCAAGCCTATTTTTGGCCAAAAGTGCTTCTTTTTTTTGCCAAAAGTACTTTTGGTAAAAACTTGAGGTGTTTGGCCAAGCTTCTGGAAGGAAAAAACTGTTTTGAGGAGAAGCAGAAGTAGTTTTGGAGAAGCAGAAAAAGTAGATTTTCTCCAAAAGCACTTTTTTGAGAAGCACTTTTGAGAAAAATACACTTAGAAGCAGTTTTTAAAGCTTGGCCAAACACTTAGAAGTGTTTACGTGACCCCAAGAAGGGTTAGGTTTGGACATGCACATCAATAAATGATTATGGCATGCTTACAAACCAGCCAAAGAACACAAATACAAAGAGGGGATGTGGGGTTTGGGATTCATACACATAGGGGAGCATTAATTAAAAGGGGCAGGGAACATATTTCATATGCTAGTAATGTAACTTGATTGCAGAAACATAAGCAAAGTAAATAAGAATAAGAGAAGTTGGGACAATTAAAGAAACATGTTGTTGTTGATGCTTGAAGATTAACTAGGACATACTAGTAAAAAGCAAAATGCAGAAAGAAAAAGTGAGCAAATTTCCACAGCCTAGCCTTGGCTTTCAGCCGGCTAGGCAAAGCAGTAGCACAAGGAGTAGTAGAGAAAAGAGAGAAAGTTTTTGAGTGAAATGTGTGTTTTGAATTCAGATGGTTCGTCTTTGAAAGAAAAGAAAGTGGGTATTTATAGTTCTGAAAACAGGTGAAGAATAAGGTAATAAGTAATGCCTTAACACAAATATAGAAATAATCACAAGTTAGAATCAATTACACAAGTGATTTCCTTTAATTAAGGAATCACTGTTTAACGAGTAGTAATAGGTTCGAATAAGGAAAGAAATCAGTTTGATTATTGCCATATAAGGGATAGTAAAAGCATGCAGTGAGCAATCAAGTCTGATTACAAAAACATGCTTATTTTTGAAAAGGATTCAGCAAGGTAAAACATCACAGTAAAGGGAAAGAAATCAATTAATTTTAAACAGGCGAGTGGAATCAGGTCTCATATGAGAAAAGCTTTTGAAATCAGTCATAAAATCAAGGTCAATCAAGGAAGAAACATGCTTCTGTACTTCAGTATATAAATAGAGTGAACAGAAACATCAGACATATGAGGCCAAGCACATTGGCAAAAGAAACAACATACAATAGTAACAGAAATAAACATAGGATTCGGTAGTTAACAAAGTTAGATAGTCAGGGCTCACACGTATATCCAAAGTGAAGAAGAGAGTCAAAACAAGTACAGGTCTCACAGTAACAAGTGAGGAAACCTTTCGAGAAATCAAGGTTTCGACAATGGTCGAGTTAAAAGATAGTAAAACTCAGAATCAGATGAATCACATAAAGAAAAAGAGAGTCTTAAATCGAGTCAAGTATTCAAACAAACAATTTCAGACCCAAAGACCTAGGGTTTTCAACAATAATCGAGTTTAAAAGATGGTAAAACAAATAAGTCAAACAAGAATGAGGAACTTTAATCAAACTAGTACACAAAACAAACAGTTTCGAAGCTCGAAGGAGACCAAAAAGAATTAGGGTTTTCAACATGCTGACTCAGATAGAAGAACAACATGAGCAAAACATAGCAAAATCACAAACAACATTAAAAATTGGAGAAGAGATCTTTTGAAAAACTTAAAGGAAAACCTTAACGAAAAGTCATTTTGAAAGGAAAGTTGAAGAACTTTCGAGAAAAACACTTAAAACATTCATAGCAAGTACAGATCTAAAGTAGGTCTGATAGAAAATCAAAAGATCTTAAAGATTAGGGTTTCAAAAAACCCAGAAGAGGTGAGAAAGGCCTTGAAAGTTTCCGATCTAATCAAGAAAGTCAAGGATCTGCCTTGAAAGGCCATGGATGGCCGGAGAAAGGTCGTGGATGGCCGGAGAAAAGCCATGAACAACAATCGAGCAAGGACTGGACCAGATTCCTTCGAGGACTGGCCATGAAACCATAGAAACAAACACCCAGGAGCCATAGGAGGCCATTACACATCTTCAATGGCCATGACAGGCCATGGATTATGTAGGGTTTAGGGCAAAGTAGGGTGGGGATAGATGGCGGCGGCTGGGGTTTGTGAGGTTTCAGAGAGAGTTGAGAGAGAAGAGGGATTCAGAGGCAACAGTTGGTGAGAAATGAAGTAGGGCAAGGGGTCGTTTGGGGTTAAAAAAGGAAAGGGCATATAGTGGTCATTGATCTAAATGATCAACGACTGGGATTAAAGGGGTTAAGTGGGGATCCAGGTTTGGGTAGGTTTAGTTGGGTTAGGGGTCGGGGGTGAGCACATGATTTTTGCCCTATATATGAATAATTCCCAAAATTCCAACAAAATAATTTTTCATTATTTTTACAATTTTTTGTGCATTTTGGTATCATTTTCTGATAATGGTTGCATTTTATTTGTGCATGTTGATTCATATAAAATACAAAAAAAAATATGCATTTGTATTTAGGATATAATTTTATATTTTTAGGATCAATTAGGGGTTAGTTTGTTTTAGAACCAAACATGAAAAATTACAAAATAGCTCACTTTCGCATTTTAATTGTTTTAATCATAACTTTGGCGTAAAATAGGTTTTAAATAATTTTAGAATTTAATTAGTTTAGTTTTGAAATATATTAGGACTTTATTTTAATTCTTGCAATTGTATAAAATCAAAAAAAAATCAGAAATAAATAAATAAATAAAAAACACAAAATTACAAAGAAGAAAACAAACAAGAACAAATTGGGCTTATCTCAAATTTAAACCCAAACTTCAGCCCAAATCAGCCTCCGACCCAGGCCCAGAACCCTCTTCCCGTCCAGTCCAATTCGATAAGATCAAAACGGCGCCGTTTGGCGTCGATTAATCCAAGCCTTCGAGGTTAACAAGATCAACGGCTCAGAGGCGGGGTAGGCGTCCTATAAGACTGTCCGAAGGTCCCCCCACCCCATTCATCATCGTCTTCCTCAACCCCCACAAACCCTAGCCGCGCCGCCTTGAAAACCCTAGATCGCGGTGGCGGCGCCGACGCTAATCACCCCCAAATTTACACCCATCGTCCTCCTCACTCCCCTCTTTCCATTCCTACCATTGGTTTCCCTCGAATATTGCCGAAGCTCGTCGAATCTCCGATTGAAGTTTCCGGCCAAGTCGTAAGTTCATCCAAACCGGCCCAAAATCATACCACACCATCCTCAGACTTCGAAGTCGGACAGATAGTACTGAGGCTGATTTTGCCTCATTGGGCTGAAGCAAAAGGAAAATTTGCCCCAAACTGGCAGGGACCATTTGTGGTAACCAGAGTGTTGTCTAACGGGGCATTGTATTTGACAGATGTAGAAGGGAAATGTATAGAAATGGCCATCAATTCCGATGCAGTCAAGAGATATTATGTATGATTTCTTTATTTCTGAATATATCTGTTTGTATTTGGCATATCTTAAAGATTGAAATGACGAAGGCGTTTTATCCTGCTATCCAAACACTTTTATCCCTTGTCATCCCCTTTGAGCCTTACTTATTTTTTATACCCCTCTTTCGGAATTAATGACACTATCAAAGAACACAGGTGCCGAACATAAAAAAAAAGAGATAGAGAAAAGAAAAGGAAAAAGAAAAGAAAAAAAAAAGAAGAAGGAAAAAGAGAAAAACAAAACAAAACAACAAAGGTAACTATGATACTGTGAACTACGTTTGACTTGATCCCGAAAGGGTACGTAGGCAGTCTTACTCCGAGGTTCAGTCATTCCAAAATAAAAATCCAAAAATCCCCAAGCAAGAAATTGGGGTAGAAGTTGTGATTGTTGTGAAAAATTGGATTCCCAAAGTTGTAATTTAAACCCATTTGAATTGTTTTGAGCCGTTTATGCCTTTCTTTCTAACCCAATCCAAAAGCCTATATTACAGTCCAAAGAAAGACCTTCTGATCAGTTTTGAGAAATGCCAAGTCGAGTAGATAGAAGTAATTCATGATAGGGGCAATACTCTGGTTCAAGCAAAAAAAAACAAAGTAAAAATGAGAGAGTCTTATTGGTGAAAACCCTCGAGGGCACCTTGAGGCGAAAGGGAGTTGAAAAATGATTAATTGGCAAAAGGTTTGTGGTTGGAAAACTGTCTCGAGACACCGCAGGATGAACAAAGTTAAGGTTTGGGTAAAGTAATCAAGCGATAGAAATTCTGGGGCAATAAAGTATGGCAATTGAAAGTTGGTTAGATGGACAGATTGGGCTGATTAACCCAAAATGCATGTCAAGACCATTGGTACCAGCTGTTCCGGTCAGATAAGTTTCTTTCCTTTACTTCATTTTTTTAGTCATCCGGTTTTGGATTCTTCCTATCCTTAACCCGTAAAAACCATTGCATTTCATTTTTGTTTGGGGGTTTTGTTTGTCTAAATGTTCCAGTGTCAGTTGTGTTTAAAGCAAAGGGGAAAGGATCTCAAAGCCCACTACCAACTTCAGAAAATGGTAAAGCATAATGTGATAGGGGAGGTCGTCGGAAGTTGCACCGACAGAATATTTGGAAAATGTTGTGAGAAGTGTGAAGGTCCAGGCAAAAAGGGTCAGAAAGATGAGACAACAGTATGAGTACAAAAGCATTCAGGTGGTCAGAAATTGGGGAATGTGGAAGTCGGTTGGAAAGTCAGGCAGTTCAGAGGAAGTTAGTCAACACAAAGCAAGGCAAGGGAAGGATGATGTAGCAAGAGTGCCATCAGCTAACCACCATTTTTAAACTAACGTAATTTTCTTTGATCAAAATAGGGGCAGAAAATTGTTTGGCGGAAGGGATCTCCGTGAGGGGAGAGCATGTATTAACCCAGTTTAATCATGAGTATGGCATGGTTAAAATACAAGAAAATGAAGAGTAGCATAGGGAGACGTAAGTTGTTCCAGGTCTGCATTTTAGAGTAGTGGTAAAGTGTTGCAGTGGGGAACCCGCCCCTATAACAGAGGAATACGTTTCAGTCTGTAAATTTCAAAGCATGCAAGTTTTAGTTTTCAACCCTTATTATATGATAACGAGCCACAGTTTTCCCAAACTGGGGCAGGAAGTTTTTCTTGGTTCGTCTATTTTTGAAATCAGGAGCCCTCCTGGAGAACAGAGGCATACAATTTCAAAATTCAGAAATCAGGAGCCCGCCTGAAGAACAGAGGTAATACAATTCAGTTTAGTTTCAATCAATCTCTTTTGAAGTCAAGAACCCGTCTGGAGAACAGAGGTACAAAATTCAAATCTCAGAAATCAGGAGCCCGCCTGGAGAATGGAGGTGTTAAATTTTTATGTAGTTGAAGTCAGGAGCCCGCCTGGAGAATGGAGGTGTGAAATTTTTAAGTAGTCGAAGTCAGGAGCCCGCCTGGAGAACAGAGGTATACAATTCAAGTTTCGGAAAGCAGGAGCCCGCCTGTACAACAGAGGTATTTCAAGTCTAGCTTTAGTCAAATTCCTATTAATATCCGGTAACATGCGCCCAGTTTCCAAACTGGGGCAGAAAGTTTTCTTCGTTTTGTCTATTTCTGTGAAGTCAGGAGCCCACCTGGATAATAGAGGAGTATTTTCAATTTCAAGTTCAGTAGTCAGGAGCCCGCCTGGATAACAGAGGAATACATTCGAGTTCAAGATTACTCAAGTTCAGCAGTTTGGAGAAAGGGAATAACATCTCAGTTAACCAGGGGAAATAGCAACAGAGAATTTTATCGAAAAAACACAAGACAATGAGGCAACAAGGCAACACAAGACAATGAGGCAACAAGGCAACACAAGACAATAAGGCAACAAGGAAGTACAAGAGCAAGTTTGAAGAATTTAGATAGGATTTTTGTAATTCATAGTTCATAGCTTAGTCTAACTTCTTTTATTTTTGCACGGTGTAATAAAGGAAGTCAGCAAGCAGCAGCAACAGCAATCACAGTGAAATCACAGCTCCCGGTAGTCCCAGCTACCGGACACTCTCGAACTACACTTACCTGATTCCTGTTTAGCCCAGGATATGTAGGCGACTTCTGAAGCAAAGTTCGGTCAAACATTTCAAAATGCTTCACAACGGAATGTTTGAATGGGCAAAAATCGCTCGTATTTGCTCACTTATCTTTGCACGAAAACTCTTTGTGTTTCCGAGCAAAAAGGGGCAGCTGTGAGTACATGATTTTTGCCCTATATATGAATAATTCCCAAAATTCCAACAAAATAATTTTTCATTATTTTTACAATTTTTTGTGTATTTTGGTATCATTTTCTGATAATGGTTGCATTTAATTTGTGCATGTTGATTCATATAAAATACAAAAAAAAATGCATTTGCATTTAGGATATAATTTTATATTTTTAGGATCAATTAGGGGTTAGTTTGTTTTAGAACCAAACATGAAAAATTACAAAATAGCTCACTTTCGCATTTTAATTGTTTTAATCGTAAATTTGGCGGAAAATAGGTTTTAAATAATTTTAGAATTTAATTAGTTTAGTTTTGAAATATATTAGGACTTTATTTTAATTGTTGCAATTGTATAAAATAAAAAAAAACAGAAAAAAAATAAAATAAAAAACACAAAATTACAAAGAAGAAAACAAACAAGAACAAATTGGGCTTATCTCAAATTTAAACCCAAACTTCAGCCCAAATCAGCCTCCGACCCAGGCCCAGAACCCTCTTCCCATCCGGTCCAATTCGATAAGATCAAAACAACGTCGTTTGGCGTCGATTAATCCAAGTCGTCGAGGTTAACAAGATCAACGGCTCAGAGGCGGGGTAGGCGTCCTATAAGACTGTCCGAAGGTCCCCCCACCCCATTCATCATCGTCTTCCTCAACCCCCACAAACCCTAGCCGCGCCTCCTTGAAAACCCTAGATCGCCGGTGGCGGCGCCAACGCTAATCACCCCCAAATCTACACCCCTCGTCCTCCTCACTCTCCTCTTTCCATTCCTACCATTGGTTTCACTCGAATATTGCTGGAGCTCGTCGAATCTCCGATTGAAGTTTTCGGCCAAGTCGCAAGTTCATCCAAACCGGCCCAAAATCATACCACACCATCCTCAGACTTCCCTCAACCCAAATCCATGACCATCTTCCTTCGAATCCTGGTGAAGTAGCTCGGACTTCAAATCTGAAAATTTTCGGTCAAAACCCTAACACAAAATCTTGTGATTTTGGACCGTACTATCCTTAACCATGTGTTTATTGTGAGAACACATGGTTATTGATGTTACGAGTCAAAAATTTGGGAAGATTTGAACAAGCAGTGATTAATCGGAGGTTTAGCTCCATTGGTAAGTTTTTCTTCAACTCTCTGAGTCGTTTTGTATTTAATATAGTCTCATATTCCCTTCTTCTTCTTCTCCCTTCAGTTTGTTTGATTTTTGGAAATCAGTCATAGTCAATTTTGGTTTATTACTGGTTCAGGCTTAAATTTCATTATGTTAGTTTAGTTCATGTCGTTGTTTCTAAGTCCGCTTCAGTTAACAATAGGATTTAGGCTCTGACTCATCGTTACCTTAATTGGTTAGTTGGATTGGTTGTTTATCGATCATATTTTAATGTCGTTCATAGATAATAGTAGTTATTAATTTGAATGGCTAGTATTAATGTTAGCTCATGCTGATACCTGTTTTGATCGCCTTGTTTTTCTTTCTCTGATTGTTTAATGATTCTGGGTTTAGATGTTAGTTTAATGTTGACGACTACTCTCGTTTGATTAATAGATTGTTAGAATATGCATTAGGATAAGTTGTATTTTGATGCAATCTTGATATTCTGCCTTAGAGTTGGACTCGGTTGGTTATAGCTGAGCAAATCTTTTGTTTTAGTTAACTTTAGTTAGATTTTAGCTGGGGTTAAAAGGATTGGGATCAGTTAGCATTGGGTTGTAAATTCCAGACTAGTAGAAGGGCATTTTAGGGATAGAAAAGGGCAGTTTCATTGGGAATAGTAATTTCAAAATAGGGGTAAGGGTAGTATAGGTATTTTAGGGGTAAAAGAGCATCCTAGGGCCTTCTAGAAGGGTATTTTAGTGTAGATTTCAGCCAACTTAGGATATTAGCTTGGGAAACAAGTCAAGAAATGAGGGACTAAACTGAAAATAGAGGAGGGACTAAAAAGAAAACCAAAAAACTGATTAACCCTCTTGGTAGCACCTATAAAAGGGCATCAAATACCTTGAGGAGGGGTCTTCTTTTTGGAGGAAAAAGTTCACTATTTCATAGCTAGTTTAGTTTTCCAGAAATTTTCCTTTCTAGTTCCACATGCAAAGTAGAAGTTAGAAATTCAACAACCAAAAAAGCAAATAGATTCATAAAAATTCAAAAAACATGTACTGTTTCATTCGACTACGAAATTGATTTTCTGGTTTTAGTAGCTGAGTTACAAATCTCAGTTCCTTTTCTGGTGATTTGAGTAGTCAGAGCAATTTCTGGTTGGTTCAAGTAATATTGGGGTTGCAGTCAGTCTGTTTTGGTTCCATTTGTTTAGTTTTCGAGTTTGGGTTGTCCTGGCTGTTTAAAAATTCAGTGTTGAGTCAAAATTTTGGATTCTGAGTTGCTGGGTTGTTGATTCCTCTGTTTGGATTGCTGAATTTGCTCCTGAACTACACTGTTGCATTGCAGCTTCTGATCCATTTTTCTTTTGTTTCCTTTCAAATCTCAGGTACACGCTCTCAGCCTGTTTGTTGTAATGTGAACATGGAATACAATTGTTGCCCTGGAATTGCAATACAAAAAGGATTAAGTTTAGATATTTCTACGTTTGTTTGATACTCACAGTTGTCTTAATTGAATTGTATATGCGAGACATCTAACTAAGTTGTATAACTGTATAATTGATATATGGCATATAGACATGGTGTATTGTAACTGAGTCATCATGGTGGTTAACTTTAGTTTTAGAATGAATGCTGTCAGTATAGTATATTATGGTTTACAGAAAAAAGAAATGAGGCATCGAAACAGTAGTATTTTTAAACAATGTCTCTGTTGCAATTGTTAATGTCAACAGGTGTTTGTTAATGATTAGTTTGTGAGTTCTAGTACCTTAGTGACATAATTTGAATAAGTATGACAAGTTCAGGATTACATTTGGCTTAACTTATCATTTTGATAGTGCTCAAGGTGACTCAATAATTGAATAGTTAAATGGTTGCCCGCAGTTCGTCATTTGTAGTATAATAGCCTGTTAGTTCAATGAGGGGTATGTAATATAGATTTAATTAAGAGATGGGTCCAAATTGGTGGTTTGTCAATCCAGGGGATCGATTCCCAGACTTCAGCGAGCTCAACTGCTATGGGCCACTCCAGGCCCAACGTTGCACTCACAAGAGTCTTCTTCCCAATTGTGTTGGGCCCTTTGAGGCCCAAGACCGGTTGTACGTTCCTTCTATGTTGGATATTTGGGTCCGGGTTTGAATTCGAAGCCCGAGTTCGGATAATAATCAATTAGGATTTTCTTTTTCTTTTAGGGACAACCAAAAAATAGAAAATTGTCGTCACTTTTTTTAGGTTGGCCCTTTTAACAAAAATTGATGAGACAAGCCTCGCCGAATAAAATAAATTGCGGGGTCCTCAATAAATGGTTATTAAAAATGATTAGAATTTGGGAGGGCCATTTAGCGAACTTCACAGCTTTCTCCAAAATAATATTACGTTAGAATCTTTAGGCGCGATTTTAATTAAATTACCTTCTTAAACTCGGGTGCGCATTGATGCGACCTATATCCAAATCTCGACGAAGTCGAAATGTGTTGATAACCACGGGTGCATTGATTGCGACGTGGTTCGAAACGCGTTTTCACGACGTCGCAATTCTTTTAAAATAAATAGCGATGAAAAGCGGTTTATGAATAAAAGGCACATAAGCTAGCATGTATTAAAATCAGATAAAATCAAATACAACAGTTAAGCGACCGTGTTAGAACCACGAAACTCGGGAATGCCTAACACCTTCTCCCGGGCTAACAGGATTCCTTACTCGGATTTCTGGTTCGCAGACTGTAACGGAGTCATATTTTTCCTCGGTTCGGTGTTCAACCGGTGACTTGGGACACCATTAATCTCCCAAGTGGCGACTCTGAATAATTAATAACTAAATCCCGTTCCGATTGTCCTTTAAATGGAAAAACTCCTTTACGCCCTTACGGGTGTAGTGAAAAAGGAGGTGTGACATCGGGTTTAAATAAAATTGGGCCAGAAAATTGGGTCTGATTTGGGGTTCAAATTAGGCTATAATTGGAATGAGATTTGGCTATTATTTAAATAGCCAATTTTTATTTTTTAAATTATAAAAAATAGTAAATTAATTTCTAGAAATAAATTGAAAGAACTAAAATGATTTATAACGTATAATTAACCATTTAAAATATTGGACTTAATTTTATAAATATAAAATACAATTGAATCTTAAAAGGGCTAATATTGTAATTATATGCAATTTAGCTTAAAAATACTAAATAATTTTGTAAAAATATGTAAAAAATCACCTTAGATATATTTTAATATAAATATAAAAGTCCAATAAAGGAATTACCAAATAATAATTTTGAAAATAATTATTGGGTTTTTAAGGATAAAGGAGGGAAATAATTTGATTTAAAAACCTTTATAAATTATGAAAAAATAATAAAATATTTGAATATGCTTACATATGCTTATATATGCCATTTTAAGGGTATTTTATATATTAAAAATATATATATAAAAAATTGGGTATCAACAAGGTAACACAAGAAACCTTCCTCCTTTTCGTTTTTCTCTATTGATACTTTTGCCGTGATGTTTGGCGTTGGCTAGGGTTTTTTTTTTCTAACCCTTTTTCTTTTGCTTCTGGTTTGGTTACGCCAACAGCCCTTTCCCTTTCTTTCTTTTTGATTTGGCAAAAGAAAGGGGCTTCAGCCCTTTTCTTTACTTATCTTTTTTTTTGATTTGTTTTTTTTAAAGTTAGTTTCTTCTTCTTATTATTTTGTAATGATCAATACACCCTTATAAAAAATATAGGGTATTACATATCCAAACGACAAATATTATAGCAGTAGGTGTCGAATTTGGTTATGAAAGAAGTCTTTTCTTGGTCATTCGAATCCATCCGAATTTGGTTGTACCCAGAGTAGGCATCGAGAAAACTGAGTATCTCGTGCCCGACCGTTGCGTCGATCATTCAATCGATGTTAGAGATGGGAAAGAATCCTTATGTCACGCTTTGTTTAGGTCTTTATAATCTACACACATCCTTAGTTTATTTCCCCTTTTACGTACTACCACTACGTTATCCAGCCAATCCGAGTATTTAACTTTTTAGATGTATCCAATTTTTAGAAGTTTGGATACCTCATCACTGATAAATGCATGTTTCATCTCGGACTGTGGTCTCCTCTTCTGCTTAACCGGATAGAACTTCGGGTCCAAACTTAGCTTGTAAATGGTTACCTCCGGCGGGATCCCTGTCAAGTCAAAATTGGACCAAGCAAAATAATCGCCATTAGCTTTAAGAAAAATAATAAGTTTTTCTAAGCTAGGAGGTTGACCCCATGCCCATGTATACCTTTCGATCCGACAAATGCTCAATTAATATGACTTGTTCCAATTCTTCATACGTTTTTTAGTGGCTTCGGTGTCATCAGGAGCTATGAATGATATCGGGACGCCATAATCATCCTCCTCATCTTCTCCTCGTTCTTCCTATTTCTCCGATTTGGTCAAGGCCAGTATCAATGATTGCTCTTTAATCTCTTCCTTTTTGGTTGGTTCCGTGTTCCTTGATGTCGAAACCGAGGGCACCGGGATTACTTCGTCGATGACAAACATCTCCTTTACGATCGACTATTCTTCGTAGATCGTTTTGACTCCCCCACGTGGGAAATTTCAATGCCTAGTGCAAAGTCGAGGGTACTTCCCTCATGTTGTGGACACATTGCCTTTCGAATAGAGTGTTGTACCTCATCTCCCCTTTGATCACGTAGAACTTCGTTTCTTGGATTGTCCCAGTGTTGTTTACTGGCAAGATTATCTCTCCTTTCGTGGTCTCACATTCCATGTTAACTTTGTTCAATACCCGTACTGCCGGTACAATTTGGTCCTATAACCCTGATTGCTTCACGATCCTTCATCTGATGATGTTGGTCGAGCTACATGGATCAATCAACACATGTTTAAATCGAGATTTATTTATAAGTAAGGATATTACCAATGCATCGTTGTGAGGTTGTACAATGCCCTCGACATCTTTATCACTAAACGAGATTGCTCCATCCGAAATATAATCCTGGGTGCATTTTTCCCTTGTTATAAATACTTTAGTGCGTTTCATCATTGGCTCTTGGGGAACATCGACACCTCCGATGATCATATTGATAACGTGTTGAGGCTCCTCTTGTTTGACCTGTTTGTTGGCATTCCTGTTCTTGAAGTGGGTTTTGGCTCCTTCACTCAGGAATTCTCGGAGTTGCCCGTTGTTGAATAACCGGGCAACTTCTTCTCTTAACTGTCAGCCATCTTCGGTCCTGTGACTATGAGTTCCGTGATATTTACACATCAAATTAGGATCTCTCTAGGTAGGATCGAACTGCAACAAAATAGGGGTCATTTGGTCTCCTTGATGTGCCCTATGGATAACACGATGCTCGCAGCGTCCACGTTGAAGTTGTACTCCGACAATCTCGGTAATTCCCTACTCACGAGCAGCCTGTCAAACCCATTTTTGCTCTTCTGATCAAGAGCCAAGACCGCTAGACCCGAATCCATTTCCCCTTCGGTCTGCGCTGTATGGTTGATACCGATTTCTGATTGGTCTTGGCTCTTGATCAACGACTCTCTTCTATCATCGGCCTTGATGGGATAAACATATCCAGAAGGGGCCCCGAATTGGTCGTCCTCGACCCTAATCTTCGACTGATACCTATTGTGGACGTCGGCCAAGGTTACCGCTGGGTACTACACCAAATTCTATTTTAGCTGGCCAAGGAACTTCTGGGATTGAGCCCCTGAGTGAATGCCTGAACGGCCCGGTCATCTGCAACCGGTGGAAGGTCTATCCGTTCCATCTGGAACCTTGACAAGAACTCCTTAAGCATCTCGTTATCCCTCTATTTGACCTTGAAAAGATATGACTTTCTGGTCTCGACCTTGATGGCCCCGACGTAGGCCTTTACGAAAGCATCTGCAAGCATAGCAAACGAGTTAATGGAATTTAGGGGCAAGTTGTGATACCATATCATTGATCCCTTGGACAAAATCTCCCCAAACGTCTTTAGCAACACTGATTCGATTTCGTCATCTTCCAAATCGTTCCCCTTGATTGTACATGTATAGGAGGTCACATGCTCATTTGGATCAGTGGTCCCATTATATTTTGGGATGTCGGGCATACAAAACCTCTTTGGGATCGGCTTGGGTGTCGCGCTCGGAGGAAAAGGATTCTGAATGAACTTTTTGGAGTCTAGTCCCTTCAATATCGGGGTGCTCTCTGGGTCTGATCGACCCTGGAGTTGTATGTTTTCACCTTTTTTTCATTAGCCTCAATCTTTTTCTCACTTGACTCTACCCTTCTCGTCAATGCTTCGAGCATTTTCATTATCTCAGGATTTACCTTAGGCTCGACTTCACCGTTCTCTTGGTAATTTATTCGTCTCTTCGGGTGCTTTCTCGGGATCGTTCAGGCTCGGCCTTGTTGGGGGCGTGGCTTTGATTCTGCTGCTGTGCTATTGCCACTTCCTGAGCTTGCAACATTTTGAAAATCAACAGTAGGTTCACCCTATTACCTTCGACTTCTGGCGGTTCTCGAGTTGTTGGTCGGGGTCCCCCGCGAACATTATTTTCGAGACCAGTTGGCAAATTAACGTTGATAGACACCTGTGAGTTATCATCAACCGGGTTGGCAGCTAGGACACCGTTGGGAATGGCAGGAAGCACATCGTTGCTGGGCACCAAAAATTTTCGCCATGATGGCCAGACTCATCGTCAACGTTCAAGTGAGCAGACTGAGAATTTGACATTTTTGGGCTGACCTAAAATTAAGATTTCAAAGAACAATCGTAAAATAGGGTGTATTGTGGAGATTCGTATAAAATCACCACTATTATCCTTAGCCCCACGGTGGGCACCAAACTTTTTTCCCCAAAATTGGATAACAATTAAATTTGTACGTGTTTTAAAGGATACATGGATTAATTTAACACGAATGATTAAAATAACAGATAAATGAACTAAAAATGAAAAAAATGATGAAACCAATCGTAATGTTATGAACAAACCTAATCTTGGATTGAATAGTGACCTCGTCCTCGATTCGACCATCGGTTCAAGCCCAATAGTGAATGAATAACAGAACAGGTAAGTAAAATTCACAACAACAGCTAGAAGGTAAAGGTAGACTTTTATTGCCTTGAATTGCGTGTTACAGTGTGTCAAACTAAAGAAAAATTTCTCATTTATATGGTAGGAGAGTTTCAGTCCTAGTACATGTCTAAAAGGGTAAAAATCTTCTTTTCTCGGTAATTGTTGATTCATAATCGACATGAGTGAGATTCGCGCCATGATATCCGGTTGAGGGCGAGTATTGCGGCCCTCTATCAGTCGTGAATAACCGTCCATCGCACGTCTCCCGAGGTCTAGAAGTCATACTCGGTATGAGGTGTGTTGTTTTACCGCGTCCGATATCGAATACATCGTTCATTCTTTCCGGGTCTCGACGAATCTCTGGCCCCGATTGCAATTTCACGGGTCCGTTTTTCCCTCTCGTTCTTTCATCGGGAAATCGGGATAGACATTACCCCCTATTTACCCGTACACAATTTCTTATTATAGTTCGTTAGTAGTAATCTCAAAAATTCCTTGATTAAAATGTGGGGCTTGCCCAGAAAATAAAAAAGGAAAGGAAAAGATGGCAATTAAATTTTTTGTTTTTTTTGTTTTCCGTTTTCTGTTTTTTGTTTTTTGTTTCAGTACAAGCGTAGAAACAGGCTTTCTCACACAGTACAAAAATTACGACGAGTTGGTTAGATCAAATTATATAATTTTCCAGGTATTATTCAGTGTGCGTTTGTTATGATTTAATCAAAAGTTTTTTTTTAACCTTTAAAACTGTTTTAGCACATCTTTTGAAGAAAAACAATATAGCAAAAAACTTTTTTTAAAATTACATATTAGGGGGGAAGGAGGTGGAGTGAGGCCGTAAATTTGGGAAGAAATGGAAGACCCCGTTGATGAAATTGGAGCTGTACATCTAAATTTCTTTTTTTTTTTTGGGTCCAAAAGAAACTATTTATATTAAGTTTACGGTGGCATAGTACAAGGAGCTAAGTGTTGTAGTGTGGGTCACATTAAGTTTTTTTTTTGATTTTTTACCCGGTGTTCGGTACTCATATTAGAGCCCGATTATATCCAGATTCGTGCCGTGTAAGGTCCATTCGGGAAAGCGCTTCTACCAAAGTGGAAGAAACCCCGTTAATGAAATTGGAGCTGTACATCTAAATGCTGTAGTGTGACCGTTAATAACTCCAATGTCGTAGCGAACTTCTTAAAAACAACTATCTAAAATGTTTTTGGTTTTATAATATTATTCTAGACATATTCACCCAAACAAATTATCCTAAAATCATTTTAAAACATGTCGAAACGTCACCTTTTAAATTTAGAAAAAGTCCAAATTCAGATACATTATTCCCCTTCTCTTTAAAATTTTATTTGCACAAAAATGAGAAACCAAAATTTAGTAAAAAGGAATATATTTGAGTTTTTGATCAAGAATTGTATTTGATTCCAAAAAATAAAATAAAAAATGCATATATGTTTCAAATTTTGGTAGTTGCAGGTAATAATATTGGACCCAAGAGTCCCTTTCAGTTACCAATAAATAACTGAATTTGTAGATTAGGTGAATGAAAATCAAATGTCAGGAAAGATACTTCCACATGTCTTTCTTAGCTTTTAATAATATTTCTGTTTCAGCCAAAAAAAAAAAAAAAAACTTTCACTTGATAATGTCAGCTCTAAAGCAATAATATATATTCAAACAGTAGGTTGTCGTGATGTATTTTTTCTCCATAAAAATCGAGCAATACTTTGAATCAATCACGATGAACGACATTTCTTGATTTCTCCTTTTTATTTATTTAATCTATGGCCAAAATCAGTGTATCTCTTGAGTGAAGCATTTGCGTGAATTTTCTTAAATTAGTATTTAATTATCAAGAAGCGTTGGATCGCAGTTTTAGTTGATGCTGAGAAAGAATGTCTCTTGATCAAGTGGTGTCTGGCAACATTTCATAACAGCGCAACTTCTCTCTGAATAAGGAATAATATACATCTTATAATTAGTATACAATCATTCACGTCTAATTAGTTTGGGTACATATTAGTTACATTTTTTAATCAGCCAACCCATAGTATTTCTTCTTTACTCTGAAAGAATCTTCTTTACTTAGTCGGAAAAATTAAACTTAATCAGCTCCCCACCTTCTTAAAATTAAAGAAGTAGGCTAATTATACAAGTGGGATCTAACAAACTAATAATGCACGAATATACGTCAACGTATGAGATTTGCCTATGTTTCCTTTTTCTTGTTTCCTTTTTTTCTCCTTGTTTAATTTCGTTTGTAAAGGGGTGCTACAAAATATAGATGAATATTCTATATTATTTTCAATCATTAAAGGAATACAAGAAATTTAAGTTCAAAAACAAGAAATTTAAATTCATGTCAATGAGTTCTTAACTTACATCAGAGATTTTTATATACGATTCTTAAATAGCTATGGAAATATAGATTTCTAGATTTATTTATAATCTAATTGAACTTTGTAAATAGGTCGATGGGAAAAATAAAATTCCCCACCTTAGAATAGAAATGATATTTATTCTTTTGTCTAACAAAAAAATTAGTATTCAATAAATAGATAATTTTCTAATTCTATTATTTTATATATCAATCATAAAAGCTAAGTGAGTTCCATTATGTATTAGTTGGTGAACTAATCAATATTAAATATGAATGGAAAATGGTTAAATTATTCAATTGTTATATCTAACTGAATTCTCGTACTGATATGTGTTGGTTTCTGCTATCTTTTTTTGTTATACTTGTAAATAATAATTCTGGAGAAAAGAATGTTAGCGTATAAACGTAAATATAAATGAAACAGTAACTAATTCGAGCCCATTGAATTCACAGTGTTTCCTTAAGGAATTTAATCTCCTCCTAATATCTCAAGGTTATGGATTATTTCCTCCCAAGATAGAACGAATTACACATTGGTGTAGCGGTACTTCAAACCCCAATGTTTCTGTGAACACAAAGTTCGGCAGCAAATCACACTTACAGTTGCTTTGTTTGTAATTTAAAACAATGCAGAACAAGAGAGGAGAACTGATATTAGGCTAGATTTATGTCATTTGACGATTGTTTTGCCCCAACTTGATTATGTTTCAATGCTCTAATATAATCAAATGATGAAAAATGAGCTCTAAATTGTGTTGCAGGAATGAGGAGCTTATATAAGGCCTTAAAGATGTGATTGGAGCTGCATTGAAGCAAGAAAGACCCTTAGGAGCTGAGTAAGCGAGACGACGAGAAAAAGAATCGACCAAATGAACGCCTGGACTAGCGCGACCATTAGCACGTCCACTAGCGCGACCGCGTTAGCCCAGATGGTCGAGGCAGAATGGTAAGGCTACTAGCGCGGCCATTAGCGCGCCCACTAGCCCATTTCCGGAAAATAATTCCTAGGGATAAATTTGAAAGTCTGAGGGGCAAATTCACTTAACCTATAGAAGGTCAAGCTCGCCCAAGGAGTAGGTGTGCACCTTTTGATAGCTGAGAGCAAGAAAAGGAAAGGCAAGAGGCAAGGAGGAGTATTCTACATCAAGTTTTTCTCTTCTTCCTTTTGTTTTTATGATTTGTAATGAATTTAATTATTATGATGAACATCATTGTTATGAGTAGCTAACTCTTTTAATCTAAGGTTTTGGGTGAACCCGTTGTGGATGAACTTGTTGTTATATTAATATAGTTTGAATTGGTTGTTAATCTCTATTTGTTCAACTACGTTTTGATTTTGGTTAGTTGAAAGGATCCTCAATTAGCCGTTCTTATTTATTATGTAACTTCTTGAGAGAGAGTGCATATTTAGGTAATTGTTTGAACAACATCACTCCCGGAGTATAGGAGAGAGTCATAACCGAGGGTTTAGAGGTTGGAGTAGAGATAACGATACTTCGGGTGCGATCTAAGTGAACTGTAATGCGAATCTAGCAAGTGTAGCTTGAGAGAGTTCGTCTAGTAAATTATCATAATTACTTGAGAGAGAGTTATGATAGCTGAAGAATTCATGATCGATAGAGACAACTAATTCATAACTATAAGAAACATACGACTAAGGAATTCAACAACGGGGGAAACCATTACCTTAGACCTTTATTCCAATTGTCTATAACTGCGTAGTAGTTAATCTTCGTTTTATCAATTCTTTTAGTTGGAGTAGTGACCATAACACCACTTGTTATTTACAAAGTTTGAGAAGGTTGACTCATAAGAATTTAGTACTTTAAAGTCTTCTCTTGATACGTTAATTCCCTGTGAGATTCGACTCGGGGAATAATACCCCAGATTATATTTGCAATGCCCGCTTAGTCTTTTAATAGACACAGTTGAGCGTGATCAAATTTTGGCGCCGTTGCCGGGGATTTAACGGTATTATCAATTACGATTGAAAGAAGTACAAAAATTCTTGGTGTAGTTAGTTCTCTCTATACCCAACTTTTACATTGAAATTTTAACGTTTGTCGACTTGGTTGCACAGGTGCATGCCTAGAAACTCATCGAGAACTGGTGAAGTATTTGAAGCATTACCAGATCCCGAGAAATTTTTCAAGGCCTTGAATCGGGCCAACCGGAAAAACAAACAACAACAAACAACTGACCCATTAGAAACAACAATGGGATATCACGAAGAACACCCAGCTGTACCAATAGCGCCAATGGCACCTTTTATGCCAGAGGCGGCTCTCTATGACTGGCACAACCCACAGCTGAAAATCTGGCCACCTCGATTTTAGTCCCGCAGATACAAGCTGAATCCTTCCAAATCATGAATAACATGCTGCATTTGTTGCAAAACAAGGGATTATTTTCGGGGTCACAAATCGAATATCCTCAACAACATTTGAAAAATTTTCTGTCAATCTGCAAAACCCAAAGGCAGTCCAATGTAACTCCAGAAGCAATCAAGTTACTATTATTCCCATTTTCAGTGACAGGAGTTGCTCAGACCTGGTTAAACTCACATAAATTCCATAACTACTTGGGAGGAGTTAGTCAGGCAATTCGTGAACAAGTTCCACCCCCCAACAAAACCGCGCAACAGATTGATGACATTTTGAGTTTTAAACAGAGACCAATGGAAACGTTGCATGAAACATGGGAGCGTGTTAAAGGGATGCTGGTCATATGTCTGCACCATGGCATTCCAGATTTGATGTTGGGACAGCGGTTCTACATAGGATTGTTAGATAGCGTGAAGAACATTGTTGATGCTTCAGCCGGTGGAGCATTTTTGAGTAAAACATGGAGAGAAGGTCAAGGTCTGCTTGACAAGATGGCATAGAATTTGGGATGGATAACCAGAAATGCACCAATCACTCCAGTGGTACACTTAGTACCTTTAGATCCATCCAATTCAATGGCTGAAAATATGGCCACCTTATTGACACAGATGAGCATATTCACCAAAAAGGTGGAAGAGTCAGGGCAAAAGTAGCAGGTACATATTGTAGATACTACTAATGGGGGCTTGTGCACATCTTGCATTAGTCAGCCAATTGGTAACCAGTGGAAAGTAGAACACGATCATCAGCATTACCCTGAAGATATGAACTATGTGACTAATTATGGGGGCCAGAGACAGGGTAGTCAGAGTTGGGGCCAGCAGAATCAATAGTACAGGCCATCCCAATCACAGTTCAACAGTGGGAATGTGGGAGGTATGAGACCCCCCAACAATATAGCACCTTACCCAAGGCCACATGGATACAGTAATCAGAATCAACAGCAGGGGTATCACCCTCCTCAGCAGCAGTATAGTGGAAGGCAGAAAGATGGGTTTGCTAAACTGGAAGCAATGATGCAACGGGTTATTGGGTCTAATGCAAATATTAGCAAGAGAGTAGATGCACATGATTCAGCGATCAAAAATATTGAAATGCAGATGGGCCAAATTTCGATGTCTCTGAACAATCGCCCTCATGGAACAGTACCTGCAGATACCCAGGTAAATCCAAAAGATCAAGTACCGAAGCAGATGATGGCAGTGAGCCTACGAAATGGCAGAGATTTGGATGTCGAGCAAGAAAGGTCTCGAGAAGCCAAGAAGGATGAGACACTCATATCAGTGCCCATTGAGTTGGATGAATCAACGAAACTGACAGAGGTGACAGTCCAGCCTGCCCAGGAAGAAAGTAGCATTCAAATGGAGACCGAGAAAGAAGCTGAGATAGCACAGGAACCAATGGTTGATGTGGCAGCTGATAAAGATCGAAGCCAAATGATTGGAAAGAAGAGACCTCCTGCGCCCTTTCCTCAGAGTCTAGCTAAGTACCAAAAAGATGGGCAATACAAGAAGTTATTGGAGTGCTAAAACAAATCCAGGTAAATATTCCCTTGATTGATGCTTTGAAAAAGATGCTTGGGTATGCAAAAATGATGAAAGACTTAATGTCCCAAAAATTTCATTTCTAAGACTTGGCCACAGTTACTCTGACTCAGACCTGTAGTGGAGTGGTGACTAGAGCAATTGCGGGAAAGCTGTCTGACCCAGGGAGCTTTACAATCACTTGCACTATTGGTGATTTGCCTTTGCTAAAGCACTGTGTGATCTAGGGGCCAGCATTAATCTTATGCCCCTAGAAATTTATAAGAGCCTGAGTATTGGAAGAGCTAGACCCACCTCTATGTTGTTGCAGCTGGCTGACAGGACGGTAAAGTGACCCTCTGGTATTCTGGATGATGTATTGATTCAGGTAGGAAATTTATGTTCCCTGCAGATTTTGTAATCTTAGACTATATCCCATAATTTTTGGAAGACCGTTCCTAGCCACGGGTAGAGCTTTAATTGATTGTGAAACTGGGGAGTTAAAGATGAGGTTGAACGATGAAGAGACAACATTCAACGTGCAGAAATCTATGAGGCGATCAAGTGAATTCACCAATTGCTCTCTTATTGATGTCGTGGATGTAATCGTAGAGACCGATGATGAACTGCTGACTATTGAAGACCCCCTTGATGCGTGTTTAATGAATTTAGATGAGGTAAAGGGAGAAGAACTGGCTGGATGGGTGATGGCATTAGAGGGTAGAGGGTTCTGGGATAGAACTCTTGAATTTGAGCCCTTGCACCTGGAAAATAGAGAAACTCCTCCAACCAAGCCATCAATCGAAGAACCACCAAAGCTGGAGTTAAAGCCATTGCCAGCCCATCTCAGGTATGAGTTTCTTGGACCTGACTCCACATTACCTGTTATTATCTCATCTAGTTTGTAAGATGTGCAGGCTCAACAACTCTTGCAGGTACTTAAGGAATGCAAGACTGCCATTGGGTGGACCATGGCAGACATAAAGGGGATCAACCCTGCATACTGTATGCACAAAATTTTACTAGAAGAGGGATACAAACCTTCCAGGGAACACCAAAGAAGGCTGAAACCCAATATGAAGGATGTGGTGAAGAAAGAAGTGATCAAGTGGTTAGATGCGAGAATCATTTCCCCAATTTCTTATAGTAGCTGGGTTAGCCCAGTTCAATGTGTACCTAAAAAGGGTGGCATGACGGTAGTTAAGAATGATAACAACGAATTGATCTCTACAAGAATCGTCACAGGCTGGAGAATCTGCATGGATTATAGAAAGCTAAATCTAGCCACCCGGAAGGACCATTTCCCACTTCCTTTCATTGATCAGATGTTAGATAGATTGGCAGGGAGATCACACTTCTGTTTTCTGGATGGATACTCGGGGTACAACCAGATTTCTATTGCCCCAGAGAATAGGTAAAAGACTTCATTTACTTGCCTTTACGGAGTGTTTGCCTTCAGGAGAATGCCATTTGGTCTTTGTAATGCACCTGCAACATACCAACGGTGCATGATGGCCATTTTCACAGACATGGTGGAAGACATTATGGAGGTCTTCATGGATGATTTTTCAGGGGTGGGAAATTCGTTCGATGAATACCTAACAAATTTAAACCGTGTACTGAAGAGGTGCATCGAGACGAATCTAATGTTGAATTGGGAGAAGTGCCACTTCATGGTACAAGAAGGAATCGTCTTGGGACATTTAGTGTCGAGTAAAGAGATTGAAGTTGACAGAACCAAAGTCGACGTGATAGAAAAACTTCCACCTCCCATATCAGTCAAGGCTATTCGTAGCTTCTTCGGACACGCTGGCTTCTACCAGCGATTCATCAAGGATTTTTCCAAGATCGCCAATCCCCTCTGCAAGCTGCTCGAAAAAAATAACCCATTTTGTGTTTTCTGATGATTGCAGGGTGGCTTTTGAGGAACTAAAGAAGCGGCTAGTCATAGCACCAATTATAATTGCTCCCGACTGGGAGCAACCGTTTGAACTCATGTGTGATGCTAGTGACTACGTTATGGGAGCCGTGTTGGGACAACACAAGAATAAGGTAATGGGAGCCGTGCCTAATTCGTTGGGTGCTGCTTCTGCAAGAGTTTGACTTGGAGATTCATGACCGTAGGGGCACGGAGAACCAAGTCACTGATCATTTGTCACGCCTTGAAGGTGCTGAAAATGCAATTGAGTTTGAGGATATTCTGGAAAACTTTCCAGACGAGCAGCTGCTAGCCACAAGTGTGGACGATGTGCCATGGTATGCTGATATTGCAAGCTATTTGGCATGCGGCATTGAACCATATGAACTCTCCTATGTTCAAAAGAAACGATTTTATCGTGATTGCCGAAACTACTACTGGGATGAACCACTTTTGTTTAAAATTTGTATTGACAACATGATCCAGAGATGCATCTCCGAGATAGAAAAATGTTCTGTTTTGCAGGCTTGTCACGCGTCACCTTATGGAAGACATTTTTGAGGAGTTCGGACAGCAGTGAAAGTGTTAGAGGTCGGGTTCTACTTGCCAACAATCTTTAAGGATGCTCACCAATGGGTAAAGGGCTGCAACGAATGCCAAAGAATGGGAAACATATCCCGTAGACATGAGATGCCCATGAATCCAATTCAGCAAGTTGAGGTGTTCGATGTATGGGGAATTAATTTCATGGGTCCCTTCGTCAGTTCTTACGGTAATAAGTACATACTTGTTGCAGTAGATTATGTATCCAAATGGGTGGAAGCTGCAACATTCCCCACCAATGATTCGAGGGTGGTGGTTGGGTTCTTGAAGAAGAATATATTCACCCAATTCAGGATTCCGAGACCATCATTAGTGACGGAGGCACGCACTTTTGCAACCGTGTCTTTGAGAAGTTACAAGCCAAATATGACGTGCACCATAAGGTGGCAACCCCGTATCACCCTCAAACAAGCGGACATGTAGAGGTCTTAAACCGTGAGATCAAGAGTGTGCTCACTAAAATTGTAAACGCCACAAGAACTGATTGGGCGAAAAAGCTGCGCTCTGGGCCTATAGGACTGCATTCAAAACACCTGTCGGTATGTCACCGTACAAGTTGGTATTTGGGAAGGCCTGTCACTTGCCTTTGGAGTTAGAACATCGAGCTTGGTGGGCACTAAAGCAATTGAACATGAACCCTGATGAGGCTGGAGAAAATCAACTGACAAAGTTACATGAGTTGGAGGAATTCAGATATCACGCCTTTGAAAGCACGAGACTTTACAAGGAAAGAATGAAGATGTTGTATGACAAACACATCGTGGACAAAAATTTCAAACCCGGAGACAAGGTATTATTGTACAATTCGAGGTTGAGATTTTTTCCTGGTAAGCTTAAGTCCCGATGGTCTAGGCCATTCAGGGTGACCGAAGTGTTCCTGTCAGGGGCTGTGGAGATAACCAGTGAAGATAGCACTAACACCTTCAAGGTTAATAGACAACGACTCAAACTGTATGTGGGGATGGATGAACCGAAAGAGCTATCTGTCATACTTCTCGTTGAACCACAAAGGTCGAGCGAGCCTTAAATGCGATTGATCTACGTCGTGCCACGACGTTAACTAAGGCGCTGGTCGGGAGGCAACCTGACAGTAGTAGTAGTGGTTAATTGTGAGTTTTTGAAAATGCTAACCAATGCAGGTGACAATGGGCGGGTGATAAGACAATCGAAAAATGGAAAAATCAGGTGAAAATTGTAAAAAAAAAAATTGAAGCCTCCTAGCGCGGCCGCGCTTGTGAACGCGCTAAATTGACAAAACTTTCTGCCTGGACCGCGCTACTGGCCACGCTACTAGCGCGATCTCACTAATGGTCGTGCTAGTGAACGCGCTAAATTGGAAAAACTCTCTGCCTTGGACGCGCTAGACTAGCGCGATCGCGCATCTGAACGCACTACTCAGGGAAGTTTTTTTAATCGTAAATTTACACTTGTTCTTATTTTTTTTGTATCATTCAATTATTATTTTTTTCTTTCTTCAGTCAAAATCCCCCCCCCCCCCCCACATCTAATAACCCACATCTAACAACCCCCCCCTCACACACACTAAAACACACGCCCTAAAACAATTCACAAAACCCTTCCCAATCTCTCACAACTCATATTCTTTTCTTCTTCCACTCCCTTCTTCCAGAAGATTTTCATCTTCAACTAAGTCTCCAACAACATTCCCCTTTAAGCCTCTTATCTACTCCTCACTCTCACTACAGGTATGTTATTCTTGTTTCAATTTTCTTTCTTTGTTTTCACATAATCTCTGCAGATTTTTGTGTGTTTAAGTGTGCTTTCTTTTATATGGTTATTTCTTTATTTGTTTGTTAGTAGTAGATTTGGTAATAATTATTGTAGTATTTGTGGAGTTGCGAATTGTAGAGTGTTGTTTTACTTAAATTGGGACCTTTGAAAGAATTGGTGGTGGTTTATGTTGTATATTGCTTGGAATAAGTTGTGAGTGCCTAATGCCCACAAGGTGTTTGTAAAAAGGCCTCAGTGAGTGTCGTTATGTAATTGTGACCACGTATACGTGTAAAGTCTGAGTAACCGCAGTGCGTCACAATTTTTTGGGTTGGGAAGTACTTATTTGTTAACGTTCTTCAGGTACAATGGCTCCAACGAAGAAACAACGCACAACCGGTCCATCTTCTAGCAGACAAGCAAGCTCATCTAGGACACGCGGGGCTACCACTGAATGCCCTTTCGATAATACCAAATTTATCTCGGCTAAAGCCCAGGACCGCTTTGCTGAGAAGGCTTCTAAAAAGCCAATTCCTGAGAGGGGTATTGGCGTCCGATCGCTCCAACGACTTACCCTCACATGTATGACAAGTTGATGAGACGTGGGCCACAAACATTCATAAATGAGCCTGGTGAGGGTAATGTAATGGTTGTGAGGGAATTTTATGCCAACGCACCTGAAAATGACAATGGAATCATCACAGTACGACGAAAAGCGGTGAATGCCTCTGTTGAAGCGATAAGGACGGCGTACCAGCTACCCCCTCCTGTCATTGATTATGACAACTTCTATGAGTATGGCCGGAACCCCACACAGGAAAAGTGGCAAAGATTATTTGAAACAATCTGTGCACCGGGGAAAGATGTGGTTTGGATGCAATATGGTGAGAAGTTCCATTCCTCCGCGCTCACTTTTGAAGCGAAATGTTGGTTGTATCTGATCAACAACCGTTTGATTCCATCCCACTGTGAGCACGTGATTTTTGCCTTATGAAAACTACTCCAAAATAAATCAAAAAATAAAATAAATTTCTTTTACTGTGTAATTTTTGAATTTGCGTGATGTTAAATATTTGTTTTATGTCCGTAAATATTTACGGTGTCATAATAGAATGAAAAAATAAAATAAAATACATGTTGCATGCATATAGGATTTAATTATGTAATTAAAAAGATAATTTAAACAAAATCACAAAAAATATGCAATAGTTCTATTTTAAATATTTCACTGTGTGATTGACGTTTTATCTATGTGTTAAATAATTGTTATAGAATAATTAATATATTTTTGTGAAGTTAAAATTGTTTTATAATTAAAATTAGAAATCTAATTAGAAAAAATGAAAAAAAAATATAATACATATACACAAAATCGGACCTAGATTAAAATCCAGGCCCAAATCGAATTAATTCCCCCCTCACAGCCCAATCCAAACCAACCTGTCCGGCCCAACTCATGAGTAAATCCAAACGACGACTTTTTTGGTCACACTCCATCAAGGACCGTTGGATTAAATCAATCCAACGGCTGATATCCCCTACCCTTACCCGTAATCCGTAACCCGACCCATTAACCCGATTCAGTCCGACCCCAACGTTAAACCAAATGACGTCGTTTGGTTAAGTGAGATGATCCTGACCGTGAATCTTACTTGATCGGACGGACAAGATCAATCCACCCCTCCCCTATATAAGTTCCAGACCCCTACCCCGGCCCCCTAACTAAACACCCCCCCCTTCCTTACTATTCATCATCGTCCCCAAACCCCCACTCCTAACCCTAGCCGCCCTAGGATTCCACCGCCTGAAACCCGGCGGCATCAACGCCGTCGGTCACCAAAATAACACCCTAGAATCCCCTGAACATCCTCTACACAGATCTAACATTGGTTTCCTTCGAATCAGGCCCCAACTCTTCGAATCTTAAATCGAAGGTTGGCCTGAAAACCTTATCTTCTCCGATGACCTCCAAAATAACACCACAGTTTCTCCTAAATTCCCTCACCAAGGATCTGTTAGTTGCATGGTTCGAATCATACTGGAACTACTCGAATCTTCATTTGAAGATTCGAGTACAACCTAACCTTATCCCAACCTACTTCAAACTCACACCAGTTACCCCCCTGACCTCCTTCGTGCCTAGAACATCTTTGGTTTCCCTCGAATCTAACCAGAAATGAGTAAATCCCAAATCGAACTTTCAAGAACCCTAAAAATACCAGACTTTTGGATTTTGTCCAGATTGAATAAAGATTGAGGTTTAATCGACCTTAGTCGAAGTATTTTCAGTGGAAAATACTTCGACTAAGGTCTGTTTGATTTCAAACAAAGTCCAAATCCAAGTCGAGTTGAGTTCAGTTGAATTTAAAGGTTCAGAGGTAATTTCTGTTTCTTATGTGCATTCTATGTGTATTCTATGTTCGTTTCATTAGTTTGTTTAATTTTTCATAATTTTCTAGTCAAATTTTGTTATACTGTCCCCTACCCGTCAACTTGATTCTAAATGTGAATTGTTTCTGTTGATTGTGATTATGTACAATGTGTGTAATCGACTCGACTAAGTTCGTCGATTAGTTATATCATAAATCTTGCTTCTGAAAATGTTGACTGAAATAACCTGTTTTGGATGGATTATTTTGCTATAATCAGTTAATTAGTTATTGTTAATCAGTTGGTTCTTGTTTAATAAATCCATCAAATGGATGTTATATGTGTGTTGTTTTCTGAACATTAAGTTCAGAACATTGTCAATATATTGACAATGCTCCTGTTTGTTTGATCTTAGTTCAAAAGCTGAGTTCAGTTGAATTATTAGGCTGAATTCAGTATAATGTTGTTATGATGTTAGTTCTGAATTCAAGTTCACAAAGGTTGGGTAAATACAATTGTATTAGGAGGTTAATCATTAGGAATTGGTTGTTAGCTGCTAGACAAGTTTTAATTCAGATAACTTGCTAAAATCTAAGACAGTAATACCAGTAGAAAACAGTAGGTCAGGGACATTTCTGGGATAGAACAATGAGGATAATATGTTAATAGCAATGTGCTGAAAGTGGAAGTTAGTGGCTATAATTTAAGATACTAATGGGGAACAAGGGATAATGGGCTGCTGAAAAACATGATAATAGCACTCAATAGGATTTAAAGTATTCAAAAGTAGTTTTAATGGAACTTTTCTAATTTTAAAGGAGAAAAGGGCCCTGGCAGCACTAGAAGGGTATAGGACAACCTTGTATAAATAGAGGGGGATTGGGACTGATTTAAGGGAGCTTAAAAAGAAAGAAAAACAAAAACAAAAAAATCAGATTTGAAAGCAGATTTTAAGAAGAAAAAGAGAGTGTGAGATTTGAAGAGTTTTTAGAGAGAATTTAGAAGAGAGCTTTGGACAGACTTTGAGAGTTTTTCAGACAAAAAAACAGAAGTTAGGAGAAGTTAGACAGACTTTAAGAGATTTAGAGAGGAAGAGAAAAAATCTGAAAAGATACAGTTTTCAGACAGAAAGATAGAGCTTAATGTGACCGGAAGGGTTATAGTCATAATAAATTTGAAGGAGGGTTACAGTCACACACACACACAGATACAACAGCAGAAACAGAAAATCAGAAAAATGGAAATTTGAAACCGAAAAGAAACTGAAATCTGAAATATTGTTCTTTTGTTGAATCTGTTCAACTTTATTTGGTTCCACTGATTCAGTTAACATCTGAAGTGTCTTTTAAAAATAACTGTACTGTGCATCTGTTTTCTTCGGGTCTTATTATTGCTCAAATCTGTGGGAATACTGGTATTTTGCTGAGTTTGTTACTGCTGCTACTACTGGAATTTACTCCTTCCACCTTCATTTTCAGGTACATGTCTTTTAAATTTCATATTGGAAAGAGATTCAACATGACTAATCAATGAAGCTTGGATTGCAATTCTGTTTTCCATTTGTCCAAGTTCATCGGTTTAAATTTCATTTTTATTTATGTTAGTTAATTAGTAGTGAATTCAATTTGATAACTATGAGTTAATTGTCTTACCTTGAAATTCATATAAGGCTTTGTAATAATGTTAGCTCTTCATCTCATTAGTTTTGTCATGTTTGAACTGTCAAGGTAGGAAACATGATATAAAGATTGGCCATTAACTAGGCCTTGTGACATTGTTAGTTGAATTAAAAATAGCGTAAAAAATATAAAGACCATATTGCTAGTTTATTCTGATAATCTAATTTAGTTGTGAAAGGAATGATATAAGTTGTACGTTCATATGTGGCATTATAACAGGTATCTATAGAACCACTAGTGGATGGTAAGTTGAGTTGTTATGGCTCATTATGATGTTAAAGTATTACGAATGTTTCAAAACATACAAATATGAATATATGGCATGTAAGGCAATGTTGTTAATCACTTTTTATAATAATTCCCTTTCTTATCAATTTAATGCTTATTTACCATCCTAAATAAGTAATTAGGCCTATTGGATTAAAAGCAAGTATATGAGAATAAGATGAGATATACAAATTGCAACACTTTAAGTCAATGACAATTAGAAATGGGATTTGCACTAATTAAATAATGAAAAAATTGTTCCAAAATACTTCTTCCTTTCATAAATCATGTTTGTTAGTTTCATATACAATTCATCCTTTGGCATATATATGTTGTATTTGTTTGAATCATATTTTTATTCTTTTCTTCGAATTTGAATAGCGGGATGAATATAATTTATACTCGGAAATTATAATCAACGGACAACCTTTAATAGATTGTGAATTCTTTTCAAAGAATTCAAAGGCCTCTAAAGTGGGAGTTCTCATGATTTTCATATAAAAATGTATGATATAATAAATAATTTGTGAAAAGTCCATAATACTATTAACAAAGATTTTGCGCAATCAGGGATGCGTTCGCGCACCCTGATTATATTTTAAAAGTAAATTCAGATTATGCGTACGCGCAATTTCGAGCAAATATTTAATAAAACGAATTTCTTTAAAAAAAATATTAAATAATTTCATATAATCCGAGGTGTGCAGTTCATTATCTAAATAAAAAGGGTGATGATGTTCCTGATTTTATTTATAATTTTCGAATATATATATTTTTATAAAAACTATAACACGGATGATTTTATTGTGTACACGTACGCGTGGCACAATCCCCGGTAATTATAAAAGATATATAATACGAATATACGTACGCGTAATTCGTCATAAACAATAAGTAAAAAGCGGTAGTAAAATCATGCAATAAAAATGTATTTAATAAAATCAAGATAATTAAGCCAAGAATGAAAGCAGTTGAGCGACCGTGCTAGAACCACGGAATTCGGAAATGCCTAACACCTTCTTCCGGATTAACAGAATTCCTTACTCAGGATTTCTGGTTCGCAGAATAATAAACAGAGTCATATTCTCCTCGATTCAGGGATTAAAATTGGTGACTTGGGCGCCTTAAAATTCCCAGGTGGCGACTCTGAAATAATTAAATAAATCCCGTTTCGACTGTCCTTTAATTGGAGAAAACTCCCCTTGTACCCTCTCGCGGGCATGGTAAAAAGGAGGTGCGACAGCTCTGGCGACTCTGCTGGGGACTTTTAGTTGTAACCCAGAACCACTGGTTCAGGGTTTAAAGAATTCGAGCTTAAGATAACTGCAATAATTGGCTTTATTTACTATATGATTTTCAACTGTTTATATGCTAATATGCTAAATGTTGCTTTTTATCGCTTTAATATTATTTGAATTGTGAATATATACAACTGCTACGAAACCCCTTTCTTTCTGAGTCTTCTGAATTTATGGTGTACACGTGCGCGTGACCCACCTTTCTGTTAAAGTCATACCAAATAAGACGGAGTTGAGACAAGTAACTAGGCCGGACAGACTTTCGTGCTCCCGGTACGTTGCCCCCGCTTCGGCTCAAACTGTCTGTTTGGGTAAGCCAGGTTTAGAACAATCAACATAAGGTTTTACACTTAGAATAACTCAGCCATGTACCGGATCCCTAGTAGGAACGAATATTTGCATCATATGCATTTGGCCTTGGAGACTCAACACAGGGGTTGGGTCTGTCTAGGACAGGTGAACCCAAAATAAAAGGACCATCATGATGCATCCTACTTGTTACTTGTGCATTCATTTGCCTCGAACATGCTTGTTGACCAGCTTAAATAAAATCATGATGATAAGAAAGGAATAAAATGGGTTGTTTTAAAAAATTTCGAAAAAAAAAATAGTTTTAAATTTTGAAATAAAGGTATTTAATAAATAAATAAAAAAATTCGAAAATGATTTTTTTTTAGTATAAATTTTCCAAAATGAATTTTGACTTTATTAAAATTAAATTTCAGATACAAAATGAGCACCACACAAAGTCCCTCATCCACAAGTACAGAAGAATTTCTATGTCAGCTTCAAATGTGGTGGTATGATTTAGGCGAAGACAGTCAAAAATGGGTCGTCAAGCATTTGGGAAATCTCACGGACATTATGAAAGTTAAACCCCGTGATGATCTGATTGCGGCGTTAGTAACTTTCTGGGACCCTGTTCACAATGTTTTTCGTTTCTCTGACTTCGAGCTTACTCCTACATTAGAGGAGATAGCTGGCTATGCTGGTTTTGACGGAAGTCTAAGAAATCAAAGCTTGATATTCACAAAGGCTCCTTCGGTACATCGATTCTTCGGTCTTCTGAACATCAGCAGTCAAATCAGGAAAAGCAATGTCATCAATGGATGTTGTTCCTTCAACTTTTTGTATTCAAGGTTCGGAAAATCAGATGGGTTCGAAATTCATGAGAAAGGCCTTACTAATAAGCAAAACAAAGACACTTGGCAGATTCACCGTCGATTTGCTTTCATGGTGGCTTTTCTAGGAGTCATGGTTTTCCCAAATAAAGAGCGAACGATTGATATTCGCACCGCAAAAGTTGTGCAAATCCTCACCACTAAAGAAAATCACACCCTTGTCCCCATCATTCTATCAGATATTTATTGGGCTTTGACTTTATGCAAATCAGGAGCAAAAGTCTTCGAAGGATGCAAAATTTTGTTGCAAATGTGGGTGATTGAACATCTCCAACAACAGCCCAAGATCATACAGTATGGGTCAAACAATGATAATTGCATCAAAATATGAGGAAAGAACAAAAAATCATCAGGTGCCAGAAGGGATAGAAGCATGGGTATCTCATCTAAAGGCTTTAACGGCAAATCAAATTGAATGGACCCTGGGATGGCTCCCGATGAGGGAAGTAATACATATGTCAACCTCAAATAGTTATCTACTACTATTGGGATTAAGAAGCATTCAGCCGTATGCACCACTAAGAGTCTTAAGGCAACTAGGGAGATATCAAATAGTTCCTGATGATGAAGATTTGAGTATGCAAGTAATCGAATTACACCCAGAAGCCACTATTCCCGAAGCTCTACTTCAGCAGATGTGGAATGGATGTCGATACTTGAAAAGTGATACTCAAGTCCCAGACACTACAAGGGGTGAGATAAATCCTGGATATGCAATGTGGTTTGAAAAACGATCTCGCGTGGATGATGTATCAGAGCCTGAGCTAAGAAGGCCAACAAAAAGACCCCATATTCAAAACTTCAATGATAAAATCCCAGAACGGTTGATCTGGGGAGAAAAGGAAAAAGGGTACAAAGCAACTATCCATGCCCTAAAAGAAAATCTAAGAAGCCTCAGATTGGAGAAAGATTTGCAAGAACAAGAAGCCGAAGGCGAGAAAAAGAGTCTAGCTTGTGAGAATGAAAATCTTCATGCTAGATTCCAAAAAATGAAAAGAGTTTCTGAAACGCCAAAGAGGAGCTGGAAGGATCAAAAAACCATCGCCAATCTCTTTGAAAGAATGCAAGATTATGATTCCATTCTTGCGGAAAATGAAAGGGCGTTGAGCAAAGCAAAAGAAAGGATCCAATAATTAAACGAAGAAGCCAGATCTAACAAGGAACGCCAGGATAGGCAATCCGAAAAAGACAAGGCACAATTCAAGAAGGAAAAAGACTATTGGACGCGATCAGAAGACCAGCTTCGTGCACAACTAGAAGAGGCAAGAAGATGCAACAGAGAACATCAACAAGCAGACCTCGACAGGGAAAGATCGCAAGCAAGATTAGAGCAGGCTAGACTCCGAGCTCTGTTAGAATCAGCTCTAGATCGTGAAAACCGTGTCAGAGATATAGCCACCACTCGTCAGCAGCAATTGCAAGACCAAGACCAATGTCTCCAAGGTTTCAGGGCACAAATCCACGACCTGGCAGTCTTCACATCTCAAAGTTATGTAAATTGCCAAGGAATGGATTATGAAAGGTTTACAGAGCATGCGCCCACTTTTGCTCGTCATCTAGCAATGGAGTTGGAAAGGATGTATCGTACGCTGGGAGGCCATCCAGGTCAAGCCCCACATTGAGCAGATAATCCAATATTTGACAGCAAAAGTGGAAAGTGGGGCATGTTGTGAGAATGTTAAGAATTGTATCTTTTATTTTGATTTAAGTGTGTGTGTTTTCAAGCCATTTTCTTAAATTTTTCAAATGTAATTCCATCTTTGTGTAATAAAAAAAAATGATTGCCTTTGGTCCGAACTACGCAAGGTCTGATTCATGTAAGGCATGATACGTAGGCAATCTCTAAGATTTGACCACCACGATAAAAGATATATATAATAAATAAAAATGAATAACAATAAAAATTTCAAGAAAGCTGGGACGACACAAATAGTCGAGCAAATGCATAATAGAAAGGGATTATTTGTCTAGGAGCATTGCATCTCAACGTGTAATTATATATGTGTTAAACTCTCAAAACTAACAAGTTTGTTCATTTCAGAATTCAAGCAGTTAGTTTCTCTAAAGAGTATACTGGCATATTATCACTATCACACAAGATCAAAAGGACCAATACCCGAAAGTATGTTTATCCCAGATGTTGACACAGGTATGGAGCTAGAGGAGATGGATGTCGGGAAAATGAAAGAAGAGATGTTTAAACTCAAGCAGCAAATGGCTGAGATGTACCAAGCCTGGTCTACAGGACAGTTACCCCCATCTTACCCAAATAACCCTGCTCCATCAATGACCCAAACTCAGGATAATATCACCACTGAATTATCCCCAAATTTCCCCATTTACCAGCACTACCGAGGCACCACCTCTCAGACACCACAGTCTCCACCTCCAAAACCAGTTCCGTACTTTCCTCCAACTATGACTCCTGTTTTCGTAGCACCTCCCCCTACTACATTTCACAAATCTCCTAGTGAGCCTACATTCCAGGCCCAGGATAACCAATATTACCCCCCGGAGCCCACCTTCAAAGCCTCCGAAATCAATTCAACTGCTCCTCGGTTTGATCTCCCAACCGAAATTGACAAGCCAGCCAAAAATGCTGAACAAGAAGAGATGTTCAAGAAGGTCAAAAGTCTAGAACAATCGTTCCGAGACATGCGGGGATTAGGTGGGCAAGTCAGGGTAGCATACAAAGATTTATGCTTATTCCCCAATGTACAATTGCCAGTTGGCTTCAAGATGCCCAAATTTGACCTATACAGCGGACACGGCGACCCAGTAGCCCACTTAAGGGGTTTCTGTAGCAAGATGCGAGGAGCTGGGGGAAAGGATGAATTATTGATGGCTTACTTCAGTCAAAGTCTAAGCGGATCAGCTTTGGAGTGGTATACATGCCAGGACCATGGAAGATGGTACACCTGGGATGACCTAGCACAGGCATTCACATACCATTTCCAATACAATCTGGAAATCATCCCAGATCGATTATCTTTGACAAAATTTGAGAAGAAGCACAATAAAAGCTTCAGAGAGTATGGTTTTCGGTGGAGAGAACATGCAGCAAGAGTGGATCCTCCTATGAAGGAGAGTGAAATGGTAGACTACTTCCTCCAAGCCTTGGAACCGACTTACTATGCCCACTTGGTTTCAGCGGTTGGGAAATCATTCAACGAAGTAGTGAAGATGGGAGGTATGGTGGAAGAAGGCCTCAAGACAAATAAAATCATGAGCTATTCAGCAATTAAGGCAACTACTCAAGCTATTCAAGGCGGGGTAGGAGGAATCGGAAGAAAGAAGAGGGAGGAAGCAACAGTAGTTGATTCAGGAATTTGGTCGGGACCCAGAGGTTCACCGCTTTACTATAATCAACCACGACCTCGCCAATCAGCTTACCACCATGATTCATCCCAACACTACTATCACCCTTCAGAGCCTCATTTTTCCATTAACCATGCTCAAGCATACAATCAGCCACCTGTTCACACCAATTGGCGTGCTCCTGTCACACCAAATACTTACCCACGAGCCTATCCCGGACCAGGTTTCAGGCCTAGGCCAGCATTCAGGGGAGAAAGGGAACAGAAAAAGAAAACTTACACTCTATTGGGAGAGTCTTACACCAGTCTGTTCCACAGGCTGAGACAGCTAGACATGCTGAGACCAATACAATCCAAGCTACCCAATCCTCCTCCAAAGAATCTGGATTACACCATTAGCTGTGAATATTGCTCCGGTGCACCAGGCCATGATACAGAGAAATGTTGGCATTTGAAAAATGCAATACAAGAGCTGATTGATACTAATAAAATCAAGGTTCAAACCCCCAAAGCCCCAAATATCAATAGAAATCCAATGCCAACCCATCAAGAGGCTAATATGATAGAAATCATACAAGCTAATGGGGAGACAAAAAAGCCGTCACAAACTGTCATGATGATCAAATCTCATGAAACCAAGCCAGATAAGCAGTTAACAGAGGAGAAGCCGGTATCTAAGCAGAACAGAAATGGTGATGGACCATCTATGATAATCGAGTAGGGATCATCGAGCAAAGTTGCCGCAAAACAAGAAAGGCCGAAAGTGATAGTACCAGGGGTTGCTAACAAACCCATTATATTTGTGGAAGGAGCCCGTACAGATCAGGTTATTATTGCACCTGCAATCCAGCTGCCGGTCATCAACAACAAAGTCATCCCATGGAACTATGAACGGGTGACTGTAATATACAAGGGCAAAGAAATCAAGGAAGAAGTGTGTGAGGTGCAAGGCTTGACATGTTCGGGAAGATGTTTTACTCCCGAAGAGTTGAGAAAAACTAAAAACAATCCAACGCCAACAAAGAGAGCTGTGACGGAAGAAGAGGCAGAGGAGTTTTTAAGAAAATTGAAACTCCATGATTATTCTGTCGTGGATCAATTAAAAAAGACCCCCGCTCAAATTTCATTGTTGTCATTACTGATCCATTCAGAGGAGCACCGTCTGGCTTTGATGAAAATCCTGAATGAGGCTCATGTTCCTGAAAAGATCTCTGTAAATCATTTGGGAAAAATAGCCAACAGAATCTTTGAGACAAACAGAATTACATTTGCTGATGATGAATTACCTGTGGAAGGTACCGAGCACAACAGAGCTCTTTACCTCACCGTGAAATGTGAAAACTCCGTAGTAACCCGGGTATTGGTTGACAATGGGTCCAGTGCAAACATATGCCCTCTCTCCACTTTAAACAAATTAAAAATTAAAGAGGAGAGGATCCAGAAGAATAGTATCTGCGTACGAGGATTTGATGGTGGAAGCAGAGATTCATTTGGCGACATAGTGTTGGAACTAACTATAGGGCCAGTTGAATTCACAATGGAATTCCAAGTGTTGGACATGACTGTTTCTTACAACTTGTTGTTGGGTCGACCATGGATCCATGCTGCTAAAGCAGTCCCGTCAACACTACATCAGGCTGTCAAGTTTGAATGGGATCATCAAGAAATAGTCGTGCATGGAGAAGAAAGTTTAAATGCTCACAACAGTACCATTGTACCGGTCGAGGGAACAGAAATTGACCAAGGACCATGGGTATACCAAGTGTCCGACACGGTGTCAGTAGAGAAAATTCCAGAAGGGAAATACCTTCCGAATCCAAAGATATCCTCTGCATCAGTCATGGTAGCTTATGAAATGTTAAAGAATGGCTTTATACCCGGCAAAGGTCTGGGCTTATCTCTGCAAGGAATTGTACAACCAGTATCTCTCCCCGAGAACTGGGGAACATTCGGTTTAGGGTTCATACCCACCGCCAATGACGTGATAAGGGCCAGGAAGTTGAAACTCCGAGCATGGGTTCTTCCAAAACCAGTACCACATCTGTCAAAGTCTTTTGTCAAGACCAGTGCTAAAAATCGCCCGATAACAACAATTCCTCAATCCCGGGTCAATCCTGAAGAGGAATTAATTGAAAGGTTCGAGAAATTGTTTAGTTATGTGAATATGTTGGAAAGCGGAGAAGGGTGTAGCAACGCAGAAGTTCAATTCGTTGGGCCAGAAACAAAGCTCAATAATTGGAAAGCCACTCCTCTCCCAATTCGAAAGGAGTCTTGGTAGTTTATTTTGATTTTCTTTCAGTTTGTTTGGGTTACTTCAGGGTTGTAATCCCAAAGCTTATCTTACAGTTTGTTTGAAGTGTGCAAACCTTGTTATCTTTCATCATCCAATAAAAAGCAGTTCCCTTTTTATTATCATTCCTGATAGTTTTCTTTTCTTTTTCTTCTTTCCTGTACAGTTCCTTTTACGCTGGCTCTAGTGATATGGCATGCATGAGGAATCCTCAGCCCAGTCTTAAAAATCAATCTGGTTCCGAAGTAATAATTCAAGAAATATATTGTGATTATGAATCAGAATATGATGAAGATGAGGTTTTTGAAGAGATTAGTAAAGAGTTAATTCACTTTGAGGAAAAAATCAAACCTAACTTGAGTGATACCGAAGACGTCAATATAGGGGACACGAGTAATGTCCAGGAAACTAAAATAAGTGTCCATCTCGAACCAAAGATCCGAGAGGAGTTAATTAAAGCACTCATAGAATTCAAAGATGTTTTTGCATGGTCGTATGACGACATGCCGGGCTTGAGCACTGATTTAGTGGTCCACAAATTGCCCACCGATCCAACGGTGCCTCCTGTCAAGCAGAGGCTGAGAAAATTCAAGCCTGATATGAGTGTGCGAATTAAGGAAGAAATCACCAAAAAATTGGAAGCAAAGGTCATTCGAGTCACTCGATATCCTGTTTGGTTAGCTAATGTCGTTCCTGTGCCAAAGAAAGATGGCAAAATTAGAGTATGCGTCAACTATCGCAATCTCAACAAAGCAAGTCCAAAAGATAATTTCCCATTACCCAATATCCATATTTTGATCGACAATTGTGCCAAACATGATATAGGGTCTTTCGTGGATTGTTATGCCGGGTATCATCAAATTCTAATGGATGAAGAAGATGCAGAAAAGACGGCATTCATCACACCATGGGGAACTTATTGCTACCGGGTAATGCCATTCGGTCTAAAGAACGCCGGAGCAACCTATATGAGAGCAATGACCATAGTGTTTCATGATATGATACACAAGGAAATTGAGGTATACGTGGATGATGTGATCATAAAATCAAAGCATCAGGCCAACCACGTTGGGGATTTGAGGAAGTTCTTCTTAAGACTTCGCAGGTACAACCTCAAGCTTAACCCGGCCAAATGCGCATTTGGAGTTCCATCCAGAAAGTTGCTGGGATTCATTGTCAGTCGACGAGGCATTGAGCTAGATCCGTCAAAGATTAAAGCCATCCAAGAACTGCCACCTCCAAGAAACAAAACTGAAGTAATGAGTTTGTTGGGGAGGTTAAATTACATCAGCAGGTTTATTGCTCAGCTCACAACAACCTGTGAGCCAATTTTTAAATTGTTGAAAAAGGATGCTGCGGTCAAATGGACCGATGAGTGTCAAGAAGCGTTCGATAAAATAAAAGGGTACTTGTCAAACCCACCCGTGTTGGTCCCGCCAGAGCCAGGAAGACCTTTGATTCTTTACTTGACGGTTTTGGAAAATTCATTTGGTTGCGTATTGGGGCAACATGACCTCACTGGCAGAAAAGAACAGGCCATCTACTACCTTAGCAAGAAGTTCACAGCTTATGAGGTTAAGTATACTCATCTGGAAAAGACATGTTGTGCCCTAACATGGGTAGCTCAAAAATTGAAACACTATTTGTCATCCTACACTACTTACCTCATTTCTCGGTTGGATCCATTGAAATACATTTTTCAAAAGCCTATGCCAACGGGAAGACTTGCAAAGTGGCAGATATTGCTCACAGAATTTGACATCATCTATGTGACTCGAACTGCAATGAAGTCTCAAGCGCTGGCCGATCATTTGGCCGAAAACCCGGTCGATGAGGAATATGAGCCGTTGAAAACTTATTTTCCTGACGAAGAAACAATGCATATCGACGAGGTGGAGCGAATTGAAAAGCCTGGCTGGAAACTTTTCTTTGATGGAGCCGCTAACATGAAAGGAGTCGGAATAGGAGCTGTAATCATTTCTGAAATAGGGCATCACTATCCTGTTACGGCTCAGTTGCGATTTTATTGCACCAATAATATGGCTGAATATGAAGCTTGTATTTTGGGGTTAAGGCTAGCCGCGGACATGGGTATCCGAGAAATCTTAGTTATGGGAGATTCGGATCTGTTGGTACATCAAATTCAAGGAGAATGGGAAACCCGAGACTTGAAGCTCATCCCATACCGACAATGTCTACATGATCTTTGTCAGCGGTTTCAATCAGTGGAATTCCAACATATTCCAAGAATCCATAATGAGGTTGTCGATGCATTGGCTACCCTGGCATCAATGTTGCACCATCCGGACAAAGCTTATGTAGATCCAATACATATTCAAGTTCACGATCAGCACGCTTATTGCAATATGGTTGAGGAAGAATTTGATGGTGAACCATGGTTCCACGACATCAAGGAGTATATCAGGATGGGGATATATCCCGCACAAGCCACAGGAGACCAAAAGAGGACCATTAGGCGATTGACAAATGGATTCTTCTTAAGCGGAGGAGTTTTGTATAAAAGAACACCAGATCTTGGATTATTAAGATGCATAGATGCCAGACAAGCTACAACTGTCATGTCTGAAGTACATTCAGGAGTTTGCGGACCTCACATGAGTGGATATGTGTTGGCGAAGAAAATCCTCCGAGCTGGTTACTATTGGCTTACCATGGAGCGAGATTGTATCAGTTTTGTGCGCAAGTGTCATCAATGCCAAATACACGGAGATTTGATTCATTCTCCACCATCCGAGTTACATACAATGTCGGCACCATGGCCCTTCGTTGCCTGGGGCATGGATGTAATTGGACCAATTGAGCCGGCAGCATCCAATGGGCACAGGTTCATTCTGGTAGCTATTGATTATTTTACCAAATGGGTTGAGGCCAAGACATTCAAATCAGTGACTAAGAAAGCTGTGGTCGATTTTGTCCACTCAAATATCATATGTCGATTCGGAATCCCGAAGGTGATCATCACAGATAACGGTGCTAATCTTAACAGCAACCTAATGAAGGAAGTATGTCAACAGTTTAAGATTACACATCGCAACTCTACCCCATATCGGCCCAAGGCGAATGGAGCAGTAGAAGCAGCCAACAAAAACATAAAGAAGATACTTCGGAAAATGGTAGAAGGTTCAAAACAATGGCATGAAAAATTACCATTTGCATTATTGGGATACCGCACTACTATTCGCACTTCAGTAGGAGCCACTCCTTATTTGTTGGTATATGGCACTGAAGCAGTAATTCCTGCAGAAGTTGAGATTCCTTCCCTTCGGATCATCGTCGAAGCAAAGATTGATGATGATGAATGGGTCAAAACCCGTCTAGAACAGTTAAACTTTATTGATGAAAAACGATTGACCGCAGTATGCCATGGTCAATTATATCAAAGAAGAATAGAAAGAGCATACAACAAAAAGGTACATCCCCGGAAGTTTGAAGTAGGTCAGCATGTGCTGAAACGTATTCTTCCACATCAGGTTGAAGCAAAAGGCAAATTTGCCCCGAATTGGCAAGGACCATTCATTGTGACCAGAGTATTATCGAATGGTGCACTATGCTTAACAGACATTGAAGGCAAGTGCATAGACATCGCGATCAATTCTGACGCGGTAAAGAGATATTATGCATGAATTTTTGAATGTCTGTATTTAGCATTATTTCGAAGATTGGAATGACAAAGGCAATTTATTCTGCTATCCGTAACACTATACCCTTTGTTTCCCCTTTGAGCCATACTTGTTTCTTTCCTACCCTCTCTTGGAATCAATGAAAATCAAGTATGAAATAAAAAAAACATCACTATTATTTAGTGAACTACGTTTGACCTGATTCCTCAAAGAAGGATACGTAGGCGCCTCACAGCTCGGTCATAGGGTGCACAATATACATAAAATGTGCACAAAAAGAAACATCAAGCGACCCCAATCAAGGAACTGGGGCAAGAATTGTATTGGAAATAAGAAAAAGATTCCAAGAGTTGTAATTTTAAACACATACCAAAACTGTTTAGCTTTTAATACCTTTTCCATTTCTAACCCCATACCAGAAAGACCTTTCGACCAATCTTAGAAAAATGCTGAGTCAAGCAAATGAAGATGGTTCATAATACTCTGGTACAAACAAAAAAAAAGTAAAAATGAGAGAGTCTTATAGGTGAAAACCCACACGGGCATCATAAGGCGACGGAAGTTGAGAGAAAAGTAAAATGAGAGAGTCTTATTGGTGAAAACCTTCGTGGGCACCATAAGGCGAAAAGGAAGTGAGAAATGAACAAATGAGGAAAGTTTATCGGTGAAAACTCTTTGAAACGTTGCAAGTCCAACAGGTCTGTGAAATGAAAAATGAGGTTGGATTATGGGAATTTTGGCAAAAACAAAAATGAGACAATTGAAAGGAGATTGATTAAAAGACTGAGTTGATTAATCCGAAATGCATACCCTGATCATTGGTGCCAGTAACTCCAATCAGATAAGGTTTTATTCTTTCTCCAACAGTCATCCAAACTTGGATTTTTCTTTTCATTCTATAATTGTCGAAATCAGCGTGTTTCGCCACTAATAATTCTTACTTTTCTAAAAGCTTTGAGATAAGTTTTATTCCAAACAAATAAGAAGGAATGTCAAGGTATACTACCAAGATTCAAGGTTACATGATGCAAAATACGGCCACGAAAGGTGGGAGATAAAAGATATGGGTGTAAGAAAGGTGAAATCAAAAGTGGATCAGCAAAGTCAGAAGGGACATATGATTACAGTTAAAAGGGTTTGAAGGAAAACATACAGAGGGGAATCCTATAGTCAAGAATCAATTACGAGGACAAAATAGTCTTTTCAACCATTCCAAGGCAATAAAGAGAGACGAAGAGAAGCCTCACCATCGGCAAAAATACCCCAGTTAACCACCCTGCTTTAAACTAACGAAGTTTTCTTTGATTTAAAACAGGGGCAAATACAATATTTGTGTCAGGAAATACCTGGTAGAGAATTAAAGAAGTCAGGCGTCCACCTGGAGAATGAGGATAAGAATTGAAGAAGTCAAGCGTCCACCTAGAGAATGAGGATGAGAATTAAAGAAGTCAGGCGTCCACCTGGAGAATGAGGACAAAGAATTGAAGAAGTCAGGCGTCCACCTGGAGAATGAGGATAAGAATAGAAGAAGTCAGGCGTCTACCTGGAGAATGAGAATGAAGAATTAAAGAAGTTAGGCGTCCACCTGGAGAATGAGGATTAAAGAAGTCAGGCGTCCACCTGGAGAATGAGGATGAGAAAAAGAAGAAGTCAGGCGTCCACCTGGAGAATGAGGATAAGAATTGAAGAAGTCAGGCGTCCACCTGGAGAATGAGGATAAGAATTGAAGACGTCGGGCGTCCACCTGGAGAATGAGGACAAAGAATTGAAGAAGACAGGCGTCCACCTGGAGAATGAGGATGAGAATTAAAGAAGTCAGGCGTCCACCTGGAGAATGAGGACAAAGAATTGAATAAGTCAGGCGTCCACCTGGATAATGAGGATAAGAATAGAAGAAGTCAGGCGTCCACCTGGAGAATGAGGATGAGAATTAAAGAAGTCAGGCGTCCACCTGGAGAATGAGGATGAAGAATTAAAGAAGTCAGGCGTCCACCTGGAGAATGAGGATTAAAGAAGTCAGGCGTCCACCTGGAGAATGAGGATGAGAAAAAGAAGAAGTCAGGCATCCACCTGGAGAATGAGGATAATAATTGAAGAAGTCAGGCGTCCACCTGGAGAATGAGGATGAGAACTAAAGACGTCAGGCGTCCACCTGGAGAATGAGGACAAAGAATTGAAGAAGTCAGGCGTCCACCTGGAAAATGAGGATAAAAATTAAAGAAATCAGGCGTCCACCTGGAGAACGAGGACGAAGAAGTTAAAAAGAAAGTCAGGCGTCCACCTGGAGAACGAGGATGAAGAAGTTAAAAAGAAGTCAGGCGTCCACCTGGAGAATGAGGATGAAGAAGTTAAAAAGAAGTCAGGCGTCCACCAGGAGAATGAGGATGAAGAAAGAAAAGAAGCAGTCAGGCACCCACCTGGAGAACAAGGGAATACAATTGAAGTATTGAAGTCAAAAGCCCGCTCATATAAGAAAGGAGCACACTTAGAATCAATAAAGCAGAGGAATCCAACAAAATCCCCAGCAAGAAACAACAAGAGTCCCAAACAGATGAAAGAAATACGAGACACAATGAAAAGGAATACGGAATAAGCCAAATGCCCAAGAGTCACCAAGATATCAAGACAACAAGAAACGCAAGGGCATGATCTAGATAAGATTTTTATAATTCATGTACCATAGTCTAGTTTAACATTTTGTATTTCCTTTGAAGTAAGGTGTAATAAGGAGGTCATCAAGTAGTAAAAACAGCACAAAGCAGCAGTAACATCACAGTCCCATGGTAGTCCCAGCTACCCAAAACTTCCCGAACTACATTGACCTGATTCCTTTATAGCCAAGGATATGTAGGAAACCTTTGAAGCAGAGGTTCGGTCAAATCTTTCAAAAAAATGCTTCCCACGGAGTATTTGAACGGGCAAAAATCGCTCGTATCCGCTCACTTTATCTTTGCACGAGAACTCTTCGAGTTTCCGCACAAAGAGGGGCAGCTGTGAGCACGTGATTTTTGCCTTATGAAAACTACTCCAAAATAAATCAAAAAATAAAATAAATTTCTTTTACTGTGTAATTTTTGAATTTGCGTGATGTTAAATATTTGTTTTATGTCCGTAAATATTTACGGTGTCATAATAGAATAAAAAATAAAATAAAATACATGTTGCATGCATATAGGATTTAATTATGTAATTAAAAAGATAATTTAAACAAAATCACAAAAAATATGCAATAGTTCTATTTTAAATATTTCACTGTGTGATTGATGTTTTATCTATGTGTTAAATAATTGTTATAGAATAATTAATATATTTTTGTGAAGTTAAAATTGTTTTATAATTAAAATTAGAAATCTAATTAGAAAAAATGAAAAAAAAAATATAATACATATACACAAAATCGGACCTGGATTAAAATCCAGGCCCAAATCGAATTAATTCCCCCCTCACAGCCCAATCCAAACCAACCTGTCCGGTCCAACTCATGAGTAAATCCAAACGACGACGTTTGGTCACACTCCATCAAGGACCGTTGGATTAAATCAATCCAACGGCTGATATCCCCTACCCTTACCCGTAATCCGTAACCCGACCCATTAACCCGATTCAGTCCGACCCCAACGTTAAACCAAATGACGTCGTTTGGTTAAGTGAGATGATCCTGACCGTGAATCTTACTTGATCGGACGGACAAGATCAATCCACCCCTCCCCTATATAAGTTCCAGACCCCTACCCCGGCCCCCTAACTAAACACCCCCCCTTACTTACTATTCATCATCGTCCACAAACCCCCACTCCTAACCCTAGCCGCCCTAGGATTCCACCGCCTGAAACCCGGCGGCATCAACGCCGCCGGTCACCAAAATAACACCCTAGAATCCCCTGAACATCCTCTACACAGATCTAACATTGGTTTCCTTCGAATCAGGCCCCAACTCTTCGAATCTTAAATCGAAGGTTGGCCTGAAAACCTTATCTTCTCCGATGACCTCCAAAATAACACCACAGTTTCTCCTAAATTCCCTCACCAAGGATCTGTTAGTTGCATGGTTCGAATCATACTGGAACTACTGGAATCTTCATTTGAAGATTCGAGTACAACCTAACCTTATCCCAACCTACTTCAAACTCACACCAGTTACCCCCCTGACCTCCTTCGTGCCTAGAACATCTTTGGTTTCCCTCGAATCTAACCAGAAATGAGTAAATCCCAAATCGAACTTTCAAGAACCCTAAAAATACCAGACTTTTGGATTCTGTCCAGATTGAATAAAGATTGAGGTTTAATCGACCTTAGTCGAAGTATTTTCAGTGGAAAATACTTCGACTAAGGTCTGTTTGATTTCAAACAAAGTCCAAATCCAAGTCGAGTTGAGTTCAGTTGAATTTAAAGGTTCAGAGGTAATTTCTGTTTCTTATGTGCATTCTATGTGTATTCTATGTTCGTTTCATTAGTTTGTTTAATTTTTCATAATTTTCTAGTCAAATTTTGTTATACTGTCCCCTACCCGTCAACTTGATTCTAAATGTGAATTGTTTCTGTTGATTGTGATTATGTACAATGTGTGTAATCGACTCGACTAAGTTCGTCGATTAGTTATATCATAAATCCTGCTTCTGAAAATGTTGACTGAAATAACGTGTTTTGGATGGATTATTTTGCTATAATCAGTTAATTAGTTATTGTTAATCAGTTGGTTCTTGTTTAATAAATCCATCAAATGGATGTTATATGTGTGTTATTTTCTGAACATTAAGTTCAGAACATTGTCAATATATTGACAATGCTCCTGTTTGTTTGATCTTAGTTCAAAAGTTGAGTTCAGTTGAATTATTAGGCTGAATTCAGTATAATATTGTTATGATGTTAGTTCTGAATTCAAGTTCACAAAGGTTGGGTAAATACAATTGTATTAGGAGGTTAATCATTAGGAATTGGTTGTTAGCTGCTAGACAAGTTTTAATTCAGATAACTTGCTAAAATCTAAGACAGTAATACCAGTAGAAAACAGTAGGTCAGAGACATTTCTTGGATAGAACAATGAGGATAATATGTTAATAGCAATGTGCTGAAAGTGGAAGTTAGTGGCTATAATTTAAGATACTAATGGGGAACAAGGGATAATGGGCTGCTGAAAAACAGGATAATAGCACTCAATAGGATTTAAAGTATTCAAAAGTAGTTTTAATGGAACTTTTCTAATTTTTAAAGGAGAAAAGGGCCCTGGCAGCACTAGAAGGGTATAGGACAACCTTGTATAAATAGAGGGGGATTGGGACTGATTTAAGGGAGCTTAAAAAGAAAGAAAAACAAAAACAAAAAAATCAGATTTGAAAGCAGATTTTAAGAAGAAAAAGAGAGTGTGAGATTTGAAGAGTTTTTAGAGAGAATTTAGAAGAGAGCTTTGGACAGACTTTGAGAGTTTTTCAGACAGAAAAACAGAAGTTAGGAGAAGTTAGACAGACTTTAAGAGATTTAGAGAGGAAGAGAAAAAATCTGAAAAGATACAGTTTTCAGACAGAAAGATAGAGCTTAATGTGACCGGAAGGGTTACAGTCATAATAAATTTGAAGGAGGGTTACAGTCACACACACACACACAGATACAACAGCAGAAACAGAAAATCAGAAAAATGGAAATTTGAAACCGAAAAGAAACTGAAATCTGAAATATTGTTCTTTTGTTGAATATGTTCAACTTTATTTGGTTCCACTTATTCAGTTAACATCTGAAGTGTCTTTTAAAAATAACTGTACTGTGCATCTGTTTTCTTCGGGTCTTATTATTGCTCAAATCTGTGGGAATACTGGTATTTTGCTGAGTTTGTTACTGCTGCTACTGCTGGAATTTACTCCTTCCACCTTCATTTTCAGGTACATGTCTTTTAAATTTCATGTTGGAAAGAGATTCAACATGACTAATCAATGAAGCTTGGATTGCAATTCTGTTTTCCATTTGTCCAAGTTCATCAGTTTAAATTTCATTTTTTTTATGTTAGTTAATTAGTAGTGAATTCAATTTGATAACTATGAGTTAATTGTCTTACCTTGAAATTCATATAAGGCTTTGTAATAATGTTAGCTCTTCATCTCATTAGTTTTGTCATGTTTGAACTGTCAAGGTAGGAAACATGATATAAAGATTGGCCATTAACTAGGCCTTGTGACATTGTTAGTTGAATTAAAAATAGCGTAAAAAATATAAAGACCATATTGCTAGTTTATTCTGATAATCTAATTTAGTTGTGAAAGGAATGATATAAGTTGTACGTTCATATGTGGCATTATAACAGGTATCTATAGAACCACTAGTGGATGGTAAGTTGAGTTGTTATGGCTCATTATGATGTTAAAGTATTACGAATGTTTCAAAACATACAAATATGAATATATGGCATGTAAGGCAATGTTGTTAATCACTTTGTATAATAATTCCCTTTCTTATCAATTTAATGCTTATTTACCATCCTAAATAAGTAATTAGGCCTATTGGATTAAAAGCAAGTATATGAGAATAATATGAGATATACAAATTGCAACACTTTAAGTCAATGACAATTAGAAATGGGATTTGCACTAATTAAATAATGAAAAAATTGTTCCAAAATACTTCTTCCTTTCATAAATCATGTTTGTTAGTTTCATATACAATTCATCCTTTGGCATATATATGTTGTATTTGTTTGAATCATATTTTTATTCTTTTCTTCGAATTTGAATAGCGGGATAAATATAATTTATACTCGGAAATTATAATCGACGGACAACCTTTAATAGATTGTGAATTCTTTTCAAAGAATTCAAAGGCCTCTAAAGTGGGAGTTCTCATGATTTTCATATAAAAATGTATGATATAATAAATAATTTGTGAAAAGTCCATAATACTATTAACAAAGATTTTGCGCAATCAGGGATGCGTTCGCGCACCCTGATTATATTTTAAAAGTAAATTCGGATTATGCGTACGCGCAATTTCGAGCGAATATTTAATAAAATGAATTTCTTTAAAAAAAATATTAAATAATTTCATATAATCCGAGGTGTGCAGTTCATTATCTAAATAAAAAGGGTGATGATGTTCCTGATTTTATTTTTAATTTTCGAATATATATTTTTATAAAAACTATAACATGGATGATTTTATTGTGTACACGTACGCGTGGCACAATCCCCGGTAATTATAAAAGATATATAATACGAATATACGTACGCGTAATTCGTCATAAACAATAAGTAAAAAGCGGTAGTAAAATCATGCAATAAAAATGTATTTAATAAAATCAAGATAATTAAGCCAAGAATGAAAGCAGTTGAGCGACCGTGCTAGAACCACGGAATTCGGAAATGCCTAACACCTTCTTCCGGATTAACAGAATTCCTTACTCAGGATTTCTGGTTCGCAGAATAATAAACAGAGTCATATTCTCCTCGATTCAGGGATTAAAATTGGTGACTTGGGACGCCTTAAAATTCCCAGGTGGCGACTCTGAAATAATTAAATAAATCCCGTTTCGACTGTCCTTTAATTGGAGAAAACTCCCCTTGTACCCTCTCGCGGGCACGGTAAAAAGGAGGTGCGACACCCACAATACCATAGAGGTAAATGGGCCCAGAGCTGCTTTGATTTGGTGTTTCGTCAATGGGTACAACTTCGACGTCGCTAAAGTAATACATGACGAGATGTTCATCGGGAGCCGAATAAAAAGGTATGGATTCTTCTTCCCTTCTTTAATAACTCAACTTTGCAGGTATGCTCGAGTGCCTGAAAATCTAGCTGCGGATGGGCTCGTAAAAAAGGACCGCAAGTTCTGAGCGGATAAAGTAACCACGGGAAAGGAGCCAGCAATAGCAGAGGAAGAGAGTAGTGGTAGCTCTGATGACTCAGACGATGAGGATGAAGAAGAGGAGAATGTGAGGACCGAACCCCAGTCCCCGGAGCACCCTATAGCAGCTGCAGTGCCATCTAGGGCATCCACATCTTCACAGCCACGCAGGAGCACCCGCATGACCAATTTGGAACAAGAGATGGCTGGGTTACGTACTTCAGTCACAGATTTAGGTACCTGTGTTGAGGACGTGGCTGACAGACAGGTGAAGTCTGAAAAGAAGTTCTTGGGCTGGTTGAGAGCTCTGGGACATGCGTGCAACGTGAACCCAGACACCGTCTCCGACAAAGAGTAAGCCATCATGGAAGTACCTCTACCTCACTACTCTTTAATTTTTAAAGCCATGGAGACATGTCTTCATTATAAGTGTGGGGTGGGGACACTTCATTGTATATATGTAATTGTAACCTTTGACTAGTTGATTTTGGTTGGTTTTGTTTTGTTTTGATTGTTTTGGTGGTTTAGATTTGATTGCTTTGATGATTAAGTAGGAGTTGATTAGTTTAAAATAGATAAGTAGCTTGGACTAAGTCGAGCATAAAAAAAATGAAAATGAAGACTTTTCCTGATGACGGATCCTTTAGATAATTTTCTTGAGGGAAGTTAGTATATAAAAAAAACAATTTAAGATTATAAAAAATTTTTTTTAGGTAGTGTAGTAACTCCCCCTTGGTTTTTCATTGGGCCACGGTTCTTTTCCAAGGGTTTAACTTGAACCGGGTATAGGTAGTTTTGTATTCATTTTGTTTGATTTTTAGTTTTTAAATTAGGATTAATGGGCTAACGAGCTGAATTCGAAAAGAAAAACCTCTAGCGTTATTACACCTAAACACAATAGACACTAGAGTGTAATGCTTGTTTTTAGTAGTTGATTCTTGCTAAAGTGCCTTAAATTGTATATTCGTCACTGACTTGAATACTCAGAAGAGAGTGTCTTGATAAGCCAATCTTGAATTGAGTCATGTGCCATATGTGTGAGTTTTACTGTATTCCATGATTCACATTTGATGCCTAGAACTTGCCCTGTGTGTTTGCAAAGAGAAATAGTAGCTTCATTCAGTCTTAGAAGTGATATAAGCAATTTCTTGTTGAGCCAGACTTATAAAGTAAACCCACCTAACTGCAATACATCTTAGTTAACCCCGTTGAGCCTATAAGCCTATTTCTTTGGCAACCACATTGCAAATCTCACCCAATTGTATGAATAGCCTTTTATTTGAACCCTCTTTCCTCACATAAGCACTTGAATGGTATTGAGAATTATGCAAAGGCAAAGGTGTGGGGTGGGGTTTGGTTTTTGAGTGGAACCACGGAAATCGAAAAAAGGTGTAGAATTTTGTCGCATAAGAAATGAACCACCACCATAAAAAAAAAGAGAATAATATAGTGGTTGAGAAGTGGTGGTTTGCTATAATTGCACCTAATGGATGGGGTTGTGGTAAATAAAAGAACGGTGGTGAAATGTTTGGTTGACAGAAGTATGGTTTTGAATGTTAATGTAATTGTATTAAAAAGTGCTTAGGGAGGTTAGTTACTACACCAAATATATCTTACCCGTCCCTTAGCCTACATTACAACGAAATGAAGTCCTATTGATCTTAGACTGAGTGGCTCAATTAGTAGAGTAGTACACTACAGGCAAGCTTATGGTGCAGCTTTGTGACATGTGAATGTTCTTTTTGAGAGTGAGTGAAGTTCATCTATCTAAGTTCCTAATTGTTCTAAATATCCTTATATATGAAACTATTCTCTTTGTGTGTAGGTGAGGGAATGTGATTCATGAAGGAAAGGCACGTCTTGACTTCTCTGTAGAGTAGCTTGAGAAAGTATGAATATTGCACGACACGTGAAAGTCAACTTTTGAGGCTAAGATTGTTCACTACTAGGTGTAACTCATGTGATCTGTTCGTGGTGTAATGCGTTAGGGAAGAATACTTAGTGAAGGAACCTTCATAAAAGGTGGTGGATTGCTCGAGGACTAGCAAAGATTTAAGTGTGGGGTGTTAATATTAGGCTAGATTTATGTCATTTGATGATTGTTTTGCCCCAGCTTGATTATGTTTCAATGCTCTAATATAATCAAATGATGAAAAATGAGCCCTAAATTGTGTTGCAGGAATGAGGAGCTTATATAAGGCCTTAAAGATGTGATTGGAGCTGCATTGAAGCAAGAAAGACCCCTAGGAGCTGAGTAAGCGAGACGACGAGAAAAAGAATAGACCAAATGAAGGCCTGGACTAGCGTGGCCATTAGCGCGACCGTGCTAGCCCAAATGGTCGAGGCAGAATGGTAAGGCTACTAGCGCGGCCATTAGCACGCCCACTAGCGCGGCCGGGCTAGCCCAGTTCCGGAAAATTATTCCTGGGCGTAAATTTGGAAGTCTGAGGGGCAATTTCACTTAACCTATAGAAGGTCAAGCTCTCCCAAGGAGTGGGTGTGCAGCTTTTGATATCTGAGAGCAAGAAAAGGAAAGGCAAGAGGCAAGGAGGAGTATTCTACATCAAGTTCTTCTCTTCTTCCTTTTGTTTTTATGATTTGTAATAAAATTAATTATTGTGATGAACATCATTGTTATGAGTAGCTAGCTCTTTTAATCTAAGGTTTTGGGTGAACCTGTTGTGGATGAACTTGTTGTTATATTAATATAGTTTGAATTGGTTGTTAATCTTTATTTGTTCAACTACGTTTTGATTTTAGTTAGTTGAAAGGATCCTCAATTAGTCATTCCTATTTATTATGTATCTTCTTGAGAGAGAGTGCATATTTAGGTAATTGTTTGAACAACATCACTTCCGGAGTATAGGCGAGAGTCATAACCGATAGTTTAGAGGTTGGAGTAGAGATAACGATACCTCGGGTGCGATCTAAGTGAACTGTAATGCGAATCTAGCTAGTGTAGCGTGAGAGAGTGCGTCTAGTAAATTATCATAATTACTTGAGAGAGAGTTATGATAGCTGGAGAGTTCATGATCGATAGAGGCAACTAATTCATAACTATAAGAAACATACGACTAAGGAATTCAACAACGGGGGAAACCATCACCTTAGATCTTTATTCCAATTGTCTACAACTGCGTAGTAGTTAATCTTCGTTTTATCGATTCTGTTAGTTGGAGTAGTGACCATAACACCACTTGTTATTTACAAAGTTTGAGAAGGTTGACTCATAAGAATTTAATACTTTAAAGGCTTCTCTTGATACGTTAATTCCCTGTGGGATTCGACTCGTGCATAATATCCCGGATTATATTTGCAACGCCCGCTTAGTCTTTTAATAGACACAGTTGAGCGTGATCAAGAACTCAGAAGTCGAATGAAAATTCTGAGAGGAAGGACTGCAATGTATAGCCAAACTTTGAGTGTAAACCGAAGAGGAAATCAGTAGCTGTGTAAACTGAAGATGAACGATTTCTTTCTGTGTTTTTTTAACAAGCTGCTTGTACCATCTATTTATAGTGCAGTTTGCTGCTAAACACTGACCTGTTGCCCCTCATTTAGTGGAGCACTTGGCCATGGTGGGCGTAGCACAAGTCTTCCGACTAATGGAGCAATAACTTGCTATTAGGGAGCAAGCATTTGGCAATGGTGGGAGACGCATTAGCCTGCTGGAACAAATCCACGGATTGGAACATATCCGTTACAAACACAGATAATATTACGTTAATATTTACTATTAACAAATAAATTTGGTCCAAAAAATTAATCAATTAATCAATCGATCATTTGACCAAATCCAAAGTCGAAGCCGAAGCTGAAGCCGAGCTAGCAGCGACGATGACAACGCGAGGCTTGCCTTCTTCTTAACTCTTTAAGAGCTACAAGAAGAGCAATTGTATATATACCCACCAAAATCCTTTTCCTCTTCCACTATGGGACAATGTTTCAAGAGAGGAAAACTTAAAATTTTACTCAAAAATTTCATTTTCCCTCCATTTCTCATTCACCCTCCTTTTAAGACTTTTCCATCTTAAAATCCTCAACAATATGTTGTTGATAGAATTATGTATAATATGTCTTAAATTATAGTGAAATATTTAATTTATCGTAATGTGATGATTCAAACACGTCTTTGACATAGCTGAATGATTCTTTCAATCCAATAATACTCGTGACTTATTTGATAACCTAATTAAGTTAAAGTCAAGTATTACTTATTATTGGAACTCATCAATTTGAGATGTTCATGATCTTTCATTTAATGGTGATTATGATGATGATAACAGATAATAAACTGATGGTAGGTAGGAATTCGACTAATACTCTGATTTAACGCACGAAAGTTTAATACATTAATTATTAGGAGTTAGAACTCGTCTAATCATATTCATTTGCTAATTAATTGCATTAATAACTGTAAGTTGATGTCGAAATTCCAAACCTTTCCATGCTTAAGTTAAATTAAACAGTGTCTTAACAAAGACGTGTGATTATTATATATTATTTTTAAAAGTTTTATTTAATGAAATGCTATATGCAATGAGTCTCACCAGTTTTGCCTACCCACAGTATTAATTCTAATTCAGAATTAATTTTAGTATCTGTTTTTTTATAAATACTCCATCTATCTCAAATTATCTATCGTGATTTCTAAAAGTAATTGTCTTAAATTATTTGTCATTTTAGAAGTTCAAGAAAAAAGTAATTATTTGTCCCCATTTTACCCTTAATGGTAATTATTCTTAAAAATGAAAATGCCACATAAAATAGAGTAAATATTCAATGAATAAAGATTATATTTTAAGATATAAATAAAGGTAATATAGTCAAAACCCTCACTAATTCATGTTTTTTCAAGGCATGTGTAAAGTAGAAACACGACCAATTGTACTTGTACAACTGTTGTTTCATTAAGATTAATTAAATACATATTAGGGCTATATATTATTGTGGACCATCAGTTCGTCCAACTAAACTAGCCACATACAATGAAGCTGCAATTCATTCATTTCCACCCTAATTAAGTAGTGCTTCAATTAATTGAGGATAAGGATAGAAAATGATGGTATGTGACTATTAATTACGTATCGAACTTTGTGGTTTACATGGGCTATAGATCTTTTGAATAAATCACCAGAAAATAGTCCAAAGTCCACTTCACGTGCCTTTGAATATTGTTGCTGATTTTCTAAGTCTTGTTGCCAACTTTATTAACTTGTCATATGCTACCATGAGAAACAGCCCCCAATTTGGGGCCTTGATTTGGACTGCCTACAACAAATTAAAAATTACAAAAATAAAATGAAATAAAACAAAATAAAACTAAAAGAGACTTGTATCTTTTGAAGGACTAAATGTCTAAATCCGTCTTGATAGACAGTACTAGGGCGGAGCTAGGCGAGCGAAAGGGGTTCGAACCAGAGACGTATGCAGTAGGTTGCCGACGGGTTCAACTGAATTCATAATTTTCGACACAGGAGTAAAAATTTATATGTAAATTCATTAAAATTGTACAAAAAGTATATATAAACTCATAACTTTAAAAATATAATGGGTTCAACGCTAAAAATTTTAAAACTTCAACCCATAGGATTTAAATCCTTGATCCGCGCCTCTGGTTCGAACCCACTTCGTCGATAATAACACTGTATATATAAGGTTAATTCTTTTACTATATATATATTAGATGTTGAATCCCCTTAGCTTTTTTGTGTCTTTACTTTTTTTATTTTTTCGAATTCTCTCGGTGAAAAAAATCTTGTTTCCGCCACTGAACTGGACTGTACAAGATTTTTTTACGATGAGAATATGACCACACGACAGAACATGCAAAGAGTAGAAAAATAACGTTTGTACTTATCTTAAGAGCCAAATGAATAACTGGACAATGTAGAAAACAAAGCCGAAGGAAGTATTGTTTGTTTACTCTACCCTTTTTAAAATTTTCTTTTGTGAATTAAAGGTAAAACAAATGTTGATGTGAGGTCCTCAATCTTTATTTTTGTTGGTTACACTATATATTAAGTCTACGAGTCAAAGTCAGATGATGTACAAAAATCCAATTTGGTTAGGACAAGTAATGCAGAAGTCCATACTGTTGACTGCTGTGTGCTGTATATCCCTTAATTGCTCACCCACACTACACTTTTTGGGATTAGTCTATTGCCATGCTCTAAGGATTCTTTGACTTTGTTATTCATGTGCCTTTTAACACCTTATTTATTTAAAATAAATATCATTGTAAAAAAATTATATTATATAGATATCTTTTAATGTTTATAGCAAAATATCTAATTTTGGTTACCTCCTACCCCTAAGCCACTAAATGTGCTATTGAGTTACACTATTTTCTATCTCTCTCTACTTTGATACATGTTATTCTCTTCCTCCATTCCCTGAAAACACGAGTTACTGTTAGAGCCAGATTCCTTTGAAGGACATCAAATCTTGTCAAGTACGACTGGAATGTGAGGCCTGCTACTTGAGGCTCAATCTCATGGTTTCCTTCAATAACCACCATCGAAACTCTTGAGATCAGCGGCTCCATAAACCTGCAACTCCAGTTTATCCAGTTCAAATTTCTCTCTTTGCTTCAATTAGTAATGCACCACAAAGAATCATATTCAGATTAGCTTGTTTCAAATCCAGCGACTTCCAATTTTTCACTTTATTTTCCATTTTCTATCTCATAGGAATATATAATAGGCTCTATAGCAGTTCGTCGTTCCACGATGGTATCAATTTGATGAGCACTCATGTATTTCGTTGTATTCATTGTCTTTTTTTTCTATTGTAATTAAATGTATTTCGATGTATTCCATGTATTTCATTGTATTCACTATCTTTTTTTTCATTGTATTTCAATGTATCCCGTTGTATTCTATGTATTTTATTGTATTCACTATCTCACTATATGCCATGAATATATTCATATGTTTTTTTAATTAATATAATTTATGTATTCATATGTATTATATAATTTCTCTGGAGATTGCTATGTTTTTGGGGTATTTTTCGGTTGAGAATCTTTTTTATAACTGGAAATACAAAATTTGTGTGTTATAATTAAGTTTGTTGAGTTATATTAGGAGTCTATTATGTTAATTGATTCACTTTCCGTTTAAAAATAGTGCAATCCCCTGTTTCACACCGTGAATACAATCGAATACAATAATCTGTCCAGCTGTAATCCCATGTTTCACTCCATGAATACAGTCAAATACACTCGAATACAACAACTGATTAGATGGACATGATTCACGCCTATTTTTACTACTGTATTCATGAATACAATAGCTTAAATACATCTAATACATCTTATAACAACAGAAAACGTATCTACAATCCGTAATATAACAAATGGTATCTATAGATAGTTAATTACCACTAAAAGATAGTGTTTTATGAAAATTTCTTCATGCAAAGCCCATTTCACTTTAAAAGGCTCGCCAACTGGGCCAAAAAATTATGGTAAATATCAGGGTTGCACAGATAGCCATTTTTGGGGATGCTATTTAGAGATTAGCCAATATTTATTTTGTCTTGAAATTTTAAACTCAAAATCTTAACTTTAGGACAGTTCAGAATAATTTTGTCCCGAAAAATAATGCTGAAAACTAAAATTCAGGACACACTGTCTAATTCTTATTTAGCAGCCATTTGGAGTGACTATCTGGTGGCAATTCTACTAATATATCATGTAGATTGTACAAATATCCACTTTTTAGTCTATGTAATCGAGAAATAGCCATTGTCTCCACGATAATGTTGCATATTTTTCAATTATAGGACCGTGAAGTTACTAGTTGACACTATTTTATTAAATATGCCCAAAAACTGTGCTAATGAAAAAAAATTACAAAAATATGACACCGTAAGAGATGATCTTGAATTTGTATCCCCCACTTGTCCTATAGACAAACCTTCAAGATCTAAAGTCAAAATTTTTGCCTATTTTTTAAACTTGAAGTTTTGCCCATGAGGCAACTGGGGTTAAAATTTTAAGGCAATCCATTTCCAAGGCTATTCTTGTAAATTAACGGTGCTTATCAGGATCTTAGACTTTGAATCCCAATAAAAGGCTCGCCAACTGGGCCGAAAAATCATGGTAATATCAGGGTTGCACAGATAGCTATTTTTAGAGATGCTATTTAGAGATTAGTCAATATTTATTTTATCCTGAAATTTTAAACTCAAAATCATAACTTCAGGACAGTTCAGACTTCAGAATAATTTTGTCCCGAAAAATTAAGCTAAAAAACTAAAATTCAGGACGCACTGTCTAATTCTTATTTAGCAGCTATTTGGAGTGGCTACCTGGTGGCGATTCTACTAATATATCAGGTAGATTGTACAAATATCCACTTTTTAGTCTATGTAATTGAGAAATAGCCATAGTCTCCACGATAATGTTGCATATTTTTCAATTATAGGACAGTAAAGTTACTAGTTGACACTATTTCTATTAAATATGCCCAAAAACTGTGCTAATCGAAAAAAATTGTAGAAATATTACACCGTAAGATGATCTTGAATTTTTATCCCCCACTTGTCCTATAGACAAACCTTCAAGATCTAAAGTCATTTTGCCCATTTTTTAAACTTGAAGGTTTGCCCATGAGGCATCTAGGGTTAAATTTTTAAGGCAATCCACTTTAAAAGCTATTCTTGTAAATTATCCGTGCTTATCAGGATCTTAGACTTTGAAGCGCAATAATAACACTCTATTTCGATAAAATAGCACGGGCCAGCATAAGTTCGAGCATAATATACTAGAGAATGGACCATTTGTATATGAACTTCCAGTATATTATACTGGACCGATATATTATACTGAAACTCTAGTATATTATGCTGGAGTATTTTCCGGATTTTGAACAATATAATCATTCAGATTTATCTTTACATGAAAAATGGATAAATTTCGATTACTTTTGAAACTATGGCTATTTTTGAATGATCATTTGTAAATCTGACTATTTTTGAATTTCTCCCCTCTATTTCTAGTACAATTACAATAGAAGAGAAAAGGGCCCAAAACGCTAATAGATTACAGAAGGCCCAATATCAGACGGGAGTCCGATAATTTTGCGAACCTCAACGGAGATTAACATTTTCAGATGAATCGTTTTCCCGATAAGAATTCACCGGAAAATGAAACCCTTAGTTGCATCCAATCGGTGAGAATGTTTTTACAAAATCTTTATTTGGTCACTTTCAATTACTGTTCAACATATTTTTGGTTCGTAATTCGTACTTCAACTGTGCTCAAGTTAGGGTTCCTGCAAAGAGGGGCAAGCTAGAAACTTAATAGTAGAGCCAGTAGTGATTGGGGGAATGGTGTTGGATGTAAATGCCACATCTTCCATGCCTGCTAATCCAGGGACCTCTACTCCTGGAAAGGTATCAACTTTTTGACTTAATGCTTTTTTCTGGATCATAAATATATTAATGACTAACAATTTACTGCTTTAGTATATAAGTGTAATGCTTGATGATCAGAAATTGTAAAAATTCTTTCATATAATAGAAAAAAGAGGTCATAATTCATTCTAACAAAAAAAAAAGAGAGAGAAAGAGAGATCATAAAGAACACAATGGACAAAACAAATGAAAGACAATTACTTCATATATACTCATATGAGGCAAAAGGAAAGGTTTCTTATTTCTTTTATTGCAAATCAATCATGCGTAAAATAGTCCCTAATTTGTGTCTTTGTGATAGAGTTACATAATGACCATCATATTATCATGAGTTTATTACTTGAAATCTCTCCCTCTATCTTAGAGAAACTAAACTAGCCATCCTTTGGTTTCGATGAACTATAGAGGAATTAATATCTCAAATATGAATGAAAGAAAATGAAGTAGTCAAAGCCTTGGTGGACAAAGTTACCACAGTACATGTGCTGGTGGGAGGTAGCAAGTACCCATAGAATTAGTTGAGGTGCACACAATCTGGCGTGGACACCACGATTATCAAAAGGAAAAAGAGAATGGAGCACATGGGAAACACTCATGAGAGATTTTGTACAACTGTTGTGCCATTGCTTCTTGCTTTAGAAAGATTGTTTGTTAGCTAGGCCGTTTTCAATAAGGCTCACGCTTGGCACTGCTGCACAGAGTATTTAAATTCAAACAGAAGTCCAATCTGTAAAAATAGGTTTACAACTAGTCTTCTTTACCAGCCTCTCTGCAACATGCAAAAAGGTTCATATTTTATTGTGCGACTCTGCTATTCAGGTTATCTTTTCATTGGGTGGTGTGGCAAGGAATGTTGCTGATTGCATCTCAAAGCTTGAAGCAAGACCATTCATGATAAGCGCCGTTGGATTTGACATGGCAGGTGAGTTCTCTATATGGTTAGAGCTGTTCTGCTGCAACTCTTCCCACATTTTATTGAGTAGGTCTTTATTGGTAATAACTGATAAGTTCTTAACAACATGATGCTTACACACTTTTGTCATTCCTCACAAATTGGATTTGTGGTCTACTTTCAGAAGGGTTTTATCCATGTCATCTTTACCAAGAAACCTCAACATTTAGCATGAATAATATAAGCAAGTTATGTCCTCCCCCATCTTATGACTTGAAGTATCCTGTCAATTGAAAGCAAAGGCTGCAAAAGCAAATTAATTTGAATTTCCACCTTCTGAATGTTACAGGCAAATCTATTGCTATTACCTTATTTATATCATCTTCATTCGAGTGCAGTTTTACAGGCATATATGTGGATTAAATGATATAACTTGACATTGCTACTTTAACAATAGGATAGCATCATGTTTTCAGATAGTCTATAAAGAAAGTTTATTTCTAGTTTTTTATCTTTTGGCAATATTATTGTTGAATTTTCCAATTCTCCTGTGAGTACAAGCTTTTCTATCTCATTTTTCTAGAACAGCAAACAATTTAGTTGAGGAGTTTCATCCTCTTTTTATAGGAAATTTGCTACTGGGACATTGGGAATCTGCTGGATTATCCACAGAAGGTAACCTTTTTAACCTTTTACCTCTTTTTCCTCCCCATACCACATTCCCGAGTGCTTGGGAAATAATTTTGCCCACTCTGGACTGGAGCGATGTTTTCTGCATACCATGTAAATAAACAACTAGTCATGTCTTGAAATTGGAGTCTCCTAATGTTGAAAAGATCATCTGCAGAATCTGATCATTCATCCTGATTAGGTATTCAGAGAAATCGCAATATTGAGACTGCTGTTGTTTGCTATATCTTTGATGAGAAAGGTGAAGTGGCAGCTGGCGTAGCTAGGGTAGAATCAATTGTGAGTTGATTTCGAAAGATCAAGCAGTTAAAAGGTAATACTCGCTGTTACCTACTATTGATGTGCGTTTAATGCCTCCAAAACAGGAAAAGTTTCTCACACCAAGGTGGATTGAAAAGTTCAAGTGCAAAATAAGTTCTGCTCCAATATTGATGGTGGATGCAAATTTGACTTCTTCTTCTCTTGAAGCATCTTGTCAAAGTAAATACCTTCCTCTATACATGTGACACAATTTGCATTTCTTTGTTTGGGAGATGCTAAGTTTTTCATTGTATATACGACTATCCATCAAGTCGTGATATGCATAGCAAAACTTAGTGCTTCTCAAGGTATCACATATATGCTCTTCATTGACCAAAAAGAACATATCACACATATGGATAAAGTGGATGCACACGCTTAAGTTGCTTCTTCGAAAATACTCTTGAAGCTTAAAACTGCAAAGCATATTTTCTTCTGCTCGAGCAATCTATCTCTCTACTACCGATCCATTAATGGTTCCCAAGGAATGTATCTATAGTAAAAAATGTACTTAAAGTTACTTCTGGCTGAGTTCCGTACGTGTGTTTAATGTCTATAGGAACTTTGGCCTAAATAAGCGCTGGATTATATATGAAGTTTATCTATATTAGAAAGAAAATTTTGCATAATATTGTTATGATTAATTTGCAAACTTCTTAACTAATCCATTAAAACTTTTACTGGATGTTCATCTGCTCTGAGTATTTGGAGTCTTGTCTTGAATGGTCATCTTCCTCAGTGAGAGTATCTATTGGATAGGTGCAACCAATCCATTCTAACTAGAAAGAACGAAGACCTGCTTACTGCTTGCAGGCTAATATCGCTTGTTTGTAAATGGCATAAGATACTCAGTGTCGCTGTTGTCTTTATCTGCTACTTTTGTAACATGCGTAGATACTTATGAACCATTTCAAATATGTTCCTCTCAGTGGCTGCTCAGTTTAATACTCCAGTCTGGTTTGAGCCTGTATCAGTCGCCAAATCTAGAAGAGTTGCTTCAGTTGTCCAGTATGTGAGTTCTTCAGATCTTGTGTATATGCCTTTTCATCTGGATTTTGAATTTCAGACTTAACAAGAGGAAAGTTTACTGCATCTTTTTATTATTAAAAGTCTGTTTAGAAGAACTAGCTCTGCTGGTATATGAAATTAAATCCTAAACCCTTCAGCTGTACTTTCAGATTTCTACCTTCTGAATGTGTAGATCCATCTGGAGTGTGTTTTCTCAAACAACATGTGTAGACATTTCTGTTAGACCAAAATCTGGATCTTTGTGGATGCTTACATTGGACTTGAGCACAGCAATTTTGAATTTGTTGGAACAAGAATTAGTCATATAGAGGTGATTTCTTTTACATTCTAGAGGCAAAAAACTCTGGAGAAAACTTATTATACTCATGTTCTATTGAAGAATTTGCTAAAATATTCTTTATCATGCTGAATATTAGAACATGAAGCTTCAAACATAAAGGCGACTCATAGCGATTTGGCGTAAAACACTTTTAGCAGAAAATGATGATGTTGAATTGTTCTAGCATTGGGAAGTTCCATGAGTCAGGAAGAGTCTTTTTGAATTTAATTACTATAATATCATTGTTATAGCAACTAAATAATAAGGTTCTTGCAGATAAGTTTTGCATCACCTAATGAAGATGAACTTATTGCCATGGCAAATGCCATATCTGGCAGAGACATATTTCATCCAATTCGGAAAGATCATGGTACTATAAAGCTGTCCACGGAATGTTTGTTCCAAATGCTTAAACCTGCAATATGGCTTTTGCTAGACAAAGGTGTTAAGGTAGTTGTTGTAACGCTTGGATCACATGGGGTATTCTTATGCTCCAATGCAAAGTCCAATCTTGAGAAACTTGCTTTCAAGGAAAACCAACCTCCTCACTTCAGTAAACAGTTATATGAAGTTGTTAATACAGTTTGCCCAAGGAATCAGTTTTTTGGGGCTTCAAAGTGTGGGCCGATCTCAAATCTTGTTGCTGTCCATTTTCCTGCACTTTCTGCATCAGTAGTGAGGCTTACAGGTGCTGGAGATTGCTTAGTTGGTGGGACGATAGCTTCGTTGTGTGCTGGTTTGGATGTCATGCAAAGTGTAGCAGTTGGGATTGCAGCTGCTAAAGTTGCTGTTGAAGTAGAAAGCAATGTCCCTGCAGAGTATTGTTTGGCCAGACTAGCAGGTATAATTCACGTTATGGTTAGGCCTGTATGTGTGACATTATTCACATTCTCCATTGACCTTACATGCAAAAATACAACGCATATTTAAAGGATTGCAGTAAGCTTTATGCTCAGAAGGTCTATTTATGCTAATATTGGCTAACATCAGGTGTTCTTATCTTGCAGATGATGCAAGGTCTGTCTACTCTGGTGCCACGATGCTTCTGTGTCAGTCCAAGTTGTAGTTCACTGAAGTTTGTGAATTCCATTGTTGTAATCTTATCACATGTTGATGCTGTAATCTGAATGAAATAACAAATCTTTGGATTTGTGCCCTCATCTTTTTCTCCCCCTGGATTACTTTGAATTATACTCAATTAAAGCAGATCAAACATTCCAATCGTTCAAGAGCAGCGATGCTTATTTCAAAGAAAAGCCAATGTACAACTATTTTAATTCTTTACATTCCAGTTTCGTCCATTCTTCCAGGAAAAATCTTCTGTTTCTTTTTGTCATTTTCCTATTTATTCGCAACACTACTATTTCCACCCAAGTACAATGTTCAATGAAACATGATAGCAGTTTTCATCTATTTAAAGACTTTTATCTACCAATTGTCCCGGACTTTTACTTAGCATATTAATTCTACAATACCAATTCGCTGTTGAATAGTGAGGTGTGTGCAAGATGGTCTGGACATCACCATTTATTTGTTGGGTGGTTTGTGTTTGTGTGTGGGTGGGGGGGGGGGGTGTTAAAAATCATTAATGACACAAGTCGCCACAGAAAGTTTCATCCAAAAGGATAAATTAAAACCTTCTACAGATTGTAAGAATAGTTTCCCCAGTGTATTTGAAATTCTGTGAACACATCATTCATTTACAGGTGTTGTTTGTTTACTTTTCAATTGCAAGAGTGGGAGTGAATCAGAATCTCCATCATCATCATCATCATCCGAATAGCAATCTGGAGAAGAGTTGAACTCGCTCGATGATTCTGAACTAGTCTGGTACTGTTCTTCATCGTCATCTTCAAGAGATTGTGATTTCCCATCAGGGTTCATTGATTCAAGTTTTGAGATTTCATCCTTGCTATATTTTTGCTTCAATTCTTGCTGCTCCATTAAAAAATATTTACACAATCAATATAGTTTAACATATCATAGCATGTTAACTCAGGCTATCAATTAAGTTTCTTATAAAAATCTGTTCATAACTACCTTATAAGGAGTAAATGTTTTTATATAGTTAGTGTATAGAACTTAAAATCATAAATAAATGAATAGACAGCTGACCAGCAAGTTCTTGTTCTCTCTTTTAAGTCGCATGCAAGATTTTGCACTCTTCTTCAATACACAAGAGAATGTGCAAATTTCCTTCTTCAATTCTTGTATCTTTGCTATTAAAGCATCAACATTCTCCTGCAAGGGTGAAAACAATCGATAAGAAAACAATAACAAGTACTACAAAAGATATGAAAAACTAGTAATTATTTCTGTTTTTTTTCAAGAAAATGAACCAATGTGTCTAAAGTACAGATGATAAGAAAAAAGGAGTTGGGGTCAGATTTTTGAAGGAAATATGGTTAAATTTCAAAGAGAGTTGTGCTTTTGCAAATGTTGATAGAGTTTATGTTCTGTACACTGACAGTGTAATTTTTTATTTTTTTTGGAATATCGAGTTAAATTGACCTATAATATGAGTAATTCACATGAGCATGCACTTACACTTTGGTAAGCTTTTGAAATATCTTCAGCAGCTGATTGATCATCATTCTCACTGTTAAAAAATAAAAAGCCAATTCAGAATTAATTGAGAAAATGTGAGATATTACAAAGAGTGCATAACCAAGGAACTGAATGAATAAATTTAAAAAAAATTCCTATCTGTCTAAAACTGCACCTTTTTGAAGTCTCAGTATTTGCAGGACATGTATCTGTCTTAACACGTTCTGCATCTTCATGACTTCTCTCACTTTCATTCCTCAATTTCAACTTCAGAAATAATTCACTTTGTTCAGATTTTCCAGTTTTCACCGCTGCATCCTTAGAGAGCAAAAAAGGAAACGTTGATAGAGGTTCAAAAATCCTACATCGTGTTTAAGTTTTATGCACTGATGGTAATTTTTTTCTTTGCAGATTAATTCGCCGGCAAAGAAACAAAAAATACAAACTTTGCCAGGTTAATTTATGCGTGATCACTAAACTATACGGAATTATATCAGTAAAGTCACAAGACTAGTTCTGGTACCCGTTATATCAGTAAGCATATAAAATTTTACTACTTTTTACTGATACTCAACGGGTAAAGTTTAGTAACTTTAATAATGGATTTCATTGATACAATATGTAAATTTCAGTAATCACACGTGAAATTAACCTAACTATGCAAGGAAAATTTTTATAATCCCAACTTTGCCACTTGACCCTTGTTTAATGACCATAACAAACTTTTGGTTATATCATGTTCACTGCAATAATAAGATACTAAATTTAACAGATTATGGAAAAGAAACAACTAGAAGAAGAACATTAATTTTTCAAGGAAAAACACAACAGGAATGTAAAATATATTTTTTGAAATTGAAAAGTTAAAGAAACAAAGAAATATATAGCAGCTTTGTAAGAGTAAAAGGGCCGTGAGCTACCGGAATCTTGACGGCGATCATTGTTCAAAATCTCTGCGGAGCTGTATAGTATATATATATATATATATATATATATATATATATATATATATATATATATATATATTATTAATTGGAAAAAATAAACTGCAAAATTTTGTATAAAGTGAACCGAAGAATTAAAGAGCAGAAATTTAAAGGGCTGCATTATATATGGCGTCAAGGGAAGAAGAATTATGATGAAATCTGCGCGGCACAAGGAGTTCTTTTCCAACTCATATTCGATTTCAAATTTTAACCGTTAAATATAATTAGTTGTTTGATCAGTGTAGGATTCTTAAAAAAAAATAGAGTTGAAGGATTCTGATATAGGAGTACTATTTTTTAAGGAGTAAATCCCATTTAATCTCATAATCCTTTGGGATTTGGGAAACTATATTCCTTCCACCTATTGGTTGGAATATAAAAGTACTCCTTTAATCTTGAATTAACGGTCTAAATTAACCTGACATTGCTAGTATTTTCAAAAGGTCAAATATGACCTTCAATCACTGTGGAATATTTAAAGAAATTCAAAATGAAAACAAATTACCAATAGTATTGTAAGAATGTCATGAAGCTTTTCAAGGTTTTACCACAAAACTCATAAGCTAAAGTAAATTTTCAATACTAGTAGTAATCAAGAGCGTATGTATTGTATTAATGACGGGTTCAGTTGAACTCATAATTTTCGATACAAAGTAAAAAAAAATTATGTAAAAATTCATTAAAATTGTAAAAATAGTAGATATGAACCTATAATTTTAAAAATATAATGAGTTTAATGTTAAAAACCTTAAAAGATGAACTCATAAAGTTTAAAATTTTGGATCAGCATCTGACGATAATACAAGCAACTAAAGCATAAGGATCAAGATACATACATAATTTGAAAATTACAAATATAAACCCATGAAGCAACCAAGTCATTGAAGATTAAAAGAAAACTAAAAGACAAACGAGAGGAGTAAAATTCTAATTTATATACATCGGATTGACATTTTAAATCATTCAGGGAAGACCAATATCGTGACGGATGCTCTTAATAGAAAATTCACGGGTGACTTCGCTTATTTGGTAGCATATAAATGACCTTATAGTTTAATTAAATTGAAACTACGAATTGTAGATGATGATATTAGTGATGTGACAATAATTCATAAAAATAGGATCTTTTGATATTTTGATAGTTCCTCAAATGATCATCCCTTTGGCATTTATAAATCTTACTATATGATTAATAAACAGAGACATAATTTCGAGATTGAGTAGAATAAATTTGCCGTATTAGTTTAAAGCATAAAGTTTATGTTAAAGAGAAAAACCTTAAAAAAAACTAAGAATACTAATCCACCCTTTAGTAATTGACCGGTCATACGGACCAGTCCAAGATTCCACGCCTTGAGCTTTATTAATCTGGTCAGGACTCCGTACCTATGGACTAGGGTCAACACAAAAAGACAAAAATAGGAACAAACAAGAGCAAATTAAATTCCATTAATAGACAAAAAATTCCTATTTTTATTTATAGTAGTCCCTTTTTCTGTTCTTTTTTGAATTTGAGCATCTGATTGAGACGCAAAAATTAATACTTCCTCCGTTCATTTCAAGTGAACCTATTTGATTGATCACGAAATTTATTTATTTTTTTTTTTAAATTTGTGTATACAATAAGGGACATATACTTTGTGTCACAATAAAACATTGCATAAAAGTAACTATTTTCAAATATGAAAATGAATCATTCTTTTTATCATGAACCAAAATAAAATAGGTTAACATAAATTAAAACGGAGGGGTATTATCAAGTTAGTGGCCGAACTAAAAATTGCTACAGCTCTTTAATAGTGAAATGTTCTTCCTATTTACAACTTATTTATAATTTCGTAGAGAAAAATATTATTTATCCTTTGATTCATCCGTAGCTGTAGCGCTCAAATGACTAGGTAAGTGTTTCTGTGTTTGTGACAACATTTAATTAATAAATAACAACAATAACAATAACAATAATAATTACCCATTGTATTTTCATAAGTGAGATCTAGAAGGGTGAGATATACGCAATCTTACTCCTACCCTAAACTGGCGGAGAGGTTGTTTATTTAATTAATAAATATACTAATAAAATTATGACATGAGAATAAATATACGTAAATCACATTCCAACATTTCGTTTATCGTACCAACTACTAAACTACATGTATATGGATTGTAATGCGATACAATATATTATTTATTTGAAATTTGGTAAAAAAAATCCGATCCCTGGACTTAGATCTTTCACATTGTAATTAAGGGCGTTGAAGTTATTTGAGGGCTTTATACTGTACACTAAAAATACTCACTTAACTAATATATTACACTAGAACTACATAATGTAACGTTGCATGCGTAGATAAAAAAAGATTTACACCATCATGCACCTTAAAAAGCAGCAACAACAACAACAATAACAACATACCCAATAAAATTTCACTAGTGAGGTTCGGAGAAAGTAGAGTGTATGTAGACCTTACTCCTACCCCGAAAAGGGCAAAGAGACTTTTTCCAGGAGACTCTCGGCTCAACACGAGAGACAATAATATCAGAAAAGAAACAAGAGAAAAGACATGTAACAACAAAAGATACCAGAAAGAAAATAACCACAACAAATAAGTGAAAGGACAATAATTCAAAACTATACAAAACAACAATGTGAATACAACAAAGACCGCTAACAAACCTAAATGAAACTCTATCAGACTACCCGGTACAAAAAGGGAAGAACTCCCGACTATCCCCTAGCCTACCACCCTAATATTCGACCTCCATATGTTCCTATCAATAGTCATGTCCTCGGAAATCTGAAGTTGCGTCATGTCCTGCCTGATCACTTCGCCCCAATACTTCTTAGGCTGCCCTCTGCCTCTTCTCGTACCTGCCAAAGTCAACTGCTCACACCTCCTAACCGGTGCATCTAGGCTTTTCCTCCGCACGTGACCAAACCATCTAAGTCGCGCTTCCCGCATCTTGTCGTCCACGGGAGCCACTCCCACCCTCTCCCGAATATCTTCATTCTGAATCTTATCTAGCCTAGTGTGCCCACACATCCATCTCAACATCCTCATTTCTGCTACTTTCATCTTCTGGATATGTGGATTTTTGACTGGCCAATACTCAACTCCATACAAAACATGGTCGGTCTAACCACCGCTTTATAAAACTTACCTTTGAGTTTCGGTGGCACATTCTTGTCACACAGGACTCCAGACGCTAACCTCCATTTTATCTACCCCACTCCAATACGATGCGTAACATCCCCGCCGATCTCCCCATCTCCCTGGATAATTGACCCTAAAAATTTTCTTTCTTGAGGATGACATATGAGCCAAACCTGACTGCCACATCTGCTTCCCCGTCACGTCGCTGAACTTAGATGCACCTTAAAAAGCAAAGGCAAATAATTCTTTACGCAAACAGTAATTGATAGCCTTTAAAAAATGGATAAGAATTTTTACACTAAATTAAAATATACCGATAGTGTAAAAAAATCTTTAAACTATCGTCCATGTCATATTATGAATACAAAGCACTAAAAGGAGTAGGATACACATGCATCCAACAGTATTTACTACAACCTTTATTAATAAACAACGCCTAAAATTCTTGTTTTGTAGTTACAGAAAAGGACCAAAACTGTTCTTGTATAACTCGAAATAGAACAATTATGCCCTCCTTTTTAAAGTTGGTAGTAGTATTGCCCCTTCTCCACTTACGAATCATTTTTCTAGAATTTTTAAATCCCACAAATTATTATTTTTTAAATCCACCTGCACTTAAATAATATCCACCCCAAATTTCTTTTTCATACCCCACCACTTCACCCCCTCCCCCCCCCCTATTTTACTATACCGATCTATTTCCCATATATGAGGACAAATCTACTCCTGATCGTATAGTATCGAGTTATAAATGATCCAAATTAATATTTGTAAGCGTATCTCTAACAATATTTATGATTTTCTTAGACACATATTTAACAATCAAAGTATCCCAACAGAGTAGCTCAAGCATAAACACAACATTCAACTAAAAGGAATATCTTTAATGAACCATCGAACAACAACACAAGGCTTGAACACAAAACAAAAGTCGAAAAAACAAACCAAACTAACACTTATATTACATAGTATTATTTTCCCACCAACTAACGCTATCATTACATATCAATCTCCCTGAGGCAAAAAAAATACAACAAAGCAGCCCAATTTCACAAATATGAATATCCACATTGGGACCATTTTTTCTCAAATTAGCTATTTTTCAGTATCAATCACATCTTAAGACTCTAAATCAACCACTTTTGTCATCGAAAATATTTTTTTCCAATTTCTAAGCCTCTATTCCTCCACGATCAAATCATAATATTTTCAAGATCAACAACTTTCCTTTGGAAAGTATTCCTTTCACGAATAAGAGCTTCTTTTTTATTCTTTAAACTACATATGAGACTTGCAACTCTCATAGGAAAGTCTTCATCCTGCAATTTCTCATTAGCAACAAGTCCATAGTGGCACCTTCTATTATTTAGATATGCGCCTACATGTATTAATTTGATCATTTATACCCCTGTACTATATAATCATGAGCAAATTTGCCCTCATATATGTGAAACATGGGGTAAAGTAAAAGGGATGGGGGTGGGGGAGTGGTGGGGGTATGAAAAAGACTTGGGGGAATGGATATTTTTAAATGCCACGTGGATTTAAAAAATGAAAAATATAATTTTTGAGATTTAAAAATTCTCTGAAAACTGATTCGTTAGTGGCGAAGGGTAAAGATGATGCCAATTGGTCATGGCAGGGCAATATTACCACAAACTATAAACGGAGGATATAATTGTTCAATTTCGTATAGTACAAGGACTGGTTTGGCCCTTCTCGATTGTAATTATGATAATAATTGGTGATCGCTAAAAAGGAATTGTATTAAAAACTTTAAGTAATAAATAATATTCTAAATGTCAGCAATCTTTTGTGTTAAGCAAATTGATGTCTTTGTCATAATGGAGTTTCTAACTTTTTGTCAAAAGGTACAAAAAAATGATCATGAAAAGAATTTTATCGTAGTCTCACTTCTTGGACCTGTAAAATGGCAGGTCTTAGTATGAAAAATGAAAAAGAATTAAACTTTGGATCCTTTATAAATCAACCTTTCACTTACCTTTTCCTTTTTCACTGAAGGGTTTTGAACAAAACCACAACAGTCCCTTAGACTCTTTTACCTGTCTGATTCCCGCAGCTTTAGTATTTGTCAATCAGTCACTACAGGCTGGAACCGCAGAACAATGTGCATATTTCAAGCTCAAATTCTCCACTTTTTCCCCTGAATATGGCTATCCTTCAAGCTCCACTTTTTTTGCTGTGATGAGTGTCATTTCCAGAAAAGGTATTTGGGTTTATCTGTTTTTTATTTCTATTTTGTGGGGTTCTTGAATTCTCAAGGTATCTTCTTGTTTATTGCATTAATGTATATGGTGAGCTGTTTTTTTTTTTTTTTTTTGGGAAAAAATTGTCGTTTTGGGCTTCTTTTGCAAATCTGATCTACTTGCATCCGAGATTCATCAGCTCAGTATAGTTAAGTTTTCTGTTCAGATCCAACTATGGTTCTTTAACAAAAATTGACAATGAGTAACCCCATCATGCTTGTTTGCCTCGTGGAATTACTGCAAATTGCTGAACGCATGAGCTCCTCCCCCCCCCCCCCCCACACACACACACACAACCACCACCACTATCCAATGAACTCTCTTTGTCACCAAGCTCTTTTTTCTTGTTAAGTTGGTGTTAAATTAGAAATAGTTCTTCACTTATAGTATGGTGCTCTCCTTTCTGATTTTTTTTTATGACTGGTGGTGGTGTCCGGGCCAGCTTATCCCTCTCCTAAAACAGTGTTACAAATTGCTGAATGCAATGTACTTATTAAGCCCTTACCTTTGAGCAGTATTGAGGTGCATAGATTCATCTGACCTATTTGATAATTAAGTCCTTTAGTATAGCTCTGCCTCGAGAATTTTATTTCTCCTTCTCTGAAACTGCAGAGGCTGAATCCTAAACATAGATTTGAAAAGGTTCACGATCTGGTTCTGTGTTTCGGAGTAGGACTTGCTATCCCTCTTTGAAGGTGACTGGTTTCAACTCTATTTATTGTTTTTTGAGTTTCTTGTCCATTATATCCTAAGATATCTCATCTTTAAAGGTAATTCGTTTAGAAGTTAACTTTTCATAGATCTAAGTTCTGTAATATGTCATTTTACTAGTATATGAATTGGACATCTCAAACTGAGTAAAATGCAGCTAGCCTTTAACCAAGTTGAGACTACTACAACAACAACATACCCAGTATAATCCCACAAGTGGGGTATGGGGGCATTCCTCATTGACGTCGGCGACGCATGAGCATGCACGACCATGTCCAAGACGAGCACGACTATCACTTTAACCAACTTGAGACTCAATTACTATATCTTTTGAAAATGCTGTAGTAAACACTTTCAAATATCACATGTGTCATGTTGTCAAGTAGCATGAATAACGATGACCCCAACATTAGAAGTTTGTAAAGAATACGTTAATCAATTAGGAAGTCTTTTGGCACAGCAAACCTTGTTTTTAGTTCCATCAGTTCCACAACCATACCACCAGAATTCATCCTCTGAAGCCTTCAACAAATTTTTCGGTGAACTTGCCCATCTACCTTTTCTATGTCTAATTTGAACCTGATTCACCACTTTATCTTCCCAAGGATCATGAATGCGGGCATATTTTAGCTCCAAAAAAGAAGGAAGAAGATATTTATGGAACATTTGTGTGTCAATTTTGTGGATATGCACATCTTATGTTGGCTGAACTAGAAGTAGTTGACACTTGATTTTCTTTGTTGCAGGTAGAAACTAGGTATTGAAGCATTCCTAGTTTTGCCTTGAACATGAAATCAAAATTAAAGAATGGCTTATGTTCTGTGGTGCCTCTTCATTTACAAGGTGAATCTGCAACACGTTTTTGCATGTTCCCCAAAGTGAAGTCAGCTTGCTGTAGTCCAGGCAACACAGCTGTTTACCTTAATGTATACGACTTGACACCCGTTAATGGCTATTTCTACTGGGCAGGCATAGGTGTCTTCCATACAGGGGTGGAAGGTGAGTTCACGCTTAATTTCTTATATGTATGTTTTTGAAATCAAAACCTTATTCTGGTCTTGCTTCTAGGACATTTATCTGTTCTTGTTTGGAGCATCTATTCTATGTTAATTTCTCGTTGGCCTAAAAACTGTGCTAGAGCCATCCCTGGCAAACTCAGAATCTTAAATGGTTATCAAAATTTAGAGCAACAACAAAAGTATTAGTGATAATGACGAGTGAAAACAACAGAAGTGGTAGCTCACTGCAACTCTCTCTCTTGTGTGTGTGCACGCGCATAGCATGTGTTTATCACATTGATTACACACACTGACAATTAAGATAAACACTGATGAAATAATGGCATGACAATTATAGTGATGATATTACAATAGAATTAAGTTATTGCATGTCATAGAGTCAAAGCTGAAACATACTCCTCTCAATAAAGGGGAAAACATGGTGTTGGATCCATAATTTATGAAAGGCTGAAAAAGTTCAGTGCAACGCTTTAAATTCATTAGTCATTTGATTTTGAGGTGCTTCAGTTTTCAAAAATTCGCTGGAACGTTGGGTTGACCTTGGTCTTTGGCATACATATCATGCTCAAAAACCGACATAGGAAGAATCAATTACTTATTGAAAAAATAATAGAAGACATACATAGGGAGAATGCATCTAGCCATATGTTGTATAGCACTGCAAAAAATTGGAGTATTAGTTATCTAGGAAGTTCAAATTTGATTTGTTTTTTCCTTGAGATGATGAGGCAACAGTATTTTCTGGTACAAATATTTTCTCAAATGCTCTATATAAATGAAATATTATATTTTTTCAAATGCTTTTATCATATGTGCAGTTCATGGTGTTGAATATGCTTTCGGAGCACATGACTATCCAACAAGTGGTGTCTTTGAGCTTGAACCTCGTCAGTGCCCTGGCTTTAAATTCAGAAAGTCGGTGTTCATAGGAACAACATATTTGGATCCTATCCAGCTTAGAGAATTCATTGAGCGCCAATCAGTAAACTACAATGGTGACTCATATCATTTAATTGCCAAGAACTGTAATCATTTCTCCGATGATATCTGTTACAGGTTGACTGGGAAGCGGATACCTAAATGGGTGAACCGGCTAGCAAGAGTAGGTTCGTTGTGCAATTGCATTCTTCCGGAAGCCCTCAAATACTTCTCAATAATCAAATGCTTAATAAAACTATATATTTCTTGTCTTCTAAAGTAAAACGAACTTTTTTTGGGGGTATTCCTATAGGTTCGTTGTGCAATTGCATTCTTCCGGAAGCCCTCAAAACTTCCACGGTACAACATGGCACAAATGTGCAAAACTATGACAGTGAGAAGAGGAAACTAAGAAGCTCTTTCAATTGTTTGTCTTCAATCTCAATGCGTCAAGGTGAGAGAGAAGTATCAATGTCATCGCTGTTCTTGCACTCTCACTATAAAGGCTGCCTTCCACCTTGGGAATCCAAAAAATCTAGAAGCAGGTCTTTGAAGGAAGGATAAGGTCTTTGTTATTCTCTATATGCACATCCATTGTGAATACTAACATAATATTACTACGTATTGCCATCTGTGAGTGTGTTGAATGGCAAAGTCGCACATAGTGCTTGTTGGCTGAGATTTCATTTGGCTTGCCGGTGTTGATTTTTGCCATTCTCTGAGTTCAAATTCTGGTGTTACAAGTTCTGCTATCCAGTTCACATTTTCATCCTGCTGGAAGATCACATCGCTACGTCAGCATCTTGAGTCACAGAAATGTATTTGTTTGTTAGTTCTCAGCCACTTTCTTATTTGATACTGAAAACAGAGAGGTTCTTGTTTTTTCTCGTGTAGAAATGTAGGAGCAATTTGCAAATCTTTTTCTTACTCTTGGATTTTGTAGCTTATTATCACTGCAACATGAACTATACTGGGAAGACACAACTGAGAGACTAGCTTATTTTGAGCTTGAAAAAATTAAGTGGTTACTCTTTCAGTTTCTAGTAAATTGATCATTATAACCTTGTATATCCCTAGTAAATTGGCTATACTTGACTGGGTATATCTCGCCGATGTAGCGAGATTTTGATGCATGTCTAGACAGGGACAACAAGAAGCCCAGTAATTTCCGACAAGTGGGGTCTGGGTCTAAGGTCACATAAGAATTCTAAAATATGTGATCACATAAGATAAAGAAGATTATGTGAAGACTGCAACTACAGCGTCTATGCCCTGTAATGTACAGCTATTTTAAGTGTTTCCAATTATAAGAGGAAAGACATATGGCCAGCTAAAGTTAATTAAAGGACTATCAATTTGATGTAGAACATGTGCTACAAGTTCATCATACTCTAAAACGTTAGCTGTCTTCAAATAAGCGTATCAAAACAAAATATTTGAAATTCTGTTCTATTCAGCATGAGTGATTGCTGATCTTATTATCGCAACCATTTAAGCTGGCAACTGGCAACTTGGTCGTAGGCTCATAATAGGAAATACTTAGTTGTTATCGTTTTCGACCCTTTATGATGCCCTTTCGCTGTAAGAATTCTGAAATATTTGACTCAGTTATATGTAGTTAATTGTTTACTAATAATCATTGCACAGTTGGTCTTGGACCAATTAAGAGAAGAGGATTGCACTGAGTTAACGGACAACTTGGTCCAACTTAAGTCTAATTTGGATATTGATGCATAATTAATTGATCCATTACATTTCAAAAATTAAAAGAATATTCAGTTAACTAAAGATGGATGGAGCCTTGGAAAATACTGACATCCTGCACTATAGTCCTCAAGCGCTCACGAATTCATAATTTAGACGTTTTGAGTTCGACTTTGAGAGAGTATTGTTTTAATTATATAACACTTTTAGGGCTCGTTTGGTACGAGAGATAAGGAACAATTAATCCCGAGATTAAATTTACGAAGAGTTTATCCCATGTTTGGTTGGGAGAAAATTATGATATAATTAATCCCGGGATTACTTATCCCGGAATTGTAGTATTTTTTATCCCCATGAAAAGGTGGAATAACTTATCCGGGGATAACTAATCCCAGGATAATTAATCCTGAGGTAACTTATTTCCAACCAAACGACCCCTTAGAGCATATATATAGAGTTGGGCCTCAAAACAAGTGCCAAATAAGGTAATTATATGTCGGGGTATTATTATTTTACCCCGCGCCATAAATTATTTACATTTGGTAGCGTATCAAATATTTGTATAACCTTTATATATAAAATTACATTCCTACGTCATATAGTAAACTATATTACCCTCCATGCTTAACTTTTAATATAATTACCTTTTATATACCTAATTACCATTTATGTACATTTTAAGGGTTTTAATGGTATTAATTAGTCTCCTAATTTAACTCTACCGTATATTCCCACTCCCCCCAAGTTTCTCTCTCCAAATCTCATCCCCTCACCCACGTATCAAACCATACCCCACGATTTCCTCTTCAATCACCCATTATTTCCTCTTCTAAAACCAGCGAAAATCTGTAACCCCTCCACCATTGACAACCATTAAAAAGCTTTGAAGCTTTGAATTCGAATTTGGGTTTTCAAAAGACATTGTTTGTTTGGATTTGATGTTGTTGCAAGGAATTGAGAATTCTCTCTCTATCTCTCAATCCCAAATTTAAGTAATATAAAGCAAAAGAAAAGAGAGCAGCAATTCCACCGTCGACAGCCATTAAAAAGCTTTGAAGCTTTGAATTCGAATTTGGGCTTTCAAAAATCATTATTTGTTTGGATTGAGTGTTGTTGCAACTAATTGAGAATATTGTTTGGAGTTTATATCTCAATTTTGATGGAGTTTGGTGAAGATTAGACTTGGTTTTGGCTGAATTTCAGATTGAAACTCGAAGAAGAAGAAGAAGAAGAAGAAGTTGTAGTTGTATTTAACTAGGTAGAAATAATGTGTGAAAGTTGTAGATAAATTGTATAATATATAATTAGTTGTATGGAATTTATTTTTTATTATGTATAAATCAGATACAAAATATACAAAAGACATATTGTATAAATTTTGTATAAAAATTGTATTTAAGTTGTTTTTAATTGTGTAGAAATAATGTATAAAAATAAACACGTCGTAATAGCTGTTGGAACTTTGAAAATGAAGTTAGCTATTCTATTCGTATTTGCTAAGTAAATGGTAGTAGAAGATATGATACAATACAACCAAGAGAGGGACCATTATTCATTAATGAAAACTCAAATCCATTCATTTGTCCTCGCGAACTTATGGAGACGTACGCCTAACTCAAAACTACACTAACATTACACATAAGTAACCATAGTTTCTATTAACAAAAATCAGTGTTAATAAAGAAGAGTTTTTTTTTCATTTTTAGCAGCTTCAAAAATTCCTGGGTGAAAAAGGAAAAGAATGTTCTCAAAATTCAGAAAGAAAAAAAGAACGAACAAAGCTGCGGTTGTTTCTAGGAGTTAGCTCCAGACAAAAAAGGAACAACCTCCTAGTAATTTTGTATAAAAAGATAATGGAAGATCTAGAGAGAAAGGGGAGAGAGGAGAAAAAGAAAAAGAAAAATGGTGTAACTAAATTCCTTAACTGAAGACATTAATAATGGATTGTGAGCCTTTTAAGGTGGAATGTATATATTTTACAAACAAAACTTGTGTATGTAGGGTAATTTACTAAACATGAACATTTAGGGTTATATAGTTTACTAAACAAAACTTTTAGTTCTTATGTCATATAGTAACTATATGACATAAGAACTAAAAAATAATATATATATATATATATATATATATATATATATTACTATAATTTTTTTAATAACGGCTATAGAGTAGTATCATTTTCCCTTTTATGTCATAATCAAAGATGCCCAGTACTATGTAGGAATTTGTCACCTGGGAGATAAGTTTCAAAATTCATTTAAATCGTGGAATCCACTTCGAGGTTGACAGCAAGTCAGCACTTGCCATCGAAGCTTCTATCAGAAAATTCTAAATTCAGATATCTAAGAAAATTCCAAAAAACCTCAGGAATTCTAGTCAACTCTACTTGTGATAACCCCAATTGGAAAAATTAACCCAAGATATAATCTCAAATAGCTAAAAGTGCTTACTAAAATCCTCTATTCAAGAATTGCATACAATCTGTTTGGAGAAAAAACTGATAACTTAGTCTATTACAGATGATTCACAAGTCATAATTAGATAAAGGGTTGTGAGTTTGTGACAATTTTTGGTTTCTTGATTATGGGTAAAGGAGGAGGCTGTATGCCAAGCAAGAAGAAGTTTCCTATAAATGAATCAGCAGAGAGACCAGCAAGTCAAACTGAAGGAACTGATGTTACAGGCTCAGAAACAGAGGGGTCCAAGAAATTGAGAATATTTATTGTGTTTTATTCAATGTATGGACATATTGAAAGCTTGGCAAAGAGAATGAAAAAAGGGGTTGATGTGATTGAAGGTGTTGAAGGGGTTCTTTATAGAGTTCCTGAAACATTGACAACAGATGTTTTGGAAAAAATGAAAGTCCCACAAAAAGATGATGAGATTCCAGTAATATATGTGGATGAGCTAGTTGAGGCTGATGGATTCTTGTTTGGATTTCCTACAAGATATGGATGTATGGCAGCTCAAATGAAGGCATTTTTCGACTCGACGGGGAAGTTGTGGAGAGCACAAAAACTTGCTGGAGTGCCTGCAGGTTTCTTTGTGAGTACTGGTACACAAGGAGGTGGCCAGGAGACCACTGCGTAAGTCTAATCTTCTGTCATTCATTTACTTGTGTTTACACTATTGATCATTTCTTTTGTCATTGATGATGTTTGATAACTGTGTGAGCTGAATTTGCAACTTTCAGTTGGATGTTAATGTATTTGGCGAATGTCAAAGGTGTATATGACATATATGTAAAACAAAGAAGAATAGAGTAGTAATTTCTAGTTTGAGACAACAAAAGGTGACACAAAATGATGGATACCCTTCAGATAATTGCTCCACCTTGTTGCCGATGAATAGACAAAAGAAATGGAGAACACAAGCAGCAGGGGCGGATTTAGGGGCGCGGAAGGGGGTTCACCCTTCACCAGAAAATTACACCATATACAAATATGGCAAAATTCGTTTTGTGCCTATATATATATATATATATATATATATTATATTTTGAACCTCCTTACCACAACCCAATCAATTGGAGTGCATACTAATGACTAGTCTTAAAATTCATTTTGCCAGCCCTACAAAATCTGCATGTAGCTTTCCATAGTTCCCGAAGTATTATCGTTAACTAGTAGTGATAATGTTAGAGTACCCCGTGATTTCAATGTTGGCTTGCACGGAATCATTGAAGAGGAAGGCTCTAGAAACCCCAAAAATACAGTTCTGATTAATCCTCCAACAAATGGCTGAAATACTTGAGAAATTTAGTTTATTGATCTTCTAGTAGGCCTATTAAGGCATCAAAATCACTCACCAATTGTCAGTACAGAATCAGTTAGCTAACTTGTTGGCTGCTGTACTAACTATCCATTATAGTGACAGAGATCTGTAGCTCTAGCCACTACTCCATCAGAACATCATCTACCTGTCAATCCAACCATATTAGGTCAGAAATCATTTTGGAGGAATAGGAATCTGATATTTTTGATATAATTGTAGTACCTCCCTTGGACTAATAGGTCTCTTGGCTATTTTATGTTTACAGATGATGACTATACATAATTTTGATGTTGATATGCATGCTAACATAAGATCACAATAACACATGTCTTATATATCAAAATTACTTAAATCTTGAAAGTTATTATTCTCCTAGGGAAATAGCCCTTCTGTGGTTCCTATTAATATAATGTTATTGAAGCATAATTATCATTTCGTAATTTGCAACCTTGGGAAGTCATGGTGCTAGTGGATAAATGAGCTTAAACTCAAAGAGGGAAATTAGATGCTGGTTCTCTTCTTTTGTTCTTTTTCTCGTCTTTTAACCTTTTTCCCTGTTGAATGGAATGGGCACAAATAAAGCCTCATGATTAAAACGGATTTGTACAATTGAGATTGAGGTGTGGCTGATTGATTGAATGATTCTTTTTTCTTTTCCCTTCTCCCCTCTCTCAATTCTGTGTGTTGCAGGTGGGTTAAGACTTGAGAAGATGACTGAAGATGCCGATAGTAGTAGGTTGATGGCGATGACTTCTGGTTGAGTGGCTTCCTGAATTTAGTGTAGAAGGATGGTTGCAGGATCTACAGATGAATTGGATGGTTATTAGTTATTTTATAAAAATGGCTTGCTCGTATATATAACAACAACAACAACAAAAAAAGATCCAGTTTAATCTCATAAATAGGGTTTGGGGAGGCTAGTGTGCACGCAGACCTTACCCCTACCTTATAGAGATAGAGAGGTTGTTTCCGATGGACCCTCGGCTCAAGGAACATTGGAGATAAAGCAACCAAGTAGCAAGGAATAGTAACAACAATGTAATATGTTAATGGACGCGAATTCCACAACATGTAATAATAAAGAACCATGAATAAGAAATTACAAAAATAGTCCTAGTACTACCGGTAAGCCTAGGAGGAACACACTACTATCTGTCAACCTACAACTCTAATCCTCGATCTCCACACTTCCTATCGTGGGTCATATTCTCGGTAAGCTGAAGCAATGACATGTCCTGCCTAATTACCTATCCCCAATACTTCTTAGGCCTACCTCTTCCCTTCCTCATATCCGCCATGGACAACCTCTCGCATCTCTTGACCGGAGCATCTATGTCTCTCCTCTTCACATGCTCGAACCATCTCAGCCTCGATTCCCGCAACTTGCCCTCCACAGATGCCGTGGAATCTTTAAGCATGATATTTTCTCCACAAATTGACATTGTCTATGAAGGACTATAGCTGTACTCTTATGCAATCTCTATTTCCTTATCTTCTGTTCTCTTTTCTTCTTTCTGATGATTAATTTATATTCTTCTTCCAACATCAATCATGCAAGTGAGTTGAGGGACAGAGCTTGGTCGACGACAATCTGCTAAATCCAGTGGTCCATATTCAAATGTTTCTTTTTTCGTATTGCAGCTGGACAGCAATTACTCAATTAGCTCACCATGGGATGGTCTATGTTCCAATAGGATACACATTTGGAGCAGGGATGTTTAGAATGGATTCAATAAGAGGAGGTTCACCATATGGAGCTGGAACTTTCTCAGGAGATGGTAGCAGGGAACCTAGTGAACAGGAGTTGGCGCTGGCCGAGCACCAGGGAAAGTACATGGCAATGACAGTTAGGAGAATGGCTCAGCACCATTCATTACCACCAGATAATCACAGCTGCTGACGCTTTTAGAAACGGGAAAAGGTCCAAATTTACCCCTCCACTATATGAAATATCTTAACTGTACCTTCTGTGAAAGCCATTCATAACCCTTGTCACTAGCATAATGTTTCGTATTTGCCCTTGCTTTTAATATAACTCCAACATAGAGATGGTGAATTTCACGTGTCAAGATTACCTTATGTTATACTTCAGGTTGGAGTTGCTAGAGTCGAGGACAAATACGAGACGATTTGATAACAACGAGGATATGAATGGCTCCAAAGTATAACATAGGAGATAATTAAGATATTCCATATAGTAGAGGTGTTTTTTATCCGTTTCCCTTTACAAACACCCTACATGTAATATTTGTACATTCTTTGAAAACACTTTCTACACTGTATGTATCAAAATCTGTGTGTCTCTGGAAAGTCATGTCGTTTCATTTATTTGTATTTGATCTTTAGATCCTACGTGGGGGTGGAGAGGATGAAAGTTGATGTGCTATAAATACTGAATTATGGTTTCTGATCCATTTGTTGATATGTTTTTGCCTCTTGTTTTGAAGGGGACTAGCGAACTCTTGGTCATTTGAAGGCATTAGGGCATCTAAATGGGCATTGCTTGTTGCTAAAATCTGAAAATAAATCCAATAGTTCTATTCAAAAATTTGACCATTAGAAAATACAAATTGCTTATGATAACGGGAGAAAGAGAAGTGTTTGATGAGCAGAGTATATCTGGCTCATGGATAGTGCCTTGATTGGTTATAAATTAGCTTCAAGACAAAGCACGTTAAATTTTTTTTTAAAAACAAAATCGTTCTATTAGATAAATAAAAAAGTAGGTAATTTTTTTCAATATAATGCTCAAAACCTAAAAATCGAGTGGATAAATCATAATTCATATTTCGTTAATTAATTGGATTAATTTCGGGAGTAGTTACTAACTTTTGCTTTATTGCATTATGTGATGCCATGACGGAGGGCGAACCGATGAGGGCGGGTCAAGCAGGACTGGTAGGCTTCTAGGCTGACAAGCTTATAAAGAAGGGGTGCACATAACACCTTAGGCGAATCCCACATCGGAATGGGAGAGGAAGTGAAGAACTTTATAAGGCATGACACAAATTCACATGGTAAGCGCGCTTTTCAAGGTGGCATAGTTAAAAAAAAATTTGTGTTGACTTAGGCCCAAAGCGAACAATACGTGTCATGAGCTTGTATCGTGACAAATATGGTATCAGAGCTGAATTCATATACAAATATGGATATATTTTTATAAGGCACGACACAAATTCATATACAACTTGCACTTTTGGGGCTTCAGGTAGCGTGACCCAAAAAAAATAAATCAATTATGGTCTTGGGTCGTGACACATCACATTCATTCAACTATTTTTTATATACCAAAAATCACAACTTTCTCTAATACATTTTCATTATTTTTTGCCAGTACTTTCTTCCTATGTTATTTAGTCAAAGTTAAGCGATTTTTTTATTTTAAAAATTATAATTTATTGAGTTTTATTTACTTAGTTAAGATTGAGGGACTTTTTTATTATAAAAAATATTTTAATAAATTTAGTGCAATAAATTGAGTTAATATCGATGTGCCAAACACAGCAGCGCGTTTTACCTGAATTGTGTGTGTAACTTAATTCACTGGACTCAAATACCACGTTGGAAACCAAGGACGAAGACTGAAACTGAAGGCATCTTTAAGCTTCAAATCGGGCAAAACCCTAGCAGTGCATTTTGAAGATGTCTCGAGCACTAGCTTTGCTCGCGCTCCTCAGCTCCTTTCCATTTCTCGCACTCCTTTCCAATGCATTTTCTCCTGAAAACCCCACAGATCGGAGAGTTTTAGTTTTGCTCGATGATTTCTCCATCAAATCTTCACATTCTCTCTACTTCAATTCTCTCCAAACCCGAGGTTACGATCTCGATTTCAAGCTCGCCGATGATCCCAAGATCGCATTACAACGATACGGCCAGTATTTATATGACGCCTTAATTCTCTTTTCTCCAACCATTGATAGTAAGTCTCTATATCAGCATCTCAACGATTAGTGTGTTTGAATAAATGTTTAATTTAATTCTTTTATTTTTTTCGCTTCAGGTTTTGGTGGATCACTTAATGCGGCAGCTATACTGGAGTTTGTTGATGCGGGTCATGATTTGATTCTTGCGGCTGATGCATCTGCTTCTGATCTGATTCGTGAGATTGCTTCTGAGTGTGGAGTTGATTTTGATGAGGTAGCTTACATTTTTTGTTCAATCAATTAGTCACAACTTCACCTCAATCCCGAACTAGTTGTCCGTTTGCCTATTTTCTTCTTTACTATGGTCAAGTGAATTTGATGTGATTCACCATTGGCGACTGCAAATATCTGCTAACTGTGTCTGTATTCCAAAAACAAATTATGGACATAATTTAATTGTTTCCTTATGATAAGTGTACTCATACTTTTGTGAAGTTAAACATGAAATGCTGATTCATGTTCTTCTACACTCTATATTATGCATAATAGGATGTGGCAGCTATGGTCGTCGATCATACAAGCTATGCAGTTTCTGATACAGAAGGGGACCACACCTTGATTGCTGGTGATAATTTCATACAATCTGATGTAATCTTGGGCGGAGAAAAGATCAAGGTAAAACACTATATTTCATCAGAGGATTATTTTTATTAATCATGATATTTGTGTTTTCTCTTCTATTTTAATCCTTAATTGATTCGATCAATAAACTATACAACAACAACAACAACAACTCAGTGTAATCCCACAAGTGGGGTAAATAAACTATATTAGTTCATAATCGTAGCCCATTCATATTTTGAGTGAACATAATCAATAAATAGACTACTAGTTCTTTGTTTTGTGTTAGTAAGAGGGATCCAAAATAGACCGTAGAACCCAATTCAAGTATCACTTTAATGGGCGGAGGAACAGACCAAGCCCAAGTGGGGAAGAAGTATCTAGGTGTCGAACCTTCCAACCGATGTGAGCTTAGGACGATCATACGTGTTATTTACCTTGAACATGATGTGTCCTATAGGCTCGTACCATTTTATCGTTGAATTTCACAATGTGCATTTTTTGAGGCATTTATGGTGCTATTTTGATATATGTTGGGTCATAAATTTTATGCACAAACTTCGCCTGTTTCTTTTTTCCTTTTACATTGGGCATATGTGATTGTATATAGGAGAATATAGCTCTCATGTCCTGCTGTGATAAAAGCAGCATTTTTTTAACTATACTTTTATGTGAAATCAATTCAGGCTCCTGTACTCTTCAAGGGGATTGGTCATTCTATAAATCCAGCCAATAGCTTGGTAAGTTTCTGTGAGTTATTTATTTCTGAACATGAAAAAGGGAAGAAACATTCTGTATAGTTATTTAATGTCAAAAGGGTGCATACATCACGCTTGCAGGTGATGAAAATCCTCTCAGCTTCTCCTTCAGCATATTCAGCTAATCCTAAATCCAAATTATCAGCTCCGCCAACACTCACTGGATCCGCAATCAGTCTCGTTTCAGTCGTGCAGGTGTTTCATCCAATATGTGTGATATTTCAAATCGTGTTCTTTGATTTCTTCCTGTTCAGTCTTCTTTCTTCTCTCTGTTCTTTCAGATTGTTGACCTTGATTCTCAAAAGTTGTCCAATGGGTGCTGTTTAGCTTCTAAAGATAATGAAACCATGCACAATGTGTGCATAAACATGTAACAGAAAAAGAATCACAAATTGCTTTTTTAAAATTAAAAAAAAAAATAACAGTAGGAGATGGAAAGGTGTAGGCAATAGGTGTCGGACCATCTCATTGATGTATGTAATGCACTGCATACCTTGCTGACAATCTTCGCCTCATAATGCTCCCCCCAACCCCACCCTCACCCTCGGTCCATCTTCCTTCTTCCTTTTTGTAGCTGAACATTAATGATGTTGTTTAAGATACAATCAACAACTTGTAAATAAATTAGTGATAATTGTGTCCATTTGCAGGCAAGAAATAATGCTCGAATTCTTATATCTGGCTCCTTGAGCATGTTTGGCAATCGGTAAGTGCCTTTTGAGGCTTTGGGTGGAGTATATCTACTCTGAATTGCTTGAACTGAGAAACTCTTCTTTTCTTATGAGCAGATTCTTCAGATCTGGGGTGCAAAAGGCTGGAAGCACAATCAAGTAAGCAATTGTAGATATTCTGTTGCTTTTGTTTGTTGAAATGATAATACCCTGAGTGTGATGGGTGTTGAGGCCTCAGCATCAATTGGCTTAAAAGAAGGAAAAAGAAACAAAAACTAAAAGCCATACTATTAGGTGAATTTCTCTAAGACTTTGTGTTCCAGTTGAAGCAGGTGCTAAGAACATCATTAATATGGCAGTAAGATATCCATCATCTAGGAAAAGGTTTCCCAACTATTGGTGTCCTGAATTGGATCAGTATTTGGCTTTTTATATTAGGAGGTCCATCACTGTTTAAATTGGTAGAAAGTGATAAGAACAATAACTAGGATGTACTTGTTGTAGATTTAGACATTTTGTTGTTGATAAAGATGACCTCGGGTTGGAATGGGAAAACCTCAAACTGGTGGCACAGGGAAACATGTGGTTCACCTTGCATTTGGATTATGTTTTGAGTTTGCATGTGTCTCATAAAGTATTTGACAACCTAAACCATGTTCACATTTGATCTTGTTGAATACATGCTTTCTCGTTTGGTAGAAGTCACTTGTGTGTAGCTTTTGCCTAACTTGATCTTTGTTGGATTAACTTTCTTACTGAGCTTTTCTTATACTAGAAGTTAGATACTTTATTGTGTATAGTGGGCATTATGTACTTATAATCGCCCAGTATTTTGACTGCTAAACATATTTGCTGGAATAGTAACAGTTCCATCTTGCATTTTGTTCTAATAAATTAATTAATGACTGGGGAATTCATTTGGATTCATATTGTCCACTTTGTTGTCAAGCGACTGCCTTGGTATTTAGCACTCCGTTGCTCTAACTTGATTTTAAGAAGTGATTTAGCCTAAAGGTCCCTTTGGCCCAAAAACCATTGTCTTTATTGTGATGCATCTTGGAGAAGCATGTGAAAATGATCTAAAGATTCCTCAAATACAAAACTTGAGGGCAGCTCAATTTAGAAATTGACTGTCCTTTCCAAATTGGGTGCCTTGGTCCTATAAAGGCTATATGAGTGCAACCTGCTAGTGTTGCTCAATTTTGCATGATTATGTGGACTGGAAGAAGTAAGTCAGTATAAAGGGATAATAATAAAATTAAAGGTTGCTTTGATATGTAATGTCTTGTTATTTGATTTCCTTGTTTTTCACTTAATGCTAGAGAAGCAACAGCTTGAAGCCAATGCGCCTTTTACTGTCCGTTTCTACGTTTTCTATGCTTCTGACGTGATAGACCATAAATTTTCTCCCATGATCACAGCCATGATAAATCTGGCAATGAGCAGTTTGTGACTGAGACTAGCAAGTGGGTCTTCCATGAAAGAGGTCATCTCAAGGTGCAGCATCAGAACTAATTTCTTAATTCACATTCACGCCTTCTCCATTTTTATCTTTACCTTGTAGTCATGTAAAAGGAATGCTAGTCAATTGGCTGCATTTTCAGCATTCATATTTGCCGTTTTCAGTATATGAATTGGTATTTATGTCTATACAAATTTTCATATATAGGCTGTGAATGTAAGACATCACAAAGTTGAGGAGGCAGAGGAACCTTCTATATACAGAATCAATGATGACCTGGTACAGCTACACCATAAGTTTGTTCTAATTTGTCACTCTTATATAATGTATACTTTTGGATGTGTGCTGAAACCGAAATTTTAATTGAAGGAATATTCTGTTGAGATTTATGAATGGTCTGGAACAAGTTGGGAACCTTATGTCGCAGATGATGTTCAAGTTCAGTTTTACATGATGAGCCCCTATGTTCTGAAAACCCTGTCAACCAATCAGAAGGTACTCTTAAGTGCTCCAGAATTGACATGGTAAGATAGTTGTTCCATCACTTAGATTAGCATTGCTAATTCCACTTCCTACAGGGTGTCTATTATACATCGTTCAAGGTTCCAGATGTTTATGGAGTATTCCAGTTTAAGGTTGAGTACGAGAAATTAGGATTCACAAGCTTGAGCCTTGCAAAACAGGTACTCCCTTTTAAAATCTGCAGGCACTATCTCTTATAGGGGCATCTATAAGTTTAGAATAGTCATATTGCAAGCATTTTATTTGCTTGAAGAGGTAGGATGTGGTCATTATTTTCATACTTAATAGATATTGGTGAAGAGTTGATATATATGATGAATTAGTCATTCTGGACATAGCTATAATTAGGACACTTTCTTTCCACATATTTGGTGAGATAATTACTAAAATTCTCTTATAATTACAAAGTGATACTTAACTTTTGGTTCTCTCTTAGACTAGGTATTTTGTATGCTTCCTTTTACCAATGATATTTGTAGAAGCAGCATGCAAATTATTATGAAGACATTCCTTTTTATTTTTGATAAGTTTATCATGAAAATATTCATGTATCTGCAGCTTGTTTGGATGGTTGTGTTTGATGAATACAATGTTTGGATAGATTATATCATTTGACGTCGTTTCATGATATCACATACCAGCAATATGAAGAATAAACTTGCAATATTATAAAAAAAAATTATGATACGGGGTAAAATTATTATATGAAAATATAGGATAAATGATAAAATAAAATTATTTAATTATAATGAAGGGTGATATTGAGAGAAAAAGACAAGGTAACGACGCGACCACATCAAATCGGTCGTTACATAAGGTGGCACATTTCGTCGTTACGTAACGACGGATTTTACGATATGATACAATAAAATTTAAGTAACAATCAAAACAAACATCGTATTTAAAGTAACAATACAATACGATACAATAGGTAACAACCATCCAAACAAGTTGTTATGTTTTATTGCGCTAGTTCTTTGACATTGTTGGATGAAACAATGCATATATTTGTCCCTCAGTGCCCTGCTGTTCATAAGAGATACTACTTGTCTCAGAGGTTGATTTATAAAAGCCCAGTTAGGCCTTAATTGACAGCTATTTCATATTGCTTGAGCTTTGAAGTGCAAGATTAACAGCTTCTGCACTTAGTTTCGGTTAGCTACGTCATCCTTCGGTTTAATGATATGTAACAAAAGAAGATTATTGCACGGCACTTTGTATACTCGTTTGCATTAATGCCCTGGCGAAAACTTACTTGCAGATTCCTGTTCGCCCCTTCAGACACAACGAATATGAGAGATTTATAACAACTGCCTTTCCTTATTATGGAGCATCCTTCTCTATGGTACATTATCTCCCTCCCTCCCTCCCTCTTTGCTATGTATTATGGAAAAAATAGTTATAACCCATGCTTTTCTGTTTAGACAAATTTCTCCTGAAGTTGCTGAGACTTGAAAATAAGAAGCCATGTCATCTGGTTTAAGTAGGGCATGTAACCAAATTTATAACAACTAAAACAATTGTATATATGATGGTGAGTTCAACCTGATTTTGTTAGGAATATTAATCAGAAATTTGTTGCAGTAGGTGTCCTACTGTGAAAATATATTTTGAATAGTTTTACTAGTTAACTTTACAAGTTTTATTTAGAGATGCAGAAAAATGTGAATTTGATAGTATTGCTTCTAAAACAGTTTGCCGAGTGCTTGATGGGTAATTTTTTTGTCCGCTGTGTGGTATTTGGATAAGGTGACCTAAGTGAAGTACCCACGTACTATGTGAGAAGGTTTTCCCTTTCTGATTTTATGATCTTATTAATCCTGAAGATTCAGTGTTAATCTCTTTCTATCATGGGCTATTAAGATACTTTCGTTCTAATTATTAACATAAAAGTGCTATTACGACACTTTGGTGGTTCTGATGATATTAAAAAATTTATGCTATTAAGATATTTTGATTGTTTCAATCCACAAGAATGTTTTATATGATTTCTATTTTCTGTATGACAGATGGGTGGTTTCTTCCTCTTCTCCTTGGTATATCTCTACCACAAGTAGATGCAAGATGGCTGGAACTAAGAGTACTTGAAGAATCAAGTGCAGATTTTGTTCTAACCTCCAAGATAGAAATAGATGATGTCTCAAGCCTGTAGTATTTTTCGAAACAAAAAAGGTGTAGTTTTACGTTTCTTAGCAGTAAAACTTTTAGTTTAATAATTTTATATGCGTCCAAATACATTTTCTTGGCTCCTTTTTCCTGTTTCTTTGGATCTATGATGATTTACCATTGTGTCATAATTGCCATGAAGTTATCTCCATTATACATGCACAGTTGCTGGTTAGGGAGTTATTCATGCAGTAAAACTAGCATAGCTAATGCCATGCTTGATAGCTTTTTAGTTGCTTTGTACTTGTGAGTCAATTTATATATTATTTTAAAGAATTCAAGTCAAGCCTTTAATTCAGTGCATCCTCTTAAAGTTTAAGTTCATAGTGGGATATAGAAATTTATCGTCAAATTAAGGGATATGCCCCTCTGTTTATTAGAAAAGTCCCCCTCCTCTTAGGATCATGTGAGAGTAATAGAACAAACTAGTCCGTTTAGCCTATCTTCATGTCCCCCCAAAGTTATTTTCCATTAAAGACCTTGACTGCAATGAGGCAGTTTGCAGCTTTAGGAGTTGCAAAACCTGGTCTTAGCCCTCCACCTTCGGCACAAGACAGGTAGTTTATTTGAATCCTTACAATTTAACCTTAAAGCCATCACCACTACATAATCAAAGGAAAATCAATTTTCCAGCCATGTCTGTTCTGCTCCGTCATGTCTTCCACACTCATTTCTTCTTGCCATTTTCAAGTCATAGATTCAATACCATCCTCTTCCTCACGCCGTCCAATTCTTTCTTTTAGATCCAAACTCATTTTTTCAAACATTTTCTCGTCAATTCCCAAAAAACTATTTCTGCCATTTTCAGCAATTCTCAATCAACTTTTGAGCCACATTTTTGCTATTTTTTCAGCCATAGGTTCTACCAACTTGGAAGAAGAAATGTTCTTACAATTGTTTTCAAGACCTTGAACATTTTGTGTACCAGAGTTTTATGGTATACGTTGTTTTTTCTTGTTGTTGAGGAGACAGAGGTCTTCGTCGATTGAGACATTTTTTTCGCTGGCGAATCTGATGAATGTGAGTATTGTTCTATACTGTTCCCAGTGATAGTGGGGATTCTTGGCTTCTTGCCCAGATTTCTCGAAAAGAAAACAAATTGGGTTTTAGTTTCTTTATTGGTGGTGATGGTGGAATACCTAGGTTTGGCATGTTTTTCATTCCTTTCCTTTACAGATTTGGGCTCATGCTGCATTGCAATTTTTTAGTGCGACTCTAGAGAGAGAGAGTGAAAGGGGGAAGGAGATTAAAAAAAATTGAAGAAATTAGTTGCTGGAAAAATTCACTTGTTACTCCATATTTTCGATGAAGAGGGGTGAGGTAAGAGAGGAAGAAAAGAAAAAAAATTAATGAGAAGGGTGAGAAGTTTGTTTCGGACCATTTTACCCACTCGAAAAATGTGAGAAACACTTACCTTGCTAAGTCAGTTTTTTGTGTCTAAATGACACACTAATAAATAGGGGTGTTCATAAAAATCTGAAAACCCGAACCAAACCGACCAAAAAAAAAGATACTTTTTGTTTTGATTTGTTTTAAAATTTAAAAACCGATCAAATTTGGTTTGACTTTGATTTTAATTAAAAAAAACCGAACCAAACCGAATATAGAAGTAGATATTTTAAATTTATTATTACACCTATATATATATGTATATTTTTATACAAAGTTTTAAAAAATTTATAGTAAATATTAATCGTTTGCACTTTTAGTACAGTTCTTTACCTTTATATTCTAATTTAATTGATAATTTTCTTTTGTTAAGTGTAAGAATCTATTTCATGTTAAAAATAATATATTTTTAATTGAGTTCTTAAATTATTCATCACTATTTGATTCAATTATCATCAATATACCTTGGTAAATAATATATTTCTCAAAGGGCAATTGATTTAATAGTGTTCCGTTGAAAATGTGATCGTCGAAAAAAACCAACGAATCCAGAAAAAAACCGACTTACTTGTTTGGTTTGGTTCTAATATTTGAAAAACCGACTTGGTTGATTTGGTTTTTTTTTAAAGAAAACCGATCCAAACCGAACCATGAACACCCTTACTAATAACTTAATTAAAGTGTTCAAATGAAATATACTTAGGCCCTTTGGGCCATAAATTTTTTGCAAAAAATATTTGACAAAAGTTGTTTGTTTTTATAATTTATCCATATTTTGGCAAATTTGAAAACAAAATTTCCAAATCGCAAAACTAACTATACGAGTTCTCTAACAATTTAAAAAATCACCCAAACTTTTGTATCTTATAAAAAAGTTCACCATCTATTATGGCCCAACTAATCCACTAGCTAGTTACTATCATTTTTTTACTCTTTTTACTAATAAATCTTATAATATTATTACAATGTGACAAATTGTAATAGCTAATAATTATGATATTAGCAATTTATATTAAAATATCAAGTTAAATTTTTAGGATAGTGTATTATGTAGTTTATTATGATTATTTTGTGCCAAATTTATCTACGTTCAAGACTATAATTTGTGATAATAATAACTATATTTGTGATAATAATAACAATGAATGACATCAACGAAGGTTCTACATGTACACAGGATTAACAAGTTTGTTTGTTTGGTATTATTGGATATTTTTTATTGTTTTTAAAACTTATGGGTATAAGTCACATTTCATACTTTTTGAAAAGAAAAAAAAAGTTAAATATGTTTTAAAAAATGAACAAATTTTCACCTTCGAACCAAATTAAATCCAAATCAGGTTTTAAAACAAATTTAAAAATTTATTGTAAAATGCTAACTTAAAATAGAGTATCTAATGTATTTTGCCGTTTCTTCTCAACAAAAGTAAGCCACTAGCAACAAAGTAATGCTAAATGTATCTATCTATCTATCCAAAATACATCTATATGAATTTCTTTCTTAAGTAATTCTAAATACATTGATGTATGTGAATTTCTCTCTTATTAAGAAAAGTAAGATAGATGTTCAGTCTGTTTACGCCTTTCAGATAGTTAAGCATTTACTCGGCATTGCAAACAACGGATTTAGACGAGGAACCAAAAAACAATCTCAAACAGAAATAGAATGAGGAAAAAAAGGAGCAGAAAAGAGATAAAATATATATGGGAATGGTTACTAGTAAACGCCTTCTTGAAAAAAGAGAAAAGGCGTTATCAGCGAAACCTCCATTTTGTGAGTTTGATTTAGGCCTCCCATGAATCAAATAAGCACTGATCAAATCTCAGCTTAATTGGGATTATGAAGGCCATTTACACTAATGCAGATCAAATCAAGAACTATAAACAAAAATAATGGACAAAACAGAAAATGCGGACATGAAACCTTAGCTGCTGTCTGTCGAGACCTTACGGCTAGTAATGGGTAATGTGCAGCGAGCTATGCTTTATATAGTTATCAAATGAGAAATACTACCAGAACCCTAACGCCGATTTCATTTTGACCCTTTAATTTGTTCATATTCACTTTTCGCCCCGGTTGTTTCAACTATTTCTGTATTGACTATTATATATACATTCATACTCCCTTCAAACGTTTTATCCGAGCCAATTTGGTACAAACTATGTATCCAAATAAAGAAAGAACCATGTAATTAAGTTTTGAGGATGAAGACTCATATTAACGTACTTAATACCAAAATAAAAATTACTTTACGCGATAAATTATGCAACAATTTCATAAAATATTTTTGTACTATATTTGTTTCAAATATTGTGATTTGATTGGACGTGAAATTTAAAGAATATTTTTTAAACTTATGATCTTCAAAAAGCCATGAGAATTTTTTAGGGTACTAGTCTTAGGCGCGTGTACCCATATTGATGAGTATATAATATTAAAAATTATACAAATATTTTAAATTATAAAATAAAAATATAACTTCCTGAAAATGATAAATATTGGTCGAAAGAGGACTTTCTACTTAGTAAGTAACTATTTCTAATTGTTTTTATTTTATTTTATAGATTTTAAAGTCCTACAAAATTGGACTTTCTACGTCAAGGAAAGAACATTTTTTCATATTTTTAGAATAGACGCTTTGTGCATCTATCTCATAGTATATATTTGGCATATAATTGTTATTTGTCATTTTGAAAGTATTTATTAAATTTGATGTTGAGCTAAAAAAAATCATTATTGTGAAAATTAGGTTGTTTATATCAAATTATAGTATTTATTAGAATATATATTTATATTTTGGTACATTAATTTTATAGAAGGCGCGTATGATTAAAGGATAATAGATATTTTATTATATCCCCAGAGATCAATCATAATTTTTCACGCAAAGTGTTTTTTTATTTCTTATTTTTTACTAAGATAACTAAATTACATAAATTTATGGGTTTAATTTTTATGATCGATTATAAATCTAAAATTAAGAATAAGAAAATTAGTGAATTGCTGATCGACTTTAGGTATAATTTTTATTTTCTCTTTCTCTAAATTTTATGTTTTACTTTTACTAAAATAGAATTAATTGGTTATAACTCTGTACCAAAGAGTAATTCAAACATATAACACGTAATAACTATTTTTTACTTATTCTATGCGGAATGTTTTATTTTCTGTATTATTTTTTTTTATAAATTATTATGTTACATAATTCAAAAAAGCAAAAATTGCATAAATATTTAAGAAAGAATTTAATGTATAAAATTTAGTTGATATAAAAACTTCTAAATATTAGGAGAAAACTTAAATTCTGGAAAAAAGTCTTGTCTACTGATAAAAGAAACAAATTAATAGTTTTGCTAGCTTGTTTGACTTAGAAATTAATAAGATTAGCAATCAACATTTTGTCTTAATTTAATAATAAACTCTGAATATAAAAATAGAAATTGGAAGTGCATTTCTCTGATCGTGCCTTTTCAATTTCAAATCACAAATATTGACTACCATATTTGTAAGTAGAGATATGTTGAATTTGAATTTCTAAATACAAAAACTTTTACTTGTTTCAAATAAGGAAAAAAATATTAACCAAATTTTAGTTAAAATTAAAATCCTAAGTATCTAGGAGATAATTAAATGGTTATTCCTAAATATTAGGGAATTCAATTATGATTCCTAAATACTAGGAAATTAATATAAATGATTATTTTGTCTAATGTGAACTCTATTTTTAAAGGGCAAAAAAGACGAACGATATTTCGTTAAGGGCCTTCGTGCTTTTAATAAGTAACTAGTTTTAGGATACGTGCGTTGTACGTGTAGAAAAGTCAGCCAATATTTCGCGTTAAAATCTTGTGCTTTTATAATTATATAAATTAATAAAGTAGATGTAATTGTAGATGCATATCGAGTCTCTTGAAATATGTATTTTTTTTATAATAAATCTTATGATTACAATATTAATTATGTAATGTTTCCAAATTTACTATTAAAATGTTGCCATACGTAGTATCTTACAGTAACTATGAATATTAATTAGGCTAAGCTAATTTATATTAACAAAAAATTACGAACTTACAAACAATGATTATCTACAAAGAAGGTATTCTGATTTTCTTTTAAAATTATTCTGGAACACATGCATTTTAATTTTTAAGCTCAACACATAAGTTATTATTCTTTTCTTTTCACTCCCCAATTGGTTGGCTTGGTCAACATTGCTCAACCAAGGTGGAAATTAGGAGATATGTCATAACTGTTGGACTTTATACTTGGAATTAATTTTTGTCTGCACAAACAAAGTAATTACGAAAATTATAATTAGCAATTAGTATTCATGTGATAGAAAATCAATAGATAAAAATAACAACGAGGAAGTCTAAGAAATAAGAAAAAGAACACGAGATAAGAGAAATTGAAAGTTTGAACCCCGTTGATCTTGATATTTGTGAATCAAGTAGTTCGTCTCAATTGATTTATAGGCTAGAATCATAAAAGCCAAAGGAAGGTGAAACTAAAAATTATACTTAAAACAATTATAACGAGAAATACCTCCTAATCATGATATTTGTGAAACAGGTAGTTTGTGTCACTCATTTTTATTATTAAAGAGACAAAAAAGGTGAAAATAAAAATTATACTCAAAACAATTGAAAAAATAAATTCGCAAAATAAGAGTATTCACGTGTAAAAAAATTTCAAGAATGTACTCTAGCATAACTTTGCCTTCTCTACCCTTCTTTAGGCTCCTGCAGCGTAGACATATTGAGAAAACAACTTGCACCAGGTATATTATATGTACATCATAAGCAAGTACTTGAATCTAGTCATAGACAATAACACAGGTAACATAAACTCGAAATCTAACGTAAAACATCATCGTTTATCGTGTTAACCTGCAAAACATAACAAGAATTAAGATTTTAATGATTCGAAAATTTCATTATATAAGAATCATTAGTATGCAGTATGAATAGTGTTAGAATGTAGACGCATTACTTGCAAAAAAATGTCTAATTGAAAAATCATACTTCTATTGGAGCCCGAAAAGTACAATCTGATCCCTTAAATAGTATCAGAAAGGTTTGTAAATATAGTAGGTCTCTTAAATTTTGATATTAAATCCTAATTCGGACTCTAAAAGTATGTGTAAATATAGTAACTCTCTTAAATTTTGATATTAGATCCTAATTCGGACTCTAAAAGTATGTAACGTAGTATTGGCTTTAAAGTGTTAATTTGCTTGGGCTCTACAAATAAAGAAAGAATCTACCTATAATAAAATCTTATTTGATTCTAAAGTCCTAAATTTTAGAACTTCTAGATGAATGAGGAAAGATTTGATAAATAAACTTTTAGTTGATTTTAAAGTTCTAAATATTAAAAAATTATTTAAATGACAAATTTATCTAATGTAAAATCTACTTTAAAAGAGATAAAAAAAAAAGGCGAACGACATTTTGTTAAGGACTTTCGTATTTTTAATATAGTATAGATACAGGTTACTCACTTGAAAGAAATAAAAATTTAATATATTTGTCTGAGTGTCAATTTTGTAATGATTGAGGAAAAAGCACGATATGTTGAAATCAACTTCAAAGAGCAATAACTTTACTGTAGGCATCCAAATTAATAAGTAAAATCATCAAATAATTTCAAGTATATGTCTTTTTGGAGTCTTAAATTGTATTCAAATAAGGAAAGAATATAAGCAAAATCTTACTCCATACTAAATATTAAAATTTTGAAGACCTAAATAGTAGAAAATAATTAACATCCAAAATTTAGGAAAATAATTTAAATTACAATTTTATCCAATATAAAATATATTTTTAAAGGATAAAAAAGATAAACGACATTTCGCTAAGGGCCTTCGTGCTTTTAATATAGTATAGATAAAAGCATGTCATTTAGGAGAAAATAGAGAGTTTATTATTAAATTGCTTCCAAATATAATATAGATATATCATGTATTTTTTTGAAATGAATAGATAAAAAAATAGTGTCATTCTTCCCCAATTTATGCGGCACTGTTCGAATTTCGAAAGTCAAACTTCTTAATTTGATCGTGAATTCGAACATAAAATCTTTAAAATTTTAAAATAAGATTTATATATTTTAAAAAAACATAAAAAATCAAAATACCTAAAAGACATATGAAAAATCACAATAAAAAAAATTAGGCTGACAGTATCTAATTGGGGAATTAATTAAAAAACCAAAGATTAAAACAAGAGGAACACCAGATTATAGATTAAACACGTGATGTTAAGAGAAAAGGAAAGAAGATAGAGCCAGGTAGTATCATGATTCATGAACAAGGTATAAAAAATGAAGAAGAAAGTATCATCTTACAAACAAAGTAAATATTGGAGTTGTAAAATCACTAGATACAACATGGTAAATCTACAATTGATTGTTACATAGGTTAGGCGCTTCACTAAATGACTATTAGGTCCTTCCCGACCCCCCCCCCCCCTAATTATATTTATTAGGTCATCCATTGGTTAGGCGTTTCACTAAATCGTCGCTTCATTTAGTAAATTGAATTGAAACACAATTGAGCAGTATCAAGACATCTCACCCAATTCTTCTGCGATTCGGTAACAAAATGACGAAGGTATTCCTCCAGTATGCCATTGAACCGCTCTGTCTGACCATCAGATTACAAATGGAAACTTGAATTGTGACTCAACTTGGATGCAAGACACATAAAAAGTTGAGTCCAAAAGTTGCTAGTGACGCGAGAGCCATGATCACTAACGATGTCTTTAGGTAGGCCCCAATATTTGACAACATGAGAGAAGAATAGTTGACCTGTATCTTCTGTTGATATATATATGTTAAATATATTTTAATATTTAATTATTTTATTTGCCTAAAACCTCGCTAATTGATCTTCACAATGCTTAATTACATAAAAAGCACTATGAATTAATAATAGTAGACGATAATTATGCAATTTAAATACTATTTACACTCTAATTTAGCCGCACTTTATCAATGTTTGAATGTTAAAAGATAACAAAATGCTCTAATTAAGAGTTTTACGTTTTGCAGGAGCCACTCCGAGCTAGGAGGAAGCTAAAGAGTGTTTTGGAGTCAATATGGAGCGTGGAAGGCCAATCGGAGGATAGCACGGGCGAAAAGGAGAAAGAAAAGCAAGTGTCAGATCTGCGGTCCAATCCGCGGTCGCGGACAAAACCATGGGCAAAATCCGCGGTCAGATCCGCGACCACGGACCAGCTGATGGAAGCCAATAATATGTAATTTCCAGGGCGACTAACCTAAACCTATATGAAGCCTAATTCGTCAAAAAAAGAGGAGGAGCTATTTTTAGAGAGATTTTGAAGGCAAGAACACGGAAGGAAGACAGAGAATTTCCTTAGAGTTTTCATCTTCTTCTTTTTAATTCCATTGTTAATTATGACTTTCTATAGTAAATTGTTATCTATTAGTATGAGTAGCTAAACCATTATCTACGGTTGATGGAACTAATTGTTGGATGAAGTCTTGACTCTGTTTTGATATAATTGAGTCGGTTTTACTCTATGACTGTTCAACTACGTGTTGTCTTGTGATTAATTGAAAGGGCCCTTGATTAATAGTGTCTAGCTATCTTGTGTTGCTTGAGAAAGAACACTCGGTTAGATTGTTGTTGAACAACACCACTTTCGGGTAAGTTAAAGAGATTAATTACTTGAATTTAAAAGCAAGGTTAGAGATAACGAAGCTTTGGTGGGATAATTCTGAGTTGCATAAATTGTTAGCTAGAGTAGTTCGAGAGAATGCTTCTAGTAAATTATTGTAATTGATCGAGAGATAATTGCGGTAACTCACAACTCATATTTCTTATAGAGTGTTACGACGAGATTATAGCTAACGTGTCAGTAATTAATCCGATAATTGGGGAAATCAATAACCCTAGACCATTTTACCATTGAATTCAACTTTATTCTTGATTATTGCTAGGTTTATTGTCATTTTTCCTTAGTTAACTAAATTCTACTCATTATCCATTAAAAAATCTTGCATCCGGGAATTGTTCGAGGTTATTATTAGCAGTGTTAAAAGTTGTAGTAAATAGGTTAGTTTCCTGTGGGATTCGACTCCGGACTTGAACCGGATTATATATTTGCCGACCGCTTAATCCTTTTTATAAGGCATAGTTAGACTTTAACATAATAACTGCGTACTTATGTCACAATGGAAGAAATGCTAATTGCATTACTTTATTTTCTTGGTTTTAATCTTTTATTTTTAGAATTGGATTTCAAGTTAGTAATTTCTATTTTATCCTTCTTCGTTTTGAATCCAAAATAGGAGAGTTGAATAAATTAAAAATTCAAAGGAGGTTCATGACCGAGGGGAAAAATGTCGGAGTAACGGTAATTTTGGAAAGTACGAATTGTGTCCAAAAAAATGTTGACAAGATATATGTAAGATTTAATTTAATATACTTGAAGAATCTATGCGTTAATTGACTGATAGATTCTATTCCTAATTTCACGTTTTCTATCAGTGAGAGTAAAACGATTCTTCAAGAAAACGTGAAATTAGGAATAGAAGAGACTAGCTAGCTTTTGGTTCAAAATTTTCAAAAAGAGTTTCAAACCGAAAATTATTTCAAAAATTTTAAACAAATGTCCTGCACCTAGATGCCTAATCCTAATGTCGTTGTTAAATATTTGGGTATTTAGGGAGATAATGTCATAAAAATCGAAGGGAGTGAATTAAAATACATATTCCTTTCTCACATAACTAAAACAGCAAATTAGGATATAAATTTAGGAGCAAGAAAAAAAGGAAAGGAAGGGCATTAATGTCACTCAGATTACATATTCTAGATAAGGATTAAAGCGGAGAATATCATGTTATTGTTATAAAACAAAGACCGTAAAGTAAAGACAAGTATAGAGAGAAACTGATATATTATTCGAACTCAAACTGATGTACATAATAAATTGAAATCTCTTCTATTTATAGAAGAAAGGAAGCTGCTCTGTAAGCTGCTACTATAAGCTGCTATTACAAGCTGCAGTGTAAGCTACTACAAGCTGCTGTGTAAGCTGCTACAAGCTGCTGTGTAAGCTGCTGTTGTACCAGATATGGATAATCTTCTACTGAGAGCAATATTTATCCATAACGGAGTACTGAATGGATAAGCTTATTATATCCGGTATGGATAATCTTCTACCGGGGGTAATGTTTATCCATAACCGGGTACTGAAAAGATAAGCTTATTATACCCGGTATGGATAAACTTCTACTGGGGGTAATGTTTATCCATAACCGGGTACCGAAGTGATAAGCTTATTATATCTGGTATGGATAATCTTCTACCGGGGTTAATGTTTATCCATAACCAGGTATCGAAGTGATAAGCTTCTTCAGGAAGCTTATTTCCAATAGAGTACTTAAATAGATAAACATATTTACGGTGGACTCCCATATGGATAAGCTTCTTCAGGAAGTTTATTTATAACGGAGTACTAAATGAACATCCATAATATAATATATTTATAACACTCCCCCTTGGATGTTCATTAAAAGATAATGTGCCTCATTAAAACCTTACTAGGAAAAACCACGTGGGAAAAAATTCTAGTGAAGGAAAAAGAGTACACATATTTAGTAATACGCATTGCTGGCTGCCTCATTAAAAACCTTATAAGGAAAACCCTGTGGGAAAAACCTTAGTAAGGGAAAAAGAGTACAACGCGCATTTTACTCCCCCTGAAGAAAACCTTATTTCAAATATTTGAATCTCCGCATTCCAATCTTGTACACCATATTCTCAAAAATTGATGTTGGTAAAGACAATCTGCTGGATTGTCACTTGAACTAATTTGATTCACATCAATGTCACAATTTTCCTGAAGATCATGTATGTAGAATAATTCTGGTGAAATGTTCTTCGTTCTATCTCCTTTTATAAATCCTCCTTTTAATAGTGTTATGCATGAAACATTGTCTTCGTATAATATTGTGGGTCTTTTATCACATTCCAACCCACATGTTTCTCGAATGAATCACTGATCTCAATCATATGCATTCCCTGCTTGCCGGTTTGAAATCGAACTTTATGGGTATCGGATAAATAACCTGCATTACCAATATGATCTGCACCACTTTTGTTAGCATTAGCAAGATAAATAAGTGCACCATCTACACCGAGATAGAGTATTTCAGGACCAAGGAGTTCCTCGTCCTCTTCTGGAGGTCGGAACAAATCCTTATTTACTTCAAGTGATCGAACAACCATTGGTGTACTCAATGGGTGCGCTTTGTCCATGTAAAAGCGTTTTAAGACCCTTTCTGTATAGGCAGATTGATGGATAAAGATCCCATCTGCTAAATATTCAATTTGCAGACCAAGACAAAGTTTTATCTTTCCAAGATCTTTCATCTCAAATTCTTTCTTAAGATATTCAATTGCCTTTTGAAGCTCTTCTGGAGTTCCAATAAGATTTATGTCATCAACATAAACAGCAAGTATAACAAATTCTGATGCCATTTTCTTTATAAAAATACATGGACAAATAACATCATTTATGTAACCTTCTTTCAGCAAATATTCACTAAGGCAATTATACCACATGCGCCCATATTGCTTTAAACCGTACAAAGATCTTTATAATATGATCGAGTACATTTCTCAAGACTTTGAATTATATGCTTCGGGCATTTTCAATCCTTCAAGGATCTTCATATAGATTTAGCCAAATAAGTCATATAGGTTAAGACTTGTATCTAAATGGTACGACATCTTCAAGTGTCTGGACTGCTAGTCCGATCCTCACAATCGTTTACAATATTGTGCACTATATTGTATTAAATGTATCGTCGACGATCATTTTGTGTCAGTTCCGAAGCGACATAACTTGTGGAGATCTCATCACTTTCTTTATTTTCAGGTACCTGAACTTTTTCGGGAGTTTCATGAAATGTTATGTCGTGGACTCTTCTAGAGCTTATTTCCTCCTCATTATGATCATTTTGATCATTAGCTCCTACTATTTTTCAAGGATTGTTACCTTTGGAACCGATTGGTCTACCACGCTTCATGCGTACAGTAAACTCTATCCTTCAGGGACTTTAATTTTAATAGGAGCATTTGCAGCTGAAATATGATATTTAATTTTAGATCAGCAAATGCTTCTGACATTCGACTTGAATTATCTTCTAAGTGAGGATCATGATAATTCGATTCATATAGCATATTTTTCAACTGCTTATTCCATCCCCCAAATATTAGAAAACCTAACATATATCCCCAATCATCTTTGGGAAACATATCTTTGTATATTATGGTAGAGAAATTAATCATATACCACACAACAAAAGATAGTAAAAATATTTGGTTTCTGATCCTAAACCAATTGTGAAGGGAGGACTTATCATATATTGTTGATCTGGTGCATACAAGTGCTGCTATATGCAATTTAGAAAATCTTAGACCAACACATGAAGCTTTGTTCTCATAAGCAATGGATTAGACATTAATAGGAGGTATTCAATGCTAAACTAGCTTGGATATAAACCAGCATTATCAAGATGAACTGTCTTGATTTCATAATCTGAAAATTATGCTCTTAATCGAGAAAAGCAATTCCAAATGCCAAACTGCAGGTTGACAATAATTACACATGTAACCATCTCATATATGCACCTATAAGTGGTTCACATGATAGGTGAACGAGCCCATATTCACCTTTTATATATTTCAGAATTAGGGGTCTTAGTCCCAACTTTAGCTGGTATAATCAATTCATTATGAGAACAAGCAACACATGAGAATTCCTGAAGAATCTTCTAGTTCTTTAGTATATGCTTATCTGAATTCTCAAATAGCTCATTTAAAAATGGCAAATGAAAACTTCAAGTTTATCATGTCATGTGCTATCTCTTAATAAACTTCTGGTTTACTATGGCATAAACTTTTGCTTTAGTAAACTTCTGGTTTACTGTGATACATGATATAGTACAAATTAAAGAATAAGGCAGGTAACTTCTCACATACATATTATTTTACCCCCTATGATTGTGGAAACATGAAGATTATCAATCTTCCAATCATTTGTAGTCTCAATATGATAGCCATTTGTATTAGTAAACTTCAGGTTTACTACAACATATGTTTTGACCATAATCATATAATATGAATGACATATTTGTATATAAGCTCTTCGAGAGCCTTAATTTATTATCCACAATCTAATATTTATCTGGCACTACTGGTGTCATGTATTCTTTAGGCAAACATTTAGCTCTTCAGGAGTTATTGATACATTTTGTACTATCAAATATTGCTCAGACACTGCTGGTGTCATGAGAGAAAATCACAATCAAATAAACAATGTAAAACAATTGTTTAAGCACACGAAAACTCTTCTTCATAATATTTTTCCACTTCAGGAGGTAATTTCAACTGTGTTACTTCTTCAGGAGCAAATTTAAAATACGAAATATTGAGTATATATTCTCTCAATTATATTAACTCTTCTGGAGGTGAATTGTAATGTATTCACATCAAGAGCGCGTTCATATTTACCCGACTTATTAGTATTGTCACATTCACTTCAGGGAATGGATTAATATTATCAAAAGTTCTCATCCTTCAGGAAATCGAACATAATTATCTGAATGCGCATTAATCACATCAAATTGTGATGCCTCAACCTCTTTTAAAATATTTACTACTTCAGGAGCAAATCGAGGCGTGCATTTAATATAGAGAATATTTATGTAGCTTATCTTCAATTGTAACCATAGAAAGCCTAAATTATTACCACTTCTGGTGGTTAACAAAATATAATTACAATGAGATATATGAAATATAACTACTTCTGGTGGTTGTATATTTCTTGCAAACTCTGCTAGAGTTTAAGTTGATCTAATAATATTATCCATATTCTTTAAAATGACATAAATAAGATATATTATAGTAAACATCATTATCAAATCATAATTTTTCTTTATGTACAACAATTACATAACCATACTATCTATTACAAATAACAAAAATTAAAATATTTACATTTCTACAGATTCACCACCGATTACATGACTTGTTTATCCTTCTGGGAGTGCAAAGTAATCAGCTACATCCAAATGCATGAAGTCTAAATTATCTTCAAAAATAAAATTTGCTTCAGCATTTTTCTCTGTCTTCTTCAGGGAGGCTTGATAAAGCTCAACCAGGTGCTTTGGCGTACGACAAGTACGTGACCGGTGCCCTTTTCCTCCACATCTATAGCATGCATTTTCTACATTTGGCGCTTGCACCGCTTCATGCTTTTGTTCCTTCCTTTTCCACAGCTGGTGGTGAGGAGGCTTCTTTGGTGCATTATTATTACCATGATTGGGGTTTCTTCCCCGACCACGACCATGACCACGACCGGGGCCATGACCTCTTCCACGTTTAGCTTGGTGGAAGTTCGTCTCATTCACTTCAGGGAATGGACAAGAACCAATAGGTCGGCTTTCATGATTTTTCATTAATAGCCCATTATGTTGCTCTGCTATAAGAAGATGTGAGATAAGTTCAGAATACTTTTTAAATCCCATCTCTCGATATTGCTGCTGCAGGAGCATATTCGAGGCATGAAAAGTGGTGAAAGTTTTCTCCAACATATCATGATCAGTAATATTATCACCACATAATTTTAATCGGGAAATAATTCTGAACATAGCAGAATTATACTCTGATAGATTTAAAATCTTGTAGCCTTAGATGAGTCCAATCATAACGTGCCTGTGGAAGAACGACCATCTTCAGGTGGTCATATCTATCTTTCAAATTATTCCACAATATGACTGGATCTTTAATAGTGAGATATTCCATTTTCAGGCCCTCATCAAGGTGATGGCGTAGGAATATCATTTCTTTGGCACGGTCTTGGTTCGATGCCTGATTATTATCCATGATGGTGTCTGCCAGACCCATCGCATCAAGATGAATTTCAGCATCAAGCACCCAAGACATGTAGTTTTTGCCTGATATATCCAGGGCTACAAATTCAAGTTTAGAAAGATTTGACATTATTTAGGAAAAGAAAGTTCTTACCTCAGATACTTTCAAAATATTTGCTCGAGATGGTAGAGCTTCGTGCTGATAACGTGTTATAAAACAAAGACTGTAAAGTAAAGACAAGTATAGAGAGAAACTGATATATTATTCGAACTCAAACTGATGTACATAATGAACTGAAATCTCTTCTATTTATAGAAGAAAGGAAGCTGCTCTGTAAGCTGCTACTACAAGCTGCTGTGTAAGCTGCTACTACAAGCTGCAGTGTAAGCTACTATAAGCTGCTGTGTAAGCTGCTACTACAAGCTGCTGTGTAAGCTGCTGCTGTACCAGATATGGATAATCTTCTACTGAGAGCAATATTTATCCATAACGGAGTACTGAATGGATAAGCTTATTATATCCGGTATGGATAATTTTCTACCGGGGGTAATGTTTATCCATACCCGAGTGCTGAAAAGATAAGCTTATTATACTCGGTATGGATAAACTTCTACTGGGAGTAATGTTTATCCATAACCGGGTACCGAAGTGATAAGCTTATTATATCTGGTATGGATAATCTTCTACCGGGGTTAATGTTTATTTATAACCGGGTATCGAAGTGATAAGCTTCTTCAGGAAGCTTATTTCCAATAGAGTACTTAAATAGATAAACATATTTACGGTGGACTTCCATATGGATAAGCTTCTTCAGGAAGTTTATTTACAACGAAGTACTAAATGAACATCCATCATTAATGTCATTCATATACATTTTCTACATAAGGATGAAAATTAAAGTGGATAAAGTCATGTTATGACCATGTATCACATTTTCAAGGAATAATCTTCAAATCTAGAAAATCCTAAAATATTTCAACCATTAATTAGTCCACACCCAAATCTTAGTATAAAAAGTTGAATATAATTTCTTTCCCTTAACCACGTTCAAGCAAAACATATTTACATAGTATATATCTTGCTTCAACAAGATACACAATCAACATACACTACTAGTACTTGCGTTTTCACAAGGTTTCTACCTCTTATATGGTATTCAATAATAGATATATTAATTCTCTTTTTATGTGAAATCTATTGTTTATTTACTGTCCTACTATATATGTCATTTTATCAATTACCATAGTATTCTCTTCATTTATGCAAGAAAAATTATACTACTACTAATTATCATGCTTCACTTTATTTGAAGTTGACTCATGAACAGTATAGATATATAGAAATCGCGGGTTCGACAAAAACCATTGATTCTTGTTCAAAAATACTTATATATGTCAAAAATAAATATAATTATAATTAATTAAATATATACTCTCTTTTTAAATTCGCATTTTAACTTAGAACTAATGGTATTTAAATTTTGAATTTGTTACCTTGCATGACTAGTTTTAATTAGATTATCTAATGTTTTAATCTAATATCTATATTTTGTATATTTTTTAATTGTAGAAGATGAACACCTTCATTAATAACGGATTGAACAAAAAGAAAGTGGTGTTCATAATAGGAGCTACTGGAACTGGAAAATCTCGTCTCTCAGTTGACCTCGCCACTCATTTTCCAGGAGAAATCATCAACTCCGACAAAATGCAAGGGTATAAGGGACTTGATATTGTTACAAACAAAATTACAGACCTTGAGAAACAAGGCGTACCGCACCATATGCTAGGTAAATACTTATATGCACCTCAGTATTTACACGAAACGATCAATATTAATTAACTTTAATTTTATATATTATTTCCTAGGTGAAATTGATCCGGAAGCTGACTTCACGGCTGAGGATTTCTGTTATCAAGTTGTTTACCACATAGAATTTGTATTGAATTCTGGCCATATTCCTATAATTGTTGGAGGATCTAATACTTACATTGAGGCACTTGTGGAGAATCCTGTGTTCAAGTTTAAATCTAAGTACAACTGTTGCTTCCTTTGGGTTGATGTTGCTCTGCCTGTTTTACACTCTTCTGTTTCCAAAAGGGTTGATCACATAGTCCATGCAGGTCTGTTTATAATTCTCTTCAATTTTTTTTTGTAGTGGTTAATCGTAATTTATAAATAGTTGTCGTTTAAGAGATTTGACATGACAAAGTGAAAAAATTATCAAAATTGTTCCCTTGCCGGGATGTTATTATCATTATTGTTCCCTTGTCGGAATGTTATTGTCATATTATTATTCCCTTGCCGGGATATTTGTTTTGATATTATTGTTCCCTTGCCGGGATCCTTTTATGATTGGTGTTGATAAAAGAAATGGGAGCGGGTTGCACGCCTGCAACGGTAATATGTGAAATGGGAGCAGGTTGCATGCCTGCAACGGTAATATATGAAATAGGATCGGGTTGCACGCCTGCAACGGTAATATGTGAAATGGGAGCGGGTTGCACGCCTGCAATGGTAATATAAGAAATGGGAGCGGGTTGCACGCCTACAACAGTATTATATGAAATGGGATTGGGTTACACGCCTGCAACGATATTACGTGTGTACCTGTTCTTCTATTTCCTTAATTTTGCTGGTAATTGATTTATGACATTCCTTATGTTTCTCTATTGTCGTTCCGTTGTTACCTGTTGGCTGTTACTCCCCACAACATGTTTTCCCACCCAACTTAGTTGTAATTATCGGCTTCTATTTCCGTTGTATATGATTTAACTACACAGGTTTATTTGGTAGTCTGGTCCTAGCCTCGTCACTACTTCGCCGAGGTTAGGCTACGCACTTACCAGCACATGAGGTCGGTTGTGCTGATACTACACTCTGCGCTGTGTGCAGATACTGATACCGGAGCGCTTGGACCGCCGTGAGGGTGCTGTCTTCAGTCCACACAGGCAATCCGAGGTAGTCCTGCAGACGTCCGCGGGCCTTGGCGTCTCCTCCTATCTTTTCTCTTTTTGTTTTTACTTATTCAGAGATAGACTTATGTAATTCATTCAGACTTTGTTTGTAGTATTCTTAGACTGTCTGTGAAGCTGTGACTCCAGTTTTGGGTAGTACTGTACTTCAACTTATGTAGCAGTATTTGGTTGGAATATATTAAGTTTTGGCTTCCGCATTTTCGATTGTTTAATCTTATTCCGTTGTTTAACTACTTAGTATTTTACATTGTTTAATATGTTTAAATAAAAAAAGGGAGATAAATTTGCAATATTCGGCTTGCCTAGCTTCCACGAGTAGGCGCCATCACAACTCCTGAACGTGGGAAATCCGGGTCGTGACAAGTTGATATCAGAGCTCTAGGTTACATGGGTCTCACAGTTCAAAGACAAGCTTAGTAGAGTCTGAGGGATCGGTACGGAGACGTCTGTATTTATCCCTAGAGGCTACAGAGTTAGGAAAAACTTCACATTTATTCCTTCCCGTCGTTCGGTTTGGTTTCTCAATGCTAATCGAATTTCTACTCTATTCTTTTGTAGATGGCGAGAACACGCGCTTCCTCATCCACTGACCAGCAGCTCGAGCCCCCAGCAGCGACTCCTATGAGGGGCAGAGGGCGAGGCCGAGGTAGGGCAGAGCTCAGCCCAGAGTAGCAGCACCAGCGGTGGAGCCTCAGGTGGACTTTGATGATGAGGTTCCAGACCAGACAGTTCTAGTGGGCCCAGCTCAGGTCCCAGAGGGGTTTATTGCTACCCTAGTACTCCAGGATGCTCTGGTCCCGTCTAGTGGGCCTTATGGAGAGCAGATTATCTAGACAGCTGTCATGAGATTCTCAGGAACATGGGGATCGTGGAGACCAATAGGGTCGATTTTTCTACTTTTCGCTTGTCGGGATCCGCCAAGACTTGGTGGAGAGATTATTGCTTGGCTAGACCAGCCGAATCACCAGCTTTGACTTAGAAGCAGTTTACTTAGCTATTTCTGGAGAAGTTTCTCCCAACACTCAGAGAGAGGCCTACCGGAGGCAGTTTGAGCGTCTCCAGCAGGGTTCTATGACCGTTACTCAGTATGAGACCAGATTCATCAACTTGGCACGTCATGCTCTTATCATACTTCCCACACACAGAGAGAGAGAGAGAGAGAGAGAGAGAGAGAGAGGGTGATGAGGTTTATTGAGGGACTTATTCAGCCGATTCGACTTTAGATGTCTAGGGAGACAGGGAGTGAGATTTCTTTTCAGGAGGCGGCCAATGTGGCCAGGAGAGTGGAGATAGTTCTGTTGTAGGGAGGTGGTTAGGGGTCCGACAAGAGGCCTCGTCATTCAAGCAGATTCATTGGCGCCTCGTCATTCAAGCAGGGATTCGTATGGTAGAGGCCATCCTCCTAGGCCTTTTTAGTCAGCACTTCAGGTTTCTCATGGTGCTTCAGATGGCCGTGGTTCTCATATGCAGTATTCTGATCAGCAGTCCTATAGTGCACCACTAGCTCCTATCAGTACACTGTCGCTTCAGAGTTTTTAGAGTCGTCAGCCCCAACAACCGAGGGTTTGTTTTACTTGTGGCGGCACGAGGCACATTGCTAGATATTGTCCTCAAGCATCGAACAACTCTCAGCATTCGGGTTTCCATGCCATGGTTTAGGCACCGAGTGTTCCACAGCCCGCCCCGGGGTAGGGGTAGAGGTGCTAGAGGTGGAGGTAGAGGTGTTAGAGGTGGAGCTCAGACCGCTAGAGGTGGAGGCCAGCCAACTGCAAGCTATCCCAGAGATGTAGTCCAGGGTGGTGGGGCCCAGCCCCGATGTTATGCTCTTCTATCCAGGCCTGAGGCTGAGGCTTCCGATGCAATTATCACAGGTACTGTTCTGGTTTGTAGCAGAGATGATTCAGTTTTATTTGATCCAGGGTCTACATACTCCTATGTGTCATATTATTTTGCACCATATCTGATCATGCCTAGTGATTCTTAGAGTGTTCCTGTATATGTGTCTACACCGGTGAGTGATTCTATTGTGGTAGATCGAGTCCATCGTTCACGTATAGTTGTGATTGGGGGTCTTGAGACTCGTGTAGATTTGTTACTTCTGGACATGGTTGATTTTGATGTCATATTGGGGATGGACTGGTTATCACGCTATCTTGGACTGTCATGCCAAGACTGTGACCTTAGCCTTGTCGGGTTTGCCTCGTACAGAGTGGAGAGGGACTCCTGGTCATTCTACCCCTAGTGTTATCTCTTATATGAAGGCTCGGCATATGGTCGAGAAGGGGTGTTTGGCCTATTTGGCAAATGTTCATGATTATAGTGTCGAGGTTCCTTCTATTGATTTTATGCCTGTTGTTCGTGAGTTCCCTGAGGTATTTCCTTCATACCTGCCGGGTATGCCACCTGACAGGGATATTGACTTTTACATTGATTTGGCTCCGGGCACTCAGCCCATTTCGATCCCGTCGTATTGTAAGGCCCCGCCTGAGTTGAAAGAGTTGAAGGAGAAGTTGCAAGACTTGCTTGAAAAAGGTTTTATTAGACCTAGTGTTTCGCCTTGGGGTGCGCCGATGTTGTTTTTTCAGAAGAAGGATTGATCGATGCAAATGTGTATAGATTACCGGCAGTTGAACAAGGTTACAACAATCAAGAATAAGTATCCATTGTCGAGGATTGACAATTTGTTTGACCAACTTCAGGGTGCCAAGGTTTTTTCGAAGATTGACTTGAGATCTGACTACCATCAGTTGAGGATTAGGGCATCCGATGTCCCTAAGACAACTTTTCGCACTTGGTACGGGCATTATGAGTTCTTGGTGATGTCATTCGGGTTGACAAATGCCCCAAAAGCTTTTATGGATTTGATGAACCGAGTGTTCAGGCCTTACTTGAATTCGTTCGTGATAGTCTTTATTGATGATATTTTGATCTATTCCCGCAGTCGGGAAGAACACGAGCAACATTTTAGAGTGGTTCTTCAGATTTTGAGGGATAGTCAGTTGTATGCCAAGTTTTCAAAGTGTGAGTTCTGGTTGAGTTCAGTTGCATTCTTGGGTCATGTTATATCAGCAAAGGGTATTTAGGTTGATCCGAAGAAGAGGCAGCGAAGAACTAGCCTAGACCAGCATCAGCTACAGAGATATGGAGTTTTTTGGGGTTGGTAGGCTATTATCGTCGGTTTATGGAGGGGTTTTCATCTATTGCCGCCCCGATGACCAGGTTGATCCAGAAGGGTTCCTAGTTCAGGTGGTCGGATGAGTGTGAGGCGAGCTTTCAGAAGCTTAATACAGCTTTGACTATGGCACCGGTGTTGGTTTTGCCCATAGGTTCAGGGCCATATACAGTTTATTGTGATGCATCTCGTATTGGACTTGGAGCGGTGTTGATGCAGGATGGTAAGGTCATTGCTTATGTTTCGTATTAGTTGAAGATTCATGAGAAGAATTATCCGATCCATGATTTGGAGTTAGCATCCATTGTTCACGCATTGAAGATTTAGAGGCATTATTTGTATGGCGTGTCATGTGAGGTGTTCACGGATCACAAGAGTCTGCAATACTTGTTCAAGCAGAAGGAGTTGAATTTGAGGCAGAGAAGGTGGTTGGAGCTATTAAAGGACTATGATATCACCATCTTATACCATCTGGGAAAGGACAATGTGGTGGCCGATGCTTTGAGTAGGAAGTCAACCAGTATGGGCAGTCTTTCTTATATTCCGGTCGGTAAGAGACCGCTTGCCTTGGATGTTCAGGCTTTGGCCAATCAGTTCGTGAGGTTGGATGTTTCTGAGCCCAGCCATGTGTTAGCTTGCACAGTCGCTCGTTCTTATTTATTAGAGCGTATCCAAGATCGATAGTATGATGACCCCCATTTGTGTGTCCTTAGAGACATGGTGCAGCACTGGGGTGCTAAGCATGTTACCTTAGGAGATGATGGAGTTTTGAGATTGCAGGGTCGAGTTTGTATTCCTAATGTGGATGAACTCCGAGAGTTGATTTTAGAGGAGGCCTATAGTTCCCGGTACTCTATTCATCCAGGCGCCGCGAAGATGTATCAAGATTTGCGGCAGCATTATTGGTGGAAGAGGATGAAGAAGGATATCGTTGCATATGTGGCTCGGTGTTTGAATTGTCAGCAGGTTAAGTACGAGCATCAGAGGCTTAGTGGTTTGTTTCAAAGGATTGAGCTTCCCGAGTGGAAGTGGGAGCGGATCACTATGGATTTCGTTGTTGGACTCCCACAGACTCAGAGGAAGTTCAACGTAGTGTGGGTTATTGTTGATAGGCTGACCAAGTCAGCGCATTTCGTTCCTGTGGCAGTCTCTTATTCTTTTGAGAGGTTGCCTGAGATTTATATCTGGGAGATTGCTCGTCTTCATGGTGTGCCAGTGTCTATCATTTCGGACTGAGGTTCGCAGTTTACCTCACGTTTCTGGAGGGCAGTTCAGCGAGAGTTAAGCACGCAGGTTAAGTTGAACATAATGTTCCATTCTCAGACGGACAGGCAGTCTAAACGGACTATTCAGATTTTGGAGGATATGCTCCGAGCTTGTGTCATTGACTTTAGAGGCTCGTGGGATCAGTTTTTGCCTTTAGCAGAGTTTACCTACAACAACAACTACCAGTCGAGTATCCAGATGGCTCCTTGTAAGGCTTTGTATGGTAGGAGGTATCGGTCGCCGGTTGGATGGTTCGAGCCGGGCGAGGCTCGGTTGTTGGGTATGGATCTGGTTCAGGATGACTTGGACAAGGTCAGGATTATTCAGGATAGGCTTCGTACAGCTCAGTCCAGGAAAAAGAGTTATGCCGACCGTAAGGTTCGTGATTTGGCTTTCATGGTCGGTGAGTGGGTATTGGTTCGAGTGTCGCCTATGAAAGGCGTGACGAGATTTTGAAAGAAGGGTAAGCTTAGCCCTAGGTTCATTGGCCCATTTTAGTTTCTTGATCAAGTGGGAGAGGTGATTTACAGACTTGCGTTGCCGCCGAGCTTATCAGCCGTGCATCTAGTATTTCATGTGTCCATGCTTCAGAAGTATCACAACGATCCATCCCACGTGTTAGATTTCAGCACTGTCCAGTTGGACAAGGACTTGTCCTATGAGGAGGAGTCGGTAGCTATTCTAGACCGGCAGGTTCGTCAGTTGAGATAAAAGAGTTTTCCTTCTGTTCAGTGGAGAGGTCAGCCTGCTGAGGCATCGACCTGGGAGTCCGAGTTCGACATGCGGAGTCGTTATCCCTATCTTTTCCTCGACTCAGGTACTTCTTTCTTATGTCCGTTCGAGGATGAACAGTTGTTTTAGAGGTGGAGAATGTGATGACCCAAAAGGTCATCACTTGTTTTAGAAATAAATTCTGCGTTCTGAGGCCTTAAAAACCTCTTTCAACATCCTCTCAATTTGCGTACACAGTCCGGGCGCGTAGGCGGAAAGCCATTATGTGAAAATCTATGAAAAATGATGAATTTTGATTTTAAAATGAATTTAAGTTGACTTTGGTCAACATTTTGAGTAAACAGACCCGGACCCGTGATTTGATAGTCCCTGACGGTCGGTAGGAAAATATGAGACTTGGGCGTATGCCCAGAATCGAATTCCGAGGTCCCAAGCACGAGAAATAAATTTTTAAAGAAAATTGTTTTCTAGAATTATTTATGAGTTTTGGAAATGAAATGTGTTTAAAATTTGATGGTATCGGGCCCGTATTATGATTTTGAAGCCCGATACAGGTCTTATATGTGGTTTAAGTCGAGTTTGTAAAATTTGAAAAGAAACGGACTTGAAATGACGTGAATCAAACCGTATTTGAGAAAAATTGGAAAATTTGAAGTTCTTAAGTGATTTCATGATTTTGATGCTAAATTCATAGTTTTTGATGTTATTTTGGCGATTTGATCGCATGAGTAAGTCCGCAGGGTATTTTTGAGGTAGTGTGCATGTTTGGTTTGGAGCCCCGAGGGATCGGGTGAGTTTCGGATAGGCGTCAGAGTGTTTTTGGACTTAGAAATACGGTATTTCTGTTGTTGCTGGTGTCTGAGTTTTTAACTCTATGCGATCACGTGGTAACCCTGGCGAACGTAGAGCACAAATTGGGAGGAGGCAGGTTTTCACTATGCTAACGCATAGACCTGGGTGCGAATGTGGAGCTTTGGGAATTTACTCTACGCGAATGCACCGGGTCAGTCGCGAATGCACAAAGTAGGAAGGGGCCTGGGGGCTGGGTAGTTTTAACCCTATGCGAACGCTGCCCCTAGCTCGCGAACGCGTAGGTCAGGAGAGTCAAACCTATGTGATTGCATAAGCTTGTTCGCGATCGCGTAGTTTATTTTTGACCAGTTATTTAAAACAGTAACAGAAACGGGATTTAACAAAAATTTCATAACTTCTTCTTCCAAACTCCAAATTGGGCAATTTTTGAAAGAGAACTTCACCACAAATCCATAGGTATGTAATCTTAGACTCATTTTCTTCAATTTCCATTAACAACTATTAGATTTATAGGCCTAAATCATGTTCTTAAGGGTAAAAAATTAGGGATTTGGGTAGAGTTAGGGCTTTTTGTATAATCAGCCGATTTAGACCTCGTTTTGGGTCAGATTTTGGAACTAATTACATATTCGGGCTCATGGGTGAATGGGTGATCGGGTTTTGGTCCGAACCTCGTATTTTGACCATGCGGGCCCGAGATCGATTTAATCACAGGTACATTGCATTAACTTTCTGGGTTTTATTTTACGATTTTTGGGTTTTATAATATTTCTCTATTCTTTTCGAAAATACGAAGTTCAAATGAAATCTTTTAAATCCTATATTCTTCAATTTCACTCCTTTCAAAACATTTAATAAGCAAACTCAATTTTGCTACCTCTCAAGGCAAGCAATAAATATAAATCAATAACAATATCAACAAGGCATGATGTAAGTCTAAAACTACTCGGACATAGGCATAACTAGTAGCTATGTACGGACTCTCGTCACCTCGTGGTTCACCTATGGGGTTAATTCCCTCTTACAAGGTTAGAAAGGAGACTTACCTCGCTTCGAAATTCCATAACCGGCTTCCAAGCCCTTTCAATCAACTCAAATCAATGCTCAACGCTCCCACAACTAGTCAATAAATGAGAAAATTCATAAACGTATGCTCTAATACTCACACCAATTTAATTTAGATAAATTTTCAACTCCGCTCGAAAAGTTGACAAAATAGCCCTCGGGCCCACGTGCCCGGATTTCGAAATTTTTTGAAGATAAACTTTACCCATAACCTCACGAGCTCAAATATATAATTTACTCTCAATTTCATGCCCAAAATCGTGGTCAAAATCTAAAAATATCAAATTTTAGGTTTTCTACCAAAATCCCACAATTTTCACTAATTTCTATGTTCAAATCTATATATAATCATGTATTTAACTCAAAACTAGCATAAACCACTTACCTCATGCTTGGTGATGAAAATGGCACTCCCAAGTTGCTTCAAAAATCGGCTCCAATGAAAGATTTGAGATGAAATGAGCCAAAAACCCGTCTTTTAAACAAACACACTGCCCAGCGATTCTTCGCACCTGCGGTCACTTGATCGCTTCTGCGGTTCCGCAGGTGCGTACATTATACCGCTTCTGCGGTTCAGGGCTCCAGCTCATTTCCGCTTCTGCGCCTTCTCTTCCGCAGGTGCGGTTTCGCTTCTACGGCGAGATGACTGCATCAGCGGTCCCATCACTCCCAGCCAAAATCGCATTTGTGACCCTCACGACAGCTTCTGCGGCTCCGCACCTGCGGCCAAAACTTCGCAGGTGCGTTTGCGCCAGGTGACAGCAGCCCTCAGTCTTTCTTCCAAGTCTAACTCGATCCGTTTACCATCTGTATCCCACCCGAGGCCCTCGGGACCTTAACCAAATATACTAACACGTCCCAAATCACATTACGAACTTAGTCGAGCGTTCAAATCACATCAAATAATGCCAAAACCATGAATGCACTCCAATTCAAGCTTAATGAACTTTAGAACTTCAAACTTTTACATTCAATGCCAAAACCTATCAAATCACGTCCGATTGACCTCAAATTTTGCACACAAGTCATATTCGACATTACAGACCTAATTCAACTTCCAGAATCGAATTCCAACCCCGATATCAAAAAGTCCACTTCCGGTCCAACTTCTTAAAACCTTTAAATTTTTAACTTTAGTCAAATGACTCCCAAAATGACCTACGGACCTCTGGATCCACTTCCGATCACTCCCCCAATACCAAAATCATCATACGGAGCTATTTTCAGACTCGAAATTCCAAACGGACATCGATAACACCGAAAGGCACTTCAACCCAAACTATTGAAATTCTTCCAAAAATGCTAGCTTCCACCATGGGCGCCGAAAACTCTCCCGGGTCATCCAAAACCCGATCCGGAGATACGCCCAAGTCCAAAATCATCATACAAACCTCCAGAAACCTTCAAATCTCGATTTCAAGGTCGTTTACTCAAAATTCCAACCTTAACCAATTCTTCCAACTTAAAGTTTTCGAAATGAAAATTCTCTTTCCAAATTGACTCCGAACTTCCCGAATTTCAATTCCGACCACGCGTACAAGTCATAATACTTGAAATGAAGCTGCTCATGGCTTCAAACTGCTGAACGACGCGCTAGAGTTCAAAACGGCCGGTCGGATTGTTACGATTAAGTTATCTAATTGTCTATTTGATATATTCAGGCATCATTTCTCAACCTTTTTATATCAAACTTACACTAATTTTGAGAAATAAATTTATAAATAGTTGAAAATATAATAAAGTGCTAGAAATATCACATTTGGAAAAAAACTGTTACGTTCTCCACATTAGTAGTCTTAAATAATCGAAACGAAGAAAGCACTCGATATTAACATGAAGGCGGCGTCTTTGCCTGGAAAATCTACTTAATATGTCTATGCATATTGTAGGCAAAAACTTTAAAAGTGAGGTCTCGTGTTCGATTCTGCGTACCATGCTTGTGTGTGTTTTAATTTTCTGTAACTTTCTCTGCCATAAAATAGACGTCGTCTTACCTGACAAGGAAAACTAATTCAATGTGACGATAAACAGTTTTCTTCTGAAATTGAATTATTTCAAAAAACTTAAAATTCTAACTATAAATTTTTTAGGTTTTCTCTGCAATTTGCAATATCTATTCATCAAATATAAAAGGTAACTCTGAAAAGATTACTCTTTCTCTGCAATTTGCAATTTTTAGGGATTTCTAAGTTCTCTTGGTATCCTCCCCCCCCCCCCCCCCTTTTTTTTTTCTTTCTAGCCGGGATTTCATGATGATTCTATTATTTTCTTTGTGGGTTAAATTCTATAAAATTATTTAAGGTTTATCTCTATGAAGCTGGATGGTTATTTTGTGTCTTATATAGAAAGAAGAAAAAAAATATTTTCTCCGCCCTATTTTATGTGTATGTGTTAGTACTATTTAGGGAGTTTAAATAGTTTTTCAGTAATTACGACTTTGTCAAACTCTTTTTAAATAATTTGAATATTTAATTATGTTAACTCATAGTGCTTTTTATGCAATTAAGCATTGTAAAGATCAAGTAGCGAGGTTTTGATAGAATAATAACTGATACTTATGTCGTACTCCATCGGTAATATATAAATGTAAAAGGACACTAAAAGCATGAAGTTTCATTATAGATTTGATCTCATATGTATCCTCTTAGTCACGAAAATATTCATGCATGATGTAGACTTATATCTGGGATATGATTAACACTAATCTGCAGTTTACACCACTGGATCATAAAAGTGGTTGATCCGCCGTCTTCCAGATAGAAAATTTTACTCTCACAGATAGAAAATGTGAAAATAGGAATAGTAGCTTTTGGAGTCAATTTCTCAGTCACTTTACTTTATTTTGTAACCGGAAAGTCATCATACTTTGCACATTGTAACTCAAAAGTCACTCAATACATTTAGAGCATATTTTTCACATTGTTTTTAACTCAATCATTTAAAAAATATTTTAAAAAGACACCCATTTAAACCGTGACTCAACTCGCTCTTTGACCCGATCCACTTTCTCTTATTTTTGTTACAAAAAATGTAAATATTACTTTGCTGTTTAATTATCTTGGTTTTCATGGTTTAAGCAAAGTATTAAATCAGTTTGACTATAAATAGTCTTCTAGTAACATTATCTTTACTACAAGCAATGCGCGTTCTTGTTCTAAAACATCAAGAATATTGTCTTTTAATATATTATTATATTAATATTTCTCAATCAAAATTCAAGCATAAATAACTTTTTTCAGTTTTCCTTCCTCCTTTTTATTTTCTTCCACTTCAATGCTGCTAATTTTCTTGTTTCACTGTCAAATTTAACTCCTCGAGTTTGTTAATATTATTTTCTTATTCTCTATTTAATACTCTTAAACCAATGTATACGTTCAGTATAACTATATTGAGAACGAATATAATATACTACAACAAAGTAATATTTATGTTTTTTATAACAGAAACAAAAGAAAATAGGCCGGGTCATGGAACAGTCGAGTTTGATTTAAATGTTTTTTTTTAAATGGTTGGGCTGAAAAGAAATATGAAAATAATGTTTAATAATGCCTTAAAAGTGTTGAGTGACTTTTGAGTTACAATGTGAAAAGTATAATGACTTTCGAGTTACAAAACAAAGTAAAATGACTTTCATAGATAATTTCTATTAGTGCAGTGACCATATGAGTAATGGATTCGTAGCTTTTGGTTCAAATTTTTTTAAAAAAACTGTCAAACCGAAAATTATTTCAAAAACATTAAACAAATGCCCTGCACCTAAATGCCGACTCCTAATGTCGTTGTTAAATATTTGGGTATTTAGGGTGATAATCTATACTATATTAAAAACACGAAGGCCTTTAGCGAAATATCGTTCGCCTTTTTTACCCTTTAAAAATAGGTTATATATTGGATATAATCGTAATTTAGTTATTCTCCTAATATTTAAGATTTTAAAATAATCTAAAATTATAGTTATTAAATATTACCTTATTCGAACTACATATGTCTACCTAATTATTAGGAATTCAAAATCAAATAGAAAATTAATTATAAATCTTTTGCTTATTTGAATTATATAAAGTAATTATGACTTTTTTCATATATGTCTTAGATAAAGTGCATATAAACGTACGTTGGAAATCTGCTAATAAAACTGTAGATCTTATTTTAAATCTTCAAAAATTGAAGATTAGAATTTGGAAGCTTTTGCAAAGACTTAAGATATAACAACATATGAGCTCAATCTAATGAAACAGTTAAAAGAGAAAAAGAAAACATAATTAAAGAAGGTATAAATCGATATTCTTTATTGAGTCAGTTATATAAAATCAATATTTTTTTAAATATAAATTACACTTTTACTTTATAATTCAAATATCGTTTATATGGTTTTGTAAAAGCTTTATACTCATTTAGATAGGTTACACGCGCAACGCGCGTACCATAAGACTAGTATCATAAAAATCGAAGGGAATGAATTAAAATACATACCCCTTTCTCACATAACTAGAATAGCAAATTAGGAGATAAAACTAGGAGCAAGATAAAAAGGAAAGGAAGATCATTAATGTCATTCATATACATTTTCTACATAAGGATGAAAATTAAAGTGGATAAAGTCATGTTATGACCATGTATCACATTTTCAAGGAATAATCTTCAAATCTAGAAAATCCTAAAATATTTCAACCATTAATTAGTCCACACCCAAATCTTAGTATAAAAAGCTGAATATAATTTCTTTCTTTAACCACATTCAAGCAAAACATATTTACATATATAGTATATATCTTGCTTCAAAAGGATACACATCAACATACACTAGTACTTGCGTTTTCACAAGGTTTTTACCTCTTATATAATATTCTATAATAGATATATTAATTCTCTTTCTATGTGAAATCAATTGTTTATTTACTTTGATGCCGTAAATATGTAGTGTCCTACTATATATGTCATTTTATCATGATCATAGTATTCTCTTCATTTATGCAAGAAAAATTATACTACTACTAATTATTATGCTTCACTTAATTTGAAGTGGCCTCATGAACATTGGCAGATATATAGAAACGTGGGTTCGACAGCAATCGTTGTTTCTTTTTCAAATATATATATGTAGTTTAACTATAATATTTTAATCTAACATCTATATTTTGAATTTTTTTACATATGTAGAAGCATGAACTCCTTCATCAATAACGTGGTGTTCATAATGGGAGCTACCGGAACTGGAAAATCTCGTCTCTCAGTTGACCTCGCTACTTATTTTCCAGGAGAAATCATTAACTCTGACAAAATGCAAGTGTAGTAGGGACTTGACATTGTTACAAACAAAATCACAGACGCTGAGAAACAAGGTGTACCGCACCATTTGCTAGGTAAAAACTTATCTTCAACTCAGTATTTACACCAAACTAATAAATAGTAATTTAACTTCAATTTTCTGCATTATTTGCTAGGTGAAATTGAGCCCGAAGCTGACTTCACGGCTGAAGATTTCTGTTATCAAGCTGTTTACTACATAGAATATGTGTTGAATTCTGGCCATATTCCTATAATTCCTAGAATATGTGTTCAAGTTTAAATCTAACTACAATTGTTGCTTCCTTTGGTTTGATGTTGCTCTGCCTGTTTTACGCTCTTCTGTTTCCAAAAGAGTTGATCACATGGTCCATGCAGGTCAGTTTATAATTCTCTTCGTTTTATATATATGATGTTCATTTTGGTGTTCATTAACACATTTACCTTTTGTATAGGTTACTAAAAAAATAAGAATTAGCGACGCACAAATTAATCTGTAGCTAAATAGAAAAATATGTCGCTAATTCTATTTAGAGACGAATTATTAATGATTTAGCGACAAATTAACAATGGAGTTTATAGCTAATTCCATTTTTTGTAGTTGTTAATCGTAATTTATAAATAGTTGTCTTTTAAGAGATTTGACATTTACAATGTGAAAAAATTGCTATTATATCAAAAATCTAATAAAATTTGAGACGTTCTAAACTTTTTTCTTTTCGTCATCTAATCTCACCTGCAATTATCTCATATATGAAAAAGTATTGACTACATGCATGCATGGAACGTGCACAATCATTGTTTAAACGTATTAGTGCCATGGTTAATTATATATGCATTAATTTAGTTTATTTTAATTTTTCTGTTTTTAATCAAATAATTATTGAATTAATTATGGTGCAGGGTTAGTGGATGAGGTACGAGGAATATTTGTTTCTGAGGCAGATTATACCAAAGGAATCCGACGATCCATTGGTGTTCCAGAAATGGATAGGTATTTAAGAGAGGAAAACAAATCAAATATTGATGAAGCAGCTAAACAGGTACTCGTTGAATCAGCCAGTGAAGAAATTAAGCTGAATACGTGCAAATTAGTGTGTTGCCAACTTGAGAAAATTCGACGTCTGAGGAACGAGAAAATGTGGCCAATTAACCAAATTGATGCGACCAATGTGCACAAAAAATCTGGAAAAGAAGCTGATGATGTTTGGAATGAAATGGTGAAACCTTGCTTGGAAATTGTTGAAGAATTTCTCAAAGATGATGAGAAGAATGTTGAGGCAGAAACCAACATTAGAACTATGTTTCCATTTAAGAAGCTGCAAGTTGCTATCTAAGATTTTCATTAATGTGATGTTGTAATTAGTGGTTTTTATTTCTTTTATTTACTAGTGGCTAAGTAAAGGGAAGGGTAAAGGAAAGGAGGAGTTGAGAGAGGGTTTAATTTTGTATATGTTTACCTTATTCTCGATCTTCTCAAACTACGCAAAGATCTGATGTCACGACCCCGGTTCACCCTCCGTGAACCATCGTGACGACACATAGTCTTTACGATTAGGTAAGCCTAAACTTGCGGAAGATAACCAAAACTTGCGGAAGTAAAACAATTTTAAAATAGAAATAAGGCGATAACAGTGTTAAATGTGCTGCTCGGTGTACACCATATTTATATAGTCTCAAAACCAATATCTAATTTCAAGACCCGAAAACCCACGAATCACAAGCTAAGAGAAGGAAAAGAAAGAATGAATAAGAAAGGAAAAGGGAAAAGAAAAATGAAAAGAGAGAAGAAAGAGAAAGAAAAGAAAAAAGCAAAAGAGAAAAAGAGAAAAAAAAAGTAGAAGAACAACAGAAGAAAAAAAAAGAGAAAGAAAAGAAAGAGAAAAGAAAAATCACAACAACGAAGTAATTTCTATGACATGAACTACGTTCGACCTGATTCCTTTTAAGGATACGTAGGCAACTTCATGGTTCGGTCTCATCGAAACAAAAATCCAAAAATCCCCAAGCAAGAAACTGGGGCAGAAGTCGTGTTTGTTGTGAGAAACCTGATTCCGAAAGTTGTAACTTTAACCTATTTGAATTATTTTGAGCCTTTTATATCCTTTCCTTCTAACCCTGTCCAAAAGCCCACATTACGGTCCAAAGAAAGACCTTCTGATCAGTCTTTGAGAAATGCCAAGTCGAGCAAGTAAGGCGACAAGAGAGAGTCTTGTTGGTGAAAACCTTCACAGACACCGTAAGGCGACGGGAGATGAGAGAAATAAAAAGGAGAGAGTCTTATTGGTGAAAACCCTCACGGGCACCGTAAGGCGAAAGTGAGTTGAGAGATGAACGAATGAAAGAGGTTTGCTGGTAAAAGCCTTTCAAGGCACCGCAGGACGAACAAAGTCAAGGTTTGGTTAAAACAATCAGGTCATGGAAATTCTGGGGCAACGAAGTATGGCAACTGAAAGTTGATTGGTTGGACAAATTGGGCCGATTAATCCGAAATGCATGTCATGATCATTGGTACCAGTTATTCCACTCAGATAAGTTTCTTTTTCTTTTCCTTTTGTAGCAGTCATCTGATTTTGGATTCTTCTTATCCTTAACCCGCAAAGTTATTGCATTTTATTTTCTTTTGGGTATTTATCTAAAGATGTTTCAATATCAGTCTTGTCAAAATCAAGTGAAAAGGATTTCAAAGCTCACTACCGACTTCCAAAAATTGTAAAGCACGGAGTGGTCAAAGCACACTAAGGATAACATGATGTAAGAGAGGGTACAAGGAATCGCCGGAAGCTTCATCGGTGGAATGGATTGGTAATGGCATGGGAGATGCAAAGGTTCAGACAAAAAGGTCAGGGGTAAAACAACAACATGGGTATAGAACACTCGGTTCATCAAAGGTTATGGGGTTTGAAAGTCAGTCAGAAAGTTAAAGTGGTTCAGGGCCAGTTCGGAGAAGCCAGTCAGAACAAAACATTGCAGCAAAAAGATCTTCAGCAAGAATGCCATCAGCTAACCACTGCTTTAAATTGACAAAATTTTCTTTGATTCAAACAGTGGCAGAAAATTCGTTTGATCCGGAGAAGCTCTCCGTAGGGGAAAAGAGCAAGCACCAAAACAGGTTTGACCGTAAAATTTCAGGACCCTCCTGGAAAATGGGACCTAGTTTAAAGTTCAGAAATAGCATAATCTAGCATAAATGTATCCCAAAGGAATATAAGTTGGTTTAGAAGTTTGCATGCTTGAGATAAGAATCAATTAAGAGTTTTCAGGACCCTCCTGAATAATGGGACTTAGCTTTAAAATTTCGATTTAATAACAACATTTAGCATAAAGTCTGTTGTCGGGTAGTATAATTCAGCCATAAAAGTTGTCACTCTTAAGATAAAATTGGACTTTTTGATTTTCAGGACCCTCTTGGATAAGGGGGAGTAGTTTAAAGATTCTCTTGGATAGCAAGATTTAGCAGAAGTCACACCTGTAGAAGATATAATTTAGATTTAAAATTGTCGTTTAGTTAAGAGTTGTCAGGACCCCCTGAATAATGAGACCTAGCTTTCAAATCCTTAGTAATACTTGGTAATATGACTTAGTTTTACAATCACATCTGTCCCCAGCCACCAAACTGGGGCAGAAAATTTTCTTTATTTTTGTCTATTTTGTTGAAATCAGGTACCTGCTTGGAGAACAGGGAGAAGACATTCAAGTTGAAGTCAGGAGCCCGCCTGGAGAACAGGGAATACTTTCAAGTCAACAATCAGGATCCCGCCTGGAGAACAAGGGTGTACAATTTAAGTTTTAGTTTTCAAATTCTTTGCTTTGTTTATGTTGATGTCAGGAGCCCGCCTGGAGAGTAGGGAATACATTTCAAGTTAGCAGTCAGGAGTCCGCCTGGAGAGCAGGGAATACATTTCAAGTTAGCAGTCAAGAGCCCGCCTGGAGAGCAGGGAATACATTTCAAGTCAGCAGTCAGGAGCCCGCCTGAAGAGCAGGGAATACATTCAAGTTCAGTAGTCAGGAGCCCGCTTGGAGAGCTAGGAACACATTTTCAGTCTGCAATCAGGAGCCCACCTGGAGAACAAGGGAGTACAATTCAAGTTTTAGCTTTCAAGTTCTTGCTGATATGCGGATCCCGCCCGGATAGCGTAGGAATACGTTCACATTTTGAAGTCAGGAGCCCGCCTGGATAGCATGAGAATATGTATCAAGTTCAGCGGTCAGGCAACCACCTGAAGAAGGGGAAGACATCTCAGCCTACAATTCATGGGGACAACAAATGGATATCACCTAGAGAATAGAGGATAACAAGGCAACAAGAAACACGAGAGCAAGTTTGAAGACCTAGATAGGATTTTGTAAAACATAGATCATAGTCTAGCTTCTTTTATTTTTGACATGGTGTAATAAGGGGTTCAGTAAGCAGTAGCAATAGCAACAACAACAGTGAAAGCCCAGCTTCATGGTAGTCCCAGCTACCAAACGTTCCTGAACTACACTGACCTGATTTCTTTTTTAGCCAAGGATATGTAGGCAACCTCAGAAGCAGGGTGCGGTCAGCTCTTTCAAAAATGCTTCCCACGGAGTATTCAAACGGGCAAAAATCGCTCGTATCCGCTCACTTATCTTTGCACGAAAACTCTTCGTGTTTTCGGGCAAAGAGGGGCAGCTGTGAGTACGTGATTTTTGCCCTATATGTTTTACTCCAACAAATTCAAAACAAAATAATTTCTTTCAGTGTTTGCAATTTTGTTGGATTTCGTGGCATTTTCTGTTAATTGTTTGCATTTGTCTGTGCACGTTTTATGTTATTTAATTCATGAAAAATACAAAAATATATGTTGCATCTGCATTTAGAATTTAATTTTATATTTTAGATTGATTAGCAAATTAGTTTGTTTTAGGAAAAAATGAAAATCACAAAAATAATTCCTTTTGCATTTTACTTTTTAATTTTGAATTGTATAATTTTTCTTTAAATTTAGGATTTAATTAGTTATTGTAAATAACATGATGAGTGATTAATCTAATTGGGTAGGATAATTTAGTTTAAAAATTATTATTAATTAAGCTAGGATTTATTGTAATTTTGGAAAAAAGAAAAAAAAGAAAAAAGAATTGTGAAAATGAAAAGGAAAAGAAAGAATAAGAAGACTAAATCTGGGCTCAAGCCCAATCCAACCGTCCCAGCCCAAACGGATAATCACCCAATACCCGGCCCAAACCCATGTTTTGACCCGGTCGGTTTCCCCCCCAGTACCATACGACGTCGTTTCATTAAGATTGATCTGGGCTGTTGATATTGCCTAATCCAACGGATCAGAACCGGAGGGGGGAGGGGGGTGGTTAATATATATATGTCCAAACGCTACCCTACCTTCCCTCATTTCATCGTTCCAACACCCCATCCTCAGAAACCTACCCCCAAACCCTAGTAGCCACCCCAAAATCCCACCACCGTCCTATGGCGGCGCCACCTCCGATGACCACCATATTCACACCTTAAACTCCTCATTCCTTCCACAATCCCACTCCATAACCAACTTCGTTCGAACACACTCAGAATCCCTCGAATCTGAGGTTGAAGTCACAAACCCTAGCGCCGCCCTCATTTCCTCCGGTGCCGCTGTTCACCACCAAATTGACACCATAGAATCGCCATGACCCCCTGGTACCAAATCCACACTCCGTTCCCCTCGAATTTTGCTAGAACATCTCGAATCTTAAGTCTAAGGTTCGAGCCTCAGAAGCTAAAGCTAAAGCTGCGCATGCAATGGTGTTTTCCCAGTTCTTATGAGTGTTCTGGGCCAGTTCTACCACAGAATGGTATTATTCGGTAAAGAACAAGTAGTTGACGATGTTCAGGGTTTAAATCGTAAAGTCAGTCGAAGGGTCGAGCCCGAGTTGGTGAGTTTCTTTCTTTCCTTTCGTTTATGCTTGTGATTCCTTCATATTTCTTTCCTCTTCTCTTCTTCTCTTTCCCTCCGGCTAATTAAAATAAAATTGAACGAGTTTTCTAGCTGAGATCGAGTACTGTCCATTTTGTTCCGTCTCAGTTTTCCGTTCCAAGTTGGTTCTGTGATTTTTTGTTTGGTCGGTCTAGTTCTTTTGTTGACAGCACGATTAATTTCTGATTTTATTTTGTTTGTTTAGCGCTGTTAGTTTAATTAGGATTATATGACAATTTAGTCCCTTAACTTAGGTTTAAGTTTTCTGAAAGTTGTTTTAGTTATTCCAAAGAAGTTCGAATGGATTTCTTTTGAGCCCAAGTCTGATTTGATCATTGGATCATATGACCCATGACCCAGTTAAGGTCTCAGGGGTAATAAACATGGTTGTTAAGGGTAATATGGGTAGTATAGGTAGGAGAATCTTATATAACTGAACTAGGAAGCTTCCTAGAAGTTAGGGTAGGGTCTATTTTGAAATTCTGAGGTTTACACTAGGGATTTCTAAGCTAAAATGAAAATTTTAGAAGGTTTTAAGTGCAAATTTTGAACTCTTTGAGGATGCCCTAGTAGCTTGCCTATAAATGCATTGTTACTTGGGGCTCAATTCAGATTTTAACGGATAAAAAATACAGAAAATACAAACGACTGAGCTCTTTTTACTGCTTCATTGAACTTCTTCAGAAATCTTTGATTTGGTTCAATTTTTGAAATAATATGGACTTATATGAGTGTGGAATGGGAGGAATTTGGTCTTCGGAAGTTGGTTTTTGAAATTAGCCTTAGTACTGTTCGATTGGGAGCTGTTTTGGACTGCTTCATATCATTTTTGGTTAAATTGGGCTGTTAGTATTGAATCCTGCCATATTGCTGCTGCTGTTTATTGCTTCTCACCTTTCTTTTCCTCTTTGCAAATTCCAGGTACATGCTCTAAAACCTGTATAATGTGAATTGCTTGACTTGAAAGGTGAAATAGAAATGGAGTTGATGAGCTTGGCCTTAGTTTGTTAGTCATTAGTTCATCTCTTTCTGTTTTCTTCCTCTGAATCTCTAGTCTCTGAATATGAAGAAAAGGTTCTTGTATTTAATAGGGGGTTTGGTACCTTACTTGCTTTGATAGCTATGTAATGTGAAACTTAAAGCTGGATTTTCTAACATTATGCTAGATTTGGACTGTCAGGAGTACATTGAGTCCATAGTACTAATCAATTATGTGTGTATTGATTATGGACTGGGGCTACTAGCTTAACCAATTAAATTTGTTTGGTTTGAATGTATGTTTCATGGCTTTGGCAAATGTAAGGATTTGATATTGAATGTGAGAAAACAGAGTGTGCTTCCAGTTTCTCCTATTTGATCGGTTGAGCCCTTTGTGAACTTAACAAGAGTTTTGAATTAGTTTGTTTGTTTATGAGATATTCATTCTTTAAGTATAACAGCATGGACGCATCATTATGCTTTGTCGTGAAAATTTGCAGCATGTTTCCATCAAATATATAGGCTTTATTCCCACGAATTGACTAATGTTTCAGTTTTAGATTCTGCATACTATCATAATAAGGTGCGAACATAAGGCTAAAGAGAATCAGTGCTTGATAGTGTAAATGCAGAATTTGTATTAGCCCATCCCTCGCAGTGATGGCTTCTGTTTAATTTGGTTTAGCTGTCTTCGCTTATCATGGGCTTGTTCTTGAGCCCAAAGTTTTATTGTTGCTAATGTTTACTAATAAGGGTGGCCCAGCTTCTGAACTTCTAACGCCTTTCCCCCTTCCCTAATAGTCGAACACCTAGGCCTTAAATCGTGTTAGTTCAATTATTTGTGGTAATTAATTTGAGGCAAGCTACAATTAGACGCTTAGTAACAAATGGCTCTTGTGTTAATTTCATAATATAGATGTAAAATAACATATAATCATAGAGAAACCTTTAGGGTCATTTAAAAATACTATCGTGGTTGTGGACACGTTCGCGTGACATGATTACGGTTTCTAAAAAAATAAATTTGAATAAGCGTTCGCGCAACTTCGAACAACTCCCTGCAACAATAGAAACAGTTGCTAAATGGCCACTAATCAATTTTAAGAGTTCCGAAGTGTGCCATTTAATTATTCATGGCCATCATGTTAATAGCCTAGATAAAATATGACAAATGTTGGTAGTTTGCTCTAGGCACATTTAATACACTATCACGACCGCGTATACGTTCGCCTACTTCGGCCCAATTGTTTTTTAAAACAAAGCGTTATTAATTATGGACACGTTCGCGTGACATGATTTTTGACGCGCCAAAGGAAAAGTGTATTTGTACGCGTAACTCAACTCTTTAACTACGAATATTCAAGTGATTTAAAAGCGGTAAAGGGTAAATACACATAGGATCTAAAATCAGTAATTAAATCATTTTAATAAGCCAAGTATGATCAAAGCTACCGTGCTAGAATCACGGGACTCGGGAATGCCTAATACCTTCTCCCGGGTTAACATAATTCCTTACCCGAATTTCTGTGTTCGCGGGCCGATAATAGAGTCAAACTTACTCGATTCGGGATTTTAAACCGGTGACTTAGGACACCCTAAATTATCCCAAGTGGCGACTCTGATTTTTAATAAATAAATGATCCCGTTTCGATTGTCCTTTAATTGGGAAAACTCCCTTGTATCTATGCCCTTCCAGGGGTATAGGTAAAAAGGAGGTGTGACACCCACGCTGCTCTAGCAAAGTCAACATCACATTGGTTATTTGAAAAATGCCTGCCCGGATTCGGGGTGGGACAATAGCACTTGCATAGCCTTGGTTCGGAAGCACTCTAGGAGCCACTCTTGGAGGTGGCGGGGGAGGGTCTGGAATATTATCATTGGCCTGGCGGCCTCTCCTTTGTCCGTAAGGCACAACAGGGACCTCATCTTCAAAATTATCATCTACTTCCTCCCCTAGCGGAAGATCTCCAAGAGATGCATTGTTTAAGTTCGCTGCCATTTTGTACCTGAAGTTGTGACACAAACAAATTAGTAACACAGAAGAAAAGAAGAACAATACACAAAACTATTTAAATAGATAGCCAAAACCGTTAGCTCCCCAGCAATGGTGCCAAAAAGTGATCGAGGCCAACCCTGCACTACAATTGAGTAGCGAGAGAGGTCGAAGCAGCTTTTACCCGATTAAGGTCGAAATCGATTTCCACAAGGAGCTAGAAGTTGGAGTCTGGTGTCTATCTAAAGTGGAGTTGTGTATTTGCTCTTAATTGCACTTCTAAACATTTTGGGTTTTGATTTACTTCTAATTGTATAGAACTACAATGATCAATTAAACTAAAATAGGCTAAGATTAAACTATTGCGAGTTGTTCAAATGATTAAAAGGCACTAGGGTAGTGACTTTCGCCTAGGTGGTCAATTGACGGATACTTGAATCTAAGACATGATTGTCACATTAGGGGAGTATGGTATAACCATTTCACGATTCTACTCACTCTACACCTCTCGGTAGTTCGAGTGATTTTGCCCGAATTGACTTTTTCAAGACCAATTGGGTATGCAAATTTGCACAAGCAATCACGGTTCAAGTCTGGCATTACTATCTCTAGGTTTAACCCTTTAATTGGGGCTATCAATCTCTTGAGTACGCCCCAATTCCTTGTTGGACCAATTTCAGAGACTTGGGCTCTCTCAAGAGGAGTCAAAGTCAACTAAACACAAACTAGTGTTTGCAACCACTAATTCAATAATTAAACATGAAATTATTCCAAATATCAAACACCCATAATCAATCAAGCCCTAAAACACACGACCCATCAATTACCCATACTAGGGTTGAGCCACAACCCTAGCTTATGGGTCTAGCTACTCATAATTAGAGAAGAAAACAAAGAAAAAGATGAAGAAAAACTCATATTAATGAATTGCTAAATTAAACTTAAAGATTCAATGTTGAAATAAAGTTAAAATTACTCAAAACAGCTAAAAATATCGAAGTCGCGAGCACAACCTTCAGTACAAACTATCTGATGACCTAAAAATGGGAAAATAAGCTATATATACTAAGCTGAAAAATCTGAACAAAAATACCCCTGCGGGGTTAGTGCGGACCACACAAAATCACGTGTGGCCACACTAGGGCTCTGAACTTGAATAAACGGCTCTCTGAACTTGGGCAATGCAGACCGCACAGAATCGAGTGCGGCTGCGGTGGCTTCTAGTGCGGTCCGCATGAAATGGAGCGCGGACCGCATTGGGCTTCAAACTTGGAACTGGCAAATCTCTGAACCTTGGCTCTGCGGACCGCAATTTACTAAATTGTTTGCGGCCACGTTGATCCCAATGCAGACCGCACAAAGCCCCGTGCGGCTGCATTTCCTTTGTTCCTGAATAGCAGCCTCTCTGAACTTCACTTGTTCGCACCGCATAGAATGGTGTGCGGCCGCACTGGCCCTGTTTTGCCTGAGCTTTGTCTTGTCTTGGTACTTGTGTAAATTTCACTCTTTTTTGAGCTGATCTTTGACATCTTGTCACCTTGTTGATCAAACCTACAATCAAGCACAACTTGTGAGCCTTTTGGGACTAGTTATCAGTTTTCATTAACAAGACTCTCTCATTTTAATTTCTCTACTTACCATCGCCTTACGGTGCCCGTGGGAGTTTTCGCTGATAAGACTCTCTCATTTGGTTGTATCAGATCTAAGTAACGGTATCCTCTCATTTTGAACATCTTTACCTATTTATCGGAAGAACTTGAATAGGATTTGGGCTAAAAAGAATTTGGATTGAATTATAATTTCGGAACCATTCAGGCGAAACCATCGTCGAACATTATAACATCTTCCCTAGTTTTACTTTTGGGGGAATTTGGATTTTGATTTTGGTGTGACTGAACCTCGGAGAGAGGCTGCCTACGTATCCTTTCGGAATCAAGTCTAACGTAGTTCAGAAAACTTTATTTTTGATTTTCTTTTGTTTTTCTTCTGTTTTGTTTTCTTTTCTCTTTCTATTCCCTTTCTTTTTCACTTTTTTTTTCATTTTTTTCATTTTTTTTGTATATTTGTTTCTTTTCTTTAATTTTTTTTCATTCATCATTGTTTCAATAATAACTTCTAGGTTCCAAAGAGGGTAATCAAAGAATGTGAGTCGGCTCAAAGGGTTTGCAAAGCGTTGAATATTTGGATAGTGAGAAAGAAAGTCTTCTTCATCCCAATCGGCGAACATTAATGCTATATAGAGGATCCAACATAGTACTTTTTTACTGCATTTGCATTGACAGTTGTCTCAGGGACATTTCTTTCGATGTGTCCCAAGTACAACGCACTCTTTTGGCAGTACTCTTGTTGCAATATATGGACCTTTCCAATCTGGGACCAATTTTCCTTCAGTTGTTCCAACTCTTTCTTTTATTTCCTTAAACTTATATTCATTGCGATCAAATTCTTGATTCACTATTTCGAGGTCTGACAGCATTTCAGGATCTGGTCATGAAGTCCGCAAGCATGTCATATAATTGAAATCTGCATTTAACAGAACTGAAAAGAGAATAAGAAAAGTGAAAAGATTAAGAAGACATTCCTGGACAATGAAATATTAATTTCATTTGATTTTTGATTTTTTTGAATTTCAAATATAGAAGGGTTTACATCAGAAAGTAAGACAATAAAGTAAAACATCCGGATCACACCCTAAGATAATCCGGACGTAGAAATGATAGCAAGACTGACTACCGAGACTCCCGTCTGATAGGGAACTTTCAGGCTTGGCGATCATTTTTTAGCTTTTCTTCTTCTCTGCAATGGCTGCAATGGCCTTCAATGAAGGATCAAAATCCTTATTTTCACAAATCATTCCTACTATTGACCCGGTGTTGTGAGCAGACAACTGATTGTTCATCACATCAGGAGCATCTTCGTCCCGAAGAATGATTCTTTCAGCTTCAATCAAGTTTTCAACTGCCCTCTTGAGGGTCCAACAGTCCTCTGTACAGTGTCCTACTGCTCTAGAGTGGTATTCACATTTAGCATCAGCTCGGTGCAAGGGGGAATCAGGGTTTGGCCGGTTTGGGCGAGGATTGTACTGGGGAACATTTTATTGGGGATTATATGGAGCTTGGTAAGGATGGGCATTTCTGGGAGGTGGAGCTCGGTTTTGTGTATAATATTGTGGCTGCATGTAAGGTTGCACATTCACCACCTCATGGGGAGGCGGTGCCACGGCATAAGCAGCATCTTAAAAGGGATAATAGTGTGGTGGGACCATAGGAGGCACATATGATTGGTTGAATGACCTGCGCCCCCCCCCCTTCGAGCTTGAAACCATCATGGCTCCCTCTTCACTCCCATTTCTGTTCATCAAACCCTCTGAACCATTCTGAGCAGCCTGTGATGTGGCTTTAAAAGCAACATGACTCAAGATTCGCCCTATTTTTAAACCGTTTTCAACCATTTCCCCTATTTTGATAGCATCAGCAAACGACTTACCCATAGCGGACATCATGTTATGGAAGTAGTCCGCCTCTAGGTCCTGTAGAAAGACCGTGACTAATTCAATTTCGTTCATTGGAGTCTTTACCCTGGCAGATGTCACATTATACTAGAACTGGCTGACAAAATCTCAGGTCATATCGTCTCACATGTGCCAATGAGTAATTTCTTGATTAGTATACCACTCAGAAGCGATTCCGGTGAGGCTTTCCCTAAAATAGGCCATTAGCAGCTCCTCTTTTCCACCAGCGCCTCTCAACTGGTTACAGTATCGCTTCAGGTGAGCGAACGAGTCTCCATGCCTGTCGTACTTTTCAAATTTTGGCATCTTGAATCCAGCTGGCAAGTGGACATGGGGAAACATATGGAGGTCAAAGTATGAGACACTCTTTTGGGCACTCAGACCTTGCATGTTTTTCAGGCTTTGTTATAAGCTCTTCATCTTCCGAGCCATTTCCTCTTGCTCGGGATTTTTAACAACCTTTTCTTGCTCTACTGAGAGATCATACTATGGAGGTTGAGTGAAAGAGTACAGGGCCACATATGTTATTTCTGATTGAAGTTATGGGCCCTGAAAGGTGAACATTGGAGGTTCAATATACGGCCGTGGTAAAGTCGGTTGTGCTCTGGTGCAGACGGGTGCTGCAGAGAACAATATTGGAGGTTCCCAGGAAACTGGCGCCTGGGGGCGAACCACAGAAGGCATGCCAGGAACATTGTATGGCATTGGAGGGTGCCCGCATGGGATGAGCGGGTTGGGCACTAGGGTGTCGGTAACCTCACCTAACCAGGGAATCAACTCAGGGGACCCAGGAATTGCACTTGACGATTCCCTACCATTAGACCAGACATCTCACATTTCCAATATACGGAGACGCAACATCCAATTCTCTTCAGCAGTTGCTGATTTTGGTTGTGGAATAGCCGGTGCTGGACTATCCTAAGGATTGATGATTTGTAGATGGCTTTCAGAGGCCATAAGAACCTTTCCTTTGGATCTTGCGAAGTAAGGATGGGAAGCCAGATTACCAACTAAACCAACCACCTGAACAGAACCTGGCTAATTTGCACACCCAACAACCTTGTTAGTTTTGAGACACTTAACAGATAGAAAATCGCATGTTGGGATGCAATGCACCTAAACAGTTAAACGCTTCTACCATGTGTTTGACCGATTGCATGTTTCATCCCGGCCTTAACTAACCCTTTAAGTATGTACCTCTTTTCTTTTATTTCTGCCTCTCTTTAATCACTCTTGATTTTTTCATCTCGTTTTTGCCGCTCTTTTATTTTTGGCACTCTCTTTTTCTCTTTTTGTTTGTCAATCTTTTATTTTTCGTCGGTCACTTTTTTTTTGTCGCTCTTTTCTTTCTTTTTCACTCAATTATTTTCTTTCTCTCTTTTTATTCAAATTATTTTTCACTCAGTTTTATTTAATAGCTATGATCGAATCCGATGGAGATTGCCTACGTATCATGATGCCGCATGAATCAGATCTTGCGTAGTTCGGTAAAATCAGGAATGGAGTAAATAGCTAACTCTTTTTTTCTTTCTTTTATTTTTGTATACTTTTATAAAACTCGGACCATGAAAGCTTTAAGAAAAAGAAAAACATATTTTTTTATGAATTTGTTTTTGTTCTTTTTTTCGAAATAAATTCTTTAAAAGGAAATAATTTTTTTGGATTTTTGATTTTGATAGTTTTTTTTTGAAAAAAAGACTTCTAAAAAATCCTTTTATTTTGATTTGCACTTTGGGAATTTCAAAAGTAAAAAGAAAATATATTTTTTTGATTTTTTTTTTCTCTTTTTCTAAAGAAGAAAGAATATATTTTTGGCTTTTGGATGTTGCCTCTTAATTTTCGAAAGAGGGACTTTTTAAGAAAAATATTTTGGATTTCTGAGTTTTTTTGTTTTTAAATTTACAAAAGTACTTCTAAAGAAAAGTGAAAATATTTTTGGCCTTCAATTTTTCATTTTTTTTTGACGTTTACGAAAGAAAGATTTTTAAAAAGGAAAAGAATTTTTTTTTGATTTTTTTTTGAATTTTTGGGAAAAATACTTCAAAATAAAGGAAACACGTATTTTGGATTTTGATTTTTTATTGATTTTTCTTTTTGTTTCTTTTTTCCCATATGACAGACTTTAGAAAGAAGGAAACTATTTTTTTTGAGTTTAAAATTTATTTATTTTTTAAATTTTCTAAGGAAATGCTTCTAAGGAGGGAATTAAAGGAAGTTTTTTTTGACTTTTTTAAAATTGGGGCCGGAACCGATGAGGTTTGCCTACGTATCTGACATCCGATGAGAATCAAATCCGTGTAGTTCGGTCAGTATTGACGGAACAATGGAAACATGGGACATGAAAATTTTAGCTCATTTTGAAATGACTTTCTTTTTCTTTATTTTTTTTTCCAGAATTTCGGTAGAGTTTCAGGATTTTCAAATACCTACCTCACTCTTGTTTTTTTATTTATTTTCTTTGTCTATTATAGAAGCCAGTCAACATGCAAGCCGAAACAACATATGCGTAAGTAGCACGTAAAATGTATCAGGATGGTCTTTTTATTTCGAGTACACCTGTCCTAGACAGACCCAACCCCTGTGTTGAGTCCCCAAAGTCAAATGCACGTGATGCAAATAAACGTTCCTACTAGGGATCCGGCATGAAGTTATGTTATTCTAGGTTTAAATCCTGGGTGTATTTTTCTAGACCTAGCTTACCCGAGCGGAAACTCGAGCCGAGGGGGGGACAACGTACCGGTAACCAAAAGGCCATCCAGCTTTACAACTGATCCGATCCTCGTTCTAAATTAGGGTATGGCTCTAAGAGAAAAGAAGGCATGCCAGCATGCACTTCCTACAAAATTTAAAACACTTAGAGAGAAAAAGGGTTTCGTAATAGTTTAGATATAGTTCACACAATATCAAAGCGGTAAAAAGCGACATTTAGCACATTAGACTCAAACACATAAAATCAGATAATAAAAAAAGCCAACTATAACAATTATTCTAAGCTCGGATTCTTAACCCTGAACCAGAGATTCTGAGTTCTTATCCCCAACAGAGTCGCCAGAGCTGTCACACCTCCTTTTTACCCGAAAGGAGGTATAAGGGAGTTTTTTCAATTTAAGTGACATAAATCAAAATGGAATTATTTATTTTATTTCAGAGTTGCCACTTGGGATAGTTTATGATGTCCCAAGTCACCGGTTTATTTTAAATCCCAAATCGAGGAAATTGACTCTTATTTATGGTCCGCGAACACAGAAGACCGGGTAAGGAATTCTGTTAACCTGGGAGAAGGTGCGAGGCCCTCCCGAGTTTCGTGGTTTTAGCACGGTCGCTCAACTATTATTAATTGGCCTAATTATCTGATTAATTACATGTTTTAAACATATTGTACATTTTAACTTTATAACCGCTTTTATTTATTTATGGAGCTATTCTGGAACAAGTCACGATTGTCATAATCTTGCCGTTTTGGAACACATTGCAAAGCACGCTACATGAAATGCACTAGCGATTTGCGATATGTTTATTTTATTATTATTCGAAGTTGTTATGATCGGGTCACATGAAATGCACACCCGAATTTGGGAATTATGATCATAACTATGTCACAGAAACTGTACTCATAGTCACGATAATTAATTAATCGTGCGTAAAGCAAGCTACAATGTTCATGAATTGTTTATTTCCTAAAGTTTGAGATTATTACGAAGTTCTTAGGAAATGGATTAGTCTAGTAAAAGAAGTGTGGATGAGATAATAAATTCAGCAGACAATTTTATAGCAAAGAAAAGGGGTAACGTGAATTGTGCTACTTCATTACAGTGATAATCCTAACTAAATTCAATGCATATGATTAGGCAATTATAATGGATTTAAGATTGGGCCTGGCCTAGTGACTTCACGTGACCTGTTACTTCTTGGCTAATGCTTCATTTAATTGAAACAAAAATTATTTCATTAACAAACAATCCCAAGCCCAATTGTCCTTTTGCCCAAGATTTTGATTTTTCACCTAACAACAAAAGAAAAACTTACGACCGCTCGAGATTGACGCTATTAGTAAAGAGTAAAACAAATTAAAACCAACAAATCAGAAATAACATTAAGACAAGATCAAACATGATAATTGCCAGTCTTGAAACATATTGACACACATAAGCAGTAAAGTAAACACTCCAGAAAATGTCAAAATTCTTACTTCATTAAAGCATGTAAGGCATTGAAAGTGCATCATCTTTAATAAGAACATGTTAAGAGAAATGGACCTCAAAATTGCAATTTCAATGATGAACCATCTCTAAATACAAGAAACCGGAAAAAATCAGCTAGCAATCAGGACCTCCAATGGAACCTCAGACTATCGACTTCGACCGGTGACGAAAAAATCCAAATGCAGCTGTTCAAGCTGCATTTTCTTTTGAACTTATTTCAACGGGTTTCATGCAATTTAGGAAGGAAGATGGGGCTGGTTTGGACTGGTTTTTCAGAGGTCTTTTGCTGCTACATTTTTTGGTGTCCAAATAAAAGAAGATAGGAGATCTTTTGGCTGCTGTTAGCTTAGCTCTTCCTAGTGAAGAAGATGACTGTTACCTGCATTTTTTGGAAGATTATTTTGAGGCTGTTTTGGGTGGAAAATAATAGCTTTTGGTAGTTGTTTGAGGGCGGTTTTTGGAGCTGTTTAGAGCTGTGTTTTGGGGGATTTTAGGATGGTTTAATGCTAATTTTTTGGTTCGATTTAGCTGGTGTTTTGGGGCTAAAATATGCTTTGTTTTCAGCTGAGTTTTTTTAGAGCTAAAGGTTCGACTTTCATGGCCAAACAGGCTGGAACTGCGTGGCATTTTGGAGGTGAAAATGTCACGATCCGAATTTTTCACCCTCGGGAGTCGTGATGGCGCCTACTAATGTGAGCCAGGCAAGCCAATTATTTGAGAAAATTACTTCTTTAAACATTTTATACTTATTAACAATTATAAAGCAATAACGTTTAAACAACGGAATTTATCATAAGCGGAAGAAAAGCAATAAGCTATCTGAACATGAATCCAATACAACTATTTGAACCTCGACCACCCAGAATTGTTGTCACAATACCACAAACGATCTAAAAATACTACATACAAAGTTTGAAAATAAGAGACACACTATTTCTGAATTAAGTAAATGAAATGGGGATAAAGGGATAGAGGGAGACGCCAGGGCCTGCAGACGCCTGCAGGTCTACCTTGGATCTCCGCATGGACTGAAGACAGCCACCCAATCTACGGTCCAAATACTGCTGCTCCGGGATCTGCACATAGTGCAGAGTGTAGTATCAGCACAACCGACCCCATGTGATGGTAAGTGCTTAGCCTAACCTCGGCGAAGTAGTGATGAGGCTAGGACTAGACTACCAAATAAACCTGTGCAATTCAACTATATAAAGCGGAAAAGAAGAACAGTAATAGACAGTCAAGTATGGGAGGGGTAGCATGCTGCGGGGGAGATATCAATTCAGAATAGAAAGACAACAGGTAATTGAAAGAAATAATATATCTCGGATATCAACAAAGAACCAGAAATCAATAAGTGCACAGCATCACCCTTTGCGCTTTTACTCTCGTCCTCACCAAAGCAATCAAGTAATGAAATTGTGCACGGTATCACCCTTCGTGCTTTTACTCTCATCCTCACCATATAATCAATACAATCGGCACGGAATGGTACATCGTGCAGCATGGCATCACCCTTCGTGCTTTACACTCTTTCCTCACAAATCATACACAGCATCATTCTTCGTGCTTTAATACTCTCTCACCAAACAATACACGGCATCGCCCTTGGTTCTTTAACTCTCTTCCTCACCCAAACAACAATCACAAACAATAGGGCAAGGAAATAAATAAAATTACAATAAGAATCCCGGTAAGGGAACAATAATTCAACAACAAGTCCCGGCAAGGGACAACATCAAAACAACAACAATATCCCGGCAAGGGAAACAATATAGTGATTCTTTCCTCTTTTTCACTTTTACTTCACAACTCACTTTTCAACTTGAGTCAATGCTCTAAAAGGGTTCAATTTACCTCTTACACTTTCACATTTTATTATACGACTTGAGCTAACGCTCCTCAATATTCAAATGCCACAATTACTTCCACAAACTTTTCCCAACAATAGAAATCATCACCAAAGCATGAAAAATACAACAAAGACATAATAATCACAATATAAGACTCACGGGCATGCTTGACACCAACGTATAAATACTCGTCACCATGCCTATACGTCGTACTCAACAAAAACCACATAGCAAATAGGACTCGACTCCTAATCCCTCAAGCTAAGGTTAGACCAAACACTTACATCGATGCCACAAACACAATTCAAGTCTATACTATCGCTTTACCTCTTGATTCCACCACCAATTCACTCGTATCTAGCCACAGGTTACTTAATTACATCAATAAATGCGAAATGAATCAATTTCAATGCATGAAAACAAGTTTTCCAAAGTTTTACCCAAAATCAAAAATTGCCCCCGGGCCCACATGGTCAAAACCTGAGGTTCGAACCAAAACCTGATTACCCATTCCCCCATGAACCCAAATATATCATTTGTTTTGAAATCGGACCTCAAATCGAGGTCTAAATCCTCAATTTTTGAAAAACCTAGGTTCTACCCAAAACACCCAATTTTTCCTATAAAAATCATTGATTTTGAGTTAAAATCATGTAAAAAGATGTTAATGATTGAAGAAAATGAGTTAAAATTGACTTACAATCGATTTGGGAGAAGCGTTGTCTTTGAAAAATCGCCCAAGAGTGTTTTGGTTTTGAAAGAGTGTGAAAAATGGGAGATTTTCGGCTAAGTTATAAAATTGCAGGTTGTAGATATGGGAATTGCGACCAGGGTTTGCAATTGCGAATCTTGACCTCTGCATTTGCGAAAAAGGGCTCGCATTTGCGAGCTGGGAATTGCGATCCACATGTTGCATTTGCGACGACTGGCCACAAGCTGAGGGATCGCATTTGCGATCAAAATCCTCGCAATTGCGAGATAGGCTGGCCTGGGATACTTTCACAATTGCGACATAGCCCTCGCATTTGCGACATCGTATTTGCGAGCCAAGCTTCGCAAATGCGAAGCCTGCATGCCTGCATAGAAATAGCTGAAGCCTGCAATTCCTTAAGTCCAAAAATTCACCCTGTAGCCTATCCAAAACTCACCCCGATCCCTCGGGGCTCCAAATCAAACATGCACACCAACCTAAAAACATCATACGAACTCGCTCGTGCATTCAAATCACTAAAATAACGTCAACGTCTATGAATTTAGCATCAAAATCATGAAATTTTCTTTAGAACTTCAAATTTCCAATTTCTCAAAAACGATCTGATTCACGTCGTTTCAAGTCCGTTTCTTACCAAATTTCACAAACTTATCTTAAATCACATATAAGACCTGTACCGGGTGCCAGAACCAAAATACGGGCCCAAAACCATCAAGTTTTAATCACAATTCATTTCCAAATCTCATAAATAATTTTAGAAAACAATTTTCTTTAAAAATTCATTTCTCGGGATTGGTACCTCAGAATTCGATTCCGGGCATACGTCCAAGTCCCATATTTTCCTATGGACCCTCTGGGACTATCAAATCATGGGTCCAGGTCTGTTTATCTAAAATATTGACCGGAGTCAATTAATACATTTTATAGTCAAAATTTATCATTTTTTTTTTACAGATTTTCACATAATGGCTTTCCGGTTACGTGCCCGGACTGTGCATGCAAATTGAGGTGATGCCGAAAGAGGTTTTTAAGGCCTCAGAATGCAAAATTTATTTTTAAAACAAGTTATGACCTAAAAGGTTTTAGGTCATCACATTCTCCACCTCTAAAACAACTGTTCGTGCTCGAACGGACAGAAGAAGGAAGTGTCTGAGTCGGGGAAAAGATGGGGATAACAGCTCCACATATCGAACTCGGACTCCCAGGTCGATGCCTCAGTAGGCTAACCTCTCCACTGAACACGAACAGAAGGAAAACTCTTTGATCTCAACTTACGAACCTACCGGTCTAGAATAGCTACCGGCTCCTCCTCATAAGACAAGTCCTTGTCCAACTGGACAGTGCTGAAATCTAACACATGGGATGGATCGATGTGATATTTCCGAAGCATGGACACATGAAACACTGGATGCACGACTGATAAGCTCGGCGACAAGGCAAGTCTATAAGCCACCTCTCCCACTCGATCAAGAATCGCAAACGGGCCAATAAACCTAGGGCTAAGCTTGCCCTTCTTCCCAAATCTGATCACGCCCTTCATAGGTGACACTCGAAGCAATACCCGCTCACCGACCATGAATGCTAAATCACGAACCTTGCAGTCGGCATAAATCTTTTGCCTGGACTGAGCTGTACGAAGCCTATCCTGTATAATCCTAACCTTGTCCAAGGCATCCTGCATTAGATCCGTACCCAACAACCGAGCCTCTCCTGGATCAAACCATCCAACCGGCAACCGACACCGCCTACCATACAAAGCCTCATAAGGAGCCATCTGGATACTCGACTGGTAGATGTTGTTGTAGGCAAACTCTACTAAAGGAAAAAACTAATCCCACGAGCCTCCAAAGTCAATGCCACAAGCTCAGAGCATATCCTCCAAAATCTGAATAGTCTGCTCGGACTGTCCATCCGTCTGAGGATGAAACGCTATGCTCAACTTGACCCGTGGGCCCAACTCTCGCAGAATAACTCTCTAGAAATGTGAGGTAAATTGCGTACCTCAGTCCGAAATTATAGACACGGGCACACCATGAAGACGAACTATCTCTCGGATATAGATCTCAACTAACCTCTCGAAAGAATACGAGACTGCCACAAGAATGAAATGTGCTAACTTGGTCAACCTATCAACAATAACCCACACTGCATTGAACTTCCTCTGAGTCTGTGGGAGTCCAACAACAAAGTCCATAGTGATACGCTCCTACTTCCACTCAGGAATCTCAATCTTCTGAAATGAACCACCGGACCTCTGATGCTTGTACTTAACCTGCTGATAATTCAAACACCGAGCCACATACGCAACGATATCCTTCTTCATTCTTCTCCACCAATAATGCTGCCGCAAATCCTGATACATCTTAGCAGCGCCCAAATGAATAGAGTACCGAGAACTATAGGCTTCCTCTAAAATTAACTCTCGAAGCCCATCCACATTAGGCACACAAACTCTACCCTGCAATCTCAAAACTCCATCATCCCCTAGGGTAACCTGCTTGGCACCTCCGTGCTGCACCGTGTCTCTAAGGATACACAATTGGGGATCATCATATTGCAGATCACGGATATGCTCCAATAAGGAAGAACGAGCAACTATGCAAGCTAACACGCGACTGGGCTCAGAAACATACAACCTCACGAACTGATTGGCCAAATCCTGAACATCTAAAGCAAGCGGTCTCTCATCGACCGGAATATAAGCAAGACTGCCCATACTGGCTAACTTCCTACTCAAATCATCGGCCACCACATTGGCCTTTCCCGGATGATATAAGATGGTGACATCATAGTCCTTTAATAGCCCCAACTACCTTCTCTGTCCCAAGTTTAACTCCTTTTGCTTGAACAAATACTGTAGACTCTTGTGATCCGTGAACACTGTGAGCACGTGATTTTTGTTTTACGCGACAATCGCTCCAAAAGAAATAAAAATATTAACAATTGGTCCTGCTGTACAATTTTCGGATTTTACATGGCACTTTGTTAATTGTTTATGATTTTTGCCCATTTTTATTTTTTATTAAAACAAAATACAAAAATGTATGTGTCATGCGTAGTTGGAACCGTAATCCGGTTATTGAAAAGAAAAATCATAAATAGGCATCTTTGTCCGTGGTTTTTTGTTTTGTTTGATTTTACCTGCTTTAAATATTTTAATATACGTGTGCAAATAATTGTGTTAAGTGTTTATTTAATTTTAATTTGATTTACCTAGGTTTTGTTTTTAAATAAAAAAAAAAAAAAAATGATAATAATAATAAAAAAAATATATAAGAGATAAGTGCAGAATTAGTTTGAAAGTCAGTTTGGGCTGATTTTCGTTTTTAATTCAAAGCCCAAACAACCCAGCCCAAAAACCTGTGCTTGCCCCGAATCCCCTCCCACCTTCTCGAATCTTCATTTGAAGATTCGAGTCGGAACCTAACTTACACCGATTAACCCCAGTTTCATAACAGATAGTCCCCGGACCCCCCTCGTGACCAAACCATGCTTGGTTTGGTCCGAATCTGACCAGGGAAACACAAATCCCAGATCTGATGTTTTGAACCCTAGGGTCCTCGTGTCTGTCCCTTGCCTGTTCCGTGCCTGTTCCGTGCCTGTCCTCGTGCCTGTTCCGTGCCTATTTTAAACCAAGAGATTAGGGTTAACCTCGTGTCTGTCCCGTGCCTGTTTAAACCAAGGGATTAGGCTTAAACCTCGTGCCTGTTCCGTATCTGTTTAAGCCACAGAGATTAAGGTCTAATGGACCTTAATCGAAGTGTTTCTCATCTAAGAAACACTTCGATTAAAGTCCGTTCAGCCTTAAGAAAGGCCTGTTCGAATCCAAGCTAAGGCTCTTTGACTTTTCGGGATTTAAGGTGAGTTTTGTTTTCTTTTCTTTTCTTTATTCCATGTGCTGATTAAAGGTCTGTTCATGTTTTGTTTTAATTCGTGTTTTTGAATTTTACCAACTGTGTCCTGTCCACCTTGCCTGAACCTCTATGTTTGACTGAGTCTTTCCTCTACTTGTTACTGATAATGTGTATATGTGTATGTGCTGTGCGGACAATTGAACTTCAAATTTTGACTGATCAACTGATTCCTCGAGTACAATTTTGCTTAGTCAGTACAATTCAAATCATGAGTTTGATACTGTTAAATGTCTGATTTTGGCTTCGATTGTATGTGTTTTAACTGGTATAGTCAATTCGATACATGTCGTCAAATAGTTTTTAGTTGTTTGAATGGTAACAACTTGATTTGTTTTGCTGAACATTATTTGAATTAAGAATCAACTATAGTTACTTACCTTTGATGTATTTGAATCAGAAATGTAAAGGGATTGGTTTTGTCTAAATTGCAATCTGAATTGATAGCATGTGCACTTGTGCACAACATGTTCATAAGGGCCCTTTTTGAATTAAAATAGTTTGATAGCATGTGCTGTCAGAACACACCCCTGCTGTTCATACCCTGCTTTAGTTTAAGAAGTATTAAACCTCACTTAAAAGAGTAAGGCTGCCAGGGAATATCATGGGGGGGTTTGTTTATACTTAAATAGCTAAGTGGAATCTGAAAAGAGGATAGCACATGGGAGGGGTGTTCTGATGGTCTAAACAAGCTGTTAAAGGGTGGAATTTAGGCTATAAAAGGGGGGACTTCCATCAGTTAAAAGGGGAAGATCAGGACATCAGAGAGATCCGAGAAGAGAGAGCAAAAATACACACACATTAACACACACAGACATAGGATAGATATGATAAGAGGAGAGGATAACAACAGGGAGGGGAGAGATTTTTGAAAGGAAGAGAGAAATAGAAGGGAGATACAGATACACATTGAGAGAGACACACATAAAGGGAAGCTGAAACCAAACAGAATCAGTTTCTAAGTGAGAAAGAGAGTTTATTTTGGAAATCAGGAGGGGGAATTTAGAAAAGAAATTCTTTGTTCGACTGGAAACACTACATTTCCTCATCCTTTCGTGTTTGAAATCCAGCATCCAGTTTGGTCTGTTTCTATCAGATTTTAGGATCTTCCTTTGAGTTTTGGAAAAGATCAACATTGAGTACTGTACCATTGGTTCACTGCTTTGGTCTGTTTGGTCTGGGATTGTCATTGCTGCTGTGTTGCTTTTGTTGTTACTACCATTCTTGTGCTGCTGCTGCTGACTCTTCTGCTTCCACTTCTTCTTTGCATTTCAGTATCCAGGTACACGTTTCAAGTCCCATGTTGGTGTAACTGTAACAATCTGAAAGCATGAAATGAAAAGTTGGAGAAGTTTAAATGTCTGTTGTAATACTCATGGCATAATTGATTTCTTTCTATATAATTGATTAGTTTGTAATTTCAATAGCAGGGAAAGATCAGTTGATGCTTAACTAAGTTCTAGTCTCTTGCATCTTAGTTTATAGTCGTTTGTTGTTACGAGGTATGTAATTGTACAGTACACAGAATGTACAGATAATTGACATAGCGACTGACTAGATTCCTGTTAGCTATAATGATATGCATGCGATAGAGTACTTCCATTTTTTGATGTTCTGTTCTATTTTTAGTTTCCTTTATCAGGACCCGCTAGGCAGTATATGGAAGCACGTTCGAATCCCTATTAGTAATAACACCTAGTAGTTAATTCCCTTAATCTAGCCTAAATAAGTCTAGTGAAATTCAATTAAAGAAACGTTTGGATGCAAGTATAGCATATCATCAGCTCGCATGTAGTCTCTTTGTCAAATTAAAGCATTCTTTCCATGAATTATAATGTTTTCTCCACTTTGTAAATAATTAATCAGAAGTTGATAAGAATCCAGATTAGGCCAAAGCATATAATTAAATTAGCATGTACCTTTTCCTTCTAGTTTTAGAGACAAACGCATTAGAAATGTAGCCACTTTAGGATATCCTTTCTAAAATAGAGACGAGCCTCGCCAAATAAAAAATGCAAAATTGCGGGGCCCTCAATAAGTAACCAAAATAATTATTTAGAATTCAGGATAGGCCGTTTTAGTGAATTTCATGGCCTCCTACAAAAATAATAACGCGCTAGACTCTTTAGGCGCGACTTAATTAAATTACATTCTTAAACTCGGGTGCGCATTGATGTGACCCGAATCCAAATCTCAACGGAGTCGAAATGGTCAACAACTACGGGTGCATTGATTGCGACGTGGTTCGAGATACATTTTCGCAACGTTGCAAATTCTATAAAAATAAATGATAATAATAAAAGCGGTTTAAACTTAATAAAAGCACATAAGTCACAACATGTATTTAAATCAGATATTTAGCCATTATAACAATTTAAGCGACCGTGCTAGAACCACGGGATTCGAGGGTGCCTAACACCTTCCCTCGGGTCAACAGAATTCCTTACTTAGAATTTCTGGTTCGCAGACTTCATTTGGAAAAGTCGAAAATTTCCTCGATTTGGGATTCAAGATAAACCGGTGACTTGGGACACCAAAAGCCAAACCTTTCCCAAGTGGCGACTCTGAATTAAATAAATAATCCCATTTCGAATATTGCCACTTAAATTGAAAAAACTCCCTCGCGCATTTAACCCTTCGGGGCGGGGCGCGCAAAAAGGAGGTGTGACAGCTCTGGCGACTCTGCTGGGGATTATTAACCCAGAACCACTGGTTCAGGGTTCAAGAATTCGAGCTTAGAATAATTGTTATATTTGGCTTTATTATCTGATATTTATTACATGTTTTGACATAACGAGCTAAATGTTGTTGTTTACCGCTTTGATATTATCTGAACTATATATAAACTGTGCCGAACCATTCTCTCTTCACCTCCGGGGAGAAGCTCGCTGGCCGAGGCTCCTTATTCTGTTAGTGTCGATACCTGAAATAAGAAAGAGGACGGATAAGTTACGAAGCCGGACGGCCTTTTGGTTCCCGGTAAGTTGCCCCTCCTCGACCCGAGTTGTCCGCTCGGGTACACAGTCTAGAACATCTACCCAGGTTATAAATTTAGTATAACGAAACCTCATGCCGGATCCCTAGTAGGAACGCTTATCTGCATCATATTGTATTTGACATAGGGGACTCAACACATGGGTTAGGTCCGTCTAGGACAGGCAACCTGGAACGAAAAGACCATCCTGCTGCATCCCGTTTGTTTTGCGCATCTATTTGCTTCAGATCTGCATGTTGACCGGTTTCCGAAAATTTTTCAAAAAATAGCAGGGTAGGGAGATAATTACTTATTCTTTTGAAAAAAAAACCCATGTCTGAGCAATGTTAAACCTAACCGGAATTTTCTAAAATATATAAAAATGATAAAAAAAAAGCTTGCCTTTCAGTTCGACTATTCCTTTTAATCACTTTCAAAATCCAAAAAATATATAAATAAAAAATCAATTTTTTTTTATTGTTTCATTTGTAGCACCTCTTTAAAAGATTTTCAAAATTTCAAAAAAGAGGAAGTTTTAAATGTGTAAATATTTCCTTGGTCTCTTTTCAAAAATAAATAGTAAAATGAAAAACAAAACATATAACAAAATTTCAAAAAAAAGGGTTATTCTTCTTTAAAGGATTTTATTTTTTGTTTCCCCTATTTTGATCCGACCGAACTACGCCGGTTTGATTCTCTCACGGGATGAGATACGTAGGCAACCCTCGTCGGGTCCAACCTCCCGTTTTTTTTTTAACAAAAGAAAAAAGAAAATCTAGATAATTTTAATTTTTGAGTCTAATAAAGTTTATCACCCTAAATAAATGTGCAGGATGAGCACAATACAAAATGAATCGTTTTCAATAATGACCAAGATCCCTTTTGAGTTGCGATTATGGTGGAACGACTTAGGCAAAGAGGGGCAAGGCAAAGTGAGGAAATATCTGAAAAATCTCCCGGATTTACTAGACATTCAGCCTCGGGGTGATATTATCAGATCATTGGTCACTTACTGGGATTCGGCGCACAATGTATTCCATTTTTCAGACTTCGAACTCACCCCGACGTTGGAGGAAATAGCGGGATACATTGGGGGTGATGAAGCTCCGTTAAGGTTCAAGTACTTGATTGCACCTAGGGCCGTCACGGTACACCGATTTTTGGATTTTCTGAAAATACCCCGAACATTTCACCATCCAGATCTTGCCAAAGGTTTCTGCAGTCTCCATCTCATGTATGCTAGATACGGTCATGAAGGCGGGTTCAATAAGCCGGATTTCAAACTATGTAGTAAAGGCAACCGACAAAAGTGGGACGAACACAGGCAGTTAGCTTTCATGATGGCCTTCTTAGGTCTTATAGTGTTCCCGAGGAAGGACGTCAACATTGATCTAAAAATAACTGGGGTTGTCAGTACTTTGCTCACCCAAGATAAGAGTACTCTAGCGCCTATGATTATGGCTGGCATTTTCCGGGCTCTCACTGCTTGTCGAGCCAGGGGTGACTTTTTCGAAGGATGTAACCTACTGTTGCAAATATGGATGACCGATCACTTATGCCGCCGCTCTCCGCTCTTGGGTTACGGTTCACCTGAGAAGACTTGCATTGGAGAATTCTACACTAGAGTCAAAGGTTTCAATCTACCTGAGGGCGTCACATCATGGACCTCATTTTTCCGAACTCTCACTGCTAGCCAAATCCAGTGGACGCTCGGATGGTCGCCTGTTGAGGAAATCATATACATGCCAGCAACCAGACCCCATTTTCTGTTGATGGGACTTAAAAGCATCCAACCCTACGCACCATATCGGGTTTTGAGGCAACTTGGGAGGTATCAAGTGGTGCCGAAAGATGAAGATCTGAGTACCCAAGTGATTGAGATCAGTCCAGATGGTCGTTTCCCCGAAGAAGAAGTTCGCCAAATCTGGAGTGAGTGCCAACATCTGACGGCAAGCACTTGTGTAATGGATATAGCAAAAGGGGAAGTTGTCCCAGGATATCACGCTTGGTTCAGGGGCGACCTGTCTTGTGAAAGATCGGCTAAGAGACCGCATCTCAAAGATTTTGTGGAATCATCCCAAGGGCAATGGAACTGGTTAGCAAAAGAAAAGGGGTATCGGGCCGAGATCGGTGATTTGAAGCTACAAATTGACAGTCTGAAATTCAGTAACAGCATGCAAATCGCGGAGGATCGAAGCGAAAAGAATAAATTGGTCCGAGAGAATGAAGAACTTAAGGCCCAAATCCAAAAATTGAGATTGTCTCTTGATGAACAGCCCAGAAGTCGATCAGACCAACAGTTGATTAAGGGTTTGATAAGAGAAGTCGCGGAATGGCGAGATGGTTTAGAAGAATCGGGAAAGATTATGGCGAAGCTCAAGGCACAGTGGGGAGTAAAAGTAGAGAAGCATCGCCGATACTTGAACCAATCGAAACGCGACCACGAGAAAACTGTTGCCAATATGAAGAGAGAGATGGCTATACTTGAGACCAAAGCAGTTAATCAGGCTAAGGATTTCCAAATTGAGAGCAGATACTGGTACGACTTATTGGCCCAGATGAAGTTAGAAGTACGGCAACTGAAGAATCAACATACACAGGATGCTCAGGTATTCAAGACCTGTAGTGATCAGATAAAACGTCTACTCATAGAGAAAAAGCAAACCAGAGATAAGATCAAGGCCATTGCCCATGCCATCACCAGACGGTGTCTACGATGTGAGAACATGACCAGCGTTACCGTCCTCTCAGCAGTGATGAGTTATGTCAAACAGACCATGCATGAGCTGGAGCAACTTGAGAGGGATCTCACACCTAGGACCGCAGCGAGGCCGAACGATGCCCCGCGGACACCAATTTTCAAAACCATAATGCACTCATAAGTCAAGTCTGTATCTTAGCATCTTCTGCCTGTTTTCCATCAGGGTGATTTTTAGTCTGGGTTTATTTTCAAAATTTGCTCTTTCTTTTGCAAAATGTAGTTTGTAATAGACCATTTCAATAATAAAAGGTGCGTTTCTTTCATTTGTGTTTCGAACTACATAATGATCTGATTCACGTAGGCAATCCTCATCGGATCCGGTCGCATTTCTTTTACTGCAAAATAAAAAAAACATAAAAGAAAAAAAAAGAAAAAAGAAGAAGAAAAAGAAAAAAAAAGAGGGAAAAATAATAATAAGAGGAAAAATGCCGGAACGACGCATGCTCTCGTAGCAAACATGTAGGAATCCACTTAATTGTATAGGTGCATCATGCCCAACGTGAGATTGCCTATCTGTTGTTTGCTACAAATTAACCCTGCGTTTGTCGTTGAGTACCTCCAGGTTTTTTGGAAAGACGGTTGGTTTGGTGAAAGTATGGCCTCGCACTCATACTTCACGAGGTCAAAGAGAAGTGTTCAACTACCTTTTGTTAGGACCAGAAGCAGTACTCACACTTACTTCACCAGGTCAAAGGGAAGTGTGGAAATGTCTTCAGAAATTCTGTTGCAAACAATCCCTGTTTCCGAGGAGAGCTCGATCTCAGCCGTCCTCACACCTGAATCCGCAACTACGGAGGAAAATAGAATCCTACGGCTCCGCATGTTGGAAATGCTAGACGACTGGAATAATGGGAAAGAGCCGCCAAGTGTTGTCCCCGGATTCCCTGAATTATTTTCTAGGACAAGTGGGACTTCTAATGTCCCCATAAATTATCCTGCTACCTCATTCGGGTACCCAGCCACCTCAGCCTTCTCTGCTGGATTGCTTTCTGAGCCTCATCCCCGAATGTCAGCCACCGATGCAAGCATGAACATCTTTACTGCACCGCCTTGCCCGATTACGGCACAGCCTGCCACGTACAAGCCAAGCTTTGACTCATCCTCTTTTACATTCCAAGCACCATCATTCTCAATGGAACCAACTAGGTTCGTTTCCAGCACTAATCCTCCACCGCCTCAGTGCGAGCTTGCACCCGGGCAGGATCAGAACCCCATAATTGCAGAACAAAATGAGATTGCCAAGAGAATGAGAAGCCTTGAACAAAGTTTGAAGAAAATGCAAGGATTGAGCGGGCAGAAGAGCGTCTCTTACGCCGACCTATGCATGTTCCCTCACGTGCACCTGCCAGCGGGTTTCAAGACCCCAAAGTTCGAGAAATATGATGGGCACGGTGACCCCATTGCACATCTTAAGAAATACTGCAACCAATTGCGAGGAGCCGGCGGAAAAGAAGAACTGCTAATGGCATATTTTGGGGAAAGTCTAGTAGGGATAGCCTCGGAATGGTATATGGACCAGGAAATGTCCCAGTGGCATATATGGGATGATCTCGCCAGAGATTTTGTGAAACAATTCCAGTATAACATCGACATTGCGCCAGACCGAAATTCTCTGTCGAATTTGAAGAAGAAACCTTCAGAAAGCTTCAGAGAATATGCTATTAAGTGGCGTGAGCAGGCGTCAAGGGTGAAGCCTCCCATGGATGAAGTGGAAATGGTCACTACCTTTCTCCAGGCTCAAGAGTCTGACTATTTCCAAAACATGATGTCAGCCATGGGAAAGCCATTTGCAGAAGCAATTAAGATTGGAGAGATGGTGGAGAATGGTCTGAAGACAGGTAGGATTCTGAGTCAAGCAGCCATAAGGGCAACCTCCCAAGCCGTCCAGAGCGGGTCCGGAGGAATGGCCAGAGGGAAGAAGAAGGAAGAAACGGCCATGGCAGCCTCGGAAACAAGGGAGTATCGTCATCCCAGGCCCCGTTTTCCATAAAGGACCCCACAACACTACTACCCCCACTCAAATCTGGCATATGCTCATCAACCCTATATGGTCATGAACGCCCAGCCTTATGCCCATCCGCCGCAACAAGCCAACCCAGGCCCAACTCCACCTCCCAAAAATCAGCCTCCTTACCACAACCACTATAATCCAAAACCCCCGCAGAATAACTTCCACCCTCAGGAGCTACCTCGAAGGCGGACTTTCACGCCCATCGGTGAACCATACTCTACTTTGTTCCCGAAGCTAGTCCAGTTGGGTTTCTTGCAACCAATCCCTCAAACAAGGCAAAACCCGACGTCACCTTCTTACAAAGCTGGAGTCAGATGCGCCTATCATTCAGGGGCCGAGGGACATGATACAAATGACTGCTGGTTGTTGAAAAGAGTGGTCGAGAATTTGATAGAGCAAGGGAAAATAGTGCTAAGGGACGAGGAGATCCCGAATGTAACTAACAATCCATTGCCTGCTCACAATAATGGGCCGCTGATCGGAATGATTTGCGAAGACAAAGAATTCGACCCTGCTCTGAAAGCTATAATTGCCATTGTCGACACGGGGAAGAGGCCTGAGATAGACCAGAAACCAGAAAAGGGGGAGGAGGCCAAGGCTATAAAGAGCGAGCCCGAAAAGAAGGTGGAGAAGAAAGTGGTACCGGTAAAGGATGGAGTTCTTTACATACCACGAGGTCGAGCTGAGAAGACGCAGAACTTCGGGATCAAAAAGACAAAACCTATGTACGTGCCAAAAGGGGCCTATGTGGCCCGGGGGACGATTCAACCACCTCGGCTGAATGAGCCAGTGGTTATCGGACGCGTGCCACAAAAGCCGATGACCAACTCGTCCACAGTACCATGGAATTATCAGAAGACTTTGGTAATGTACAAAGGTAAAGAGGTCATGGGAGAACTTCCAGAAAATACTTTCATTGGAAGGTATTCAAATACCCAAGAGCTGAACAACGCCACACAAAGGCGTTTCCCACCAAAGAAGCCTGTAAGCGTTGAAGAGGCGGAAGTATCCTTCCAACAAATGAAAATGCCGGATTACGAAGTGATAGATCAACTGCGCAAGTACCCCGAGCAAGTGTCTATGCTATCATTGTTGATGAGGTCGGCCGAGCATCAAAAGATCTTACTGAAGACCCTGAATGAAGCACATGTGCCAGTTGAAACCTCGGTTGAACAACTAGAGCGGATGGCGGAAAGATTCTTCGCCGTCAACCAAATCTCTTTCAGCAAAAATGATTTACCCCCAGAAGGAGCGGCACACAACAAGGCCTTGCATCTAACAGTTAAATGCGAGGACTACTATGTCAAGCGGGTAATGTTGGATGGGGGATCAGGTGTTGACATTTGCCCGCTCTCCACGCTACAAAGAATGGAAATTGGGACCGGAAGAATCCGACCCAACAATGTCTGCGTAAGGGCTTTTGACGGCATCAAGAGAGATACCATGGGGGAAATAGACCTGTTGTTGGTCATAGGACCAGTCGAGTTTGAAGTAACCTTTCAGGTGCTCGACATGGATACATCCTACAATTTCCTCTTCGGCAGACCTTGGATCCATGCGGCAGGAGCTGTGCCTTCCACTCTTCACCAGATGGTGAAGTTCGAGTACGAAGACCGAGAGATCGTGGTCCATGGGGAAGACGAGCATGCTATCTATCGAGACCCATTCATTCCATATCTTGAACCGAGAGAAGGGAGCGAACATACGGTCTATCAAGCTTTCGAGATTGTACTGGCAGAGCAGCACGAAGAGGGAATACCCTGCCCCCAGCCTTTCTTGTCTAACGCCTCGGTTATGGTGGCCAAAGAGATGATCCGGCACGGATTTAGGCCAGGGAAAGGGCTTGGACGAACCCTTCAGGGAATAACAGAACCCATTACCTTGCCAGTCACCAAGAAACCCTTTGGACTAGGCTTCAAACCTACTCCAGCAGACGAAGAGTGGGCAAAGAAAAGGAAAAATGAGGGTTGGAAGTTACCTCGACCACTGCCAGATTTATATGCAACTTTCATAAGGCCAAGGTACGCCGAAGAAGAAGATGATGAGGTCTTCACAGCTGAGGAAATCGAAGAGATATGTGGGGTGATGAGAGAGATGCTCTACGAGGTCCACATGGTTCAACCAGGTGAAGGCACAAGCACTGCTGAGATGCTGTACATGGGGCCGAACGCCAAACTTCAAAACTGGGAGGCCACGCCATTCCCAACTAGACGGAAGTCCGGGTAGACCTATCCTGCCACCTTTCCTGTGTCACAAGTTGTCTCCAGGACATAACTTGAACGTTTTCTTCCTTTCAATTGTTGTTTTGAATTCCTAAGTTGTAAACATTGTTGTCTTCCAACTTTCCAAAGAAAATGAAAAAAAAATCATCATTGCTTTCCCATTCTTTCTTTTGTTCTGATTTTTGTTATTTTTCCTTTTATCTTTCCTTTCAGTTATAATAATGCGGCTTTAAATATGACATGCTTGCGGACTTCACGCCCATATCACAACGAGCTATTTAACTGCGAATTAATGAACCCAGAACCAGTATATGATGAGGAAGAAGCTTTTAGGGAAATAAACCGAGAGTTGGAACATTTTGAGAATAAACCTAAGCCAAATCTGAATGACACTGAACCGGTTAATTTAGGAACTCCTGAAGAAATCCGGGAGACCAAAATAAGCATTCACACGGACAAGAAAACGCGAGAGGCGATAATTCAACTTCTTTTTGAATTTAAAGACGTGTTTGCTTGGTCATATGATGACATGCCGGGTCTAGGTGTTGATCTAGTGGTTCATAAATTGCCGATTCATCCTGATTGTCCTCCAGTTCAACAAAAGCAACGAAAGTTCAAAACTGAGGTCAGTGACAAGATTAAAGAGGAGATCACCAAACAATTGAAAACGGGAGTGATTCGGGTAGTCCAGTATACAACTTGGTTGGCAAATGTGGTTCCAGTACCGAAAAAGGACGGGAAAACTCGGGTATGTGTAGATTACCGAGATCTGAACAGAGCAAGTCCTAAAGATAATTTCCCGCTGCCCAACATCCACATCCTCGTTGATAATTGCGCCAAACACGAGATACAGTCTTTCGTAGATTGTTACGCTGGGTATCATCAGGTATTGATGGATGAAGAGGATGCCGAGAAAACTGCCTTCACCACGCCTTGGGGCACCTACTGTTATCGGGTCATGCCATTTGGTTTGAAGAATGCTGGGGCTACTTACATGAGGGCCATGACTGCCATTTTTCATGACATGATGCATCAGGAAATAGAGGTGTACGTGGACGACGTGATAGTCAAGTCCAGGACGCAGGATAATCACATCCAAGACTTGAGGAAATTCTTCGAGAGACTAAGGAAGTATGACTTGAAGCTAAACCCAGCCAAGTGTGCTTTCGGAGTTCCGTCGGGCAAACTTTTGGGTTTCGTCGTAAGCAGGAGAGGTATCGAACTAGATCCAACTAAGATAAAATCTATCAGAGATCTACCTCCCCCGAGAACGAAGAAAGACGTGATGAGTTTGTTGGGCAGGTTGAACTACATCAGTCGGTTTATTGCCCAGCTGACAAGCACGTGTGAGCCCATATTCAAGCTGTTAAGGAAAGATGCGGCGATCAAGTGGACAACTGAGTGTCAAGAAGCCTTTGACAAAGTCAAAGAATACCTTTCGAATCCCCCAGTTTTGGTCCCTCCAGAGCCAGGGAGACCGCTTTTCTTGTATCTGACAGTCTTGGAGACCTCTTTTGGTTGCGTCCTCGGGCAACACAACATAACAGGAAAGAAGGAGCAAGCAATCTACTAGTTGAGCAAGAAATTCACCGGCTACGAGGCCAAATACACTCTGCTGGAAAGGACATGTTGCGCTCTGACGTGGGTTGCTCAAAAGCGGAGACATTATCTCCAAGCCCACACTACTTTCCTCATAAGCAGGCTGGATCCTTTGAAGTATATATTTCAGAAACCGATGCTTACTGGGAGACTGGCCAAGTGGCAAATCCTGCTTACTGAATTCGACATAGTCTATGTCACTCGCACGGCAATGAAAGCCCAGGCGCTAGCAGATCATTTGGCCGAAAATCCGGTCGATGAGGAATACCAGCCATTGAGTACCTACTTTCCAGATGAAGAAGTAAACGCCGTAGAGGTGGTCTCGGAGGACGCTCATGTTTGGAAGATGTTCTTTGATGGAGCCGTGAATGCCAAAGGTGTAGGGATTGGGGCAATTTTGATCTCGCCTTCCAGTCAGCATTATCCCGCCACAGCTAGACTGCGTTTCTTTTGCACAAATAATACAGCTGAGTATGAAGCCTGCATCATGGGCATGTGTATGGCAATCGATCAGGATGTCGAAGACTTACTAATTATGGGAGATTCTGACCTGATTATCCGACAAGTCCAAGGTGAATGGGAAACTCGGGATGTCAAACTTATCCCATACCGACAGCATGTGGAGGACCTCAGCAAGCGATTTACATCAATAGAGTTCAGGTATATCCCGAGGTGTCACAATGAACTGGCAGATGCACTTGCTACTTTGGCTTCAATGCTACCCTACCCGGGCAATGCCCACGTCGATCCTTTGGAAATCCAAATCAAGGAAAGACACGGTTACTGCAATGTAATCGAGGCGGGATCAAATACGCAGCCTTGGTACCATGACATCAAGAGGTTCTTGAAAACGCAAGAATACCCCGAGCATGCTACTGGAGATCAAAAGAGGACCATTAGGCGACATGCAAGTGGTTTCTTTCTGAGCGGTGAATTGTTGTACAAAAGAACCCCGGACCTCAACCTCCTAAGATGTGTCGACGTTGAGGAGGCGAGAAAGATCATGCACGAAGTACACGCAGGTGTGTGCGGACCTCACATGAACGGTTATGTCTTAGCAAAGAAAATCCTTCGAGCAGGTTATTACTGGATGACCATGGAAAAGGATTGCTTTAGCTTCGTTCGGAAGTGTCATCAGTGTCAGGTGCACGGTGATTTGATTCATGCACCTCCCACGGAGCTGCATCCCATGTCTGCACCTTGGCCATTTGTCGCCTGGGGCATGGACGTCATTGGACCAATCGAACCAAAGGCTTCGAATGGACACAGGTTTATACTGGTTGCCATCGATTACTTCACAAAATGGGTAGAGGCTGTCACTCTCAAGTCGGTCACTAAAAAAGCTGTAGTGGATTTTGTACACTCAAATCTTATCTGTCGTTTCGGTATTCCTGCGACTATCATTACAGATAACGCAGCAAACTTGAACAGTCACTTGATGGGAGATGTATGCGAGCAATTCAAGATAACACATAGGAATTCTACTCCTTATCGGCCGAAAGCCAATGGTGCTGTGGAAGCGGCGAACAAAAACATCAAGAAGATTTTGAGGAAAACGATCCAAAGTTCCCGACAGTGGCATGAACAGTTACCATTTGCATTGTTGGGGTATCGCACTGCGGTACGCATGTTAGTAGGAGCAACTCCTTATCTTTTCATTTATGGGACAGAGGCTGTAATACCGGCAGAGGTAGAAATTCCTTCGCTTAGAACCATTGTCGAGGCAGAGATCGAAGACAGCGAGTGGGTCAAGACTCGGTTAGAGCAATTAACTTTGATTGATGAAAAGCGAATGGCCGCGGTTTGTCACGGACAGTTGTACCAACGAAGGATGGCCCATGCTTACAACAAGAAAGTCCGACCCAGGAATTTCGAAGTAGGTCAGTTGGTACTGAGGCGTATTCTGCCGCATCACGAGGAAGCAAAAGGGAAATTTGCTCCAAATTGGAAAGGCCCATACATCATAAGGAAGATATTGCCGAGAGGAGCATTGTATCTAGGTGATATCGAAGGAAATGATCCCGAAACAGCAGTAAATGCAGATGCAGTCAAGAGATACTACGTCTGAATTATACTCCAGTAGTCTTGACACATTTGAAATGACGAAGGTTTTATTCCCCACTACTCCCCAAACACTACAAGCCTTTGAGCCGCTTACAAAAAAAAAAACAACAAAACAAAAGAAAACAAAACAAAACATTGATTGAGGCCTGAACTACGTTTGACTTGATTCCGAAAGGATACGTAGGCAGCCTCTCCCTGAGGTTCAGTCACACCAACAATAAAATCTCATTCACCCTGAAATTGAAACCGGGGCACGTCGAGCAGTTTAGAAGTTAGTATCATCTACCTCTCTTTACCAAGCACAAGCCTTCAAATCAATTACCAAAGATAGTGGGAAAACAATAAGCGTCACAAATGGAGACCGACACCCTCTGAATTGAGAGAGATAAAATGAGAGAGTCTCGTCGGTGAAAACCTTTGGGCACCACGAGGCGACGGGAGTAGAGAAACCAAAATGAGAGAGCTTGTTTAGCAAAAACTCACAAAGAGTGCTATCAAGCGATGACAGGAAGAGAAATGAGAGAGGTCAGCTGGCGAAAACCCGCAAAGGGCGCTGTTGGCCGAAAAGAATGACTCCACCCCAAGGAGGTCTCGGCAAAGTTCCACCGGTTTGGAATCACAGATCCGTTCTGGTTCGGGGAAACGCAAGTTCATGGAAGGTCAGGCATCCAGTCCAAAGAGCATGTCATGTCATTTAAAGCCAGCGTTATCTTCCTCAGATAAGTCTTTCTCGTCCCAAAAGGGACCCTCCCTTCCTGAAATTTGTTTTCTCCTTTCTTTGTTTTTCTTCGAATCCCTTTTATGTTTTAACCCCAAGTTCAGGATACACAGGAAAGGACAGGTGGCAGGTTTGGTTGCATGGAATTTCGTTTCATGAAGGAAAACACCTCGTTTCGTTGGTACGTTTGTCCAAGCCTGATGAATCATGATGTTTAATGGCGTTCGAAGAAAAGAGGAAAAAGAGAAATTTCCCCCAGCAAGTCCGCCTTCGGACGAATCCCCACAGAGTCTCCCCTTGTACAATCCCACACAGAGTCTCCCCAATATATATAAAAAAAATCCCTGTTGGAATTACCCCAACAAGCTTACCTCAACAAATCCTAGAAAGCCCGCTTCGAAACAAATCCCCAGCATGCCTCATTGTACAAAAATCCACACAAAGAATCCACTTTGTAAATATTCCCCCACAGGGCTTCCTTTTGTACAAATCCCCACAGAATACCTCCAATAAAATCCCCGTTGAGAACCTCCAAGCAAAACGGGACAAAAAAAAGAGAGAAAAGAAAAAGAGCCTTACGAGGCAAATCATCGCAGAATCTGGAAATACAAGCCTGAGCAGTCTAAAGGGTTTCGCCATTCGAATCAAATCAATGGCGGGACTTCGCAACAGAAATAAAAACACGCAACAAAGCAGCTGGGAACGATCAAGGTCACCGAACCGACTGGCATTTCCGAACTAACAATTGTTTTTTGTCTGAAAAGATGAAACATGTATGATCCAAGACAACTGTGCAAGAAGCAGGTGTCGCCCAAAGAAGAAGGTACATGGGTACAAGAAATATTTTGGCAATAAGGAATTCGCTTGAAAGGTAAGTTTCCACGAAACTCCCTTTTATCTTCTACTAAAACAAGAAAATTCAAAAAAAGAGGTCAGTTTTTGTTCTCGAATTTTGTCTCAGCCAGTCAGCATTAAGGTTTTAAACCCTAAACTGAATTTTTCTTTTAGTCAGCATTAGGGTTTTAAACACTAAACTGAACTTTTCCTTCCAGCCAAGCATTAGGGTTTTAAACCCTAAACTGAATTTTCCTTTTAGTCAGCATTAGGGTTTTAAACCCTAAACTGAACTTTTTCCATTCAGTCAGCATTAGGGTTTTAAACCCTAAACTGAGCTTTTCCATGCAATCAGCATTAGGGTTTTAAACCCTAAACTGAACTTTTTCCATTCAGCCAGCATTAGGGTTTTAAACCCTAAACTGAGCTTTTCTATGCAATCAGCATTAGGGTTTTAAACCCTAAACTGAATTTTCCTTTTAGTCAGCATTAGGGTTTTAAACCCTAAACTGAACTTTTCCTTTCAGCCAGCATTAGGGTTTTAAACCCTAAACTGAGCTTTTTTCCATTCAGCCAGCATTAGGGTTTTAAACCCTAAACTGAATTTTTCCTTTAGTCAGCATTAGGGTTTTAAACCCTAAACTGAACTTTTTCCCATTAGTCAGCATTAGGGTTTTAAACCATAAAATGAACTTTTTTTCATTCAGCCAGCATTAGGGTTTTAAACCCTAAACTGAGCTTTTCCATGCAATCAGCATTAGGGTTTTAAATCCTAAACTGAATTTTTCCTTTAGTCAGCGTTAGCGTTTTAAACCCTAAACTGAACTTTTTTCCATTAGTCAGCATTAGGGTTTTAAACCCTAAACCGAACTTTTTTCCATTCAGCCAGCATTAGGGTTTTAAACCCTAAACTGAGCTTTTCCATGCAATCAGCATTAGGGTTTTAAACCCTAAACTGAATTTTTCCTTTAGTCAGCATTAGGGTTTTAAACCCTAAATTGAACTTTTTTCCATTCAGCCAGCATTAGGGTTTTAAACCCTAAACTGAGCTTTTCCATGCAATCAGCATTAGGGTTTTAAACCCTAAACTGAACTTTTTCCGTTCAGCCAGCATTAGGGTTTTAAACCCTAAACTGAGCTTTTCCATGCAATCAGCATTAGGGTTTTAAACCCTAAACTGAATTTTTCCTTTAGTCAGCGTTAGGGTTTTAAACCCTAAACTGAACTTTTTTCCATTAGTCAGCATTAGGGTTTTAAACCCTAAACTGAACTTTTTCCATTAAGCCAGCATTAGGGTTTTAAACCCTAAACTGAGCTTTTCCATGCAATCAGCATTAGGGTTTTAAACCCTAAACTGAATTTTTCCTTTAGTCAGCATTAGGGTTTTAAACCTAAACTGAACTTTTTCCATTCAGCCAGCATTAGGGTTTTAAACCCTAAACTGAGCTTTTTCATGCAGTCAGCATTAGGGTTTTTAAACCCTAAACTGAACTTTTTCCGTTCAGCCAGCATTAGGGTTTTAAACCCTAAACTGAGCTTTTCCATGCAACCGGCATTACGGTTTTAAACCCTAAACTGAACTCTTTCCATTCAGCCAGCATTAGGGTTTTAAACCCTAAACTGAGCTTTTCCATGCAATTAGCATTAGGGTTTTAAACCCTAAACTGAATTTTTCCTTTGGTCAGCATTAGGGTTTTAAACTCTAAACTGAACTTTTCCCCAGTTGGTCAGTATTAGAGGATTTAAAACCCTAAACTGAATTTTTCCTTTAAACAGCATTAGGGTTTTAAACCCTAAACTAAATTTTTCCTTTAGTCAGCATTAGGGTTTTAAACCCTAAACTGAACTTTTCCATTCAGCCAACATTAGGGTTTTAAACCCTAAACTGAGCTTTTCCATGCAACCGGCATTAGGGTTTTAAACCCTAAACTGAACTCTTTCTATTCAGCAAGTATTAGGGTTTCAAACCCTAAACTGAGCTTTTCCATGCAATCAGCATTAGGGTTTTAAACCCTAAACTGAATTTTTCCTTTGGTCAGCATTAGGGTTTTAACCTAAACTGAACTTTTTCCCATTAGTCAGCATTAGGGTTTTAAACCCTAAACTGAACTTTTTCCATTCAGCCAGCATTAGGGTTTTAAACCCTAAACTGAGCTTTTCCATGCAATCAGCATTAGGGTTTTAAACCCTAAACTGAATTTTTCCTTTAGTCAGCATTAGGGTTTTAAACCCTAAACTGAACTTTTTTCCATTCAGCCAGCATTAGAGTTTTAAACCCTAAACTGAGCTTTTCCATGCAAGTCAGCATTAGGGTTTTAAACCCTAAACTGAATTTTTTCCATTCAGCCAGCATTAGGGTTTTAAACCCTAAACTGAGCTTTTCCATGCAATCAGCATTAGGGTTTTAAACCCTAAACTGAATTTTTCCTTTAGTCAGCATTAGGGTTTTAAACCCTAAACTAAACTTTTTTCCATTCAGCCAGCATTAGGGTTTTAAACCCTAAACTGAGCTTTTCCATGCAATCAGCATTAGGGTTTTAAACCCTAAATTGAGCTTTTCCATGCAATTAGCATTAGGGTTTTAAACCCTAAACTGAATTTTTCCTTTAGTCAGCATTAGGGTTTTAAACCCTAAACTAAACTTTTTTCCATTCAGCCAGCATTAGGGTTTTAAACCCTAAACTGAGCTTTTTCATGTAGTCAGCATTAGGGTTTTTAAACCCTAAACTGAACTTTTTCCATTCAGCTAGCATTAGGGTTTTAAACCCTAAACTGAGCTTTTCCATGCAGTCAGCATTAGGGTTTTAAACCCTAAACTGAACTTTTCCTTCCAGTCAGCATTAGGGTTTTAAACCCTAAACTGAACTTTTTCTTTCAGTCAGCATTAGGGTTTTAAACCCTAAACTGAACTTTTTCCATTCAGCCAGCATTAGGGTTTTAAACCCTAAACTGAGCTTTTCCATGCAATCAGCATTAGGGTTTTAAACCCTAAACTGAATTTTCCTTTTAATCAGCATTAGGGTTTTAAACCCTAAACTGAATTTTTCCTTTAGTCAGCATTAGGGTTTTAAACCCTAAACTGAACTTTTCCATTCAGCCAGCATTAGGGTTTTAAACCCTAAACTGAGCTTTTCCATGCAATCAGCATTAGGGTTTTAAACCCTAAACTGAACTTTTTTCCATTCAGCCAGCATTAGGGTTTTAAACCCTAAACTGAGCTTTTCCATGCAATCAGCATTAGGGTTTTAAACCCTAAACTGAATTTTTCCTTTGGTCAGCATTAGGGTTTTAAACCCTAAACTGAACTTTTCCCCAGTTGGTCAGTATTAGAGTTTCAACTCTAAAACTGAACTTCTCCCCAGCTAGTCGGTATTAGGGCTCCAACCCTGAACTGAGCATTTTTATCTTCCTTCATCAATTTTATGAACTTCCTGGCGAATAATTAACGAAATTTTCCTAGTGAAACTGGGGCAGAAAATTTCGTTCATTTGTTTGTTTTCTCCCGCAGGTCTAACCTCGAGCCACACGGATCGAAATGACCCACGAGATGAGTCTCAGCTCAGAATCAAAGAAGAAAAAGACAAAAAAAGAAGATGTCCCGAGATATCGGAGTAAATGGAAGGCAGATCGACTCCAACATTTGATTAAGATCCCGAACTCTGCCAGTCGCGTTTCACTCAGTATCCCAGAGATTGAACAAGTCGCCGCGACTCGCAAGCATCAAGATTCGGATCAAAGTCTCCAAGCACAATCAGCTAAGACCCAAGATCAAGTCGCAAAAGAATCATAGATAGGAATCTTGTAACTCGCAGTTAACATGCATATAAGTAGTTAGTTCAGTTCCAATTTTCCTTTGGTTGTAATAAGGCGGTCAGTGACGCAGCATTGACAATAGCAACAACAGTAACAACAAGCATTGCAATCCCATGGTAGTCCCAGCTACCAAAGTTTCCCGAACTACATTGACCTGATTCCTGTTTAGCCCAGGATATGTAGGAAATCTTTGAAGCAAAGATTCAGTCAAATCTTTCAAAAACATGTTTCACACGGAGTAGTCCATAGGCAAAAATCGCTCATATCCGCTCACTTTATCTTTGCACGAAAACTCTTCGTGTTTCCGAACAAAGAGGGGCAGCTGTGAGCACGTGATTTTTGTTTTATGCGACAATCACTCCAAAAGAAATAAAAATAATAACAATTGGTCATGCTGTACAATTTTCGGATTTTACATGGCACTTTGTTAATTGTTTATGATTTTTGCCCATTTTTATTTTTTATTAAAACAAAATACAAAAATGTATGTGTCATGCGTAGTTGGAACCGTAATCCGGTTATTGAAAAGAAAAATCATAAATAGGCATCTTTGTCCGTGATTTTTTGTTTTGTTTGATTTTACATGCTTTAAATATTTTAATATACGTGTGCAAATAATTGTGTTAAGTGTTTATTTAATTTTAATTTGATTTACCTAGGTTTTGTTTTTAAATTAAAAATAATAATAATAATAATAATAATAATAATAATAATAATAATAATAATAATAATAATAATAATAATAATAATAATAATAATAATAATAATAATAATAATAATAATAATAAAATATATAAGAGATAAGTGCAGAATTAGTTTGAAAGTCAGTTTGGGCTGATTTTCGTTTTTAATTCAAAGCCCAAACAACCCAGCCCAAAAACTTGTGCTTGCCCCGGTCCGGACCAGCCTACTTCAAAAACGTCCAAACGACGTCGTAGTGGTTGAGTCTGATCTGAGCCATTGATCTCTGAATGATCAATGGCCAAGATCTCACACCTCGTACCCACTAACAGACCCGACCCGTCTCACCCGGACCGACCCCAACCCTTCACCCTTGAAACGACACCGTTTCCCGTTAGTTGAAGGATCCTGGCCCTTCATCGTGTCTCATCCAACGGCCAGGATCCATCTATCCACTAACTATATAAACCTACAACCCTTCACCCCGCGCCCTGATCCAAACCCCCCTGCCTTAGGTCGTCTTCACCAGACCTCAGACCTTCAAACCCTAGCCGCCCCTGTATACTTTCACCATGAAAGCCGGCGGCATGGACGCCGGTGACCCCATCCTTAACACCATAGAACCCCCTTGCCACCCTGAACATGGATCTGTTAACCACTTAGCTCGAATCCCCTCCCACCTTCTCGAATCTTCATTTGAAGATTCGAGTCGGAACCTAACTTACACCGATTAACCCCAGTTTCATACCAGATAGTCCCCGGACCCCCTCGTGACCAAACCATGCTTGGTTTGGTCCGAATCTGACCAGGGAAACACAAATCCCAGATCTGATGTTTTGAACCCTAGGGTCCTCGTGTCTGTCCCTTGCCTGTTCCGTGCCTGTCCTCGTGCTTGTTCCGTGCCTGTTTTAAACCAAGAGATTAGGGTTAACCTCGTGTCTATCCCGTGCCTGTTTAAACCAAGGGATTAGGCTTAAACCTCGTACTTGTTCCGTATCTGTTTAAGACATAGAGATTAAGGTCTAATGGACCTTAATCGAAGTGTTTCTCATCTAAGAAACACTTCGATTAAAGTTCGTTCAGCCTTAAGAAAGGCCTGTTCGAATCCAAGCTAAGGCTCTTTGACTTTTCGGGATTTAAGGTGAGTTTTGTTTTCTTTTCTTTTCTTTATTCCATGTGCTGATTAAAGGTCTGTTCATGTTTTGTTTTAATTCGTGTTTTTGAATTTTACCAACTGTGTCCTGTCCACCTTGCCTGAACCTCTATGTTTGACTGAGTCTTTCCTCTACTTGTTACTGATAATGTGTATATGTGTATGTGCTGTGCGGACAATTGAACTTCAAATTTTGACTGATCAACTGATTCCTCGAGTACAATTTTGCTTAGTCAGTACAATTCAAATCATGAGTTCGATACTGTTAAATGTCTGATTTTGGCTTCGATTGTATGTGTTTTAACTGGTATAGTCGATTCGATACATGTCGTCAAATAGTTTTTAGTTGTTTGAATGGTACAGCTTGATTTGTTTTGCTGAACATTGTTTGAATTAAGAATCAACTATAGCTACTTACCTTTGATGTATTTGAATCAGAAATGTAAAGGGATTGGTTTTGTCTAAATTGCAATCTGAATTGATAGCATGTGCACTTGTGCACAACATGTGCATAAGGGCCCTTTTTGAATTAAAATAGTTTGACAGCATGTGCTGTCAGAACACACCCCGCTGTTCATACCCTGTTTTAGTTTAAGAAGTATTAAACCTCACTTAAAAGAGTAAGGCTGCCAGGGAATATCATGGGGGGTTTGTTTATACTTAAATAGCTAAGTGGAATCTAAAAAGAGGATAGCACATGGGAGGGGTGTTCTGATGGTCTAAACAGGCTGTTAAAGGGTGGAATTTAGGCTATAAAAGGGGGGACTTCCATCAGTTAAAAGGGGAAGATCAGGACATCAGAGAGATCCGAGAAGAGAGAGCAAAAATACACACACATTAACACACACAGACATAGGATAGATCTGATAAGAGGAGAGGATAACAACAGGGAGGGGAGAGATTTTTGAAAGGAAGAGAGAAATAGAAGGGAGATACAGATACACATTGAGAGAGACACACATAAAGGGAAGCTGAAACCAAACAGAATCAGTTTCTAAGTGAGAAAGAGAGTTTATTTTGGAAATCAGGAGGGGGAATTTAGAAAAGAAATTCTTTGTTCGACTGGAAACACTACTTTTCCTCATCCTTTCATGTTTGAAATCCAGCATCCAGTTTGGTCTGTTTCTATCAGATTTTAGGATCTTCCTTTGAGTTTTGGAAAAGATCAACATTGAGTACTGTACCATTGGTTCACTGCTTTGGTCTGTTTGGTCTGGGATTGTCATTGCTGCTGTGTTGCTTTTGTTGTTACTACCATTCTTGTGCTGCTGCTGCTGACTCTTCTGCTTTCACTTCTTCTTTGCATTTCAGTATCCAGGTACACGTTTCAAGTCCCATGTTGGTGTAACTGTAACAATCTGAAAGCATGAAATGAAAAGTTGGAGAAGTTTAAATGTCTGTTGTAATACTCATGGCATAATTGATTTCTTTCTATATAATTGATTAGTTTGTAATTTCAATAGCAGGGAAAGATCAGTTGATGCTTAACTAAGTTCTAGTCTCTTGCGTCTTAGTTTATAGTCGTTTGTTGTTACGAGGTATGTAATTGTACAGTACACAGAATGTACAGATAATTGACATAGCGACTGACCAGATTCCTGTTAGCTATAATGATATGCATACGATAGAGTACTTCCATTTTTTGATGTTCTGTTCTATTTTTAGTTTCCTTTATCAGGACCCGCTAGGCAGTATATGGAAGCGCGTTCGAATCCCTATTAGTAATAATGCCTAGTAGTTAATTCCCTTAATCTATCCTAAATAAGTCTAGTGAAATTCAATTAAAGAAACGTTTGGATGCAAGTATAGCATATCATCAGCTCGCATGTAGTCTCTTTGTCAAATTAAAGCATTCTTTCCATGAATTATAATGTTTTCTCCACTTTGTAAATAATTAATCAGAAGTTGATAAGAATCTGGATTAGGCCAAAGCATATAATTAAATTAGCATGTACCTTTTCCTTCTAGTTTTAGAGACAAACGCATTAGAAATGTAGCCACTTTAGGATATCCTTTCTAAAATAGAGACGAGCCTCGCCAAATAAAAAATGCAAAATTGCGGGGCCCTCAATAAGTAACCAAAATAATTATTTAGAATTCAGGATAGGCCGTTTTAGTGAATTTCATGGCCTCCTACAAAAATAATAACGCGCTAGACTCTTTAGGCGCGGCTTAACTAAATTACATTCTTAAACTCGGGTGCGCATTGATGTGACCCGAATCCAAATCTCAACGGAGTCGAAATGGTCAACAACTATGGGTGCATTGATTGCGACGTGGTTCGAGATACATTTTCGCAACGTTGCAAATTCTATAAAAATAAATGATAATAATAAAAGCGGTTTAAACTTAATAAAAGCACATAAGTCACAACATGTATTTAAATCAGATATTTGGCCATTATAACAATTTAAGCAACCGTGCTAGAACCACGGGATTCGAGGGTGCCTAACACCTTCCCTCGGGTCAACAGAATTCCTTACTTAGAATTTCTGGTTCGCAGACTTCATTTGGAAAAGTCGAAAATTTCCTCGATTTGGGATTCAAGATAAACCGGTGACTTGGGACACCAAAAACCAAACCTTTCCCAAGTGGCGACTCTGAATTAAATAAATAATCCCATTTCGAATATTGTCACTTAAATTGGAAAAACTCCCTCGCGCATTTAACCCTTCGGGGCGGGGCGCGCAAAAAGGAGGTGTGACAAATACCTCACCTGCCACGCCAAATAGATAATGCCTCCAAATCTTCAACGCGTGAACAATGGCTGCTAACTCCAAATCATGAACCGGATAGTTCTTCTCATGAATGTTCAACTGCCGCGAAGCATAGGCAATGACCTTGCCATCCTACATAAACACCACACTAAGTCCATTACGAGATGCATCACAATAAACTGTATAAGGCCCTGAACTTGTAGGAAAAACCAACACCGATGCCGTAGTTAGAGCTGTCTTGAGCTTCTAAAAGCTCGCCTCACACTCGTCTGACCATCTGAACTGGTCACCCTTCTGAGTCAACCTGGTCATCGGGGCTGCGATAGATGAAAATCCCTCCACGAACCGACGATAGTAGCCTGCCAATTCCAAGAAACTCTGGATCTCTGTAGCTGATGTTGGTCTAGGCCAGTTCTTTACTGCCTCAATCTTCTTCGGATTGACCTGAATGCCCTCTACTGATACAACATGACCCAGGAATGCAACTGAACTCAACCAAAACTAACACTTCGAAAATTTGGCATACAACTGACTATCCCTCAGAGTCTCAAGAACCACTCCAAGATGCTGCTTGTGCTCTTCCCGGTTGCGGGAATAGATCAAAATATTATCAATGAAAACTATCACGAACAAATCCAAATAAGGCCTAAATACTCGGTTCATCAAATCCATAAAAGCTGCTGGGGAATTAGTCAACCCGAATGACATCAGCAAGAACTCATAATGCCTATACCGAGTGCGGAAAGCTGTCGTAGGGACATTGGATGCCCTAATCCTCAACTGATGGTAGTCAGATCTCAAGTAAATCTTCGAAAATATCTTGTCACCCTGAAGCTGATCAAGCAAATCATCAATCCTCGGCAATGGATACTTATTCTTGATTGTAACCTTGTTCAACTGCCGGTAATCAATACACATTCTCATCGATCCGTCCTTTTTCTTAACAAATAACACAGGCGCACACCAAGGCGAGACACTAGGTCTAATGAAGCCTTTCTCAAGCAAGTCTTGCAACTGCTCCTTCAACTCTTTCAACCCAGGCGTGGCCATATGATACGACGGGATAGAAATAGGTTGGGTGCCCGGAGCCAAATCAATGCAAAAGTCAATATCCCTGTCCGGTGGCATACCCGGTAGGTCTGAAGGAAATACCTCAGGAAACTCACGGACAATGGGCACAGAATCAATAGAAGGAACCTTAGCACTAGAATCACGAACATAGGCCAAATAGTCCAAACACCCCTTCTCGACCATACGCCAAGCCTTTATATACGAGATAACACTACGGGTGGAATGACCAAGAGCCCTTCTCCACTCCAAATGAGGTAAACCCGGCAAGACTAATGTCACAGTCTTGGCATGACAGTCCAAGATGGCGTGGTAAGGTGATAACTAGTCCATCCCTAATATGACATCAAAATTGACCATGTCTAAAAGAAGCGAATCTACACGAGTCTCAAGACCTCCAATCACAACTATACAAGAACAATGTACTCGCTCTACCACAATAAAATCACCCACCGGTGTAGACACATAAACAGGAGCACTCAAAGAATCACTAGGCATGCCAGATACGGTGCAAAATAAGATGACACATAGGAGTACGTAGATCTTGGATCAAATAAAACCAAAGCATATCTACTACAAAATAGAACAGTACCTGTGATAACTACATCGGAAGCCTCAGCCTCGGGCCTGGCTGGAAGAGCATAACATCGGGGCTGGGCCCCACCACCATGAACTACATCTCTGGGACGGCCTGCTGCTAGCTGGCCTCTACCTCTAGCGACCTGAGATCCGCCTCTAATACCTCTACCTCCACCTCTAGCATCTCTACCCCCACCTCTAGCTGGCTGGGTGGGCTGTGGGACACTCGGTGCCTGAACCATGGCACAGGAACCCTGATGCTGAGAGCTACTCGGTGCTCGAGGGCAAAACCTAGCAATGTGACCCATATCACACCAAGTGTAACAAGCCCTCGGCTGCTGAGACTGCTGACCCTGACAGCTTGAATGACCACCCCAAAAACTCTGAAGCGGCGGTGCATTGATAGGGGCTGGTGGTGCACTGTAGGATTGCTGATCAAAATGCTGCATCTAAGGACCACGACCACCTGTAGCACCATGAGAAACCTGAAGGGCTGACTGAAAAGGCCTAGGATGATGGCCTCTACCATACGAATCCCTACCTCCAGACGAGGCACCACTGAATCGGCCTGAATGACGAGGCCTCTTGTCAGACCCCTGACCACCTCCCTGCGACAGAACCATCTCAACTCTCTGAGCCACATTGGCCGCCTACTGGAAAGAAATCTCACTCCTAGTCTCCTTGGCCATCTAAAGTCGAATAGGTTGGATAAGTCCCTCAAGGAATCTCCTCACCCTCTCTCTCTCTCAGTGGGAAGTATGATAAGAGTATCACAAGCCAAGTCGATGAATCTGGTCTCATACTGAGTAACAGTCATAGAACCCTACTGGAGACACTCAAACTGCCTCTGATAGGCCTCTCACTGAGTGATAGGGAGAAACTTCTCCAGAAATAGCTGAGTAGACTGCTCCCAAGTCAAAGTTGGCGATCCGGCTGGTCTAGCCAAACAATAATCTCTCCACCAAGTCTTGGCGGATCCAGACAAGCAAAAAGTAGTAAAATTGACCCCATTGGTCTCAACTATCTCCATGTTCCTGAGAACCTCATGACAGTTATTTAGATATTCCTGGGGATCCTCAGAAGATACACCGCTGAAAGTAGTAGTGAAGAGCTTGGTGAACTTGTCCAACCTCCACAAAGCATCGACAGACATAACTGCTCCATCACCGGTCTGAGCTACCACACCCGGCTAAACTGATCCACCAGGATGAACTGATGGAGTCTGAAACTGGGGAGCTACCTGCTTCGGAGTGCGAGTAGCAAGAGTCTGGGCTCCTCCTCCAGCCTGAGAGACGGCTGGTGCTACATGAAGCAAGCCTTCCCGGGTAACACTCTCCATAATGCCTAATAGACGGAACAGAGCATCCTGGAGTACTGGGATAGCAATAAACTCCTATGGGACCTAATCTGGGCCCATCGGAACTTCCGGGGCCGGAAACTCATTATCAAAGTCAACTTGAGGCTCCGCTGCTAGTGCTGCTGCTCTGGGTTGAGTTCTGCCCCTACCTCGGCCTCTAGCAAGGCCTTGGCCTCGCCCTTTTCCCCTCATGGGAGATACTGCTGGGGGCTCGGGCTACTGGTCAGTGGATGAGGAAGCGTATGTTCTCGATATCTGCGAAAGAACAGAGTAGAAATTCAATTAGCATTGAGAAACTAAACCGCATGACAGGAAAGAATAAATGTGATTTTTTTTCCTAACTCTATAGCCTCTAGGGGATAAATACAGACGTCTCCGTACCGATCCCTCAGACTCTACTAAGCATGTCTGTGAACTGTGAGACCCATGTAACCTAGAGCTCAGATACCAACTTGTCACAACCCGGATTTCCCACCCTCGGGAGTCGTGATGACACCTACTAATGTAAGCTAGGCAAGCCAATTATTTTAGCAAATTACTTCTTTAAACATTTTATACTTATTAACAATTATAAAGCAATAACGTTTAAACATCGGAATTTATCATAAGCGGAAGAAAAGCAATAAGCTATCTGAACATGAATCCAATACAACTATTTGAACCTCGACCACCCAGAATTGTTGTTACAATACCACAAACGATCTAAGAATACTACATATAAAGCCTGAAAATAAGAGACACACTATTTCTGAATTAACGAAATGAAATGGGGATAAAGGGATAGAGAGAGACGCCAGGGCCTGCTGACGCCTGCAGGTCTACCTTGGATCTCCGCATGGACTGAAGGCAGCCACCCAATCTACGGTCCAAATACTGCTGCTCCGAGATCTGCACATAGTGTAGAGTGTAGTATCAGCACAACTGACCCCATGTGATGGTAAGTGCCTAGCCTAACCTCGGCGAAGTAGTGACGAGGCTTGGACTAGACTACCAAATAAACCTGTGCAATTCAACTATATACAGCGGAAAAGAAGAACAGTAATAGATAGTCAAGTATGGGAGGGTAGCATGTTGCGGGGGAGATATCAATTCAGAATAGAAAGACAACAGGTAATTGAAAGAAACAATATATCTCGGATATCAACAAAGAACCAGAAATCAAGAAGTGCACGGCATCACCCTTCGTGCTTTTACTCTCGTCCTCACCAAAGCAATCAAGTAATGAAAATGTGCACAGCATCACCCTTCGTGCTTTTACTCTCCTCCTCACCAGATAATCAATATAATCGGCACGGAATGGTACATCGTGCGGCACGACATCACCCTTCGTGATTTACACTATTTCCTTACAAATCATACATGGTGTCACCCTTCGTGCTTTAACATTCTCTCATCAAACAATACACGACATCACCCTTCGTACTTTAACTCTCTTCCTCACCCAAAAAACAATCACAAACAATAAGGCAAGGAAATAAATGAAATTACAATAAGAATCCTAGCAAGGGAATAATAATTCAACAACAAGTCCCGGTAAGGGACAATATCAAAACAACAACAATATCCCGGCAAGGGAGACAATATAGTGATTCTTTCCTCTCTTTCACTTTTATTTCACAACTCACTTTTCAACTTGAGCCAATGCTCTAAAAGGGTTCCATTTACCTCTTACACTTTCATATTTCATTATATGACTTGATCCAATGCTCCTCAATATTCAAATGCCACAATTACTTCCACAAATTTTGCCCAACAATAACAATATCACCAAAGCATGAAAAATACAACGAAGTCATAATAATCACAATATAAGACTCACGGGCATGCTTGACACAAACATATAGATACTCGTCACCATGCCTATACGTCGTACATAGCAAATAGGACTCGACTCCTAATCCCTCAAGCTAAGGTTAGACCAAACACTTACCTCGATGCCACGAATACAATTCGAGTCTCTACTATCGCTTTACCTCTTGATTCCACCACTAATTCGCTCGTATCTAGCCACAAGTTACTTAATTACATCAATAAGCGCTAAATGAATCAATTCCAATGCATGAAAACAAGTTTTCCAAAGTTTTACTCAAAAAATCAAAAATCGCCCCCGGGCCCACATGGTCAAAACCCGAGGTTCGAATCAAAACCCGATTACCCATTCCCCACGAACCCAAATATATAATTTGTTTTGAAATCGGATTAAAAATTTATTTCTCGGGCTTGGGACCTCGGAATTCGATTCCGGGCATACGCCCAAGTCCTATATTTTACAACGGACCTTCTGGGTCCGTCAAATCACGGGTCCGTATCCGTTTACCCAAAATGTTGACCGAAATTAACTTAATACATTTTATAGTCAAAATTAATCATTTTTCACATATTTTTATATAATGGCTTTCCGGCTATGCTCCCGACTGCGCACGCAAATCGAGGTGATGCCGAAAGAGGTTTTTAAGGCCTCAAAATGCAGAATTTATTTTTAAAACAAGTGATGACCAAAAGGTCATCACATGAAAATGGTGGATTTCATGGCTGATTAGGTGCTAGAGTTATGGGAGATTATTTAACTAGTTTTCATGGAGAAACTAAATTGGAGAAGAAAAGAGTATCTTGGCCCTTTTACTAATACTCCGCCACCTCCTTTTCTTAGTTTTATCTAGGGTTCCCTCCCTTTCTTTTTCTCTTGTGTGTGTCTTTTTATATGTATTTGCGTATATGGATAAGAATTATTCTTGTGAGGATCATGCCAAAAAATGAGCTGTGACAGAGTCCAAGAATCCTATGTGAAAGTGTGTGAATTAATGGTGAGGCATGTGAGAGTGTGTGCAGGTGGTGAGTGTGTGCTTGTGAATTTGTTATGGGAAGATAAGAAGGAATCTTTGGCACATGGCCACTTTTAATTGGTTTTTTCCTTTTTTGTGATTTTGATTTTCTTTCTTTTTTTTTATTAATAGATGAAAAATAAAATACTACTCCTAAAGTTGAATAGTAAGATAAAATACTAATTACTCAAAAGTTTACTTAATAAACTAATATATATATATTTTTTGGAAAACATTTTCTTTCGTTGTAAATGAAGATAAAGCTTATATTTAAAATGTGACTCTTTTTTTAGTGTTTTCAATTTTTTAAGTAAAATATATAAAAGGAGAAATAAGAACTAAAATATGTCGATTAAACTTAAAATATATTTGCATACTTAAAAATGATGAAAAACTCAAATATAGTCAAAAATTAGGTGCTCACAATCATGTTGCAATCTTCCTAGAGCCTTTGTGAACAGGTTTGCTTTTTGATCTCTTGGCATCACATATCTTGTTTTGACAATTTCTTGTTGGATATTTTCTCTGATGAAGTGCAAGTCTATTTTTATATGCTTCGTCCGTTCGTGAAATATAGGATTTGCTGCAATTTGGATTGCTGCCTTGCTATCACAGAACAGCCCCACTGGCAATTCAACTTTTGCACCCAGTTCCTTGCATAACCCTGTCAACCATAGAATTTCTGAGACTGTAGCAGCCATGCTCCTGTACTCAGCTTCTGCTGAGCTTCTTGATATCGTGAACTGCTTCTTTGAGTTCCAAGACACCAAAGAATCTCCTAGCTTCATCACGTACCTTATCACAGACTTTCTGGACACTGCATATGATGCCTAGTCAGCATCACAAAATGCTGTGAGTTTTGGGCAAGGCATTGAGCTCATCAGTAGACCAAGACTTGGTGCCCCTTTTATGTATATAACAACTCTTATTGCTGCCTCCATGTGTGACTTCTTTTGACAGTGCATAAATTGGCTCAACACAGCACTGCATAATAAATGTCTGGTCTTGTCATAGTGAGGTGCAACAGTTTCCCAACCAATCTTTGTTATGGACCTGCATCTGGAAGCTTCCCATTATCTTTCAGCTCCAAGTGTTGGTCATATTCTGTTGTTGTGAATCTCTGATTGCATTCCAATGGAGTGGCTACTGGTTTTGATCTTGCCATTCCAAGATCAGTGATTAATTCCATTGCAAATTTTCATTGATTCATCAGTATTCCTTCTCCTGATCTTGCTATCTCAATTTCTAGAAAACATTTCATCTCCTCTAAGTCTTTGATCTTGAAGTTGCTTTGCAATATAGACTTTGCTTCTGAAATTAGGCAATGATCATTCCCAGTTATGAGAAGATCATCCACATATAATAGAATGATCATTAAACTGATCCCTTGACTTTTTGTAAACAAGGAATAATCAAATCGACTCTACACAAATCCTGAATTGATCAAGGCCTCGGTCAGTTTCAAATTCCACTGTCTAGAAGCTTGCTTCAATCCATAGAGGGATTTATGCTACATACTTTCTCCCCCTGACTGTGAAATGCCTGGGGCAAGCACATATACACTTCTTCAATGAGGTCGCCCTGAAGGAAGGCATTGTATACGTCCATCTGATGCAAATTCCAATTGTGTGTTGCTGCTAGGGCAAGAACCATTTTAATTGTCGCCATTTTGACCACAGGAGAAAAGGTCTCCTGGTAGTCAAGGCCTTCAATCTGATTATACCCTTTCGTAATCAAACGAGCTTTGTATCTTTCAATTTCCCCATCTGCACTATATTTTATTTTGAATACCTATTTGTAACCTACGGGAACTTTCCCTGTTGGAAAATCTACCAAGAACCAGGTCCCATTCTCTTTGAGGGCATTCAACTCTTGTGTCATAGCGTCTACCCATTTAGGATTTGTTGTTGCTTCTTCATAGCTGCTAGGTTCCTTCAAACTAGTTATCTTGGAAAGATAAGCTTTGTACTTGACTAAAAGCCCATCATGACTCAGAAAATCTTGCATAGGATACTTGCAAGATGTCTGTGAAGTTGAGCTTGCCAATGAACCATTGCACACATAATCATGCATCCAGGTAGTTTTTTTCACATTTCTGCTAGATTTTCTGGGCTGGTTGTCTGAGTGTGAAGGATGGATTACTTCTAAGAATATTCCTTCTAGCTGTGTGGCTGTTGTATGTCTTCAAAAACTAGTGAAGGCAACAAAGATGGTGATTTAGGAGTAGGTACTGGCTCATGTTGTAATGCATCTATAGAAGAAGGACTTGTAGCTTCATGTGGAGGATCTGCATTTGTAGATGAAAGAGAGAGTGGTGTTGTGTCATTGCTAATAATAGATTCTATGACTCCATTGGGAAAAACCTGCAACTTTCCTTCCTTTAAAAGCTGGAAAGGAAATATGTTCTCCATGAACTTTACACCCCTGCTGACAAAAAAGGAGTTAGTCAAGAGATTGTATAGTCTATATCCTTTCTGAGATGAAGAATATCCCATATGAACAGCTCCAATGGCTCTTGCTGCAAACTTATCTCCCTTACTAGAATTTTGTCAAAGCACCGACATCATATGATCCTCATATGCTATAAGGAAGGTGCTCTTCCATACATCATCTCAAATGAGAACTTCCCTGATAGCACTGACAGGGGAAGTCTATTAATGATATAGACTGTTGCATACACATATTCTCCCCAAAACTTGAGAGGCAAATGACCTTGTAGTCTAATTGCCCTAGCCACCTCCAGTATATATTTATGTTTCCTTTCTACTACCTCATTCTGTTATGGGGTATGGACATAGGAACTTTGATGAATCATTCCATACAATTTGAACAAGCTGCTGCATTTAGAATTGAAAAATTCAGCCCCATTATCACTTCTCAAAATTCTGACTGTTCCTCCAAATTGAGTTTTTATTAAAGCAAAAAATGGTTTCAAGCATACAATCACATCACTCTTAAGTCTCAACAAGTAAACCCATATCATTCTAGTGTAATCATCTACTATAGTAAGAAAGTATTTGTATCCATTGTGACTTGCTACTCTATATGGACCCCATACATCTACATGAATCATCTCAAGAGGTTTATTTTATCTATTTGTACTCTTTGGAAATCGTAATCTTCCTTGTCTAGCTAGAGGGCATATTGTGCAATCTCTTATTCTATAATTGTTGATCTTGAACTTTATGTTTGGGATTTGTTTCACCACTTTATCAGGGGCATGTCCAAGTCTCTCATGCCAGACCCTTAGTTCCTCTTCTACTTTAGAATGAGCATGTGTTTGCACAGTTGCAACCTTGGCTTTGTCCTGCTGATGCTGCATATTATACAATCCTTCAAGCTCTTTACCAATCCCCTTCACTTTCCCATTATGAAGGTCCTGCCTGATCCAGAAGTCAAGATAGAAGGATAAAAAATATTGTAAGTCCCTTGTAAGCTTAGAGACTGACAACATGTTGTATTTAAAATTTGGAATGTATAGTACATTCCTAATAATACTACATTCACCAATCCTACTTTCTCCAATACAAGCAATATCTAGTGAGGTACCATCAGGTAAATGAACCTTAGATTCATACTTTAGGTTATTAGTATTAATCTTGTCAAGAAATTCTCTGATGTGAACCATGTTATTAGTTGTACCAGAATCTACTATCCAGTTTTTATTCTTTGTTTTGTCAGCTAATGTAGTGGCCTTAGTCGTACCTGCAAAATACTTTGAATTGTCACCTGTGTCTTTGTTGATCAATTTGAAAATTTGATCATATTGTTCCTGAGTGAACATGATTAGCTGAGGCAGTGTAGGTGTTGGATTTCCAACTGGTGAGTTCAGCATCTGCTGCCCTTCCTGAGATACTACATTTGCTGCTGCTTTTCCCATGTACTAATGTTCTGCTGCTTTCCCCATGTATTGTTGTCCTTCATGTGTTGCGGTGTTAACCATTGGTCTTTGTGGAAAACTTTTGGCTTTCCTCCTCATTTTGAAATCATTTGGATAGCCATGTATTTTGTAACATGTTTCTCTGATGTGACCTGTATAGTTACAGTAGTCACAAAACAAATTGTTTCTTTTGGGCTTATAAGTGTTTCCTGTAGTCATGCCTCCTTTGTTAGTGAACAATGTTGTATTGTCCCCCATATCTAATGCCTGCGTAGATTTTTTCAGATTTCCCTGTCTTTCTTCAGAAACTACCATGGAATACGCCTTGTTTACGGAAGGTACTGGGCTCATCATCAAAATTTGACTCCTAGGCTGTGCATATGTCTCATTTAGGCCCATCAGAAACTATAGCAAACTCTGATATTTAAAGTGCTCTAAATAACTCTTAGATTTTGGACAATCACATCCAGGACATGGCATCAAGGCATCATATTCTTCCCATAAATCTGTCAACCGTGAAAAATAGGCTGACACAGTAGAAATTCCTTGCGACAAAGTTGCAATTTCTTTATGTAGAAAAAAATGCGAGATCCATCCACTTTATCATATTTATCCTTCAAATCTGTCCAAACTTTATGTGCACTTGATTTGTACATAATACCACTGAGCAATTCCTTGCTCACAGCATTCATGATCCAAGGCAAAACTATTGCATTACACTTCTTCAAAGTTCATGCAATGAATGATCGAACTTATCCTTAGTGCATCGTCCATCAACAAACCCTAATTTACTCTTGCCCATCAATCCTATTTTCATAGATCTATTCCATAATGCATAGTTCTCGGTTCCAGTTAGCTGAATTGAAATCAAGGAGCTACCTGGAGTGTCGCTTGGCTGTAAAAACAGAGGGTGATGATGATCGATGGTTATTGCGGTTGTTCCTGTGCTGGTTCCAACTGAAACTTCTTCTCCAACTACCATGTCTATCAAATTCAAGTAACTAAGTTTTGAATTCCACAATTAACAGAGTTTTCAGTCTTAAATTGCAGGGAAAAAAATTGTGTGCCCTAGCTTAATCGATTGCAAAAATCACAATCGATCTACGACAAAAATTTGTCGGAGAAAACGAGGAATGACAATTACAGTGAACGCGGATCTATCATCCCTGCTCTGATACCATAATGAAAATCTGAGAGCTTCAGTGAACACAACAATGACGGAAAACAGTTCTAGAGAGAATTTTCTATTTGAAAGAAAATTGGCTTGTATTATTGAAGCTCTACTTTACAATGAGATGATACTATCTATATATACATCTTTACAATTGCATCTAATCTAGAGCCTTTTATCACCTAAACTAACCAATTCCATAATTAATTATAACTAACTAATCCCTCTTAACTAACTTAACTACACTCACGTGATTGGCACGTGACGACTCCTATCTTTAACAGAAATTAACAAAAGAAACAAGGAACGAAGGCAATTAATTTCTTTAGATCAAGTATTCTAAAGTGGGAAGCCATGAGAAGAAAATTGTCCTTTTCCTCGCCTAAAGAAGGAACTGCGCATTAAATAAAGAGTCACGGATTTATTATACAAATTTTTTATATAATGTACTTTAACTTATTATAACAAAATGTTTGCTTTATCTAAATTTTAAGTAATTAGTTACACTTATTATGAACTTTTTGTGACTTGCTAGATGATTGTGTAAATATTATTTTGCACTTAGTGTTCGAAGTTTATCATAAGTGATTAAATTACCTGATAGAATTGTTCTATATTATCCGTGCAATTTAATTAGATATGGAAGGTCACATTACTTTATTTTGAATGTTAATTATCAGACTCACTATTAGGAGCTATCTCCTATTATAGGTAAATTTAATCCGATACTATAAAAACTCTAATGTCAGTACACAAAACTTAAACCAAATCAAATGTCGTGACATGAAACAACAAACAAAACATCAAACTTTATTAACATAACTCTTGAGCAATCAACCATACTAGTTGATCAACACAAACTCTTACCATAACATGAAATTGATCTTTACCCCGCCACTCCAAGTTATAAAAGAAGAAGAAAAAAAAGAAAATAGAATAAAACGAAAGACAGCAAGGTGACACTAGGAACGTCTACACTTCCAAGAAAAATAACAACAAAGCCAATAGATATTGAAACAAAACAATAACATCAAGTGAAAGGGGTAGTCAGTACGATCATTAATTAATTAAGCGGCGCAGTTTGGAGAATTAAGATTGCATTTTGAGGGGAGATCCATGGCAAGAGTTGCATTAATCTTGAATGCAGATATCATTGGACTGTTCTTGAAAGTGCAAAGGCAAGGCAAATCTGCTTTGCCTAAAGCAGCGCAACATTTTTCAGATGGTGGCAATGGTTTAGGACCAGATACTGCTGGCTTACATGACATTAGATCACCAATGCTTAAACCACACGGTGAATCTCCGGATCCTGCCGCCGCCATTTCAAATCCTACGGCTGCAACCATCACAAGTGCCACAAAAATTACAAGCTTTTGCTTTGCTTCCATCTCTCAATATTGAAGTTTTGGAACTTTTTCACTATCTTTGTTTTGTGGATGGTGGTTTTGAGGAGTGTGGTTAAGGGTTTATATAGAGGATGAAGACTTTGGCTTTAGGCTGTACTAGCTAGTTGATGACTATTTTATTTTTGTTAATGACATTTCACATGCAGTTTCAAATTGAAACATGACATATCCAATGAAAATATAATGATTTTAGTACATGAATTTTAAGAGCAAACTTTCGTCGGTTAACACATCCAACGTTACATTCTCGGATTAAGAGAATTGAGGATAAAATTAAGCGAATAAAAATGTGTATTTAATAGTTTACTTTTTTAGATAAGATAGTTATATACCTAAATCATATATAGCACTTGTATTTTTCTAATTTTGCTCTTAAATAAGCATGTGTGAACTCATGCTTAAGTGAGTACTTTGGCTTAACAGTCAATGAGTGCACCTTTGGCCCCAAGTAATACTTGCTTAGATTATTTAATTAACAATGCTTCCATTTCTTTATTGTTGCCTTTTCTTTCATGGTTACTCGGCGTAAGATCACTGATAATAGTAGCTTTAAACTTGCAAGTGTCGGTTGGAAAAGAGAACTTCAAAATTGAAATACTAATTAATCTCTCAACAAGAAATGAAGTAGTAGAAAAAGATAATAAATTAATCTTAAACTTTCACTATAATAAAAATAAAAAATAACAAATAAAAAACTAATACTAATACAAATCATATATCTACAGGGAAGTAGAAGTACATAAAAGATCTACGTAATAGAATGGATGAAGAAATTTTTAATGACTTTTAGCTTGCTATATATAATGTAAGATATTTAATTCAAATTGTAAGTAATGACGCTATTATTAATAGTTTTCAAAGTATGAAAATTCGTCGAGGACATAAATAATACTAATAATATTATATAAAAGTTTGCTCTTCAACTTGAGTCATTGTAAGAGATTATATTGTCAAATTATATATTTATCTAAAGATAATGGTGCACTCATATTCTTAAAATGCTAGATACGCCACTGATAATATATGTACTTCAACATAATATTAGAGCAATTACCGATCCTAAGCTCGAATCTTACCGCCACCCATCTAAGTTGTCATCTAAAAATAATTAGAGCTTTCTTGTGTTGATTTTATCCAGCCTCCTACCCCATTGAACAATGCTATACTGATTAAAGATAATGATTGATTAATTAAGGTATAACTTTAAAAGAATCTGGACACCGACTACCAACAAATATTAAGGTGTGGATTAGTGGTAACTAATCTCGTCACTCGTGAGGAAAGGTTGGCAAAGTTGGCTTCACATATCACGGACTTCGTTTCCTAATTGTATAATTAAGTACTAAACTCTTTTTAAGACAAAAGAAAAAACAAATAAATCCAGCTTTTATATTGCTTTTAGCCTGTCTAATCAAATTTTTAATGTCACGAGCAAAGATTTCTGATAAATACGTTACTTGACCTTCCCTTTGTAGCATTGTAGTGCTGTGGAACCAGGAAACATCGACTAGCAAAACCAGGTATTGATGCGCCCATGGTGTTAAATAGTACTCTCGCCATTTCATTTTATTTTATTTCGCCATTCCAAATTTTTTTTCATATATAAACCCGTACATAGAATCTCTAATTCTTTTGGAAATATTTTTTTCATATTTGAAAACTACCTAAAAATTACTATAAGTCACAATAATTAACAATTTAAAATATTTAGAAAGTATTTAAAAAATCATGCTCAAATAAGACGTACTTGACTTTCTAAATAGTAACTGTATCATCAAGGAGTAATAATGTGCCTGTATGCACTGGAGTTTTTATTTTCTCTTTTCATTTGTCAATAAGTTTAGAGTCTTGTGAAATTAAACTCTGTGTGATTTGTGAATAGACTGTAACATTCTAGAGTTCAACAAAAAAAAAATGGGTGAAATGACACTGTATAGCCGCTCTCAAAATAATAGCAGAAATAATATATATTTTATATATATATACATTCTCTATGTTATATACAAAAATTTTATACAATTTTTCGGCTACCAAATATAAAAAATTTTTGTCGCGGGCTAAAGTGAAAAAAGCCCAAAAAAGGAGTGAAGCAGAGCTATCAAAATGGGCTACCCAGTCTTTATGGACTTTAGAATTTAATAGCCCATCTCAGCCCATGATTTGAATGACCTACAAACGCTAACTCTGCCCAGCCAACTGGCCCATGAGCTAGCCCTTAATTTTTTGGGCAAGTTACATATTTGCCAATCAGCCCAAAATAGTTACATTCGTTAGTTAAATATTAAAATAAAAAATTATTAACTATTATTTTTGGTAACAACTATGCTGTGTAGTTTTCCCTAATTTTGTTTGGCAGAAGTGCTTTGAATGAGCATTGAATCTTCATTACAACTTTCCAATGGGTGCTCTGGTGCACTAGTGGTAGTGAAGGCTAATCGGAAGAACAATAATTTGTACCGTTATCGTGGTAGTACAGTTATTGGGACAGCGATATTCAGTGACGACAAAGAGGCAAAAGCAACCAGGCTATGGCACATGCGCTTGGGACATGCTCGAGGAAAATCCTTGAATACTCTATCAGATCAAGGATTGTTAAAAGGGGTAAAGACTTGCAACTTGGAGTTTTGCGAGCATTGTGTCAAAAGAAAACAGACAAGGGTTAAATTTGGTACAACAATCCATACTACTAAAGACATTTTGGATTATGTACATTCTGATGTTTGGGTCCTTCTAAAACACCTTCATTGGGTAGGAAGAACTATTTTGTAACTTTTGTTGATGATTTTTCCCGAAGAGTGTGGGTGTATACAATGAAAAGCAAAGATGAAGTGCTGGAAATTTTTCTCAAATGGAAGACGATGGTTGAGAATCAAACAGGCAGGAGGATCAAGTGTATTCGCACAGACAATGGAGGTGAATACAAAAATGATCATTTCAATAAGGTTTGTGAAAATGATGGCATCGTCCGATACTTCACTGCTAGACATACACCACAACAGAATGGAGTGGCAGAACGTATGAATCGGACCTTGCTGGAGAAGGTACGGTGTATGTTGTCCAATGCTGGCTTGGGCAAAGAATTTTGGGCTGAGGCAATTACATATGCATGCCACCTCATTAATCGTCTACCATCTGCTGCTATTGATGGCAAAACACCATTTGAAAAATGGTATGGAAAGCTTGATGTAGATTATGACTCTTTGCACGTGTTTGGCTCAACTGCATATTATCGTGTGACAGAGTCAAAATTGGATTCAAGGGCAAAAAAGGCTATTTTTATGGGGATTACTTCTGGAGTCAAAGGATATCGCTTATGGTGTCCTATGACAAAGAAAATAATATTCAGCAGGGATGTTGTCTTTGATGAATCCGCTATGGTAAATAAGGTAACAAAAAATACCAAACAAAATGAAGGTACTTCTAAGCAGGTGGAGTTTGAGGGAAAATTTATTTTTCCTACACAAGAAGCAGAGGAGGAAACAAATGAAGATCATCCTTTGGAAGGAGAGCCAGTAGAGGAAATTCCAACTCAGGAACCTCAACAACAACTTGAATCAATAGCAACTAGTAGGCCAAAAAGGACAATAATGAAACCTGTTCGTCTCATAGAGACGGTTGCTTGTGCAACCTCAATTGTAGCTGATGATGTTCCTACCACTTATAAAGACGTAGTCCAAAGTTCAGAAGAAGATAAGTGGAGGATTGCCATGAATGATGAAATACAGTCCCTTCATCAGAATCATATATGGAGATTGACCAATCTCCCGAAGGGAAAGAAAACAATTGGGTGCAAATGGGTATTTGCAAAGAAGGAAGGATTTCCTAACCAAGTAGATATTCACTACAAAGCAAGATTGGTGGCCAAAGGATATGCTCAAAAGGAGGGAATTGATTACAATGAAGTGTTTTCTCCAGTTGTAAAACATTCCTCCATTAGAATTATGTTGGCTTTAGTAGCACAATTGGATTTGGAACTAGTTCAAATGGATGGAAACTTGGAGGAGGAAATCTACATGACTCAGCCAGAAGGATTCAAAGTTGCTGGAAAAGAAAATATGGTGTGAAACTCGAAAAATCGTTGTACGAATTGAAACAATCTTCTAGACAATGGTACAAGCGATTTGACAAGTTTATGTTGCAGAAAGGGTACAAGAGAAGCAAATACGATCATTGTGTGTATTTGCGCAAGCTTAAAGACGGTTCCTTTATATAGCTTCTCCTATATGTTGATGATATGTTGATAACATCCAAGAATTCGGAAGAAATTGATAAGTTGAAGATTCAACTGAAGAAGGAGTTCGAGATGAAGGATCTGGGTGAGGCAAAGAAAATTCTTGGCATGGAGATAATAAGAGATAGACGTTCAAAGAAACTCTGTTTATCTCAGAAAGAATATTTGAAAAGGGTACTACAACATTTTGGCATAGATGAAAGACTAAGTCAGTTAGTACTCCACTTGCTCCCCATTTTAAGCTAAGTACTACTATGTCGCCAAAGGATGAAGCTGAACGAGAGTATATGTCAAAAGTACTATACGCAAATGTTGTTGGTAGCTTGATGTATGCAATGGTTTGTACGAGGCCTGACATTTCACAAGCTGTTGGAGTTATTAGCAGATATATGCATAATCCCGAAAAGGAGCATTGGCAAGCTGTGAAGTGGATTCTACGGTATATTCATAATACTGTAGATGTTGGGTTAGTTTTTAAGCAGGAAAACAATTAGTCTGTAGTTGGATATTGTGACTCAGATTTTGCAGATGACCTGGACAAACGAAGATCAACTACTGGTTATGTGTTTACTTTTGCAAAGGCACCAGTTAGTTGGAAGTCTACTTTGCAGTCAACAATTGCTTTGTCTACAACAGAGGCAAAGTATATGACTATTACAGAGGCTGTGAAGGAAGCAATTTGGCTTCAAGAATTGCTAAAGGAGCTTGGTGTTGAACAAAAAAATATCACAATTTTTTGTGATAGTCAAAGTGTTATTCAATTAGCGAAGAACCAAGTTTATCATGCAAGGACGAAGCACATTACCACTAGTGCACCAGAGCATACTCTCGACTGTCAAAAACACAAGGAAGTGACACCCATTTAACTTCATCTACGCTCAGTAATTATATAACACAATTAAAATCCTCCAGGGCCTCCACTCCATATTAGTTATTGATTTGGAACAAATAAGCTGTAAAATTCATTATTTGATTGTTCAAATGCACATATGCAAATTGGAAAAAGTATTTTTATTAATTCAAGCATTCGTAGCATAATTTAAATTTTATATATAATTATACATCATCATATAAAATGAGAATGATAAATTATTAGACATTTCTCACTCTTCAATGTAACGTCAACAACTTAACCATAGTATAGTAAACATGCAATCCAGTTGGATGTCTACTGTTCCCTACTCATTATTTGAAAGATTGATTTAATTAGTTGGAAAAATAACGAGAAAAATGGGGAGCCAAGAACCGTAACGAAGCACGTGAGGGATAAGAAATGATCCAAAAGATTGGTTTTGTGTATTTGACGTAGCGTGGAATCTTTTTGAATCCTCGTAGAGGCGGCAACCACTGAATTGGTGACACGCGTCAATCAAGCTGACGTGTCCTCCTGAAAGCCGGTTCAATAACTCCGAAAACAACGCAGGAGTATGTTAAAGCACGCGGAGCTGCTTTGTCAGATAACGTACTTGCTTCTCGTTAATCCACTTTTTTTAGCTCCTATTACCCACTCTCTTTTATTCAAATACCCTCCACTTTACTGCAAATAACGGATATACCATTCTCAACTTTTTATGCAAAATTTTTCCCCCATAACTGTAAATAAATAAATACATTAAAAAAAAAAGATAAAAAAAGAGAGGGGTAATTAACTAAATATATACCAGTCGATATAAAGAATAAATATTGATTCTTTAATTGTGTTAAATAATTTTAAAAAACTGTGCTAAATAATTAGTAAGCTTATTAGGGCAAGGTTGTATAATATCTAGATGTTTTAACTGTTTCAGTCTTTTCTTGGTTTTACATTGATCAATTTTATTTTTGAACTTTTGACAGGTTTGACTAAGGAGTTTATTGCATAAATTAGAAACACTAGGAGGGGATGATGCGATATATTCATTAAAATTATTCATTTTCTATCTAACATTAAACATACATTTTGACACAAAATATTCATTTTGCATAATTGAGGCAATTATGATGCAATATATATATATATATATATAAACCCTTTCTATCTAAATCTTACGTACAAAATTATTAAAGCCCTTGCATATTCATCTTCAGTTCACAACAGGCAGCATAGGTTGAGATTAGTGTGACCGCTAGCTATACTTAGTGGTGGGCGTTCGGGTAATTTGGACTGGATATGAAAATTTCGATTTTTGAATTGAAAAAAGAAAATTTTCGTTCCTATACCATATAGGAAATTATATTATCAAATATGTTCATAGTTTGCATATTACCCTTCATGCTAATAGTATTTTTACAAAATATAGACCATGCATTAAATAAGAAATCATTATAGTTGTAGGCTTCCTTATTTAGGCGCGCTAAAATTGGAGGATTAAATATTCTTCCAGATCTTCCAAACGCAAATCACGCACATTAATCTTCTTCGTCAGTTTCGTTTCAAATTTAGCGTCTCTACATCAAACACAATTATTCTTCTACAATTCAAAAACGAATTGATTATTCTTCTACAATTTACAAATCAAAAACAACTAAATCTTCTACAATTCTTCTACATCAAATGCAATTATGTCCAAATTTCAGTAATACAAAGCAAAGGAAAAGAGAGCAGCAATTCCACCATTGACAGTCATTAAAAAGCTTTGAAGCTTTGAATTCAAATTTGGGTTATCAAAAATCATTATTTGTTTGGATTGGGTGTTGTTACAAATAATTGGGAATATGATTTGGAGTTTATATCTCAATTTTGAGGGGTTTTGGTGAAGATTAGACTTGATTTTGGCTGAATTTCGGATTGAAACTCGAAGAAGAAGAAGAAGAAGAAGAAGAAGAAGAAGAAGAAGAAGAAGAAGAAGAAGAAGAAGAAGAAGAAGAAGAAGAAGAAGAAGAAGACATGACATACATTATATTGCAGAAATTGTAGAAAAGTTGTAAATAAGTTGTAGTTAAATTGTAGAAAAATTGTATTCTGTTGTTTATTTATTTTTCTTTTATTCATTTAACTATTGTATGAAAGTTGAACAACATTGTATAAAAATTATATTTAAGTGGTATTATATTGTAGTTGTATATAACTTAGTAGAAATAATGTACGAAAATTGTAGATAATTTGTAGATAAGTTGTATAATATATAATTAGTTGTACGAAATTTATTTTTAGTATGTATAAATCAGATACAAAATATACAAAAGACATATTGTATAATTTTGTATAAAATTTGTATGTTAGTTTTATTTATTGTAGTTGTATTTCACTGGGTGAAAATAATGTGTGAAAGTTATATATAAGTTGTATTCCTCTATAACGGGAGATGTTGGCATATCAAGTAACTTTAGTGTTCCAGACGAACATGCATGAAAATAAAGATAAATTCTGTTATGAACAGTTTGTAGATATTTTATAGATAATTTGTAGAAACATTCAAATTCTATATTTTCATATTAATTTCAAATGATATATAGTTTTGTTGTAGATTAAATGTAGAAAACAAGCCATTGTGAGTCTTATTTGACTCATTCCTCACACATTCAACCTATTCTACAAATTCACGTCTCTTTAAATACAATACAACCATACTTTCTTGAATTTAAAGGTATAGCAATATATATAACTTAAAAAACATCTTCTCCTCTGCACAAGTTAGCTCCAACACAGACGAAATGGAATAACAAACTCTCATTAAAACTTTAACACAAAAACACAAAAGCTCAAAAATAAATAAATAACAGTCTGCAATTTTTCTACAATTGCTGCAATATAATGTATGTCATGTCTTCTTCTTCTTCTTCTTCTTCTTCTTCTTCTTCTTCTTCTTCTTCTTCTTCTTCTTCTTCTTCTTCTTCTTCTTCTCCTTCTTCTTCTTCTCCTTCTTCTTCTTCTTCTTCTTCTTCGAGTTTCAATCTGAAATTCAGTCAAAACTAAGTCTAATCTTCACCAAAACCCCTCAAAATTGAGATATAAACTCCAAACCATATTTTCAATTATTTACAACAACACCCAATCCAAATAAATAATGATTTTTGAAAATCCAAATTTGAATCCAAAGCTTCAAAGCTTTTTAATGGCTGACAATGGTGGAATTGCTGCTCTCTTTTCCTTCCCTCTTATATTACTGAAGGAACCCGAAATCATAACCATCAAAAGTTATTGCTGTGTATGAACTTTGAAGATTTGATTTCAATTTTGACTGGTTGTAGAAGAAAAAACCTTGATTTTGGACGTTAATGGTAGAGGGTTTCAATTGTTTTTCTGGTTTTAGCAGAGGGAATAATGGTTTGAAACGTGGGTGTGTGGTGATACGTGGGTGAGGGTGTGGGGTTGGGAGAGAGAAACGTAGGGGGTGAGGATTTGGAGGAATATACGGTACCATAAATTTAGGAGTGATATAAGGTACAATTAATGTACAGTTAAAACACCTTATGGTATAGAATTGGTAATTAGGTATACTAAATGTAATTATATCAAACCTTAAACATTGAGGGTAATATAGTTTCCTATATGGCATAGGAATTAAAAATTCCTTGAAAAAATGACAATCCAAATCCAATCCAAATAAACTCGGGTTGGATCGGGTTTTTTTGTTCGGATTCGGATTAATCGGTTTGGATATTTTGGATGTTCGGTTTTGAGTTTAAAAGTTGAGAAGTTTCTTCTTTCTATGCTAATGAACATCCCAATGAAATATTTGTGTTAAATTGCCTAAAAAATTCCTCATTTTTACCGCAATCATCCATATAAACTATTCAAGTAATGAAATCATCATCAAATAAAAACAAAACATTAGTAAGGCCGATAAGAAGTAGCAATTGTAAAATCATCTCCAAATAGAAAGTATTATGATAGTAACTTAGTAACTAGTATTAAATATATGAGATTATATCTAATAGTTAGAATATTGGACTTGTTATTATTGACATATGAATAATGGATTGAATATCAAATATAAAAAATTTGAATTTTCGGATATCCAAAAATCTGAAGTATAAAATCCAATATCCAATCCGAAATTCAAAAAATTTAAAAATTAAATTCGAAATCAAATCCATAATTCGAAAATTCAAACCAAAAATCCTAACAATTCGAATTTCGATTTGGATTTCGGGTTTGCCTAAATTATGCCCCCTAGCTACACTTAAAAGAAGAGTTACTTTGACACATTCGACACACTTTGTAACAATGACAACTGTTATCTAAACAGAAAGACCAAAAAGAGAAGAAAGAAGGCAACAACCAATTACTTTCATGGCAAGTCACTGTCTAATGTCTTGGTCCAAATTTGCCTATAAATATTACTGCTACCATCACAATTTACCCAAAGCTATATTGCAACTAAATTAAAGCTCTCTTAATTAGTAAGCTACTTCTCAAGTACGACTGCAAGCTAAGTTTGTGAAGATCAAACAATTTGAGATAAGATCACCGGTAAGTTAACTTCTCCATTCTTTCTGAAATGTAGGTTTATAATTCAACTTCTCCATTCCTTAGTAAATTATGAATTAATGAATAATCTCTCCCATTAGCAACATGCATTCTAGTTGTAGCATTAGTAATTGAGTTGTAGCTTAATTATCAAAGTTGAAGAATAGGGAGAGCCAACAATTCAAAGGATTTCGTCTTAGCTTATTTTTCTCACTTGTAGCGCCTATTGGAAGATCATAATAAAGATGTCGAGATCTAACAAAAGATGTTTATCCAAGTTTTTTAGCAACTCAGCCCTTAGAGACTACCAAGCTTGGATGAAACTGAGAAACGTAAAGTGTGTAGCAGCAAGCAATGAAGCATTCACTTAATCACATCCTTTTTAATTACTAGAGAATTAAAAAAGACTGTGACAGCAAATTTTGTAGTTATGTTCCAAATTTTACTTTTCAATCCTCGGCCAAGCAGTCCATCGTGATCAAGGTTGTTAGGTCTATCAATCATTTTCTAACTTAAACCCTGTCCACGTATAAGTTTGTTCTGATTTTCTACCTTGATTCCATAATCTGTCAAAATAAGATATTTATTAATAGAAAAAGTAAACGCAAAACAGTTAGATGTCGTTTGCTTGTTTGTATTAACTTAATCAATCCAAGCACTAATCTTCCATGTGTTTGGTTGGTCCATAAAAAAATACCACATAATTATGCAATATTTGATTGGTAATTTAAATACTACTTGCGTTATGTTATGCAAAAACTACATATTATTTTATGAGCGGCAAAATGTAGAATAATAATTCATGTATTAGCAATACAAGGATTAACCTATTTAAAGATAAAAATATATTTTTATAGCAAGTAATTCATGTATAAAAATCTCTTCTATATTACTAATCTCATAAATGACTCTCAATTATAATCCTCGAATAAGTAGCTAGTATGTAACTAAAGGACCCGCAACAGAATTACTATTTCCTATGTCCCAATATATGTGACACATTTTTCTTTTTAACCTGTAGCGAAAAGAATATTAAATTTTTATATTTAAAATAATTTAAATTTAACGTCAAATTTTATCCTTAATAATACTATGATTTATAATCAAATAAATATCAACTAGGGTGTTTTTGGTCATTTCATAAGGAAAAGATGGCATGCTTTGGTGATTTCCTTAATCTTTACCGTTATAAAGAAAAAATCTTTATGAAAACACAATGGAAAAGACCCATGTTTTCCTCTACTCTCTGACTTAATCATTTCTTTTCTTTAAGCTGAAGTTTCACAGTTTCTTTCCTTACTTTCCGCGTTAAACTGTTTAGCATTTACACCTCCCTTTTATATATCCAGAAAATTTTTCTTTATATCTACAGAACAATATTAGCTCTGAATCAGAACAAGATATATTCGGAAAAAAAACTCTTAATTTAGCTCAAACCAGAGAAGAACATTGCTTCCCGTGTTTTCCATCTGCAAAAAAATTTCAATTAACTAATGCGTGCAAGGTATTTGTTGTAATGTGTCAATACCAACGCCACCGAAGCAATTTTCTTGGTTCTTAACGGTTTCATTTCTCTCTAAGCTTCTTCCTTTATCCTCAGCCTCAATCTTTATCTTAATTTATCATCATCACCTTTCAATCCCCCTACCTTTTTATATACCCACTGCTTACCCCACTTTGATTTTCTCCTAACTCCATTCTTGATCAGAGCGTAACAGTTTTAAAGCTTGGTTTTTTTAGCTGAAAATTACATTTTATCAGTTGTCCATTTGCAATCTTTGATCCATTTCTTGCTTCAAAGTTGGGGGAATTTATGAAGTACGATTTTCTTGGATAAAGCTTCGATCTTCTCTATTTCTGGGTACTGCTTATTTTCAGCTAATTTGTTCAGTTGTTGCAGGTAAGCTTATGTTTTAAGCTGAAAATTACTTTTATAAGTTGCCCATTTGCAATATTTGATCAATCTTTTGGTGCATCGTTGGGGAATCTATGAAGTAGGATTCTGTTGGATAAAGCTTGGATTTTCTCTGTTATTGGGTACTGCATATTTTGAGCTTTTTTGTTTAGTTGTTGCAGTTTCTTGCTGGTTTTGTTTTTATGTTATATATATATATGAAAGTGATATTTTGGTAGGACCTTATTGTTTGGACATTCATTATTTTGTTCCTATCTCACTAAATTTAAAAGCTTCTTTTCTTTTAGCTGAAATGAAAATATTGCAATTTTTTACATGTATCTGTTGTCCATTTGCAACATTGACTAATCTCTTGCAACAAATTTGGGGAATTTGTGAAGACTAATTTGTTGGATAAAAATTGTATTTTTTTCTATTTTTGGGCACTGCATATTTTTTGGCTATTTTGTTAAGTTGTTGCAGTTTCTTGTTTGTTTTGCTTGATGTTATGTGTATGAAAGTGATATTTTTGGTAGGAACTTCGTTGTTGGGCATTCATTATTTTGTTCCCATCTCATCAATAATCAATAATCAATCATCCCTTTTACTGTTGACTAACCTTAAGACTGGATACTCTTTGCATCAGATCTTTATAATCTTCCTCCACTAGTTATTGACTTTGAAATTTAATAAGCTTAATAGGAGGATTATTTGTTTTTGGATTTCTTTGCAAAGCATCATAATTGAAGTTCTGGAAATATTTCTAAAGCTGTATTTTTTATGCTTGTGTAGAGATTTCTACCTGAATTGAGATTTGATATTGAGAACAATATGGGAGGACATTTGAGCAAAAAGCCTGGTGAGACTTCAGCTGCAATTGACAATATGCAGTACCAAATCGAGCTGAATTCATATGAAGCCGCGTGCAGGGCTGACACGGATTTACAGTCATTTGATACAACTCTACAAGCTAGAACCAGTCATGTTATCAATACCCTTGCTGATGGGGTTGAAGTTAGAGCACTTTCTTTTGATTCTTTGAAAGAAGTCACTGGTTGCCTTTTGGAGATGAATCAGGAAGTTGTGAAGGTGATATTGGATTGCAAGAAAGACATATGGAAGAATCAAGAATTGTTTGAGCTGGTTGAGGAGTATTTTGACAATAGCCTCAAAACTCTTGATTTCTTGGCTGCTTTAGAGAAATGCCTAAAACGAGCTCGGGATAGCCAATTGCTGATTCTTGTAGCACTTCAACAATTCGAAGAGGAAAGTGGGGTTGAAGGGAATCGATACACTAAGACTTTAGAGGAACTGAAGAATTTCAAAGCTGCAGGGGATCCTTTCACAGAGGAATTTTTCCAGATTTTCCAGTCTGTTTATACACAGCAAATGCTGATGCTCGAAAAGCTGCAGCTGAAAAAGAACAAGCTTGATAAGAGGCTTAAGTACATTCATGCTTGGAGGAAAGTGTCAAACATTATATTTGTGGCTACATTTGCAGCTGTTTTGATTTGCTCGGTAGTGGCTGCTGCTATAGCTGCTCCTCCAGTTGCATCTGCTCTGGCTGCTGCAACATCGATTCCATTAGGCTCAATGGGCAAATGGATAGATTCCCTTCTCAAGAACTATGAAAATGCTGTCAAAGGGCAGAAAGAATTGATCAACACAATGCATGTTGGTACTTTTATAACAATTAAGGATTTGGACAGTATCAGGGTGCTGATTGATCGACTGGAAATTGAGATTGAGTCCCTCTTGAAGAAGGTTGAGTTTGCTATTGATGAAAATGAAGTTAAGATTGGTATAGAAGAGATCAGGAAAAAACTTGATGTTTTTATGAAGAATGTTGAAGATCTTGGAGTGCAAGCTGATGTTTGTAGCAGGGATATTCGTAGGGCAAGGACTGTTATCTTACAAAGGATCATCAAACCACCAAACCACTGAAGACATTGAAGGTTACTGCATGCTGAAATTTGCCTTAGCAGCACTGAACATTTATTTATCTGTTTTTCATAGTTTGTGATGTTAAATATGTGAAACTTAATCTGAAACATATATCATGGTTAAAGGACTCGTTAACCTTTATACCATGAAGAATAAATTTATTGGATTCTTTTTTAAGGTATATCAATTACTTCTTTTATTTGTTATTCATTTATTCTTTTACATGAATAAAATTATATTAAATTACTTTCCCAATTCTATATGTAAGTTTATCTCCTGGTACATGCCGAGGCTGATTTTGTCAATGTTTTTCTTTCTTATCTCTCTTCATTTGGCCGGAAAAAATAATCTCTTGAATGACTTCTCCAGTTGTACCTTTCAGACAATTTCAGAGTCAACCTGCTAGGACCCTTGTTAACACGTATGAATCTGGTGTTGGTCCAAACTCTTGGAAATTTCATGACCTAACACCATTATAAAAGTTGCTAACAGGAAGAGGTCCAGAAATGAGAGAAAATATCAAAGTTAACGTCAAACGACAAGTAGAATGATCAAAGGTTCGGTCACAAAAAGGAAAAAGGAAAATTCCAGCTTATTGCTTTACAATATCAAAACTTTGCTTGAGAAATGAGGGGTATCTTTTTTTTTTTTGTGTGCGCGCTAGCGTGTGTGGAGATATCTACCAATTACCAAATGTGAATAATTCCTTGGCACATTCTATGAGAGTGTCAACCAATAACTGAACATTAAGACATAATCACAAAAATAGTAGAGCCTGATGTATGATATAGAAAAGGAATTAAAGGGATCGCAACAGAAAATGAATTTCACAGAACAGAGAAAGTTGTGCCAAATTAAGGCTCGCTTATCTCAAATCTTGAAAGGCGACTGCATTCATAAAGATACAATGGGCGAAGGCCGAAAATTGAAGTATGTAGCTGTTGCCAAGAATGCACAGACAGAGGAAACATATATCTTGAACCAAATGGAAGAAAATAGAGTCAGATAAGTACAAATCGCAGTCAATGTCATCACAAAGATGAAGTTTGCTAAACACTTGGCCATAGACAGCTCACTTTCTATTCCTTCGCGAGGGAAATGACCTTGTGAATGAAAATCCGACAACAATTCATCCTTGTCACAGAATGTATCCATCAACCATGAAGCAGCCTCATTTTCAGATGCTGGTATATCGGCAACAGAAATACAGCGGACGTTCATATGTACTTCAGCTGGATCAACCCCAAAGGCATTGCCCAAAAAAGAAGGGCAATGATGCTTGTAGCCAATTGTGATGTCATAAACTGAAAGAGCACGAAACAGACAGTCAAAAGAAGCCTAATTGGAAAATTATGGAAACTGTGACATCTTTAAAGCATCTAAACTAAGCTTAATAAGTCCTGATAATCTTTGCGATTACTCTATTATTTTCTTTTTAGGATGTTATAACTTGAGGCACACCTAGTTATAATGAGCTAGCAACCAAATGAAAGTATACTTGAGAAAGAACAGTATGAAGAACCTCTATTTAATTTGAATTTTAATGATGATACTAAAATCAATAATGCATGACCATAATGAATAAATCATATATTCGGATATGCTCTCATTCTAATGTTTCTGCAACTAAAAGAATGGTATATTGGTATAGATAATAAGACAGGCATCTGTGCTCGACAGTACTCTGCTCCCACTCAATTGGACAGCGACTAGTCATATCTAAAAGGAAAAGAACTTCTATTTTTATATGTGAGGCACTAATGGCACATACATCAGGAGGAAAAGGAAACAGCAGAGAATAGATCTATCCACATCAGACATCCTTGTCCACCACGGTCAGCTTTGACATGACAACTGACAGGCCTATAATACACGAGTCCACCTCCGAGTCCCAAGAATATCCATGTATTAAGATGAGCACATTCTAACTTCAGAAGGGGGAAGCATGACTCATATTCTACCTCTAATGTTATACCTGTGGCAGATGCAATCTGGCTTGCTAAAAGAATATCAGATGTCCCGGAAACCACAACAAAATTCAGTCTTATGATTCGGACATTTCAATAACACAAGAATAAGATATATTAGATCAAAATGGTGGATGTCTATGATGTTAACGTCTCTTGGAAAACCAAGGTATTAAAGTTTTGAAACAGGAGAAAAATGGGATGGAACCTCCAGACAGCCATCACCAGCTCCTAATCCACGGCATTTCATTCAACTAGACCTCACCTCGTTACTTTGAAACCCTGCACAACAGAAGACAGTAAGATTGAGATCAGAAAGTTGCCATAACACTAGTTTTGAACACTTGCCCCTTGAATATGGTCAAGGCGGGCGACAAAATGATATACTAATGCTATTGTTCTGAATGTCCAATTTTCAAAAAATCTTTTAAGCTTGCTAACAGAATATCTACACTAGACTAAAATGTTTGAGTGGATTTGACTATGTGGAACAGTGTTAATGTGAATTGTACGCTTTATCATTCATTTTTTCATTAGAAATAGTATGTTTTGCACTGGAAGAAATGCAACCCCAATAGTCTAGGAGATACGATATATTCAATTTGAGCCATATGATTAGACAATCAATCATCCCTCTTGGAAAAGGGGTAAAGCCTGACTCCAACTCAGGCCTTAATTCAGATTTCTCTTTTCTTGTATCAAGAAGCCCCACTAATTCAGTAAGCAAAGCAATCAAGTGGAGAGGCAAAAGGTGAAAAAGATACGGGGACGACAACAGGTTGTGGTGCAAAAGACATGAGGGTAAAAAAAAGTAAGAGATGAAGGTACTTCTTGTTTGAGGATGGAGAAAACTGAGATAAGAGGCAAGAGCACCATAATTTCAGCTCCGGTTTAACTCCATCAACAAACACAAAACATTTCTGGCTTAGTCCAGGTAAAGGTGGGTTTAAGCGTTGAAAGACTGATACAAGGGGATCATTGTTATCCGACGCACAACTACAAGATGGTCTAAGTAGAATTACTTTTCTCAAAAATAATGAAAAAATTCGTCAATCTATTCTTCAATCGTAACAGCTACTTCAACAATCTTCATTTTGATAAATAGAGCAACTTAAACAAACTAACAATAGTTGAACTTTCTAGACAAGGTAGAATCAGGAAAATATATTCCCCTTTGTAATTCTTTTGGAAAGTAAATGATGGTACCCTGAGCTCAAGTGACAAAGTCTAGCTAACACGATGAGATACTTTATCCAGCACATAACATTTAGGTAATTCAAGAAAACATACCTTCACCCTTTTCATAAGTCTTTGGCTTTCTGATCATTCTTAAAATGATACCGCACCGGCTGCATCACATTGAAAACTAAGTCAGGAGGAAGGTGGAATCACAAATATATTGAACTATAAAAAAATAAAAACAATTTGTGATGTCCTGATCTTGAGTGACAGTAGTTTATTCGATATTAACTATACAACCTGAAGCGCATCAGATACTAGCCATCAAGTGTGCAATAACTTAATTTACTATTTGTTGATATTAAATTGCATATATGATTGATTACACTCGGTCTTTAAACTAAGAACCTTGAAATTTAAAAGATACTCTAAAGAGATGAGAATAAGCTACAAACAAAGAAGTTATTCTATAGGTGTTGGGGATAATTAGTTGTATATATCAAAGAACGACAGGTAATAAGACCAACAATCAAAAGACTACTTCTCACATTAAAGCTAATAAAATAATAGTAGAATATCAAAATGCAGAGTCAATGCAAAACAAAATGGCAAATTTGCAAATGCATCAATGTAATACTAAAAACAAGGACTACACAAGAGATTAGCACAAACACCAATTACCAGCAGCTTAGTAAGATGTTGTCATCTACCTGTAATATCTTATTGATTGCTTTTGACAATGCAGGTTTCAGGTCCGCAGGATGCAAGTTCCCACTTTCATAGTCAGCCGCTAATTCTTCAAAATTCTTATAGGTCCTAGTGTGGGAAAAAGAACAAACCAAAAGATGAGCTAAAAAATTGTGCTGTGTTTACAAACCAGCTGAATGGATATGAGAAATGCATGAAATGACTCACTTGTCGCCACCATTCTCAGCACTTCGCTCAATTTGAATTCATTAAACCAAGGGAGGACGATATACTTGATGTACTCCAGAAGTGAAGTTATAGCCGGCAAAAATCGTGGTCATGATTACCTCAAAAACCGATAAAAATATTTGTTGAATCGTGGGGCAACACGTGTTCAGGGTATTAAATGCGAGAAGATGTTCTTCCTTTCAAGTGTCAGAGACTGTTCAAAAACTTTCCCGCTAAGAAAGGAATCTTCACCAACTTCCCGATAACACAAAGATATGTCATCGGAAAACAGGGGACTATCTGTATAGGGTAAAATTGGTTCATAATAAATGGTCAAATAGTAGCATGACACGTGGAACCAAAGATAGATAAAAATCAAGTCAAGTAACGATCATTACCAGATACAATCCGGCCGACATCGGGTAAATCCCGAGGGGAGCATGGTCAACAAGAGAAGATCAAGTATTTGCTATCGGGTATCATTCAATCGGAGAATATTCTCTAACATTAAGTGAGCAACCGCTACATAGAATATTTTCATTCATGGTCTACTGTTACATGCTCATCAGTGACTCTTTTATTATCATTTAAGAGGAGCTTGATCTTAGAATCTTGTTTCCTTATGTAAAGCTATAAATAGTAGGCTCACCAGTCATGGTAAGATACGTAAATTCTTTGCAAACATATGTTATATTATACTTTTGCTCTCAATTAAACAACTTTACTTGTTCTTTATCATTACTTTCACTTTTGTCCTTGGTGACATTGCGCTCGCGGTCAGGCTTGTATCTTTTTCAATTTCAATTGTTAAATCTCATTTTTAATCTTATATCTTTATCATTTTTTGATCAAATCAGTTCGTTTGTATTTAACCGTACCATTTTACGAGTAAATAATGATTCAAACATACTCAGGACACGGTAAAAAAATGTATGTGCTAGTCACTTTTCGGGTAGATTTTGGAAAATAATCAGTGTTTTTAATGTTCGTAGAAAGATACCACTTTCAGCATGAAACACCATGACAGTGTCATACAATTTTGAATTAGCTAGTCAGCATCACTTCACTCACGGTTGCTTTCGTCAAAGATTGAAGATCTATAGAGGTTTTTTGTAGATCCGGAAAGTTACCCCTGAAGTTACATAGCGCAAATTGGACCAAGGGAGATCCAGAACTAACTTTTCGAGGAACGCAAGTGTCCACCATGAACCAATAGACTCCAAGGAAAGTGGGATCCTCATTAACCACGACTAGCAATTACGCCCCAAATAATTGTAACTGACAGGATTTGCTCTTATTTTGGATTATAAGCAGAACGACTAGCAGATATGGGGGAGCAGTCCTTTTTTTTTTTTAAAGATTAAGACCTGGAATGTACATTTGAATACGAAGATGTGTATTAAGATTAAATGTCTGAATTTGAATACACATCTGAATATTAAGATGTGTATTAATATTTGGATACTAAATAATTAAGACTATTTATTTTCTCAACATATGGATATATAAGATTTATAGTTATTAAAAATTAGTAAATAGATAAAATAAATAAAGTACTAAATACTTTAATATTTTTATTAAAAAATATATTTTTAAATAATATGCCAATTCGCGGTGGCGGCGGCCAATAAGTGGTGTTAGTGAATGCTGACTGGAGGCGATAGTTGGTGGTGATTTTGATTGATGGTGGTGGTTCTGAGTAATAGCTAGTGGTGATTGGTATTGGTAGTTTCGGTTGAGGAATGTGGTGGTGAGTGGTGGTAGTTTGTAATAGTAAAAAGGGTCGTTTATGGTTGGTGATGGTGGTGGGGATGGTTGATGGTGCAATTGAGGTGGGTGAGCAGTAGATTGTGGTTGAGGACGATGGTGCTGGTGTTAGTTCATAATGATGAGGGTGATGGATGGTGGTAATCGATAATGGTAGTGTGGTGTGTGATAGTAGTCAATAATGTTAGCCGTGACGGTTATGGTTGAGGATGGTGGTTAGTGGTAGTGGTTGAGTACGGTGGTGGTACGTGCATGGTGGTTGTGAGCACGTGATTTTTGCTTCACGGAAATTACTCCAAAAGAAATCGAAAATAAAACAAGTTACCTTCGAGTATAATTTTGAGAATTGGCATGACATTTTTGCTAATTATTTTTGTCCGTAAATGTTTACTTTGTTGTAGTTAATCTTAAAATATAAGAAATACATGTTGCATGCATATTTAGGATTTAATTGTGCATTTAGGAATTAATGAAATTATAGTTTGGTTCTAAAAAAGGAAAATCGCAAAAAAAATTTATTCTTCTTTTATTTGTTCGTCATCGTGTGATTTTATTTTAATCAAATATTCTGATTTGTGAGTTGTTTGTTGTAAGTGTTAATTAATATTTGTGTAGTTTTATTTTTTTGATTTTACAATTTAATTAGGAATTTTTTTTAATTAGAAATTAAAGAAGGAAAAGAAAAGAGTGCAAAAATTGAGGAAAAGATTCGGACATGGGCTCATTTTTAAACCCAAAGAAAATTAGGCCCAAACACATTGATCCAATCCGTCCCCCAGACACAAGAAACGACGCCGTTTTGGCACCTTCCATCTGGACCGCTGGTCAAACAGATCCAACGGTCCAGTTCAGCTCTCTCATTAATCCAAACGACGCCGTTTAGGCATGACCAATCGGAGCCGTTCATCCCATCCAATCCAACGGCTCCAGACTTTCCCCAGATACCCGACCCACTGGTACCCGGATTGACCCATTCCCAACACTAAACCAAACGCGTCGTCCCTTTGAGTGAAAAGATCAAGGCCGTTGATCATCAATGATCCAACGACCGAAATTCAACTCCCCGTCCCGTATATAAACCCTTCTCTCTTACCCCCACGCCCCTAAGCCAGACCCCCTCCCTCATCCTCGTCTCTTTCAGAGACTGAACCCAAACACCCCTCAGAACCCTAGCGCCGCCTCTCCACCCCCTCACCATAAACCCGGCGACAACGATGCCGGTGACCACCAGATTAACACCCCTAGTGCACCTTGACCCCCTGGACACGGATCTGCAAACCGTTGGTTTCAAATCTTCCCCCATCGTCTCGAATCGAGCCAAACCTCAGCCTATGCCGATCCACCCCTAATGCACACCAGGTACTCCTCTGACCTCCCTTGTGACCAAACCAAGCCTGGTTTGGTTCGAATCTAACCAGAAAAACTCGAACCCCTAATCTGATCCCCAAGAACCCTCGAAATCCAAAACCTGGGGGTTTGTCCAATTAAACGAAGGGTTGAGGTCTAATAGACCTTAATCGAGGTGTTCTCAGTTGAGAACACTTCGATTAAAATCCGTTCGACCTCAAAAGAGGTCGAGTCCAGTTCGAGCCTGGTTCGTTTTGTTCTTAATCTTCCGAGATAAGTTTCTTTTCCTTCTGTTCTTGTTTGTGTTCTACTTGTATTTGCTTGCATGATTAGTTAATTTGTTTGATTTTTTCTGTCATCTTCTTTCAATTCTGTCCGTCTTCATAAGACCTTTTATGTAGTCATTTTTCTTCTGATTGTTTGTTACTTGTACTTACCAGTGAATTATGTGTCCAACCTGTTTAGAATCATAGGATAGTTAAGTTCGTGTTAAAATCCCCTGTTGCATCTGAAATCACTGAAAGCCATCTGACGACCTGCTTGATATATTTTATTGTTTGTTAGCTATCTGTTGTAGCTCATATGGTCAATTAAGTAAGTGTCGTCAACTAAACTCACTTGAAAAACTAGAAAATATAAGTCTGCTCATTCCAGTAGAATTTCTAGCATGATTCCTCTTCTCTATGTCAAGAAAAACTCGTATCAGTATGCTGGTTTCAGTATTCGTTTTGATCTTTGTTTGCATTCTCAATTGCTTGCTTGATCCTTTAGCTTTGAGTTGGTCAGGATTGGTTCCCAATATGACCAACTCATGCCATTGGATTAACTCCCCTGTTTGACTTAGTATTGAATCAATGAATGAATGAATTGGATATAGCTGTAGAACTGTAAGTTATCCTGAAACCAGTCTTAGGAGTAAGTCTATATAGGCTATAACCTCAGACTTCTAAGCTTAAGGGTAATACAATAAATCACAGGAGTTTCAGGGGTATTCTGGAGTTTAGAAGTTTTGAAATGTTTAAGTGTTAGTGGGCTGACAATAGGGTACTAAAATATTAATTAAACTAATGAAATTAATTGATCAATAGTGGGGGTGATAATATGTTAAGTACCTTTAGTAGCTGGAAATCAGTAACAACATGGGCTTGATGATAAAAAGGTGAAAATATAACATGAGAATGGTAGTGGAACCTGCTGTACAGTTGGATATTCACTACACTTTTGAACTTCAGAAGATTAAAATAGGAAAAAAAACTCCATGCCTAGAGGATCCTAAGTGAAAATGATAGTCATGAGGGTTTATTTTAAGCCATGGGCAGCCTGTCTTTGGGGGGGAGCTCTTCTCTTCTAATAGATATAAAAAGAGAACCAGAAAACAAAGAAAAGGAGGGGAGAGAGTAGACTGAAGGGGAGCAGAGTGTGGACTGAAAAGAAAAGGGGGCTGGAGAACAAAAAACTTCAAAAGAGAGAGATAAACTGAAAACACCGACTGAACTTTTGGCCCGTTTGAAAATTGCTCCAAATTGGTTTCTTTCTGGTTGTCTATGCTTTCTGGTTTAGTTATAAATTTTACGGAAAAAAAAATCACAAATCCTTGTATCTGGAAAGAATAGTTTGAGTTTTGGGTATTCGAAAGTTTGGTATAAGCTGCTTTGGTCTTGGAGTCCTGTTACTGCTGTTGTTGTTTCGTTGCTGCTTCTACTCCTGCTGTTGCATTTTTCAGCTCACTTCATTTGTTCCATTTGTTGTAATCAGGTACACATTCGAATCAAGTTTTGATGTAACTTTGAGTTGAAAGATTGAAAAATGGAAGTATTCATGCTTTGGCTTTCACATTTGTGCTTATGTAGTTTACCCCGCATCTGTGTTTTTTTTTTTTCAAAAATAGATACTAGTTGATATTGTAATTAATCTAAGTTTACTTTGGTTCGATACCGTTTGGGAAGGTAAACTGTATAATTTGATTTGGTTTTGGCTTGTTAATGAACTATCTAGTTTGCTAAATTTTGTTTAGTCAATAACTTTAATAACGTCACTAGTTTAACTGAAAGCTATAACAACAAAATTAACTAGTTTTAGATCCGTTATCTTACAATTAATAGTTAAACAGTCGAGTAGTGGACTAATTTCGATTTCATCTGTATTTAGTTTTGAATTGTCTTGGGCTGGCGTAATTTGGAATTAGCATTAATACAGCTGCTTAGTATAGTTTAATACAATTCAGGTTCATACAGCATTAGATACCTTATTCCTAGACCGTGAGTCGTAATTCAATTCGTGCTTAAGGTTGGTTCATTTTCAAATAGTTTCTTTTTTAAAAACAATAATAATAATTAGTTCCAATGGTTCAATTCGTCTAATAATGTGAAGTTTAAATTAGTTAAAGAATAATTTGTTTGTTTCGAAAATAGCGTTTGTCAATTCCATATTTTATTTATAATTTCGTTTTCTTTTGGTAATGCTCAATTATAGAATAAGGCACGAAATAATTCCCCGCTTTACAAATTCGAGTGCAATCTCCCGTTAGAATCTTTTGTAATCTAATAATTAATAAGAGGCCAGAGCTTGCCAAGCATGTAATTTAATTAGCATATATTTTCTTCCTTCATTTTTAGAGACGAACATAATAGAAAAAATGTAGTCACTGTAGGTTTATCCTTTTAAAAATAAAAATGAGACGAGCCTCGCCAAATAAAAATGCAAATTGCGGGGCCCTCAATAATTGGTCATAATAAATACTTAGATTTTTTGGGATGGACTGTTTAGTGAATTTCACTGCCTTCCCCAAAGATAATAACGCGTTAGACTCTTTAGGCGCGATTTAATTAAATTACCTTCTTAAATTCGGGTACGCATTTATATGACCCAAATCCAAATCTCAACGGAGTCGGAATGTATTATCAACCACGGACGCATCGATTGTGACGTGGTCCGAGATGCATTTTCACGATGTTGCAATTCCATAAAAATAAATAATAATACAAGCGGTTTAAACTTAATAAAAGCACACAAATCATGACATGTATTAAAATCAGATATTTAGCCATTATAACAATTTAAGCGACCGTGCTAGAACCACAGGATTCGGGGGTGCCTAACACATTCCCTCGGGTCAACAGAATTCCTTTTTTTAGAATTTCTGGTTCGCAGACTTCATTTGGAAAGTCGAATATTTTCCTCGAATTGGGATTCAAGATAAACCGGTGACTTGGGACACCAAAAGTCAAACCTTTCCCAAGTGGCGACTCTGAAATAAATAAATAATCTCATTTCGAATATTGTCACATAAATTGGAAAAACTCCTTCGCGCATTTACCCTTCGGGGAAGGCGCGCAAAAAGGAGGTGTGACAGCTCTGACGACTCTGCTGGGGACTTTCGAACCCAGAATCTCTGGTTCAGGGTTCAAGAATTCGAGCTTAGAATAATTGTTATATTTGGCTTTATTATCTGATCTTTATTACATGTTTGGGCATAACGTGCTAAATGTTGTCTTTTACCGCTTTGATATTATCTGAACTGTATATAAACTGTGCCGAAACCCTTCTCTTCTTACCTCCGGGGAGGAGCTTGCTGGTCGAGACTCCTTATTCTGTTAGTGTCATACCTTGAAATAAGAAAGAGGCCGGACAAGTTACAAAGCCGGACGATCTCGCGGGTCCCGGTACGTAACCCCCTCCTCGACTCGAGTTGTCTGCTCGGGTACACAGTCTAGAACAAATACCCAGGTTACGAACCTAGAATAACTCAGCTTCATGCCGGATCCCTAGTAGGAACGTTTGTTTGCATAATGTGCATTTGACTTTGGAGGCCCAACACAGGGGTTGGGTCTGTCTAGGACAGATGTACCAAAATGAAAAGACCATCCTGATACATCCTACTTGTTTTCTGTGCATTTATTTGTTTTGGACTTACATGCTGACCGGCTTTGGAGCATGTGGAAAATTAAAAAAAAAAGGAAAGAAATAGAGTACGGAGAGTTGATTATCTGTTTTAGAAAAAATAACCAATGTCAAAATAGTGTCGAAACTCCGCCAAATTTTTAGAAAAAATGAAAAAAAAAGGGAATTTGTTAAAAAAAATGGTTGTTTATTAGTCAAGAAAATTAAAAAAAAAAGAAGTAAAAAAAAAAGAAAGAAAAGTTTCATTTTTTTAAATAGTTTGTCGAAGTACACAAAGAGTATTTCCAAAAATGGTGTTTGTCAAAAAAAAAAAAAGTCTTTTTCCGAAAATAGTTAGTTTTATCGGTCCGAACTACGCCGGTTTGATTCTCACAGGATGTGAAATACGTAGGCAACCCTCATCGGATCCAACCTCCCCTTTTTCAGAAATAGCCAAAATGTCAGAATTTTAATTTCATCATAAATGAGTCAGGTGATGCTGTTTGTCAAGAATAGCCGAATGTTCCCGAAAGGGACGCCGGAAGGCTGACTTTGCATAAACAACCATTTTTGGTCATTGTTTGAATTTTGACCAACTTGCCCAATAGCCTTAGGATCCTCGTCCCGAGGCTCTGCGAGGTCATGTTCCCAATGTCGGGTCACTATTCTAAAAAAAAGGTCATAAATAAATCAAGTGATGATGTTTTCGTCAAAAATAGCCAAATGTTCCCGAAAGGGACGGCGGAAGGCTGACTTTGCATAAACGGCCACTTTCGATCATCCTTTAGAGTTTGGGTCGATTAACCCGCATAGCCTTAAAATCTTCATCCCCGAAGTGCTGAAAGGCCGTGTTCGAAAATTAGATCCCTCTTTTCTAAAAATAGTCAAATCATTTTTCGAGTCAAATTATTTTTGCTTAAATCACCTAAATAAATGTGCAGGATGAGCACAATGCAAAATGAACGCTTTTCGATAATGACTAAAATCCCTGTCAAGTTGCGGCTATGGTAGAATGATCTAGGTGGTGAAGGGCAAGATGAGGTCAAGAGATATCTGAAAGGTCTCACGGGTTTATTGGAAATCCAGCCTCGGGGAGATATCATAAGAGCTTTGGTCACCTACTGGGACCCGACACACAATGTCTTCCACTTCTCCGATTTTGAACTCACCCCGACTCTGGAGGAAATAGCCGGGTACATCGGAAATGCTGAAGTTCCATTAAGGCAAAAATACCTGGTTTCCCCAAGAGCTGTCACTGTGCATCATTTCCTAGATTCATTAAAGATACACAGGACGGTCCATAACCCAGATTTGGCCGCAGGTTTCTGTAGTCCGCGCTTCATATACGATAGATATGGTCATATAGGAGGGTTCAACAATCCGGTTAACAAGCTATGCAGCAAAGGTAACCGTCAGAAGTGGGATGAGCGTAGACGGGTGGCTTTCATGATAACATTTTTGGGCCTTTTGGTGTTTCCAAGGAAAGACGGAAACATTGATCTGAAAATATCTGGGGTCGTCAGTACTTTGCTCACTCAAAATGAAAGCACTCTCGCGCCCATGGTAGTATCTGATATCTTTCGAGCTCTCACAGCCTACAAAGCCAGAGGGAATTTTTTCGAGGGGTGTAATTTGCTGCTACAAATATGGATGACTGAACATCTTTGCCACCGTTCTGAGCTTTTGAGTTATGGTTCCTCGAAAAAGACTTGCATAGAAGAGTTTTACACGAGAATCAAGGAGGTCAGTCTACCCGAGGGAGTTACGGCGTGGACGTCATTCTTTCGAACCCTCACCGCCAGCCAACTACAATGGACACTAGGATGGTTGCCTGTTGATGAGGTCATATATATGCCGACCGTTAGGACCCACTTTCTATTGATGGGACTTAAGAGCATTCAGCCTTACGTGCCCTATCGTGTTTTGAGACAACTCGGGAGATGCCAGATAGTGCCACACGAGGAAGATCTTAGTGCTCGAGCAATTGAGATTAGCCCTGACGGACAATTTCCTGAAACAAAAGTCCGCCAGATCTGGAATGAATGCCAATGTTTGAAAGCAGATACTTGTTTGCAGGATCGGGCCAAAAGTGAAGTGGCACCAGGTTACCTTGCGTGGTACAGAAGAGAACTTGAGCACGAAAGGCCGGCTAAAAGACCCCATATCCTGAATTTTTGCCGAGTCATCACAAAAGCAATGGGATTGGTTAGCAAAAGAAAAAGGCTATCGTGCTGAAATCGGTAAATTGAAACGACAAATCGAAGGTCTAAAATATGAGCACAACGTGCAAGCTGCTACTGATCTGGGAGAAAAGAACAGGTTGACCCAGGAAAACGAGACGCTCAGGGCCCAGATCCAGCAGATAAGGGTAGCCGTTGATAACCAATAAAGGAGCCGGTCGGATGAGCGACTGATAAAAGGTTTAAAAATGAAAATTGGTGAGTGCCAGAGTGAGTCGGAAAATTTTGAGAATACCATAGCAGGACTCGAGGCACACTGGGCAAAAAGGACAGAAGAGCGTAACTGGTACCTGCAGCAGTTGAAAAGGGATCACAAGCAAATCATTGCCAATTTGAAGAGAAAGGTGGTCACTCTTGAGGACAGAGCAGCTGAGCAAGCCCGAACCTTTGAAGCTGAAAATAGACATTGTTACGATTTACTGGCCTAGATAGAAGTAGAAATTCAGCAGTGGCAAAATCAACATCTCCAGGATTCTCGGGTTTTGAAGGCCCGTAATGATCAAATAGAGCGCCTACTCATAGAAAAGAGGCAAACCAGGGATAAGATTAAGACCATTGCCCATGCCATCATCAGGAGGTGTCTACGATGCGAAGATATGACCAGCATTACCTTTTTCTCGGCAGTGATGATTTATGTCAAACAGACCATATATGAGCTGGAACAACTTGTAAGGGACCTCACACCTAAGCCCGCGGCAAGGCCGAACGATGCCCCGCGGGCGCCAATTCTTGAAACTTTAATGTATTTATAGGTCGAGTCTGTATTTTCCATCTTGGCATCTTTTGTTTGTCTTTTCGCATCAGGGTGTATCAGTAGTTGTTGAGTTTGTATTTATTTCAAGTCTGTTATTTTCCCTTTTTTTCAAAAATGTTAGTTTGTAATAGATTGTTTCAGTAATAAAAGAAAATGCTTCTTTATTTTTACACTTGTTTGTCTTGAACTACGTAATGATCTGATTCACGCGGTATCGTGATACGTAGGCAATCCTCATCGGATCCGGTCACATTTTTAACTTCAATAATAAAAAATAAAAAAATATATAATAATAAAAAATAATAAAAAATAAAGGGGAGCATAAAGAGAAGCCAGAATGACGCATGTCATCGATGCAAACATGTAGAAATTCACTTAACTATATAGGTGCATCACACCCCAACGTGAGTTTACCTGTCTGTTATTTGTTTCAAACTAACCGTTTGCTTGCTGCTAAGTCCAGGTTTTTAAAAGGTGGTTTGGTTTGGTGGAGGTCTGGCCTCACATTCATACTTTACGAGGTCGAAAGGAAGTGTTCAGTTGTCCGTCACTAAGTCGAGAGGAAGTATTCACACTTACTTCACGAGATCAAAGGGGAGTGTAGATATGTCTTCAGAAATTTCTTTGCCGACAATTCCTATCTCCGAAGAGAGTTCAATCTCGGCCATCCCAACTTCCGAATCAGCAACTGCTGAAGAAAACAGAATCTTGCGGCTTCGCATGTTGGAAATGTTGGATGACTGGAACAATGGAAAAGAGCCGTCGAGTGTAATCCCTGGATTCCCCGAGTTGTTCTCTAGGAAAAGTGGGACTTCCAACGTCCCCATAAGTTATCCAAATACCTCATTCGGGTACCCTACCATTTCAGCCCACTCCACTGGATCACCCTCTGATTCTTATCCCCGGACGTCAACGACAGATGTGGCTACAAACATATTCACCGCACCGCCCTGTCCAATCGTGGCACAACCCGCTACACACAGGCCTAATTTTGACTCTTCCTCATTCACATTTCAAGCTCCATCCTTCTCACTGGAACCAACTCGGTTTACCATCAGCACTCACCCTCAACAGCCTCAATACGAGTTTACGCCTGGGCAAGACCAAAATCCCAAAGATTTTGAACAAGAAGAAATGGCAAAAAGAATGAGGAGCCTCGAGCAGAGTTTTAAAAATATGCAAGGTTTAAGCGGGCAGAAGAGTGTTTCCTATATTGATCTGTGCATGTTCCCTCACGTGCACCTGCCCGTAGGTTTCAAAACACCGAAGTTTGAGAAATATGATGGGCATGGTGATCCCATTGCTTGTAAGCACGTGATTTTTGCCCTATGAAAGAATTACTCCCAAAAAATTCAAAATAAAATGATTTTTCCTTGGTGTGCAATTTTTTGAATTTTTGTGGTATTTTTGTATATTTGTCTGTGCATGTTTATTTGTTAAATTAATAAAAAATACAAAAATATGTCGCATTTTGCATTAGGATTTAATTCTACAATTGTTAGTAATTAAGTTTGTTTTACAAAAATTGAAAATTACAAAAATAGGCATCTTTTGTATTTTTAGCATTTAATGTCCAATTGTATAATTTCATGCTTAATTATTACTTAATTGTGTGTTAATTGTTATTGGGAGTTAATTTGCGCTTTTATAAATTAATTTAGTTCTATATGATAGTTTAAGGATTTTTAGAATTTAGTTTTAGAAAAATAAAAGAAGAAAAGAGAGCAAAAAATAAAGAAAATCGGAATTGGGCCTCTTCTTCAAATTCAAGCCACAGGCCCAAATAATACCCAACCTTCCCCATGACCCGGTCCATCTCCACACGGGTCGACCCGGTCCATAACCCAAATACCCAACACCCCATATCTTACATTTGACAAAAAAACAAACAAAACAAAAAGACAACAAAAACCCTAAACCTAAAAACAAACAACATCCGCCACCCCCCTCATTTTCCTTCTTCTTCTTCAAGCTCCAAATGACCTCCATCCATGGCTGCCCCGTCTTCAGCTTCTTCGTCCCAAGCTTCATCTTCATCGTCAAACAATATCCGCCATTGACGAGCTCGTCAAGCTCCCATGGCTGTGCATCTTTTTCTCCTTCTTCTTCTTCTTCGTCGACCTGCTGCGTTGCTACTCCGTCTTCTACTTTACCTCCATTCGTACTGTTTTTTCTTCTTCGTTGCGTCGTTGCTTACTGCTGCTGCGTCTGCCATGGTTAGCTCCCTCACGTCCATAAACGACCAGCCTTGTCGTTGTTGCTTCATCTTCTTCGTCGCACCATGAACACCCAGCTCCAAACGACCATCGTCGTCATGCTCCACCACTGCTGCTGCCGCTGCTACACCACTGCTGCTGCACTGCTCCACCACTGCTATTCCGTCACTGCTACTGTTCCCATGGCAGCCACTGCTATTGTTCCGTCGTTGCTACTGTTCCCATGGCTGCCGCTGCTATTGTTCCGTCGCTGCTACTATTCCTTGCCGCTGCTACTGTTCCCATGACTGCCGCTGCTACTGTTCCGTTGCTGCTACTGTTTTGTGCTGCTACTGTTTTGTGTTCGTTTCTTTCGCCATGGCTGCCATCGCAGCTTGTCGCTTCGTCGTCTTCAAGTCCGTTTATGTCAAAGTTTCGTTGGTTTCGTTTAAAGTTCGTTCGAGTTCGTCGTTGGTCATTTACGGTTAGTTGGTTTAAGTTTTATTTCGTCCGTAATTTGTTTGATATTTTCAGATTTGAAATTAGTATAAGTTTGTTTCATTTTTCTTATTTATTTTTAGATAAAAATTGATTAGTTTAATTATAATGTTGTTAAGATTTAAGTTGAAGATTCAATTAATTATTTTTCAGTTTGTTTTATTAATTTAAAAGGATTTAATGTTAATATAAAAGAATGTTAGTTTAAATCGCCTGAATCCGTTGTTTGTTGTAGATTAAATTCGTGTTCATTTTGTTTAAAGTTCGTTTTTAATTCAGTGATTTAATGAGAAGTTATGTTTTGGTTTTTAATTTTTTGAATCATGTATCTTTGTTATAATTTTATTGGAGTTAATTAAAAAGATCAATTGATTATTTGAAGTTTAGTGATTTGAATATGTTTATTTGTTTTGTTTAAGCTTAATTCGAATTTGAATAAAACTTGCTTGTTATTGTTGTTGAAACTTTTCATTTATGTTCATACTTTGTTTGATTGTTCTTGAATCCGAAATTAGTATACGTTTGATTTTCTTGTTTGTTGTTTATCATTTATGATTATTTCTTCAGTTTGCTTCATGATCTTGTTTAGTTTTAATATAGAAATTTTTGGTTGTAATGTTGTTAGATTTAATTTTAAGTTCAAATGATTATTGAATTTAGAAATCTGAATATACATGTTTGTTGTTGTTGAATCTGAAAGTAGGTTTGTTTGTTGTTAAAAATATTGTTCAATCAAGATAATTTTAGTTGTTTCTTTGTTGTTCATCATTTAGTTTGAATTTGTTGTTAAAAATTTTGTTTAGAAATTGGTCATATTTGCTGTATTTTGGTTGAAATTAATTAGGTGAATTGGTTATAGCTGATGGGGGTAGTTTGGTAATTTGCAGTACGTTCAGGGGTAAAATGGTAATTTCAGTAAGGGCAGAGGGGTATTTTTGGAATTAAAATTCTGAATAATTATTTATTTTGAGTGTTCTTTCAATTAAAATTAAGATAATATTAAAATAATCAATGATGAGGGGACAATATATAATGGTGGGGAATAATGCAATTGTTTAATATAAGCATGGGGGACAAGATATAATGTGGTATTTGTTTAATAAAGTGGGGGACAAAACATTAGGTAGTCAGATTAAAAGGGGGATGAGTGAAAGATAGTGGGTTTTAATTTTTTTTAATGCTGAAAGATGTTAATAAAAGGAAGGACTTGATCAGATTTTGGAGGGGAGAAAAAAGAAGAGAGAATACAGAAGATAAAAAAGAAAAGAGGAGAAAGATTTTGAGGACAGAATAAAAAGAGAGAAGACAGAAAAAGAGACAGAAGAAAATTTTAAGAGAGAGGAAATTTCGAAAAATATTAAGACTCCAAAAATAAAAAGAAAAACATTCTGGAAATTCAAAAGAAGAATAGGATACACTTGATATACAATTTAAGTATTCTGATATACGGATTCAGAAATTAAGGGTTGAACACTAACTAGTCTTTCAAAATCTGAAAAGATTCCCTTTGCTTCTGTCCGTTGATTGCTGTTGGTGTTTCTGGATTTTTGTCTTGATTTTAAAATCTGTCACTAAGTTTCTCGTTGCTGGTTGTTACTGGTTGCTGGGTGTTGCTGTTGTTGTATGCTACTGAATTTCTGCTGATCTCCCTTTTCTTTTGCTTCCAATATCAGGTACACAACTGACACGCTGGTTACTGTAAACTGAAATATGAAGCATGAATACGAAAATGAAGAGTTGAAGTTCTAAATTTATTTTAATTAAATTCTGAATTTTATTTGTATATATAAATTATTTAGCTTACAAAAATCAGAATCATGTAGCTATTTAATATATATAGTGGAACATCTGACGATAGCTTAAGGGATGAACTATCTAAATATTGCCTAAAAATAAATAAATGGTGTAGTAATTCCGTCTAGTTAAAAATCAAACGAATAGACCATTTCGGAACTTGGTAGGAATGTTGTTTAGTTAAATACTATTGGTTAATTTCAGCATGTAAATAAATTAAGACATTTTCTCTTTCATTTTTGTAGAGACAAATTTAATAGTGAAAAATGTAGGCATTTTAGGATTGTTCTTTAAAAATAACTGAGATGAGCCTCGCCAAAAAAAAAATACAAATTGTGGGGCCCTCAATAATTGGTCATAATAAGTACTTAGAATTTGGGATGGACTGTTTAGTGAATTTCACTGCCTTCCCCAAAGACAATAACGCGTTAGACTCTTTAGGCGCTATTTAATTAATCTTACCTTTTTAAACTCAGGTGCGCATTTCATGCGACCCAAATCCAAATCCCAAAACATTGACTAAAAAATGTGTTCCGGATTACGGGTGCATTTCATGTGACGCAATCCAAAGACATGTTTTTAAACAATGTTCACATTCTTTTTTAAAATATAATAATAAAAGTGGTAAAGAGTTAAAACTTGCACAAGAGCGCATAATTGTATAAAATCAGATAAACAAGCCGAATATGACTGTTGAGCGACCGTGCTAGAACCACGGAATTCGGGAATGCTTAACACCTTCTTCCGGGTTAACAGAATTCCTTATCCGGATTTCTGGTTCGCAGACTGTAATATGGAGTCATTCTTTTCCTCGATTCGGGATTTAATTGGTGACTTGGGACACCCTAAATCTCCCAAGTGGCGACTCTGAAATAAATAAATAAATCCCGTTTCGACTGTCCTTTAACTGGAAAAACTCCTTGTACCCTCGCGGGGGCGCCAAAAGGAGGTGTGACAGTTCTGGCGACTCTGCTGGGGATAAAACCCAGAACCACTGGTTCAGGGTTAGAAATCGAGCTTAGAATAAATTGTTATGTTTAGCTTTATCTGATTTTGTTACATGATCTGTGCTTAATGTGCTAACTAACTGCTTTTACCGCTTTGATATTATCTGAACTGTATATAAATTGTGCCGACACCCTTCTCTCTTCACCTCCGGGGATGTGCTTACTGGTTGAGACTCCCTATTCTGTTAGTGTCAACCCTTGAAATAAGAAAGAGGTCGGATAAGTTACTAAGCCGGATGGCCCTTTGGTTCCCAGAAAGTTGCCCCCTCCTCGATTCGAGTTGTCCGCTCGGGTACACAATCTAGAACACCAACCCAGGTTTTAAACATAGAATAACTCAACTTTATGCCGGATCCCTAGTAGGAACGCTTATTTGCATCATGTGCATTTTGACTTAGGGGACTCAACACAGGGGTTGGGTCTGTCTAGGGCTAGCAACCTGAAATGAAAAAGACCATCTTGATGCATCTTATGTGCTACATGTTGCATTCCTTCAAGGGTAAAAGGGTCATTTGGCGGACCAATGATAATTGAGAGTGAATGAAAAGGAAAAAAGGAAAAAGAGAGGGTGAAGTGCGAAGATAAAGCAAATAGGGCCCGGTTATGTTTTATCTAAAAAAACAAATTTAAAAAAAAATGAAAAATTCAAAAAAAAAATTCTTTGCACTTTTTATCATTTATGAAAAATCAAAAATAAAAAAAAGGGAAAAAGAAAATCCAAAAGATTTTACATGTTTCATCACCTTTTAAGAAAAAGCAAAAGAAAAAAAAGATATGTTTTCTCTGAATTAGTTATTTTTTTATTCTCACCCGTATCCAATCTACCCGAACTACGCGGGTTTGATTCTCACCGGATGTGAGATACGTAGGCAACCCTCATCGGGTCCAACCCCCCCTTTTTTGCTAAAATAGCCAAAAAACAAACAAATAAACAAAAAAAACATGTCAAAATTTTAAATTTTGTCATAAATAAGTCGGCTGATGTCCAACCTCCCCTTTTGCAAAAAAAAAATAAAAAAAAAATATAGCAATATATATATATGTCAAATTTTTAAATTCATCATAAAGAAGTCGGGTGACGCTGTTTTGTCAAGACATAGCCGAATGTTCCCGAAAGGGACGCCGAATGTTCCCGAAAGGGACGCCGGAAGGCTGACTTTGCATAAACAGCCACCTTTTGGGTCATAAATAAGTCGGGTGATGCTGTTTTGTCATAAATAGCCGAATGTTCCCGAAAGGGACGTCGGAGGGCTGACTTTGCATAAACAGCCACATTTGGGTCATTGTTTTAGATTTGGTCCAGTTGACCCACACAGCCTTAAAAATCTTCGTCCCTGAGGCGCTGAAGGGCCGTGTTTGCAACACCAGGTTTTATTGTAATTTGAAAAAAAAAACAAAGAGTCAGCGGTCAGGAGAATACCGTTTGGGCTTTTGGTCAGTGTCTTAAACCGTTCTTGCCGAAATAGCCTTAGAGTATCTTTTAGTTATCGAAAGGCTATTTTCGTAAAAGAACGGACAAGTTTGTAAAGTGTCATAAAATAATCCTCCACGGCCTCAAAATTCATGTGGGATTTGGAAAGGGCCACATTTGCAAAAATAACCGTTTGGTTGCATTTGTCAAACGGAGAAAGGGAGCTGGCCTTTTGTTTTAAGGTTGTAAATCTTTTGACTAGAATATGTGGGTTGTTTGATTTTTGAGTTTGTTGGTCATCTTTCAACCTTTGAAACCCAGTTTGTTTTATTATGAAAATCGATAAAGAAAAAAAATATCTCATTGTTGTTACCTTTCATTTTGTCCGAACTACGCAAGGTCTGATTCATGCGGGGTCATGATACGTAGGCAATCTCCATAAGATTCTACCACAACAAAAAAGAAAAAAGAATGGAAAAAAAAAATGAAAAAAAAGAAAAAGAAAAAAAAAGATGTTGTTAATAATGAGGACCGACTGAGTCCATTCTAACCTGTTTTGCTTTGAATCACAAAGAAAGTTAAGGTGGTTGGATTGTGGTAAGCCGGATACACAAGATCCAGAAGCACACTTTGCGGGAATGAGGCCTGATGACAGAAGCACTCGAATCCTATTGGGAACTTGTTGACTGAGGATTGATGATATTGAAGTTGGTAATGGTCTAGGCAATACTGATGCGAAGCTCAGTGGCTAAGATGCCAGTTTTGATAAAGTGGGAGGATGCTCCGTTCCTTGGTTAGCAAGAGAGAAGCTTTTGGTGGCTTATTTTGTTGTCATTTCTGTTTCTCCGGATTATTAGGGTTGTAATTCGGATATTGTCTTGCGTCAAACTTTCTTATCTTTCCATTTTGTCATAGCGGTTTGTTTAAGTTTTGTCCAGGCTGTTTTAGGATTTTATTTTGGTTTGTTTCGTTCGTTTTGTTATTCAAACCATTTCACCGGTAATCTAATGCAAAATCCGGTCTTTTATTATTTCCAGTCATCTTTTGTTTGGTCCTTTTATCATTTTTGTTTAGCGCCGATTCTGGTGACATGACATGCGCACACAGTTTGGGCCTGATCTTAAAAGTTAATCATAAAACCATTGGGAGGTGATTAGAACATTTAAAAGGAATAAAGATGGTTTGAGATTATTCGGAGCTCGAGTCATGTGGAACTGGGGAAAATAAAACATAAAGAAAAACCATAAAATCAAGTGAGAGTATTGCCCAATGGTGCTTTAAAAAGGACAAAAGAAAAAGGCAAATGTATGCATATGGTTATCAAGTCCGGCACAATCAGAAGATGTGGCGAATATTTAATGGTGTTGTTTGTGCTTGGCGTGTTTTGAAGACTGGAATGACGAAGGCATTTCGTTCTGCTACCTAAACACTTTATCCTTCGTTACCCCTTTTGAGCCTTGTTTATTTTTTTCTTTCATACCCCTCTTTCGGAATCAGTAGCAAAGAGTAGAAACACAAACATAAAAGATAAGAAAAGAAAAAGAAAAAGAAAAAAAAAGAAAAAGAAAAAAATTATCAACAAAATGACAAAAGAAAAATGAAAAAAAAGAAACGAAAAATGATAAAAAAACAAAAAAAAACAAAAGAAAGTCAGAAGAAAACAGAGGAATTGGGAACTACGTTCGACCTGATTCCTCAAAGAGGATACGTAGGCACCTCACGGCTCGGTCATGGTGTAATAAAAATTAAAAATTAATAAATAAATAATCCTCAAGCAAGAAATTGGGACAAGGGTTGCGCTTGTCGTAAACAAAGCAAGAAACTGGGGCAAGGGTTGCGTTTTGTTGTAAACAAATATGGCTCCGAAGGTTGTAATTTTGAACCCCAAATTTATGTGTTTTTGAGCCTTTAATACCCCTTCTTTCTAGACCTATCCAAAAACCCACATTACGGTCCAAAGAAGGACCTTCTGATCAGTCTGCAAAAGATGCCAAGTCAGACAAATGAGAGTCTTACCAGTGAACATAACACTCTGTTCCACAGCAGAAAGGACTCTAATTCCCAGCAGAAAGAGTCATATCGGCAACACTCCAAATCCCCAGCTGTAAAGTGATACAACTGAGAGAGTCTTATCGGTGAAAATCTTCACGGACACCATAAGACGATGAAAGCTGAGAGAAAAAAAAAACAAAATGAGAGAGGTTTGATAGTGAAAACCCTTTGGGCACTACAAGCTGAATAAGATTAAGAATCAGATGGGGAATCTCCAAGTGAAGATCTGGAAAGACGATTGACGGAGGAGGATAGGCCGCATGTGCATGTTACGACCATTAGAGTCGGTATCGGCATTTGATAGGTTTTTATTTATAGTTTCTTTTGTTAAAGAGTCATTTTTTTTCCTTTGTCTTTTATTCGGTTCCCTTTTGTTTATCTTTCTCCTTTCATAGAAAATTCCCCAGTAGATTCTGTTTGGTTAGAACAAGTGAGAGATGACTTCAAAATAGGCCATCAACTTTCCAATCATGCAAGATGAGATCTCACTAGTACATCCAAGTGGTATAGTCAGCAAGGAACAAGCGCGAGGCCAGTGTCAAGAAAGATATCCCCAGCAAAAAGGAATTGACAAAAGGATTGACGAGTGTCAAGAGGGATACCCTTGCCGAAATCAAAGGTTATAAACCTCAAGGCCAAGGCCTGTGGACAAATCAAGAAGAGCAATGGGCATGATTTGGGAAATTCATACGAGACTAAAAGGTCGGGAAAATGACAGTTTCTGAACTATGCCACAAAAGAAGAGGGATATCCCCAGCAGAAAGGGATCATTCCCAGCAAACAATATCATCCCCGCAAGTTTTTTTTGGAACGCAGAGCAGGGAAGGAAAAAGGGAAAAGTCATCCCAGTGGAGTATCACAACCAACCACCGCGCTTTAAACTAACAAATTTTGTTTGATTTGAAACAGGTAAAGGAAATGACATTGATGCCAGAAATGCATGCCACAAGGGATATTATCAAACTGGGGCAGAAAATTTTCCTTTCATTTAGAAAATTTTCTAGAAGTCAGGTACCCATTCGGGGAAGAATAAAGATAACACCAGTCTCAAGGGAAGTGGTCTTTGAACCAGTGTTGCCCCCAACATAATAAGTTTCAATGGAGGAAGTTGTTCCCCAGCGGACAGAACAAAGGGATGAAACTTGAGCTCAGAAAAGCAAAAGGCCAGTATCATTCCCAACAGCCTTCCGAAGAGTGAAGCACTAGTTTTGAAGGAATCAGAATCCCCCAGCAGTGTTATCCTCGACAGTGTTATCCCCAGCTGATAACATTTTATCCCCCGACAGGTAAGTAAATAATTCCCCAACAGTGTTATCCCCAGCAGTTTCGAGGAGTCCAACACAAGTTTGGTGAAAATCGGTATCCTTAGCATTTCCTTTCGGGGAAAGGCAAAACGAGTCTTAAGGGAGGTAGTCTTCAAAGGAAGAAGCTATGCAAAAAAAAAAAAAGAGAAAAAAAAGGGGGGAAGTAGTTTGCAGAGGAATGAAACATCCTACTTAAAAGGAAGTAATTTGGAAGGAGTAAGATAACATATTTACTCAGCAGATTTATCCTCAGCAGTGTTATCCCCAGCAGGGTTACTCAGCAAATCGCAGTGTTATCCCCAGCGGATCATCGAGATGTAGAAGCATCCTCGACAGAGTTTCGACCAAGTTTCAAGAGGGTCGGACAACCCAGGATGGGTAAGGAAGAAAAGGAAAATTCATCCCCAGCAAAATAATCCCCAGCAGGTACGAGGGAAGACAACACAAGTTTTTAAGGAAATGGTTTACCCTAGGAGACGCACTTCCTAAAGTTTATTTTACCCATAGGAGATGCATTTCCTCCTAAGTTTGTTTTTTACCCATAGGAGATGCATTTCCTCCTAAGTTTGTTTTTTTACCCATAAGAGATGCATTTCCTCCTAAAGTTTATTTTTACCCATAGGAGAGGCATTTCCTCCTAAGTTTAGTTTTACCCATAGGAGATGCATTTCCTCCTAAGTTTATTTTTACCCATAGGAGATGCATTTCCTCCTAAGTTTGTTTTTACCCATAGGAGATGCATTTCCTCCTAAGTTTGTTTTTTACCCATAGGAGATGCATTTCCTCCTAAGTTTGTTTTTTTACCCATAGGAGATGCATTTCCTCCTAAAGTTTATTTTTACCCATAGGAAAGGCATTTCCTCCTAAGTTTAGTTTTACCCATAGGAGATGCATTTCCTCCTAAGTTTATTTTTACCCATAGGAGATGCATTTCCTCCTAAATTTGTTTTTACCCATAGGAGATGCATTTCCTTCTAAGTTTGTTTTTTACCCATAGAAGATGCATTTCCTCCTAAGTTTAGTTTTACCCATAGGAGATGCATTTCCTCCTAAAGTTTATTTTTACCCATAGGAGATGCATTTCCTCCTAAGTTTGTTTTTACCCATAGGAGATGCATTTCCTCCTAAGTTTGTTTTACCCATATGAGATGCATTTCCTCCTAAGTTGTTGTTGAAATTAGGCATTTTTATTTTTAAAGTTGTTGAAATCTCGCCAACCTAAAGAAAGGAATGACATTTTATTTTTAAAGTTGAAGTCAGGAGCCCGCCTGAAGAGAGGAATGACATGTTAAAATTTAAGTTGTTGTTGAAATCAGGAGCCCGCCTGAAGAGAGGAAAGATATTTTATTTTAAAAGTTGTTGAAATATCGCCAGCCTAAAGAAAGGAATGACATTTTATTTTCAAAGTTGTTGTTGAAGCCAGGAGCCCGCCTGAAGAGAGGAAAGGCGTTTTATTTTAAAAGTTGTTGAAATATCGTCAGCCTAAAGAAAGGAATGACATTTTATTTTCAAAGTTGTTGTTGAAGTCAGGAGCCCGCCTGAAGAGAGGAAAGGCGTTTATTTTTCAAAGTTGTTGTTGAAGCCAGGCGCCCACCTGTATAATGAGAGGAATATTTTCATGTCTTAGTTAAATAGGCGCCCACCTGTATAACAAGGGAATACATTTCATGTCTTTACCATTAGGCGCCCACCTGTATAACAAGGGAATACATTCCATGTCTTTACCATTAGGCGCCCACATGTATAACAAGGGAATACATTTCATGTCTTTACCATTAGGCGCTCACCTGTATAACAAGGGAATACATTTCATGTCTTTACCATTAGGCGCCCACCTGTATAACAAGGGAATACATTTCATGTCTTTACCATTAGGCGCCCACCTGTATAACAAGGGAATACTTTTCTGCTTTTCATTTCTGTTCTAGGTCGCCCACCAGTATAATGCGGGAATACATTTCTGTCTTTTCATTTCATGTTCTAGGTCGCCCACCAGTATAATGCGGGTATACATTTCTGTTTTTATTTCATGTCCTAGGCGCCCACCAGTATAATGCGGGAATACATTTCTGTCTTTTCATTTCATGTCCTCGGTCGCCCACCAGTATAATGCGGGCATACCTTTCAGTTTTTCATTTCATGTCCTAGGCGCCCACCAGTATAATGCGGGAATACATTTCTGTCTTTTCATTTCATGTCCTCGGTCGCCCACCAGTATAATGCGGGCATACCTTTCAGTTTTTCATTTCATGTCCTAGGCGCCCACCAGTATAATGCGGGAATACATTTCTGTCTTTTCATTTCATGTCCTCGGTCGCCCACCAGTATAATGTGGGAATACATTTCTGTTTTTCATTTCATGTCCTAGGTCGCCCACCAGTATAATGCGGGTATACATTTCTGTTTTTATTTCATGTCTTAGGCGCCCACCTGTATAACAAGGGAATACATTTCTGTTTTCATTTCTTGTCCTAGGCACCCACCAGTATAATGCGGGAATACATTTCTCTTTTCATTTTATGTTCTAGGTCGCCCACCAGTATAATGCGGGCATACATTTCATATTTTTGCATTCAGGCGCCCACCTGTATAACGAGAGGAATACTTTTGAGTCTTATACTTCAGATTTTGAAATCAGTAACCCCACCGGAAGGCAGAAGGTTACAACAGGAATCCCCAGCAGGAAACAATAAAAATCCCCAGCACCGGAAAGCAGAAGGGGGCAACAAGAGGTCCTGACACAAATTCAAGTGCATGAGTCAAAATGAAGAAAAGACGCGTCTTGAAAGAAGCGGCCTGTGAACATTAAATTATGCCCAGCATAACAAATATGATGAAGAAAGCCGTATCCCCCGAGAAACCGCCGAAAAGCTTAATGAAGAAAGCCATATCCCCGGCTGACCAAGCAAAATGATGAAACTGGTATTCAGAAAGGCAAAAGGCCAGTGTCATCCCCAAATTCACGGAAAAAAAAGCACCGGAGGAAACACAAGCCGACAAGAAAGCAAGGCAACAAGAATAAGTTGCAGATAGATGAGATCTTATGATCCGTAGTCTAGCCTAGCTTCTTGTTTTCTTTTAAGCATGGTGTAATAAGGAGGTCAGCAAGCAGTAAAAGTAGCATGCAACAACAGTAACATTGCAGTCCCATGGTAGTCCCAGCTACCAAAACTTCCCGAACTACATTGACCTGATTCCTGTTTAGCCCAGGATATGTAGGAAACCTCTGAAGCAAAGGTTCGGTCAAATCTTTTAAAAAAAAATGCTTCACACGGAGTACTCGGATGGGCAAAAATCGCTCACTTTATCTTTGCACGAAAACCCTTCGTGTCTTCGGGCAAAGAGGGGCAGCTGTAAGCACGTGATTTTTGCCCTATGAAAGAATTACTCCCAAAAAATTCAAAATAAAATGATTTTTCCTTGGTGTACAATTTTTTGAATTTTTGTGGTATTTTTGTATATTTGTCTGTGCATGTTTATTTGTTAAATTAATAAAAAATACAAAAATATGTCGCATTTTGCATTAGGATTTAATTCTATAATTGTTAGTAATTAAGTTTGTTTTACAAAAATTGAAAATTACAAAAATAGGCATCTTTTGCATTTTTAGCATTTAATGTCCAATTGTACAATTTCATGCTTAATTATTATTTAATTGTGTGTTAATTGTTGTCACACCTCCTTTTTGCGCGCCCGCCCCGAAGGGTTAAATGCGCGAGGGAGTTTTTCCAATTTAAGTGACAATATTCGAAATGAGATTATTTATTTAATTCAGAGTCGCCACTTGAGAAAGGTTTGACTTTTGGTGTCCCAAGTCACCGGTTTATCTTGAATCCCAAATCGAGGAAATTTTCGACTTTTCCAAATGAAGTCTGCGAACCAGAAATTCTAAGTAAGGAATTCTGTTGACCCGAGGGAAGGTGTTAGGCACCCTCGAATCCCGTGGTTCTAGCACGGTCGCTTAAATTGTTATAATGGCTAAATATCTGATTTAAATACATGTTGTGACTTATGTGCTTTTATTAAGTTTAAAACCGCTTTTATTATTATCGTTTATTTTTATAGAATTGCAACGTCATGAAAATGCATCTCGAACCACGTCACCATCAATGCACCCGTAGTTGTTAACACATTTTGACTCCGTTGAGATTTGGATTCGGGTCACATCAATGTGCACCCGAGTTTAAGAATGTAATTTAATTAAGCCGCGCCTAAAGAGCCTAACGCGTTATTATTTTTGGGAAAGGCCATGAAAACGGCCTGTCCTGAATTCTAAATATTTATTATGTTTAGTTGTTGAGGGCCCCACAATTTATATTTTTATTTGGCGAGGCTCGTCTCTATTTTAGAAAGGATATCCTAAAGCGTCTACATTTCTATTACATTTATCTCTAATAAAATGAAAGAAAGAGGATTATGTGCTAATTACATGCTTGACCAACTTTGGATCCTTACTTGATTATCTGATTTTATGAGGCGTGAGTTATTTTGTGCCTTATTTCATGGATGAGCATGTTGTTAAATTGTCCGGGGAAATTAATATACAAGATTAATAGAACTGTTAAAAAGCTTATGATAAATGTTCTTCAAATCCGAGTTTGAAACTCGCTTATTTAAACCAAATCAGTGGAATTAACTTATCGGAAACTATTACTAATAGAGTTTGAACAGGATCCTGTGAACTATCTACAAAGATTCAATAAAACTAAATATCATATCTGGCAAGCTTAAAGCATTCTTTTCTATACATGCAGAATATTAGTTGAAGAGTTACCTAATTATCTGTGTGTTAAAACACTCATACATTCCTCATTAGACAACCCATTAAGCAAACGAAATCACAATTTAGGACAGACTAAGCTGCGATTAAGTACAAGGCTACCTAACGTGTTTCTTTATTGAATTACAAACAAAAAAATTAAATAGATCTTAATAACATTCGTAAAAAACTGTAACTGCAGCAAACGAATGATTAAACTCCTGCATATCTTTGATTTCATGCTTTCATTGTTACATCAGATGCAAAGTCTTAGTATGTACCTGGATGTTGGATACAACAGAAGAAGCAAGGGGTCAGTAGGACAATAGAAGCAACACCAAACAACAGCAGTAACAACAGATACAAATAGGACAGCTCCCAGTGCAAGATACAGTTAGAACCGATAAAATGGCAGAAAGGCAGCAGCAGACAATGCAGTAGGAAACAGAAATTCAGACAATCCAATTCCAAGGGAATCAACCAAGGCAAACCAAACCAACACACTTTAGCTGATACTTGAAAGAAAGGAAAACTGACTGAATAGGCTGAGCAGGCTAAGAATTGAACAAAAGCAGGAAGAAAACCAGTTTCTGGTTTCTGTATCTTTATCCCTCTTACTATCTATTTCTTTTCAAAATCCAATGTCCAATTTCAGTCTTGAAATCTATTTTTGGCTATCCAAAAGAATTCTTTTCCAGTTTTCTGTTTTTCAGAACTCAACTCTCCTAAAAATGTTCCCTCTCAATCCACTCTGTTATTATCAATGTCTGTCTGTGTGTGTGTATATCAAAAAAAATCCCCCTTAAACTGATGGAAGTTCCTGCTTTTATCAACCTAAAATCAAACCTTTAACAGCCTGTTTAGACCATCACAACACCCCTCCCATGTGTTGTCCTATTTTCAGATTCCACTTAGCTAATTAAGTATAAACAAACCCCATGATATTCCCTGGCAGACTTACTTTTGAGTAATGTTTATTATTTCTGAAACTAAAGCAGAGTATGGGCAGCAGGGGTGTGTCCTGACAGCACATGCTGTCCATTACTTTGTAATGCACATGCTGCCCAAGGTTGAGAGATGAGTAAACAATGCTATTAAAATCTGAAACCTAGCTAATAAATCAATCCTTTAAATGTCTTTCTGATTTGGCTAAACAAATTAATACCGAGTGGCAACAACACTAATCTGATTCAACAATGCTTCAGTAAATTACAAAAGCCTGAGTCAAATTGCTACCATTCTAACATGAAACCGATTGACGACGTATATCGATTCGACTATACTAGTTAAAACACATACAATCGAAGCCAAAATCAGACATTTAACAGTATCGAACACATGACTCGAATCATACTGATCAAGCAGAATTGTACTGGGGAATCAGTTGATCAGTCAAATTTGAGGTTCGACTAATTGCACAACACACACATATACACATTATCAGTAAAAATAGAAGAGGGACTCAATCAAACACAGAGGTTCAAGTAAGGTGGACAATCAACAGTTGATAAAAATTCAAAGACACAAATTACACAAGACATTCAGCCATACGAACAGACCTTTAAACCACACACGTACTGAATAACAAAGAGAAAACAAACTTACCTTAAAAACTTTGAAAACAGAAAAATCAACTCGTGTTTGAACAGACCCTTCTCAAGGTTGAACGGAATTTAATCGAAGTGTTTCTCAAATGAGAAACACTTCGATTAAAGTCCATTAGACCCTAATCTCTTGGTTCGAACAGGCACGGAACAGGCACGAGGAAACCTAGGGTTCTAGAGGGCAGATTTGGGTTTTGGGCTTTCTTGGTTAGATTCGGACCAAACCAAGTATGGTTTGGTCACGAGGGGGGTCCGGGGATTGTCTGGTATGAATCTAGGGCAGATCGGTGTAGATCGAGTTTTGCTCGAATCTTCAAATGAAGATTCGAGGACCTAGAGGATGATTCGAACTAAACGGTCCACAGATCCATGTTCAGGGGGTGAGATGGTCCTATGGTGTTAAGGTGAAGGCCACCGGCGTTCATGCCGCCGGCTTTCATGGTGAAGAATACAGGGGCGGCTAGGGTTTGGAGGGGAAGGGGATGAGGACGAAGGCTGGGGTCTTGGATAGGGGGGCAGGGTATGATAGGGACCTTATATATGGGATGGGTGGATTGATTTCAACCGTTGGATGAGGCGAGATGGACGGCTTGGATCTGAAGGCTTAAAAGAAACGTCGTCGTTTGGCTTAGTAGGGGTCAGAATTGGTTCGGGTAACGGGTCGGGTAATGGGGGTTATGGGTGAGAGATCCGAACCGTTGGATCAGCTTGGTTTGAACGGTCGTGATGGATTGGCATTGAAACGACGTAGTTTTGGTGTTAAACTACGTCGTTTTGTGGCCTGGGGGTGGGCTGTTCGGACTGGTGGCTTGGGCTATTCATTTGGGCCTCAGATTTTGAAATGGGAACGACCCAAATTCATTTAAAACAAATTTTACCCTCTTTTTCTTTATTTCTAATTTTCTTAACACACAACCTAATTAAATGAAACTAAAAAAAAACATTAATTAACAATTAATGTTTTTTATTACACGCATATAAAAATGTTAAAAGTAGGTAAAATTAAACAAGACAACAATTACGGACAAAAATGCATATTTATGCTTTTTTTTTCTTTTTAATGAACGGATTACGGTTCAAATTACGCGTGACACATACACATTTTTTTTTGTATTTTGTTTTAATAAAAATAAAAATTAGGTAAAAATCATAAATAATTAACAAAGTGCCATGTAAAATCCAAAAATTGTACAACAGGACCATTTGTTATTATTTTTTATTTCTTTTGGAGCGATTGTCGTGTAAAACAAAAATCACGTGCTCACAGCTGCCCCTCTTTGTTCGGAAACACGAAGAGTTTTCGCGCAAAGATAAAGTGAGCATGTATGAGCGATTTTTGCCTATGGACTACTCCTTGCGAAGCATGTTCTGAAAGTTTTGACCGAATCTTGCTTCAAAGATTTCCTACATATCCTGGGCTAAACAGGAATCAGGTCAATGTAGTTCGGGAAGTTTCGGTAGCTGGGACTACCATGGGACTGCAATGCTTGCTGTTACTACTGTTGCTGTTGTCACCGTTGCTTTACTGACCGCCTTGTTACAACCAAAGGAAAATTGAAACTGAACTATATACTTATATGCATGTCAACTGCTAGTTACAAGATCCCTATCTATGATTCTTTTGCGGCTTGATCTCTGGTCTTAGCTGATTGTGCTTGGAGACTTCGATCCGAATCTTGATGCTTGCGAGTTGCGGCGACTTGTTTAATCTCTGGGATACTGAGTGAGACGTGACTGGCAGAGTTCTGGACCTTAATCAAATCTTGGAGCGATCCGCCTTCCATTTTCTCTGGTATCTCGGGACATCTTCTTTTTGTCTTTTCTTCTTAGATTCTGAGTTGAGACTCATCTTGTGGGTCGTTTCGATCCGTGTGGCTCGAGGTTAGACCTGCGGGAAAAACAAATGAACGAAATTTTCTGCCCCAGTTTCACTAGGAAAAATTTCGTGAATTATTCGCCAAGAAGTTCATAAAATTGATGAAAGAAGGTATGAATGCTTAGTTCAGGGTTGGAGCCCTAATACCGACTAGCTGGGAGAAGTTCAGTTTAGAGTTGAAACTCTAATACCGACCAACTGGGGAAAAGTTCAGTTTAGGGTTTAAAACCATAATGCTGACTAAATGGAAAATTCAGTTTAGGGTTTAAAACCCTAATGCTGACTGAAAGGAAAGAGTTCAGTTTAGGGTTTAAAACCCTAATGCTGATTGCATGGAAAAGCTCAGTTTAGGGTTTAAAACCCTAATGCTGGCTGAATGGAAAAAAGTTTAGTTTAGGGTTTAAAACCCTAATGCTGACTAAATGAAAAATTCAGTTTAGGGTTTAAAACCCTAATGCTGACTGCATGGAAAAACTCAGTTTAGGGTTTAAAACCCTAATGCTCGCTGAATGGAAAAAGTTCAGTTTAGGGTTTAAAACCCTAATGCTGACTAAAGGAAAAATTCAGTTTAGGGTTTAAAACCCTAATGCTGACTGCATGGAAAAGCTCAGTTTAGGGTTTAAAACCCTAATGCTGGCTGAATGGAAAAAAAAGTTCAGTTTAGGGTTTAAAACCCTAATGCTGACTAAATGAAAAAGCTCGGTTTAGGGTTTAAAACCCTAATGCTGGCTGAATGAAAAAAGTTCAGTTTAGGGTTTAAAACCCTAATGCTGACTAAAGGAAAAATTCAGTTTAGGGTTTAAAACCCTAATGCTGATTGCATGGAAAAGCTCAGTTTAGGGTTTAAACCCCTAATGCTGGCTGAATGGAAAAAAGTTCAGTTTAGGGTTTAAAACCCTAATGCTGACTAAAGGAAAAATTCAGTTTAGGGTTTAAAACCCTAATGCTGACTACATGGAAAAGCTCAGTTTAGGGTTTAAAACCCTAATGCTGGCTGAATGGAAAAAAGTTCACTTTAGGGTTTAAAACCCTAATGCTGACTAAAGGAAAAATTCAGTTTAGGGTTTAAAACCCTAATGCTGACTGAAAGGAAAGAGTTCAGTTTAGGGTTTAAAACCCTAATGCTGATTGCATGGAAAAAGTTCAGTTTAGGGTTTAAAACCCTAATGCTGACTGAATGGAAAAAAGTTCAGTTTAGGGTTTAAAACCCTAATGCTGACTAAAGGAAAAATTCAGTTTAGGGTTTAAAACCCTAATGCTGACTGCATGGAAAAGCTCAGTTTAGGGTTTAAAACCCTAATGTTGGCTGAATGGAAAAAGTTCAGTTTAGGGTTTAAAACCCTAATGCTGACTAAAGGAAAAATTCAGTTTAGGGTTTAAAACCCTAATGCTGACTGAAAGGAAAGAGTTCAGTTTAGGGTTTAAAACCCTAATGCTAATTGCATGGAAAAGCTCAGTTTAGGGTTTAAAACCCTAATGCTGGCTGAAAGGAAAAAGTTCAGTTTAGGGTTTAAAACCCTAATGTTGGATGAATGAAAAAAGTTCAGTTTAGGGTTTAACACCCTAATGCTGACTAAAGAAAAAATTCAGTTTAGGGTTTAAAACCCTAATGCTGATTGCATGGAAAAGCTCAGTTTAGGGTTTAAAACCCTAATGCTGGCTGAATGGAAAAAAGTTCAGTTTAGGGTTTAAAACCCTAATGCTGACTAAAGGAAAAATTCAGTTTAGGGTTTAAAACCCTAATGCTGACTGAAAGGAAGAGTTCAGTTTAGGGTTTAAAACCCTAATGCTGATTGCATAGAAAAAGTTCAGTTTAGGGTTTAAAACCCTAATGCTGACTAAAGGAAAAGTTCAGTTTAGGGTTTAAAACCCTAATGCTGACTGGCTGGGGACAAAATTCGAGAACACTAACTGACCTTTTTTTTTGAATTTTCTTGTGTTAGTAGAAGATAAAAGGGAGTCTCGTGGAAACTTACCTTTCGAGTGAATTCCTTATTGCCAAAATATTTCTTGTTCCTACGTACCTTCTTCTTCGGGCGACACCTGCTTCTTGCACGGTTGTCTTGGATTATACCTGTTTCAACTTTTCAGACAAAGAACAATTGTTAGTTCGGACATGACGGTCGGTTCGGTGACCTTGATCGTTCCCAGTTGCTTTGTTGCGTCTTTATTTCTGTTGCGAAGTCCCGCCATTGATTTGATTCAAATGGCGAAACCCTTTAGACTGCTCAGGCTTGTATTTCTAGAAGCTGTGATGACTTGCCTCGTAAGGCTTTTTTTTTTCTTTTTTTTTTTTGTGTCCCGTTTTGCTTGGAGACTCTCAACGGGGATTTTATTGGAGGTATTCTGTGGGGATTTGTACCAAAGGAAGCTCTGTGGGGGAATATCTACAAAGTGGATTCTTTGTGTGGATTTTTGTACAATGGTGCATGCTGGGGATTTGTTTCAAAACGGGCTCTCTAGGATTTTTTGGGGTAAGCTTGTTGGGGAATTTTTACAAAGGGACTTGCTGGGGATGTGATGGGGATTTGTGTCCCCATTTTTATTAACAAAGGGAAATCCTGTGGGGATTTGTGCGAGGCGGACTTGCTGGGGAAATTCCTCTCTTTCCTCTTTACTTCGAAAGCCATCAGACATCATGATTCATCAGGTTTGGACAGACGTACCAATGAAACGGGGGGTTTTCCTTCATGAAACGGAATTCCGTGAAACCAAACCTGCCACCTGCCCTTTTCGGTGTATCTGGAACTTGGGGTTAAACATAAAAAGGGATTTGAAGAAAAACAAAGAAAGGGGAAAACGAATTTCAAGAAAGGAGTGTCCCTCTCGGGACGAGAAAGACTTATCTGAGGAAGATAATGCTGGCTTTAAATGACATGACATGCTCTTTGGACTGGACGCCTAACCTTCAATGAACTTGCGTTTCCCCGAACCAAAACGGATCTGTGATCCCAAATCGGTGGAACTTTGCCGAGACCTCCTTGGGTGGAGTCATTCTTTCGGCCAACAGCGCCCTTTGTGGGTTTTCGCTGGCTGACCTCTCTCATTTCTCTTCCTGTCATCGCTTGATAGCACTCTTTGCGAGTTTTTACAAACAAGCTCTCTCATTTTGGTTTCTCTACTCCCGTCACCTCGTGGTGCCCGAAGGTTTTCACAACGAGACTCTCTCATTTTTATCTCTCCATTTAGAGTGTGCCGGTCTCCATTCGTGACGCATATTGGCTTCCTACTATCTTTGGTAATTTGATCTGAAAGCTTGTGCTTGGCAAAGAAAGATAGACGATACTAACTTCTAGGCCGCTTGACGTGCCCCAGTTTCAATTTCAGGGTGAATGGGATTTTATTGTTGGTATGACTGAACCTCAGGGAGAGGCTGCCTACGTATCCTTTCGGAATCAAGTCAAACGTAGTTCAGGCCTCAATCAATGTTTTGTTTTGTTTTTGTTTTTTTTTGTTTTTTTTTGTTTTTTTTTGTTTTTTTTTGTAAGCGGCTCAAAGGTTTGTAGAGAGAATTGGGTAGTGTTTGGGGAGTAGTGGGGAATAAAACCTTCGTCATTTCAAATGTGTCAAGACTACTGGAGTATAATTCAGACGTAGTATCTTTTGACTGCATCCGCATTTACTGCTGTTTCGGGGTCATTTCCTTCGATATCACCTAAATACAATGCTCCTCTCGGCAATATCTTCCTTATGATGTATGGGCCTTTCCAATTTGGAGCAAACTTCCCTTTTGCTTCCTCATGATGCGGCAGAATACGCCTCAGTACCAGCTGACCTACTTCGAAATTCCTGGGTCGGACTTTCTTGTTGTAAGCACGGGCCATCCTTCGTTGATACAACTGTCCGTGACAAACCGCGGCCATTCTCTTTTCATCAATCAAAGTCAATTGCTCTAACCGAGTCTTGACCCACTCGCTGTCTTCGATTTCTACTTCGACAATGGTTCGAAGCGAAGGAATTTCTACTTCTGCCGGTATTACAGCCTCGGTCCCATAAACCAAAAGATAAGGAGTCGCTCCTACTGACGTGCGTACCGTAGTACGATATCCCAACAACGCAAATGGTAACTGCTCGTGCCACTGTCGGGAACCTTGGATTGTTTTTCTCAAAATCTTCTTGATGTTTTTGTTCGCCGCTTCTACAGCACCATTGGCCTTTGGCCGATAAGGAGTAGAATTCCTATGCGTTATTTTGAATTGCTCGCATACATCTCCCATCAAGTGACTGTTCAAGTTTGCTGCGTTATCTGTAATGATAGTCGCAGGAATACCGAAATGACAGATAAGATTTGAGTGTACAAAATCCACTACAGCTTTTTAGTGACCGACTTGATAGTGACAGCCTCTACCCATTTTGTGAAGTAGTCTATGGCAACCAGTATAAATCTGTGTCTATTTGAAGCCTTCAGCTCGATTGGTCTAATGACGTCCATGCCCCAGGCGACAAATGGCCAAGGCGCAGACATGGGATGCAGTTCTGTGGGAGGTGCATGAATCAAATCACCGTGCACCTGACATTGATGACACTTCCGAACGAAGCTAAAGCAGTCTTTTTCCATGGTCATCCAGTAATAACCTGCTCGAAGGATTTTCTTTGCTAAAACATACCCGTTCATGTGAGGTCCGCACACACCTGCGTGTACTTCGTGCATGATCTTTCTCGCCTCCTCGGCATCGACACATCTTAGGAGATTGAGGTCCGGGGTCCTCTTGTACAACAATTCACCGCTCAGATAGAAACCACTTGCATGGCGCCTAATGGTTCTCTTTTGATCTCCAGTAGCATGCTCGGGGTATTCTTGCGTCTTCAAGAACCTCTTGATGTCATGGTACCAAGGCTGCGTATTTGATCCTGCCTCGATTACATTGCAGTAACCGTGTCTTTCCCTGATTTGGATTTCCAAAGGATCGACGTGGGCGTTGCCCGGGTAGGGTAGCATTGAAGCCAGAGTAGCAAGTGCATCTGCCAGTTCATTGTGACACCTCGGGATATACCTGAACTCTATTGATGTAAAGCGCTTGCCGAGGTCCTCCACATGCTGTCGGTAAGGGATAAGTTTGACATCCCGAGTTTCCCATTCGCCTTGGGCTTGCCGGATAATCAGGTCAGAATCTCCCATAATCAGTAAGTCTTCAACATTCTGATCGATCGCCATATGCATGCCCATGATGCAGGCTTCATACTCAGCTGTATTGTTTGTGCAAAAGAAACGCAGTTTAGCTGTGGCGGGATAATGCTGACCAGAAGGCGAAATCAAAATTGCCTCAATCCCTACACCTTTGGCATTCACGGCTCCATCAAAGAACATCTTCCAAACATGAGCGTCCTCTGAGACCATTTCTACGGTATTCACTTCTTCGTCGGGAAAGTAAGTACTCAATGGCTGGTATTCCTCATCGACCGGATTTTCGGCCAAGTGATCCGCTAGCGCCTGGTCTTTCATTGCCGTGCGAGTGACATAGACTATGTCGAATTCGGTAAGCAAGATTTTCCACTTAGCCAGTCTCCCAGTAGGCATTGGTTTCTGAAATATATACTTCAAAGGATCCAACCTGCTTATGAGGAACGTAGTGTGGGCTTGGAGATAATGTCTCAGCTTTTGAGCAACCCACGTGAGAGCGCAACATGTCCTTTCCAGCAGGGTGTATTTGGCCTCGTAGCCGGTGAATTTCTTGCTCAAGTAGTAGATTGCTTGCTCTTTCTTTCCGGTTATGTCGTGTTGCCCGAGGACACAACCGAAAGAGTTCTCCAAGACCGTTAGGTACAAGAATAATGGTCTCCCTGGCTCTGGAGGGACCAAAACTGGGGGATTCGAAAGGTATTCTTTGACTTTATCAAAGGCTTCTTGACACTCAGCTGTCCATTTGATCGTCGCATCTTTCCTTAACAACTTGAATATGGGCTCACACGTGCTTGTCAGCTGGGCAATAAATCGACTGATGTAGTTTAACCTGCCTAACAAACTCATCACATCTTTCTTCGTTCTCGGGGGAGGTAGATCCCTGATGGATTTTATCTTGGTTGGATCTAGCTCGATACCCCTCCTGCTTACGATGAAGCCCAAAAGTTTGCCCGACGGAACTCCGAAAGCACATTTGGCTGGGTTCAACTTCAAGTCGTATTTCCTTAGTCTCTCGAAGAATTTTCTCAAGTCTTGGATGTGATTATCCTGCGTCCTGGACTTGACTATCACGTCATCCATGTACACCTCTATTTCCTGATGCATCATGTCATGAAAAATGGCAGTCATGGCCCTCATGTAAGTAGCCCCGGCATTCTTCAGACCAAACGGCATGACCCGATAACAGTAGGTGCCCTAAGGCGTGGTGAAGGCAGTTTTCTCGGCGTCCTCTTCATCCATCAATACCTGATGATACCCGGCGTAACAATCTACGAAAGACTGTATCTCGTGTTTGGCGCAATTATCAACGAGGATGTGGATGTTGGATAGTGGGAAATTATCTTTAGGACTTGCTCTATTCAGATCTCGGTAGTCTACACATACCCGAGTTTTCCCGTCCTTTTTCGGTACTGGAACCACATTTGCCAACCATGTTGTATACTGGACTACCCAAATCACTCCCGTTTTTAGTTGTTTGGTGATCTCCTCTTTGATCTTGTCACTGACCTCAGTTTTGAGTTTTCGTTGCTTTTGTTAAACTGGAGGACAATCAGGATGAATCAGCAATTTATGAACCACTAGATCAACACCTAGTCCCGGCATGTCATCATATGACCAAGCAAACACGTCTTTAAATTCAAAAAGAAGTTGAATTATCGCATCTCGCGTTTTCTTGTCCGTGTGAATGCTTATTTTAGTCTCCCGGATTTCTTCAGGAGTTCCTAAATTAACCGGTTCGGTGTCATTCAGATTTGGCTTAGGTTTATTCTCAAAATGTTCCAACTCTCGGTTTATTTCCCTAAAAGCTTCTTCCTTATCATATTCTGGTTCTGGGTTCATTAATTCACAGTTAAATAGCTCGTTGTGGTCTGGGCGTGAAGTCCGCAAGCATGTCATATTTAAAGCCGCATTGTTATAACTGAAAGGAAATATAAAAGGAAAAATAACAAAAATCAGAACAAAAGAAAGAATGGGAAAGCAATGATGATTTTTTTTTATTTTCTTTGGAAAGTTGGAAGACAACAATGTTTACAACTTAGGAATTCAAAACAACAATTGAAAGGAAGAAAACGTTCAAGTTATGTCCTGGAGACAACTTGTGACACATGAAAGGTGGCAGGACAGGTCTACCCGGACTTCCGTCTAGTCGGGAATGGCGTGGCCTCCCAGTTTCGAAGTTTGGCGTTCGGCCCCACGTACAGCATCTCAGCAGTGCTTGTGCCTTCACCTGGTTGAACCATGTGGACCTCGTAGAGCATCTCTCTCATTGCCCCGCATATCTCATCGATTTCCTCAGCCGTGAAGACCTCATCGTCTTCTTCTTCGGTGTACCTTGGCCTGATGAAAGTTTCATATAAATCCGGCAATGGTTGAGGTAACTTCCAACCCTCATTTCTCCTTTTCTTTGCCCACTCTTCGTCTGCTGGAGTAGGTTTGAAACCTAGTCCGAAAGGTTTCTTGGTGGTCGGTAAGGTGATAGGTTCGATTATTCCCTGCAGGGTTCGTCCAAGCCCTTTCCCTGGCCTAAATCCGTGCCGGATCATCTCTTTGGCTACCATAACCGAGGCGTTAGACAAGAAAGGCTGGGGGCAGGGTATTCCCTCTTCGTGCTGCTCTGCCAGTACAATCTCGAAAGCTTGATAGACCGTATGTTCGCTCCCTTCTCTCGGTTCAAGATATGGGATGGATGGGTCCCGATAGATAGCATGCTCGTCTTCTCCATGGACCACGATCTCTCGGTCTTCGTACTCGAACTTCACCATCTGGTGAAGAGTGGAAGGCACAGCTCCTGCCGCATGGATCCAAGGTCTGTCCAGGAGAAAATTGTAGGATGTATCAATGTCGAGCACCTAGAAGGTTACTTCAAATTCGACTGGCCCTATGACTAACAACAAGTCTATTTCCCCCATGGTATCTCTCTTGATGCCGTCGAAAGCCCTTACGCAGACATTGTTGGGTCGGATTCTTCCGGTCCCAATTTCCATTCTTTGTAGCGTGGAGAGCGGGCAAATATCAACACCTGATCCCCCATCCAACATTACCCGCTTGACATAGTAGTCCTCACATTTAACTGTTAGATGCAAGGCCTTGTTGTGTGTCGCTCCTTCCGGGGGTAAATCATTCTTGCTGAAAGAGATTTGGTTAACGGCGAAGAATGTTTCTGTCATCCGCTCTAGTTGTTCAACCGAGGTTTCAACTGGCACATATGCTTCATTCAGGGTCTTCAGTAAGATCTTTTGATGCTCGGCCGACCTCATCAACAATGATAGCATGGACACTTGCTCGGGGTACTTGCGCAGTTGATCTATCACTTCGTAATCCGGCATTTTCATTTGTTGGAAGAACACTTCCGCTTCTTCAACGCTTACAGGCTTCTTTGGTGGGAAGCGCCTTTGTGTGGCGTTGTTCAGCTCTTGGGTATTTGAATACCTTCCAATGAAAGTATTTTCTGGAAGTTCTCCCATGACCTCTTTACCTTTGTACATTACCAAAGTCTTTTGATAATTCCACGGCACTGTGGACGGGTTGGTCATTGGCTTTTGTGGTACGCGTCCGATAACCACTGGCTCATTCAGCCGAGGTGGTTGAATCATCCCCCGGACCACATAGGCCCCTTTTGGCACGTACATAGGTTTTGCCTTTTTGATCCCGAAGTTCTGCGTCTTCTCAGCTCGACCTCGTGGTATGTAAAGAATCCCATCCTTTACCGGTACAACCTTCTTCTCCACCTTCTTTTCAGGCTCGCTCTTTATAGCCTTGGCCTCCTCCCCCTTTTCTGGTTTCTGGTCTGTCTCATCCCTTTTCCCCGTGTCGACAATGGCGATTATAGCTTTCAGAGCAAGGTCAAATTCTTTATCTTCGCAAATCATTCCGATCAGCGGCCCATTATTGTGAGCAGGCAATGGATTGTTAGTCACATTTGGGATCTCCTCGTCCCTTAGCACTATTTTCCCTTGCTCTATCAAATTCTCGACCACTCTTTTCAACGACCAGCAGTCATTTGTATCATGTCCCTCGGCCCCTAAATGATAGGCGCATCTGACTCCAGCTTTGTAAGAAGGTGACGTCGGGTTTTGCCTCGTTTGAGGGATTGGTTGCAAGAAACCCAACTGGACTAGCTTCGGGAACAAAGTAGAGTATGGTTCACCAATGGGCGTGAAAGTCCGCCTTCTAGGTGGTTCCTGAGGGCAGAAGTTATTCTGCGGAGGTTGTGGGTTATAGTGGTTGCGGTAAGGAGGCTGATTTCTGGGGGGTGGAGCTGGGCCTCGGTTGGCTAGTTGCGGCTGATGGGCATAAGGCTGGGCATTCATGACCATATAGGGTTGATGAGCGTATGCCAGATTTGAGTGGGGGTAGTAGTGTTGTGGGGTTCTTTCCGGAAAACGAGGCCTGGGATGACGATATTCCCTTGCTTCCGAGGCTGTCATGGTCGTTTCTTCCTTTTTCTTCCCTCTTGCCATTCCTCCGGACCCGCTTTGGACGGCTTGGGAGGTCGCCCTTATGGCTGCTTGACTCAGAATCCTACCTGTTTTCAGGCCATTCTCCACCATCTCTCCAATCTTAATTGCTTTCGCAAATGGCTTTCCCATGGCCGACATCATGTTTTGGAAATAGTCAGACTCTTGAGCTTGGAGAAAGGTAGTGACCATTTCCACTTCATCCATGGGAGGCTTTACCCTCGACGCCTGCTCACGCCACTTAATAGCATATTCTCTGAAGCTTTCTGAAGGTTTCTTCTTCAAATTCGACAGAGAATTTCGGTCTGGTGCAATGTCGATGTTATACTGGAATTGTTTCACAAAATCTCTGGCGAGATCATCCCATATATGCCATCGGGACATTTCCTGGTCCATATACCATTCCGAGGCTATCCCTACTAGACTTTCCCCAAAATATGCCATTAGCAGTTCTTCTTTTCCGCCGGCTCCCCGCAATTGGTTGCAATACTTCTTAAGATGTGCAATGGGGTCACCGTGCCCATCGTATTTCTCAAACTTTGGGGTCTTGAAACCCACCGGCAGGTGCACGTGAGGGAACATGCATAGGTCGGCGTAAGAGACGCTCTTCTGTCCACTCAAACCTTGCATATTCTTCAAACTTTGTTCAAGGATTCTCATTCTTTTGGCCATCTCATTTTGTTCTGCAATTCTGGGGTTCTGATCCTGCCCGGGTGCAAGCTCGCACCGAGGCGGTGGAGGATTAGCGTTGGTAGTGAACCCAGTTGGTTCCATTGAGAATGAGGGTGCTTGGAATGTAAAAGAGGATGAGTCAAAGCTTGGCTTGTACGTAGCAGGCTGTGCCGCAATCGGGCAGGGCGGTGCAGTAAAGATGTTCATGCTTGCATCGGTGGCTGACATGCGGGGATGAGGCTCAGAAGGTGATCCAGCAGAGAAGGCTGAAGTGGCTGGGTATCCGAATGGAGTAGCAGGATAATTTATGGGGACATTAGAAGTCCCACTTGACCTGGAGAATAATTCAGGGAATCCGGGGACGACACTTGGCGGCTCTTTCCCATTATTCCAGTCGTCCAGCATTTCCAACATGCGGAGCCGTAGGATTCTATTTTCTTCCGCAGTTGCTGATTCAGGTGTGAGGACAGCTGAGATCGAGCTCTCCTCGGAAACGGGGATTGTTTGCAACGGAATCTCTGAAGACATTTCCACACTTCCCTTTGACCTGGTGAAGTAAGTGTGAGTACTGCTTCTGGTCCTAACAACAGGTAGTTGAACACTTCTCCTTGACCTCGTGAAGTGTGAGTGCGAGGCCAGACTTTCACCAAACCAACCGTCTTTTCCAAAAACCTGGAGGAAAACTCAACGACACACGAGCGGTTAATTTGAAATAATAACAGATAGGCAATCTCACGTTGGGCATGATGCACCTATACAGTTAAGTGGATTCCTACATGTTTGCTACGAGAGCATGCGTCATTCCGGCATTTTTCCTCTTATTATTTTTTCCTTTTTTTTTTATTTTTTTATTTTGCAGTAAAAGAAATGCGACCGGATCCGATGAGGATTGCCTACGTATCACGATGCCTACGTGAATAAGATCATTACGTAGTTCGAAACACACAAACGAGCGTAGAAAAAGCAAGCCCTTTTATTGTTGAAATGGTCTATTACAAACTATATTTTGCAAAAGGAAAAGCAAACTTTGAAAATAAACCTAGACTCAAAACAGACTAAAATCACTCTTACGGAAAAATAGGTAGAAGATGCTAAGACATAGACTTGACTTATGAGTACATTATGGTTTTGAAAATTGGTGTCCGCGGGGCATCGTTCGGCCTCGCCGCGGTCCTAGGTGTGAGATCCCTCTCGAGTTGTTCCAGCTCATGCATGGTCTGCTTGACATAACCCATCATTGCCGAGAGGACGGTAACACTGGTCATGTCCTCACATCGTAGGCATCGTCTGGTGATGGCATGGGCAATGGCCTTGATCCTATCTCTGGTTTGCTTCTTCTCTATGAGTAGGCGTTTTATCTGATCGCTACATATCTTGAATACCTGAGCATCCTGTATATGCTGATGCTTCAGTTGCCGTACTTCTAACTTCATCTGGGCCAACAAGTCGTACCAGTATCTGCTCTCAATTTGGAAATCCTTGGCCTGATTAGCTGTTTTGATCTCAAGTGTAACCATCTCTCTCTTCATTTTAGCAACAGTTTTCTCGTGGTCGCCTTCCAATTGATTCAGGTATCGGCGATGCTTATCTGCTCTTGTATCCCACTGTGCCCTAAGCTCTGCTATGACATTTTCAGATCTCTCTAAACCATCTTGCCATTCCCTGATTTCACTTTTTAGCCTTTTTATCAACTGCTCGTCTGATTGACGCCTTGGCTGTTTATCCGCATCCACCCTTATCTGTTTGATCTGGGCTCTAAGCATTTCGTTTTCCTGAATTAACCTGTTCCGCTCTCCCAGATTGGTAGCAACTTGCACGTTGTGCTCATATTTCAAGCTTTCCACTTGTTGCTTCAACTTGCTGATTTCGGCGCAATAGCCTCTTTCTTTCGCTAACCAATCCCACTGCTTTTGCGATGATTCAGCGAAATTCAGGATGTGGGGTCTCTTAGCCGGCCTTTCATGCTCAAGTTCCCTTCTATACCATGCAAGGTAACCTGGCGCCATCTCTCCTTTGGCTCGATCCCGCACGCAAGTATCTGATTTCAAATATTGACACTCACTCCAGATTTGGCGAATCTTCGCTTCTGGGAATTGTCCGTTAGGACTTATCTCAACTGCTTGAGTGCTAAGATCTTCCTCATGAGGTACTATCTGGCATCTTCCGAACTGTCTCAAAACTCGGCAGGGTGCGTAAGTTTGAATGCTCTTAAGCCCCATCAGTAAGAAATGAGTTTTAGGTGCCGACATATATAGGATCTCATCAACATGCAACCATCCTAGCGTCCATTGTATTTGGCTGGCAGTAAGAGCTTGAAAGAACGAGGTCCATGCCAGGACTCCTTTGGGCAAACTGATCTCTTTGGTTCTCGTGTAAAATTCTTCTATGCAAGTCTTTTCCGGGGAACCATGGCTCAAAATCTCGGAACGATGGCAGAGGTGCTCGGTCATCCACATTTGTAGGAGCAAGTTACAACCTTCGAAGAAATTTCCCCCAGCTTTACAAGCTGTAAGAGCTCGAAAGATGTCAGATACCACCATAGGTGCGAGAGTACTGTCATTTTGCGTGAGTAAAGTGCTGACGACCCCGGATATCTTCAAATCAATGTTTCCGTCTTTCCTTGGAAATACCAGAAGGCCCAGGAACATCATCATGAAAGCTACCCGTCTGTGTTTGTCCCACTTCTGACGAACACCTTTGCTGCACAGTTTGTTGATTGGATTATTGAATCCCCCCTCATGACCGTACCTATCATATATGAAGCATGGAGTACAAAATCCTGCTGCCAGATCCGGGTTGTGGACTGTTCTGGGTATCTTCAAACTAGGAACCGATGTACCGTGACAACTCTTGGGGCGACCAAGTATTTTTGCCTCAACGGAAGTTCATCATTCCCGATGTACCCGACCATTTCTTCCAAAGTCGGGGTGAGTTCAAAATCAGAGAAATGGAAAACATTGTGCGCCGGGTCCCAGTAGGTAACCAAAGCTCTTATGATATCTCCCCGAGGCTGGATTTCCAACAAACCCACAAGACCTTTCAGATATTTCTTGACCTCATTTTGTCCTTCAACACCTAGATCATTCCACCATAGCCGTAATTTGACAGGGATTTTGGTCATTATTGAAAAATGTTCATTTTGCATCGTGATCGTCCTGCACATTTATTAAGGTGATTTTAACAAAATGACTTGACTCAATAATATTTTACAACGGGGATCAAGTTTTGAACACGGCCCTTAAGCGCTTCGGGGACGAAGATTTTAAGGCCGTGTGGGTCAACTGGACAAAAATACTAAACAAGACCCAAAGGTGGCTATTTATGCATAGTCAGCCTTCCGGCGTCCCTTTCGGGAACATTCGGCTATTTATGACAAAACATCATCACCCGATTTATTTATGACTCTTTTTTTTTAAAAAAAAAAATTTGACACACATTTTTCTTTTTTTTATTTATTTATTGATTTTGGCTACTTTAGCAAAAAATGGGGTTGAACCCGACGAGGGTTGCCTACGTATCTCACATCCGGTGAGAATCAAACCTGCGTAGTTCGGTATATAGAGGAAAATCACTTAAACCTAGAAAGCTAGAATATTTTTTTTTCATTATTTTCTTTTGAAAAGAGATAAAGACTAAAGAAATTTTTTTATTTTTTTAAGGAAATATTTGGACTATTAGTCTGAATTTATAAAGGAGGTACTACGAAAGAAACAACATTTTTTTTTGAACTATGAATTTTCCGTTTTTTTTACTTTTAAATAAATACCCTTTTTTTGATTTTGAAAGTGATAAAAAGAAAAAAGATTTATATGTTTTTTTAATAAATCAAACTAGAAGACAAATTTTGTTTTTATTCTTTTTTTTTTAGAAAAATTCCGGCGAGGTTTTGACACTACTTGGACATTGGTTTTATTTTTCCAAAATAAGTAATTATCTCCCTTCGCTGCTATTTTTTCCCTTTTTTAGAAACCGGTCAGCATGCGGAACCGAAGCAAATAAATGCGCAAAACAAATAGGATGCAGCAGGATGGTCTTTTCATTTCAGGTTGCCTGTCCTAGACAGACCCAACCCCTGTGTTGAGTCCCCTAAGTCAAATGCAACATGATGCAAATAAGCGTTCCTACTAGGGATCCGGCATGAAGTTTCGTTATACTAGGTTTATAACCTGGGCATTTGTTCTAGACTGTGTACCCGAGCGGACAACTCGAGTCGAGAAGGGGGCTACGTACCGGGGACCCGCGAGATCATCCGGCTTTGTAACTTGTCCGACCTCTTTCTTATTTCAGGTATTGACACTAACAGAATAGGGAGTCTCGACCAGCGAGCTTCTCCCCGGAGGTAAGAAGAGAAGGGTTTCGGCACAGTTTATATACAGTTCAGATAATATCAAGGCGGTAAAAGACAACATTTAGCACGTTATGCAAAAACATGTAATAAAGATCAGATAATAAAGCCAAATATAACAATTATTCTAAGCTCGAATTCTTGAACCCTGAACCAGTGGTTCTGGGTCATTTCCCCAGCGGAGTCGCCAGAGTTGTCACACCTCCTTTTTGCGCGCCCGCCCCGAAGGGTTAAATGCGCGAGGGAGTTTTTCCAATTTAAGTGACAATATTCGAAATGAGATTATTTATTTAATTCAGAGTCGCCACTTGAGAAAGGTTTGGATTTTGGTGTCCCAAGTCACCGGTTTATCTTGAATCCCAAATCGAGGAAATTTTCGACTCTTCCAAATGAAGTCTGCGAACCAGAAATTCTAAGTAAGGAATTCTGTTGACCCGAGGGAAAGTGTTAGGTACCCTCGAATCCCATAGTTCTAGCACGGTCGCTTAAATTGTTATAATGGCTAAATATCTGATTTAAATACATGTTGTGACTTATGTGCTTTTATTAAGTTTAAAATCGCTTTTATTATTATCGTTTATTTTTATAGAATTGCAACGTCATGAAAATGCATCTCGAACCACGTCACCATCAATGCACCCGTAGTTGTTAACACATTTCGACTCCGTTGAGATTTGGATTCGGGTCACATCAATGTGCACCCGAGTTTAAGAATGTAATTTAATTAAGCCGCGCCTAAAGAGCCTAACGCGTTATTATTTTTGGGAAAGGCCATGAAATTTACTAAACGACCTGTCCTGAATTCTAAATATTTATTATGTTTAGTTGTTGAGGGCCCCACAATTTATATTTTTATTTGGCGAGGCTCGTCTCTATTTTAGAAAGGATATCCTAAAGCGTCTACATTTCTATTACATTTGTCTCTAATAAAATGAAAGAAAGAGGATTATGTGCTAATTACATGCTTGACCAGCTTCGGATCCTTACTTGATTATCTGATTTTATGAGGCGTGAGTTATTTTGTGCCTTATTTCATGGATGAGCATGTTGTTAAATTGTCAGGGGAAATTAATATACAAGATTAATAGAACTGTTAAAAAGCTTATGATAAATGTTCTTCAAATCCGAGTTTGAAACTCGCTTATTTAAACCAAATCAGTGGAATTAACTTATCGAAAACTATTACTAATAGAGTTTGAACAGGATCCTGTGAACTATCTACAAAGATTTAATAAAACTAAATATCATATCTGGCAAGCTTAAAGCATTCTTTTCTATACATGCAGAATATTAGTTGAAGAGTTACCTAATTATCTGTGTGTTAAAACACTCATACATTCCTCATTAGACAACCCATTAAGCAAACGAAATCACAATTTAGGACAGACTAAGCTGCGATTAAGTACAAGGCTATCTAACGTGTTTCTTTATTGAATTACAAACAAAAAAATTAAATAGATCTTAATAACATTCGTAAAAAACTGTAACTGCAGCAAACGAATGATTAAACTCCTGCATATCTTTGATTTCATGCTTTCATTGTTACATCAGATGCAAAGTCTTAGTATGTACCTGGATGTTGGATACAACAGAAGAAGCAAGGGGTCAGTAGGACAATAGAAGCAACACCAAACAGCAGCAGTAACAGCAGGTACAAATAGGACAGCTCCCAGTGCAAGATACAGTTAGAACCGATAAAATGGCAGAAAGGCAGCAGCAGACAATGCAGTAGGAAACAGAAATTCAGACAATCCAATTCCAAGGGAATCAACCAAGGCAAACCAAACCAACACACTTTAGCTGATACTTGAAAGAAAGGAAAACTGACTGAATAGGCTGAGCAGGCTAAGAATTGAACAAAAGCAGGAAGAAAACCAGTTTCTGGTTTCTGTATCTTTATCCCTCTTACTATCTATTTCTTTTCAAAATCCAATGTCCAATTTCAGTCTTGAAATCTATTTTTGGCTATCCAAAAGAATTCTTTTCCAGTTTTCTGTTTTTCAGAACTCAACTCTCCTAAAAATGTTCCCTCTCAATCCACTCTGTTATTATCAATGTCTGTCTGTGTGTGTGTATATCAAAAAAAATCCCCCTTAAACTGATGGAAGTTCCTGCTTTTATCAACCTAAAATCAAACCTTTAACAGCCTGTTTAGACCATCACAACACCCCTCCCATGTGTTGTCCTATTTTCAGATTCCACTTAGCTAATTAAGTATAAACAAACCCCATGATATTCCCTGGCAGACTTACTTTTGAGTAATGTTTATTATTTCTGAAACTAAAGCAGAGTATGGGCAGCAGGGGTGTGTCCTGACAGCACATGCTGTCCATTACTTTGTAATGCACATGCTGCCCAAGGCTGAGAGATGAGTAAACAATGTTATTAAAATCTGAAACCTAGCTAATAAATCAATCCTTTAAATGTCTTTCTGATTTGGCTAAACAAATTAATACCGAGTGGCAACAACACTAATCTGATTCAACAATGCTTCAGTAAATTACAAAAGCCTGAGTCAAATTGCTACCATTCTAACATGAAACTGATTGACGACGTATATCGATTCGACTATACTAGTTAAAACACATACAATCGAAGCCAAAATCAGACATTTAACAGTATCGAACACATGACTCGAATCATACTGATCAAGCAGAATTGTACTGGGGAATCAGTTGATCAGTCAAATTTGAGGTTCGACTAATTGCACAGCACACACATATACACATTATCAGTAAAAATAGAAGAGGGACTCAATCAAACACAGAGGTTCAAGTAAGGTGGACAATCAACAGTTGATAAAAATTCAAAGACACAAATTACACAAGACATTCAGCCATACGAACAGACCTTTAAACTACACACGTACTGAATAACAAAGAGAAAACAAACTTACCTTAAAAACTTTGAAAACAGAAAAATCAACTCGTGTTTGAACAGACCCTTCTCAAGGTTGAACGGAATTTAATCGAAGTGTTTCTCAAATGAGAAACACTTTGATTAAAGTCCATTAGACCCTAATCTCTTGGTTCGAACAGGCACGGAACAGGCACGAGGAAACCTAGGGTTCTAGAGGGCAGATTTGTGTTTTGGGCTTTCTTGGTTAGATTCGGACTAAACCAAGTATGGTTTGGTCACGAGGGGGGTCCGGGGATTGTCTGGTATGAATCTAGGGCAGATCGGTGTAGATCGAGTTTTGCTCGAATCTTCAAATGAAGATTCGAGGATCTAGAGGATGATTCGAACTAAACGGTCAACAGGTCCATGTTCAGGGGGGTGAGATGGTCCTATGGTGTTAAGGTGAAGGCCACCGGCGTTCATGCCGCCGACTTTCATGGTGAAGAATACAGGGGCGGCTAGGGTTTGGAGGGGAAGGGGATGAGGACGAAGGCTGGGGTCTTGGATAGGGGGGCAGGGTATGATAGGGACCTTATATATGGGATGGGTGGATTGATTTCAACCGTTGGATGAGGCGAGATGGACGGCTTGGATCTGAAGGCTTAAAAGAAACGTCGTCGTTTGGCTTAGTAGGGGTCAGAATTGGTTCGGGTAACGGGTCGGGTAATGGGGGTTATGGGTGAGAGATCCGGACCGTTGGATCAGCTTGGTTTGAACGGTCGTGATGGATTGGCATTGAAACGACGTAGTTTTGGTGTTAAACTACGTCGTTTTGTGGCCTGGGGGTGGGCTGTTCGGACTGGTGGCTTGGGCTGTTCATTTGGGCCTCAGATTTTGAAATGGGAACGACCCAAATTCATTTAAAACAAATTTTACCCTCTTTTTCTTTATTTCTAATTTTCTTAACACACAACCTAATTAAATGAAACTAAAAAAAACATTAATTAACAATTAATGTTTTTTATTACACGCATATAAAAATGTTAAAAGTAGGTAAAATTAAACTAGACAACAATTACGGACAAAAATGCATATTTATGCTTCTTCTTTTTTTTTCTTTTTAATGAACGGAACGGTTCAAATTACGCGTGACACATACACATTTTTTTTGTATTTTGTTTTAATAAAAATAAAGAATAGGTAAAAATCATAAATAATTAACAAAGTGCCATGTAAAATCCAAAAATTGTACAACAGGACCATTTGTTATTATTTTTTATTTCTTTTGGAGCGATTGTCACGTAAAACAAAAATCACGTGCTCACAATTGTTATTGGGAGTTAATTTGCGCTTTTATAAATTAATTTAGTTCTATATGATAGTTTAAGGATTTTTAGAATTTAGTTTTAGAAAAATAAAAGAAGAAAAGAGAGCAAAAAATAAAGAAAATCGGAATTGGGCCTCTTCTTCAAATTCAAGCCACAGGCCCAAATAATACCCAACCTTCCCCATGACCCGGTCCATCTCCACACGGGTCGACCCGGTCCATAACCCAAATACCCAACACCCCATATCTTACATTTGACAAAAAAACAAACAAAACAAAAAGACAACAAAAACCCTAAACCTAAAAACAAACAACATCCGCCACCCCCCCCCTCATTTTCCTTCTTCTTCTTCAAGCTCTAAATGACCTCCATCCATGGCTGCCCCATCTTCAGCTTCTTCGTCCCAAGCTTCATCTTCATCGTCAAACAACATCCGCCATTGACGAGCTCGTCAAGCTCCCATGGCTGCGCATCTTTTTCTCTTTCTTCTTCTTCTTCTTCGTCGACCTGCTGCGTTGCTGCTCCGTCTTCTACTTTACCTCCATTCGTACTGTTGTTTCTTCTTCGTTGCATCGTTGCTTCTTCTACTGCTGCTGCGTCTGCCATGGTTAGCTCCCTCACGTCCATAAATGACCAGCCCTGTCGTTGTTGCTTCATCTTCTTCGTCGCACCATGAACACCCAGCTCCAAACGACCATCGTCGTCATGCTCCACCACTGCTGCTGCCGCTGCTACACCACTGCTGCTGCACTGCTCCACCACTGCTGTTCCATCGCTGCTACTGTTCCCATGGCTGCCGCTGCTATTGTTCCGTCGCTGCTACTGTTCCCATGGTTGTCGCTGCTATTGTTCCGTCGCTGCTACTGTTCCCATGGCTGCCGCTGCTACTGTTCCGTTGCTGCTACTGTTTTGTGCTGCTACTGTTTTGTGTTCGTTTCTTTCGCCATGGCTGCCATCGCAGCTTGTCGCTTCGTCGTCTTCAAGTCCGTTTATGTCAAAGTTTCGTTGGTTTCGTTTAAAGTTCGTTCGAGTTCGTCGTTGGTCATTTACGGTTAGTTGGTTTAAGTTTTATTTCGTCCGTAATTTGTTTGATATTTTCAGATTTGAAATTAGTATAAGTTTGTTTCATTTTTCTTATTTATTTTTAGATAAAAATTGATTAGTTTAATTATAATGTTGTTAAGATTTAAGTTGAAGATTCAATTAATTATTTTTCAGTTTGTTTTATTAATTTAAAAGGATTTAATGTTAATATAAAAGAATGTTAGTTTAAATCGCCTGAATCCGTTGTTTGTTGTAGATTAAATTCGTGTTCATTTTGTTTAAAGTTCGTTTTTAATTCAGTGATTTAATGAGAAGTTATGTTTTGGTTTTTAATTTTTTGAATCATGTATCTTTGTTATAATTTTATTGGAGTTAATTAAAAAGATCAATTGATTATATGAAGTTTAGTGATTTGAATATGTTTATTTGTTTTGTTTAAGCTTAATTCGAATTTGAATAAAACTTGCTTGTTATTGTTGTTGAAACTTTTCATTTATGTTCATACTTTGTTTGATTGTTCTTGAATCCGAAATTAGTATAAGTTTGATTTTCTTGTTTGTTGTTTATCATTTATGATTATTTCTTCAGTTTGCTTCATGATCTTGTTTAGTTTTAATATAGAAATTGTTGGTTGTAATGTTGTTAGATTTAATTTTAAGTTCAAATGATTATTGAATTTAGAAATCTGAATATACATGTTTGTTGTTGTTGAATCTGAAAGTAGGTTTGTTTGTTGTTAAAAATATTGTTCAATCAAGATAATTTTAGTTGTTTCTTTGTTGTTCATCATTTAGTTTGAATTTGTTGTTAAAAATTTTGTTTAGAAATTGGTCATATTTGCTGTATTTTGGTTGAAATTAATTAGGTGAATTGGTTATAGCTGATGGGGGTAGTTTGGTAATTTGCAGTACGTTCAGGGGTCAAATGGTAATTTCAGTAAGGCCAGAGGGGTATTTTTGGAATTAAAATTCTGAATAATTATTTATTTTGAGTGTTCTTTCCATTAAAATTAAGATAATATTAAAATAATCAATGATGGGGGACAATATATAATGGTGGGGAATAATGCAATTGTTTAATATAAGCATGGGGGACAAGATATAATGTGGTATTTGTTTAATAAAGTGGGGGACAAAACATTAGGTAGTGGGATTAAAAGGGGGATGAGTGGAAGATAGTGGGTTTTAATTTTTTTTAATGCCGAAAGATGTTAATAAAAGGAAGGACTTGATCAGATTTTGGAGGGGAGAAAAAAGAAGAGAGAATACAGAAGATAAAAAAGAAAAGAGGAGAAAGATTTTGAGGACAGAATAAAAAGAGAGAAGACAGAAAAAGAGACAGAAGAAAATTTTAAGAGAGAGGAAATTCCGAAAAATATTAAGACTCCAAAAATAAAAAGAAAAACATTCTGGAAATTCAAAAGAAGAATAGGATACACCTGATATACAATTTAAGTATTCTGATATACGGATTCAGAAATTAAGGGTTGAACACTAACTAGTCTTTCAAAATCTGAAAAGATTCCCTTTGCTTCTGTCCGTTGATTGCTGTTGGTGTTTCTGGATTTTTGTCTTGATTTTAAAATCTGTCACTAAGTTTCTCGTTGCTGGTTGTTACTGGTTGCTGGGTGTTGCTGTTGTTGTATGCTACTGAATTTCTGCTGATTTCCCTTTTCTTTTGCTTCCAATATCAGGTACACAACTGACACGCTGGTTACTGTAAACTGAAATATGAAGCATGAATACGAAAATGAAGAGTTGAAGTTCTAAATTTATTTTAATTAAATTTTGAATTTTATTTGTATATATAAATTATTTAGCTTACAAAAATCAGAATCATGTAGCTATTTAATATATATAGTGGAACATCTGACGATAGCTTAAAGGATGAACTATCTAAATATTGCCTAAAAATAAATAAATGGTGTAGTAATTCCGTCTAGTTAAAAATCAAACGAATAGACCATTTCGGAACTTGGTAGGAATGTTGTTTAGTTAAATACTATTGGTTAATTTCAGCATGTAAATAAATTAAGACATTTTCTCTTTCATTTTTGTAGAGACAAATTTAATAGAGAAAAATATAGGCATTTTAGGATTGTTCTTTAAAAATAACTGAGATGAGCCTCGCCCAAAAAAAAAATACAAATTGTGGGGCCCTCAATAATTGGTCATAATAAGTACTTAGAATTTGGGATGGACTGTTTAGTGAATTTCACTGCCTTCCCCAAAGACAATAACGCGTTAGACTCTTTAGGCGCGATTTAATTAATCTTACCTTCTTAAACTCGGATGCGCATTTCATGCGACCCAAATCCAAATCCCAAAACATTGAATAAAAAATGTGTTCCGGATTACGGGTGTATTTCATGTGACGCAATCCAAAGACATGTTTTTAAACAATGTTTACATTCTTTTTTAAAATATAATAATAAAAGTGGTAAAGAGTTAAAACTTGCACAAGATCGCATAATTGTATAAAATCAGATAAACAAGCCGAATATGACAGTTGAGCGACCGTGCTAGAACAACGGAATTCGGGAATGCCTAACACCTTCTCCCGGGTTAACAGAATTCCTTATCCGGATTTCTGGTTCGCAGACTGTAATATCGAGTCATTCTTTTTCTCGATTCGGGATTAAATTGGTGACTTGGGACACCCTAAATCTCCCAAGTGGCGACTCTGAAATAAATAAATAAATCCCGTTTCGATTGTCCTTTAACTGGAAAAACTCCGTGTACCCTCGCGGGGGCGCCAAAAGGAGGTGTGACATTGCTCACCTCAAAAAGTATTGCAACCAATTGCGTGGGGCTGGCAGCAAAAAAGAATTGTTGATGGCATTCTTCGGAGAAAGCTTGGTGGGAATAGCCTCAGAATGGTATATGGATCAGGACATATCTCGATGGCACATTTGGGACGATCTCGCCAGAGATTTTGTAAGGCAGTAGTATAATATTGACATCGCGCCAGACAGGAATTCTTTGTCAAACTTGAAGAAGAAACCCTCAGAAAGCTTCAAAGAATACGCTATTAAATGGCGCGAGCAGGCATCAAGAGTAAAACCTCCCATGGATGAAATAGAAATGGTCACTACTTTCCTCCAAGCTCAAGAATCATATTACTTCCAAATCATGATGTCGGCCATGGGGAAACCTTTCGCAGAAGCAATTAAGATCGGAGAAATGGTAGAAAATGGGTTAAAAACGGGTCGAATTCCAAGCCAATCTGCTATCAGAGCTACCTCCCAAGCCATTCAGGGTGGGTCTGGAGGAATAGAAAATGGAAAGAAAAGGGAAGAAACGTTCATGGCATCGTCGGGTACAAGGAGAAGCTGTACTCCCGGACCCATTTTCTCAGAGAGGACCCCGCAACACTATTACCCTCACCAAGATCTGGCCTATACTCCTCAGCCATACTCGGTCATGAATACTCAGCCTTATGTCCGGCCACCGCAACAAGCCAATCGGAGCCAAGCTCCACCTCCCAGAAATTAGCCTCCTTACCGAAACCACTATAATCCACAACTACCCCAAAATAATTTCCGTCCTCAAGAACCACCCAGAAGACAAACTTTCACACCCATTGGTGAACCGTATTCTACCCTATTCCCAAAACTAGTCCAGATGGGTTTCCTGTAACTAGTCCCTCAGACAAGGTACAATCCAGCATCACCTGCTTATAAAGCTGGTGTCAGGTGTGCTTATCAGTCGGGAGCAGAAGGGCATGATACCAATGATTGTTGGACTTTAAGAAGGGTGGTAGAGAACTGAATAGAACAGGTAAAGATAGTATTAAGGGACGAGGAGGTCTCAAATGTGACCAACAATCCGTTGCCCGCTCACAATAATGGGCCGTTGATTGGGATGATCTGTGAGGACAAGGAGTTTGATCCTGCCCTAAAAGCTATAATCGCCATTGTCGATGCAGAGAGAAAGCCTAAAGCAGCCCCGAAGCAAGAGAAAGGGGAAAAGAAAACTGATACTGTCAAGACTGAACTCGAAAAGAAGGCAGAGACAAAAACGGAGACGATGTTGCCTTCGAAGAATGAAGTTCTCTATATTCCACGAGGTCGATCAGAGAAGCCACAGAGATGCGAAATAAAAAGGGGAATACCGATGTACGTGTCGAAAGGGGCCTATGTGGTCCTGGGGACGATTAAACCGCCTTGGCTGAATGAGCCAGTGGTTATCGGACGCGTACCACAGAAGCCAATGACAGACCCGTCTAAGGTACCGTGGAATTATCAACAAACATTGGTTACATACAAAGGCAAAGAAATCACGGGGAAACTCCCAGAAAATACTTCTGTTGAAAAATATTCAGACATTCAAGGAGTGAACAATGCCACACGGAAGCGCTTCCCACCCAAGAAGCCAGTGAGCATTGAAGAAGCAGAGGCTTTTTCCAGAAAATGGATATGCCTGACTATGAAGTGGTGGATCAGTTGCGCCAATACCTTGGAAAAATGTCTATGCTATCTTTGCTAATGAGGTCCGCTGAACATCAGAAGATCCTGCTCAAAACCTTGAATGAAGCGTATGTGCCGACTGAGACTTCAGTTGAACAACTTGAAAGAATGACGAAAAGGTTCTTTGCGGTTAATCAAGTTTCTTTTAGCAAAAACGATTTGCCTCCAGAGGGAGCAGCTCACAACAAGGCCTTACATCCGACAGTCAAGTGTGAAGATTACTACGTCAAGCGAGTAATGTTGGATGGGGGTTCAGGTGTTGATATTTGCCCGCTTTCCACGCTGCAAAGAATGGAAATTGGGACCGGAAGGATTTGCCCCAATAATGTCTGCGTAAGAGCTTTTGATGGCATCAAGCTGGACACCTTCGGAGAAATAGACCTGATATTAACTATCGGGCCGGTGGAGTTCGAGGTAACTTTTCAGGTACTAGATATGGACACATCTTACAACTTTCTCCTCGGAAGACCTTGGATTCATGCTGCAGGGGCTATACCCTCCACTCTCCACCAAATGGTGAAGTTTGAATATGAAGACCGGGAAATTGTGGTCCACGGAGAAGACGAACAGTCTATTTATCGGGACCCATCCACCCCATGTCTTGAAGCAAGAGAAGGGAGTGAGCACGCAATTTATCAGGTTTTTGAAGTTGTGCTGGCTAAGCAGTATAAAAAGGGGAGCCCTTGTCCCCAACCTTTCTTGTCCAACGCTTCAATCATGGTTGCTAAAAAAATGATCCGACAGGGATTCAAGCCGGGAAAAGGGCTTGGAAAATCGCTGCAAGGAATAACTGAACCTATCACCTTGCTTTCCACTAAGAAACTCGTTGGGATAGGCTTCCAACCCGATCCAAAAGATGAAAATTGGGCAAAGAAGAGAAAAAATGAGGGATGGAAGTTACCTCGACCATTGCCACATTTGTACGAAACTTTCGTCAGACCAAAGTACATTGAAGAAGAAGATGACGAGGCCTTTACGGCCGAAGAGATTGAAGAAATATGTGGGGCAATGAGAGAAATGCTTTACGAAGCTCACATGGTTCAGCTGGGAGAAGGAACGAGCACCGCTGAGGTGCTATACATGGGGCCAAATGCTAAGCTCCAAAATTGGGAGCCCACACCGTTCCCAGTTAGGCAGGAGTCCGGGTAGACCTGTCCTGCATCATGAGTTATCCCAGGGTGTAACTCGGATGTTTTTCTTTAGTTTCCTATTTTAACTTCTTGAATTATGAACCCTTTTGTCTTCCTAATTCCAAGTAATAAAATCAGCATTTCATCATTTTTCCTTTATTCTTTCTGATTTTTGCTATTTTTCTTTTGTCTTTTCCTTTCAGTTATAATAATGCGGCTTTAAATAATATGACATGCTTGCGGACTTCACGCCCAGATCCAAACGAGCTGTTTAATTGTGAAATAATGAACCAAGAACCGGAATATAACGAAGAAGAGGCTTTTAGGGAAATAAATCGAGAACTGGAACACTTTGAGAATAAACCTAAGCCGAATTTGAATGACACCAAACCGGTTAACTTGGGAACTCTTGAAAAAATCTGAGAAACCAAAATAAGCATTCACACAGATGAGAAGACAAGGGATGCAATAATTCAACTCCTTTTTGAATTTAAAGATGTGTTTGCTTGGTCATACGATGACATGCCAGGATTATGTGTTGATCTAGTGGTGCATAAATTGCCAATTTACCCTGATTGTCCTCCAGTTCAATAGAAGCAAAGGAAGTTCAAGACTGATGTCAGTGATAAGATCAAAGAAGAAATCACAAAGCAGTTGAGAACAGGAGTAATCCGGGTAGTCCAGTATACTACGTTGTTGGCTAATGTAGTTCCGGTACCGAAGAAAGATGGGAAGACTCGGGTGTGTGTGGATTATCGAGATTTGAATAGGGCAAGTCCCAAAGACAATTTCCCTCTGCCCAACTTCCACATCCTTGTTGATAACTGTTCCAAACATGAGATACAGTCTTTCGCAGATTGTTACGCTGGATATCATCAGGTGTTGATGGATGAAGAAGATGCCGAGAAAACCGCCTTCACTACACCTTGGGGTACTTACTGTTATCGGGTTATGCCGTTCGGTTTAAAGAATGCCGGGGCAACTTACATGAGAGCCATGACTGCCATTTTTTATGATATGATGCATCAAGAGATAGAGGTGTATGTAGACGACGTGATAGTCAAGTCCAGGACTCAGGACGATCATGTTCGAGACTTGAGGAATTTTTTTGAGAGGTTGAGAAAGTACGACTTGAAGCTGAATCCGGCTAAGTGCGCCTTCGAAGTCCCATCGGGCAAGCTTTTGGGTTTCATAGTAAGCAGGAGAGGTATCGAGTTAGATCCAACAAAGATAAAATCTATCCGAGATCTACCTCCTCCAAGAACGAAGAAAGACGTGATGAGTCTATTGGGCAGGTTAAACTATATCAGTTGATTCATTGCCCAACTGACTAGCACATGTGAGCCCATATTCAAGCTATTGAGGAAGGATGCAACAATCAAATGGATGGCTGAGTGTCAAGAGGCTTTTGACAAGATCAAAGAATATCTTTCAAATCCTCCCGTTTTGGTCCCGCCAGAGCCAGAGAGACCCTTGTTTTTGTATATGACGGTCTTGGAAAATTCTTTCGGTTGTGTCCTCGGACAACATGACATAACTGGAAAGAAAGAGCAGGCGATCTATTACTTAAGCAAGAAGTTTACCAGCTATGAGGCCAAGTACACTTTGTTGGAAAGAACGTGTTGTTCTTTGACGTGGGTCGCTCAAAAATTGAGACATTATCTCCAAGCTCATACTACTTACCTCATAACTAGGTTGGATCCTTTGAAGTACATATTCCAGAAACCAATGCCTACTGGGAGACTAGCAAAAAGGCAAATGCTTCCCACGGAGTACTCGGATGGGCAAAAATCACTCGCTTTATCTTTGCACGAAAACCCTTCGTGTCTTCGGGCAAAGAGGGGCAGCTGTAAGCACGTGATTTTTGCCCTATATGAGAATTACTCCCAAAAAATTCAAAAATAAAATAATTTTTCTTGGTGTGCAATTTTGTGATATTTTGTGTAACTATTTGTATGTTTGTCTGTGCATGTTTATTTGTTAAATTATTAAAAATACAAAATATGTCGCATTTCGCATGTAGGATTTAATTATACAATTGTTAGTAACTAAGTTTGTTTTACAAAAAATAAAAATTACAAAAATAGGCATCGTTTGCATTTTTAGCATTTAATGTCCAAATATACAATTTTATGCTTAATTATTACTTAATTATGCGTTAATTGTTATTGGGAGTTAATTTGCGCTTTTATAACTTAATTTAGTTCTTAATAATAATTTAAGTATTTTTTATAATTTTAGTTTTAGAAAAATAAAAGAAGAAAAGAGAGCAAAATATAAAGAAAGTCGGAATTGGGCCTCTTCTTCGATTTCAAGCCACAGGCCCAAAAAATGGCCCAATCTTCCCAAACGACCCAGTCCATTTCGAACTGGGTCGACCCAGTCCATAACCCAACTCCCCCTCTTCATTTTCATTTTTTCATTTTTACAAAACAAAAACAAAACAAAAAAAGAAGAAGAAGAAGAAGAAAACCCTAGACTTAAGCCATCCGCCTCCCCTCCTATCTTCATCTTCTCCAACCTCCAAGCCCCACCTCCCATGGCTGCCCTTCCTCATGCCTCCACCACCTCAACACACACACACACGACATTCTCCATCGTCCCATCGACCCCAACACGAGCAGCCATGGCTGCTTTCCCCCCCTCGTTTCCCGTTGTCGAAACCAAACGACCATTGGAGTAGTTTCACGTCCGCCATTGTTGCTGCGTTTTCTTCCAGTCGTTGCAGCTGCTACTGCTGTTCCTTCGTCATCCATGGAGGTCCTTCTGCTTCCATCTTCTCAACCTTAAGTCCAAAAGAACAAGCTGCTCCTTTCTCCAAAACGCAGCAATGAACGTTGCTCGAAACCAGCCCAAAAACGAGCTCACATCGCTGTTGCCTTCCTCCTCGCATCCAGCCATTGCAGCTACTGTTTCATCATCCAAACGAACCCAGCTACTTATTCTTCTTCATGTTCGTCGTCGCTGTGTCGTCGCTGCTGCCTTCCTCCTCGCGTCCATCCATTGCAGCTACTGTTTCATCGTCCAAACGAACCCAGCTACTTCTTCTTCATGTTCGTCGTCACTGTGTCGCCGCTGCTGCTACCGCTACTGCTCCGTTTTGCTGCTGCTCACATTTCACGCTTCTGCCTCCTACTGCCTCGGCGTCGAGAAAATGGCCAGCCACTGCCTCACCAACGTTGTTGTTCCTTCGTCTTCTTCGTTTCTTCGTCGTTGTTTTGAACCCGGTTAGTTGGTTTAAGTTCCAATTTTGTCCATATTTTTGTTTGATATTTTTCGGATCCAAAATCGATAAATGATTCAATTCTTGTTTTGTTTATTCGTCGTTGAAATAATTTTTTAGTTTGGTCATATGTTTTGTTGAATTAATTTTCAGATTTCAAATGGTAAATTAATTAAGTGGTTTTTCATGTTTATTTCATGTTTGTTTTATTGTTTAGGTAAGAATTTGTTAGTTTGATGTTTGTTAGATTCAAATTGAAATTTAATTGATTATTTCTTCAATCTGTTTCATGTTGTTATGTATTTTCCAGAAATTATTAATGTTGTTTGATTCAATTAATCCATCATGTTTGTTGTTTTAAAAAAAAATAGATTCATTCATGTTCATACTTTGTTTGTTTGTTCTTGAATCCGAAATTTGTATAGCTTGATTTCTTGTTTACCATTTATGATTATTTCTTGAATTTGTCTCATAATCTTGTTTAAGGTTTAATATAGGAATTGTTTGTTGTAATGTTGTTAGAGTTGATTTTAAGTTCAATATTATTGAATTTAGAAATCTGAATATACTTGTTTGTTATTGTTGTTGTTGAATCTGAAAATAGGTTTCTTTGTTGCTAAAAATATTGTTCAATCAAATTTTAGTTGTTCTTTGTTGTTCAATTTGTGTTCATGAGATTGGTTGTTGAAATGTTGAAGAAATCATGTTCATGTGATTTGTTGTTTGAACATTGTTAGAAATTGATCATATTGTCTATATTTTGGTTAAGTTTGATTAATTGTTTGTTATAGTTGATGGGGTAGTTTGGTAATTTGTAGTACGTTCGGGGGTAAAATAGTAATTTGCAATAAGGTCGGAGGGGTAGTTTAGGAATTGTACATTTTGTAATTTTTTATGTGAAGCATGGAGGACAAAATGTAATGGGGTGAATTGTGATATAGTTGTTTAATATAAAGGGGGGACAAGACAAAATTTAGTGGGGAGGAATCTTGTATTTGTTTATGTTAGGCATGGGGGACAAAATATAATGGGGTGGTGTGATATATTTATTTAATGTAATGGGGATGAGTGGGAAGATAATGGGTTTGGTAGAGAAAATGAGTTGATTTTAATTGATTAAAAGATTTATGGGATGAGATTATATATAGGAAGTCTTGAACACAAGACAAACACACATAAATAGAAAATACACAGACAGATAGACAGAAGAGAAAAAACGAGAGAGAGAAACAAATCTGAAAATAAGAGAGAGAAAAGGGCTGAACATTTAAGAGAGAGAAAATTCCGAAAAATATTCAAACCTTCAAATAAAAAAAAAACTAAAAATCTTCTGCTTTCTTTCATTGTTTGAAATCAGCATTAATTGTTGTTGTTTCATAAAAGTTGGAAGCATTTGTTTTGGGATTACTACTCCACCGGTCTGTTACTGGGTTGTTACTGTTGCTGGGCTGTTGCTGTGTTGTACTGTTATTACTGCTGCTAATTCTCATCTTCATTTTCTTTTTCTTCCAATATCAGGTATACAACTGAAAAGCTGGTTATTGTAATCCGAATATGAAGCATGAATACGAAAAATGAAGAGTTGAAATTCTGAATTAGCTTTAATTATATTCTGATTTTTTTATTTGTATGTACAAATTATTTAGCTTGCAAAAAATCAGAATCATGTAGCTATTTAATACATATAGTGGAACATTCGATGATAGCTTAACAGTTGAACTATTTGCATATATTGCCTAAATAAATAAATGGTGTAGTAACTTCGTCGAGTCAAAAATCAAACGAATAGGTCATCTAGTAGGAACTTGGTAGAAATATTGTTTAGATTAAATATTATGGGTTAATTTCAGCATGTAAATAAATTAAGACATTTTTTTATTTTATTTTGTAGAGACAGATTTAATAGAAAATAATGTAGGCATTTTAGGATTGTCTTTTAAAAATAAATGAGATGAGCCTCGCCCAATAAAATGCACCAATTGCGGGGCCCTCACAAATGTATGTATTAATTATTTAGAACATCGGGTTTGGCCGTCTAGTGAAATTTTACGGCCTTTCCCAAAACAACAATACGCTAGTCGCTCTAGGCGCGTCTTTAACAAATTATTTTCTTAAATATGGGTATGCATTTATGTAACCCAAATCCAAATCTCAACAGAGTCAAAATATGCCGATAACCACGGGTACATTGATGTGACGTGGTTCGAGATATATTTTCACGATGTTGCAATTCTCTATAAAAATAATAATAACAATAAAAGCGGTTAAAAGTTAAAATTGCACTATAGTTTTTGAACATGTATTAAAATCAGATATTTTAGCCATTACAACAGTTTAAGCGACTGTGCTAGAACCATGGGATTCGGGGGTGCCTAACACCTTCCCTCGCGTCAACAGAATTCCTTACTTAGAATTTCTGGTTCGCAGACTTCATTTGGAAAGTCGAATATTTTCCTCGATTCGGGATTAAATTGGTGACTTGGGACACCCTAAATCTCCCAAGTGGCGACTCTGAAATAAATAAATAATCCCGTTTCGATTGTCCTTTAATTGAAAAAACTCCTTGCACCCTCGCGGGGGCGAAAAAAGGAGGTGTGACAGCTCTGGCGACTCTGCTGGGGATAAAAGAACCCAGAACCACAGGTTCAGGGTTCAAGAATTCGAGCTTAAAATAATTGTTATAGTTGGCTTTATTTATTATTTGATTTTTACATGATATATGCCTAATGTGCTAAATGATGTTTTTACCGCTTTAATATTATCTGAATTGTGTATATACAACTGCTACGAAACCCTTCTTCTTTCTGAGTCTTCTAAATTTATGGTGTACACGTGCGCATGGCTCACCTTTCTGTTAGAAGTCATACCAAATAAGACGAAGTTGGGACAAGTAACTAGGCTGGGCAGACTTTCGTGCTCCCGGTACGTTGCCCCCATTTCGGCTCAAGCTGTCCACTTGAGTGAGCCAGGGATAGAACAATATGCCTCAGGTTTTTTCACTTAGAATAACTCAGCTTCATGCCGGATCCCTAGTAGGAGCGTTTGTTTGCATCACGTGCATTTGAATTTGGAGGCTCAACACAGGGGTTGGGTCTGTCTAGGACAGGTGTACCAAAAAATAAAAATGACCATCCTGATGCATCTTACTTGCTGCTACTTGCGCATTTATTTGATCCGGATTTGTGTGTTGACTGACTTTTGAATATCAGGAATAATATTTTGAAATTAAAAAAAAAATAGCGGTTAGGGAATTGATTGTGTATTTTTGAAAAAAAAACCAATGCCCAAATACTGTCAAAACTCTGCCGAAATTTTGAGAAAATGAAAAAAAATGTTTTATTAGAAGCAAAAGAAAAAAAATAGAAAAAAGGGTCGTTGTTCTGTCTTATTTTTCAAAAAAAAAATAAAAAAGAAAATAGTTGGTCTTCCCCTGAAAAATGACAATGAAAAAAAAAAGTCTTATTTTTAAAATAGTCTTTTTTTATTTGTTTCTGAAAATGCCAAAACGAAAATGAAAAAAAGCCGTGCTTGGAAAGTATTTTTGTTATTTGTTGCTGAAAGAAAGAAAAATTTTGTTTTAAATAGTTCGGTTATTTTACCCGAACTACGCGGGTTTGATTCTCACCGGATGTGAGATAAGTAGGCAACCCTTATCGGGTCCAACCTCCCCTTTTGCTAAAAAAGCCAAAAACAAATAAATATATATAAAAAAAACATGTCAAATTTTAATTTTATCATAAAGAAGTCGGGTGACGCTGTTTTATCAAGACATAGGCGAATGTTCCCGGAAGGGACGCCGGAAGGCTGACTTTGCATAAACAGCCACCTTTGGGTCATTTTTTAAGATTTGGTCCAATTGACCCACACAGCCTTAAAAATCTTCGCCCCCGATGCGCTGAAGGGTCGTGTTTGCAACACCAGGTTTTCATTATAATTTGAAATAAACAAAGAGTCAGTGGTCAGGCGAATACCACTTGGATTTCTAGTCAAAAATAAGCCGAGCCAGCTTCGACATTGTCTTAAACCGTTCTTGCCGAAATAGCCTTAGAGTATCTTTCAATTGTCGAAAGGTTATTTTCGTAAAAGAATGGACAAGTTTGTAAAAGTGTCATAAAATAATCCTCCCCGGCCTCAAAACTCATGTGAGATTTGAAAGGGGCCACATTTGCAAAAATAGCCGTTTGGTTGCATTTGTCAAACGGGGAAAGGAAGCTGGCCTTTTTGTTTCGAGGTTATAAATCTTTAATTAGAATATGTGGGTTGTTTGATTTTCGAGTTTGTAGGTCATCTTCAAACCTTTGAAACCCAGTTTATTGTAATATGAAAATTGAAAAAAATGATTATTATTGTTTATCTTTTATTGGTCCGAACTACGCAAGGTCTGATTCATGCGGGGTCATGATACGTAGGCAATCTCCATAAGATTCGACAACAACAAAAAAGAAAGAAAAAAAGGAAAATTGAAAAAAAGAAAAATCGAAAAAAAGAAAAGAAAAATCGAAAAAAAATCGAAAAAAAAGAAAAAAAATTGAAAAAAGAAATGAAAAAAAGAGGAAAAGATGTTATTAATAATGGGGACCGACAGAGTCCATTCTAACCTGTTTAGCTTTAAATCACAAGGAAAGTTAAGGTGGTTGGTTTGTGGTAAGCTGGAAATACAAGACCCAGATGCTCACTTTGCGGGGATCAGGCCTGATAACAGAAGCACTCGAATCTTATTGGGACTTGTTGGCTAAAGTTGATGATATTGAAATTGGCAATGGTCTTGGCAATATTGATGCGAAGCTCAGTGGCTAAGATGTCAATTTTGATAAAACGGGAGGACGCTCCGTTCCTTGGTTAGCAGAAAGAAGCTGTTGGTGGTTTATTTTGTTGTCATTTCTGTTGTCCGGATTATTATTAGGGTTGTAATCCGGATATTGTCTTGTGCCAAACCTTCTTATCTTTCCGTTTTGTCATAGCAGTTTGTTTAAGTTTGTCCAGGTTGTTTTAGGATTTTATTTTTGGTTTGTTTTGTTTGTTTCGTTATTCAAACCATTTAACCAGTAGTCTAATGGAAAATCCGGTCTTTGATTATTTCCAGTCATTTTGTTTAGTCCTTTTATCATTTTGTTCAGCGTCGATTCTAGCGACATGACATGCGCACACAGTTTGGGCCTAATCTTAAAAGTTAATCATAAAACCCGGAAAGGCAATCAGAACATTTAAAGGAAATAAGAACGATTTGAGATTATTTGAAGCCCGAGTCATGTGGAACTGGGGCAATTAAAACATAAAGAAAACCGTTAATTGCAAGATTTGCCGAATTGGCATGAGGGTCGGTCATGAGAGTGAGAGTGTCGCCCAGCAGTGCTTTATAAATGACAAATGAAAAGCAAGTGTTTAACATAATTGTCAAGTCCAGCACCATCGGAAGAGACTATAAATCTATGTTCAATTTTGTTGTTTGCACTTGGCATGTTGTGAAGACTGGAATGACGAAGGCATTTTGTCCTGCTACCTAAACACTTTATACTTCGTTACCCCTTTTGAGCCTTATTTATTTTCTTTCATACCCCTCGTTCGGAATCAATAACAACGACTAGGAAATACGAGCCTGGAAGGTTAAAAAAAAAATCAACAACAAACGAAAAAAAGAGAGGAGGAAAATGATTAAAAAAAAACAAAAGAAAGTTAGAAGAAAACAGAGGAATTGGGAACTACGTTCGACCTGATTCCTCAAAGAGGATACGTAGGCGCCTCACGGCTCGGTCATAATGGCCATAATGGTCATAATGTGCATAATGTGCATGGTGTTAAATAATAATAATAAATAAATAATCCCCAAGCAAGAAACTGGGGCAAGAGTTGTGCTTGTTGTAAGCAAAATTGGTTCAGAAGGTTGTAATGTTAAACCCCAAATTTATTTTGTTTTTGAGCCTTTAATACCCTTTCTTTCTAGCCTATCCAAAACCCACATTACGGTCCAAAGAAAGACCTTCTGATCAGTCTTCAAAAGATGTCAAGTCAGACAGATGAGAGTCTTACCGGTGAATATAACACTCTGTTCCACAACAGGAAAGACTCTAATCTCCAGCAGAGAGAGTCATACCGGCAACACTCCAAATCCCCAGCTGGAAAATGATACAAATGAGAGAGTCTTATCGGTGAAAATCTTCACAGACACCATAAGGCGATGAAAGTTGAGAGAAAAACCAAAATAAGAGAGGCTTGCTAGTGAAAACCCTTCGGGCACTACAAGTCGAATAAGATTGGAAATCAGATGGGGAATTGCCAATTGAAGGTTTTGAAAGACGATTGACGGCAGAGGATATGCCACATGTGCATGTCATGACCATTAGAGTCGGTATTTGCATTTGACAGGTTTTTATTTATAGTTTCTTTTGTTAAAGAGTCATCTTTTTCCGTTGTCTTTTATTCTGTTCCCTTTTATCTTTTCCTTTCATAGAAATTTCCCCAGTAGAGTCTGTTTGGTCAGAACCAGTGGGAAATGACTTCAAAATAGGCCCTCAGCTTTCCAAGATAAGATCTGACCAATACATCCAAGTGGTATAGTCAGGAAGGAACAAGCGCGAGGCCAGTGACAAGAAAGATATCCCCAATAAAAGGATTGACGAGTGTCAAGAGGGATATCCTCGCCGAAATCAAAGGTTATTAAACCTCAAGGCCAAGGCTCGTGGGCAAAACAAGGAGAGCAATAAGCATGATTTGAGAAATTCATGCGAGACTAAAAGATCGGGAAAATGCAAGTTTCCGAGCCATACCACGAAAGAAGAGGGATATCCCCCAGCAGAAAAGGATTATCCCCAGCAAATAATATCATCCCCAGCGAGTTTTGGAACGCAGAGCAGGGAAGGAGAAAGGGAAAAGCCATCCCAATAGGAGTATCACAACTAACCACCACGTTTTAAACTAACAACTTTTGTTTGATTTGAAATATATAAAAAAAATAAAAAAAAATAAAAGATTATCAAACTGGGGCAGAAAATTTTCTTTTCAATTAGAAAATTTTCTGGAAATCAGGTACCCATTTGGGGAAGAATAAAGATAACACCAAGGAAGTGGTCTTTGAACCAGTGTTGCCCCAACATAATAAGTTTCAATGGAGGAAGTTATCCCCAGCAGACAGAATAAAGGGATGACGCTTGTGCTCAGAAAAGCAAAGAGCCATTATCATCCCCATCAGCTTCCAAAAGAATGAAGCATCGATTTGAAGGGATAAAATTCCCCAACAGCGTTATCCTCAACAATGTTATCCCAGAAAGATAACACTTTTATCCCCAGCAGTGTTGAGAAAAGATAATATATATATATATATATATATATATATATATATATATATATATATATATATATATATAATGGACGAGGGGAAGAAAGGAGACTCCCACCGTGGTATTATCCCCAGCAAGCAAGAACAAAGCAGCGCAAAGGAAAAAGAGAAGAAAAGAAGAAATTACAAAGGTAAGTTTGTCAAATCATTGATCTTTACATTTTTCTCCTAAGATAAAAAGTCCTAGTCTAATGAATTTCCTTCCCGATACAATCTTGGTCCGATGAAATTTTCACCCAAGATAAGATATTAAATCTTAGTCTGATGAATTTTTCTCCTAAGATATCAAATCTTAGTCTGATGAATCTTTCTCCTAAGATAGAAATCTTAGTCCGATGAAATTTTCTCCTAAGATAACAAATCTTAGTCCGATGAATCTTTCTCCTAAGATCACAACAAAATGGACCTAGTTTGACGATTTATCTCCTAGAGTCACAATCTTGGTCCGATGAAATTTTTCTCCCAAGATAAGATATCAAATCTTAGTCCGATGAATTTTTCTCCTAAGATATCAAATCTTAGTCCGATGAATCTTTCTCCTAAGATCACAACAAAATGGGCCTAGTTTGATGATTTATCTCCTAGAGTCACAATCTTAGTCCGATGAAATTTTCTCCTAAGATATCAAATCTTAGTCCGATCAATTTTTCTCCTAAGATAGAAATCTTAGTCCGATGAATATTTCTCCTAATATCACAACAAAATGGGCCTAGTTTGATGATTTATCTCCTACAGTCACAATCTTGGTCCGATGAAATTTTTCTCCCAAGATAAGATATCAAATCTTAGTCCGATGAATTTTTCTCCTAAGATATCAAATTTTAGTCTGATGAATTTTTCTCCTAAGATATCAAATCTTAGTCCGATGAATCTTTTTCCTAAGATCACAACAAAATGGGCCTAGTTTGATGATTTATCTCCTAGAGTCAAAATCTTGGTCCGATGAAATTTTTCTCCCAAGATAGTATAATAAAATCTTAGTCGGATGAATCTTCTCCTAGGATCAAAATCTAGTCTGATGAATTTTCTCCTAGGATAATTTGAAGAAAAAAAAAAGAAGTTTGAATTTGAAAAAAAAAAAAGTTGTTGAAATCAGGAGCCCCCCTGAAGAATAGAATGACGATGTATTGGTTGAGGTCAGGAGCCCCCCTGAGGAATAGAATGGCGATTTATCGGTTGAAGTCAGGAGCCCTCCTGAAGAATAGAATGACGATTATTGGTTGAAGTCAGGAGCCCCCCTGAAGAATAGAATGACGATTTATTGGTTGAAGTTAGGAGCCCCCCTGAAGAAGAGAATGGCGATTTATTGGTTGAAATCAGGAGCCCGCCTGAAGAAAGAAAAGGCAATTTTAAAAAAAAAGGGTTGTTAAAATCGTGTCAGCCAAAGAAAGGAATGGCATTTTTGAAAAAATGGTTGAAGTCAGGAGCCCCCCTGAAGAATAGAATGGCGATTTATTGGTTGAAGTCAGGAGTCCGCCTGAAGAGAGGAATGGCGTTTAATTTTAAAGTTGTGTATTTGAAGTCAGGAGCCCGCCTGAAGAGAGGAAAGACATTTTATTTTAGAAGTTGTTGTTGAAGTCAGGAGTTCGCTTGAAGAGAGGAAAGACAGTTTATTTTCAAAGTTGTTGTTGAAGTCAGGAGCCCGCCTGAAGAGAGGAATGACATTTATTTTTAAAGTTGTTATTGAAGTTGGGAGCCCGCCCATAGAACAGAGGCATACATTTCAGTCTTTACATTTCAAGCGTTGAAGTTGGGAGCTCGCCCAGATAACAGAGGCATACATTTCAGTCTTTATATTTCAAGCATTGAAGTTGGGAGCCCACCCAGATAACAGAGGCATACATTTCAGTCTTTACATTTCAAGCATTGAAGTTGGGAGCCCGCCCAGATAACAGAGACATACATTTCAGTCTTTACATTTCAAGAGTTGAAGTTGGGAGCCCGCCCAGATAATAGAGGCATACATTCCTGTCTTTAATTTCAAGTATTGAAGTTGGGAGCCCGCCCATAGAACAGAGGCATACATTTCAAGATCAAGTCAGAGGACAATAAAACAGAGGGTTACAATAGGAATCCCCAGCAGGAAACAATAAAATTTCCCGACACTAGGAAGCAGAAGGTTGCAATAAGAGGTCCCAGCAAAAACTCAAATGCATGTGTCGAAAGGAAGAAAAGCACCGGAAAAAAAAATGCAAGCAGAAAAGAAAGCAAGGCAACAAAAATAAATTACAGTCTAGCCTAGCTTCTTGTTTTCTTTTAAGCACGGTGTAACAAGAAGATCGGTAAGCAGTAGTAATAGCATGCAACAACAGTAACATTGCAGTCTCACGATAGTCACAGCTACCAAAATTTCCCGAACTACATTGACCTGATTCCTGTTTAGCCCAGGATATGTAGGAAACCTTTGAAGCAAAGGTTCGGTCAAATCTTTTTCAAAAAAAAAAAATGTTTCACACGGAGTACTCGGATGGGCAAAAATCGCTCGCTTTATCTTTGCACGAAAACCCTTCGTGTCTTCGGGCAAAGAGGGGCAGCTGTAAGCACGTGATTTTTGCCCTATATGAGAATTACTCCCAAAAAATTCAAAAATAAAATAATTTTTCTTGGTGTGCAATTTTGTGATATTTTGTGTAACTATTTGTATGTTTGTCTGTGCATGTTTATTTGTTAAATTATTAAAAATACAAAAATATGTCGCATTTCGCATGTAGGATTTAATTATACAATTGTTAGTAACTAAGTTTGTTTTACAAAAAATAAAAATTACAAAAATAGGCATCGTTTGCATTTTTAGCATTTAATGTCCAAATATACAATTTTATGCTTAATTATTACTTAATTGTGCGTTAATTATTATTGGGAGTTAATTTGCACTTTTATAACTTAATTTAGTTCTTAATAATAATTTAAGTATTTTTTATAATTTTAGTTTTAGAAAAATAAAAGAAGAAAAGAGAGCAAAATATAAAGAAAGTCGGAATTGGGCCTCTTCTTCGATTTCAAGCCACAGGCCCAAAAAATGGCCCAATCTTCCCAAACGACCCAGTCCATTTCGAACTGGGTCGACCCAGTCCATAACCCAACTCCCCCTCTTCATTTTCATTTTTTCATTTTTACAAAACAAAAACAAAACAAAAAAAAAAAGAAAGAAGAAAACCCTAGACTTAAGCCATCCGCCTCCCCTCCTATCTTCATCTTCTCCAACCTCCAAGCCCCACCTCCCATGGCTGCCCTTCCTCACGCCTCCACCACCTCAACACACACACACACACGACATTCTCCATCGTCCCATCGACCCCAACACGAGCAGCCATGGCTGCTTTCCCCCCCTCGTTTCCCGTTGTCGAAACCAAACGACCATTGGAGTAGCTTCACGTCCGCCATTGTTGCTGCGTTTTCTTCCAGTCGTTGCAGCTGCTACTGTTGTTCCTTCGTCATCCATGGAGGTCCTTCTGCTTCCATCTTCTCAACCTCAAGTCCAAACGACCAAGATGCTCCTTTCTCCAAAACGCAACAATGAAAGTTGCTCGAAACCAGCCCAAAAACGAGCTCACATCGCTGCTGCCTTCCTCCTCGCGTCCAGCCATTGCAGCTACTGTTTCATGATCCAAACGAACCCAGCTACTTCTTCTTCATGTTCGTCGTCGCTGTGTCGTCGTTGCTGCCTTCCTCCTCGCGTCCAGCCATTGCAGCTACCGTTTCATCGTCCAAACGAACCCAGCTACTTCTTCTTCATGTTCGTCGTCGCTGTGTCGCCGCTGCTGCTGCTCCATTTTGCTGCTGCTCACGTTTCACGCTTCTTCCTCCTACTGCCTCGGCGTCGAGAAAATTGCCAGCCACTGCCTCACCAACGTTGTTGTTCCTTCGTCTTCTTCGTTTCTTCGTCGTTGTTTTGAACCCGGTTAGTTGGTTTAAGTTCCAATTTTGTCCATATTTTTGTTTGATGTTTTTCGGATCCAAAATCGATAAATGATTCAATTCTTGTTTTGTTTATTCGTCGTTGAATTAATTTTTTAGTTTGGTCATATGTTTTGTTGAAATAATTTTCAGATGTCAAATGGTAAATTAATTAAGTGGTTTTTCATGTTTGTTTTATTGTTTAGGTAAGAATTTGTTAGTTTGATGTTTGTTAGATTCAAATTGAAATTTAATTGATTATTTCTTCAATTTGTTTCATGTTGTTATGTATTTTCCAGAAATTATTAATGTTGTTTGAGTCATTTAATCCGTCATGTTTGTTGTTTTAAAAAAAAATAGATTCATTCATGTTCATACTTTGTTTGTTTGTTCTTGAATCCGAAATTTGTGTAGCTTGATTTCTTGTTTACCATTTATGATTATTTCTTGAATTTGTCTCATAATCTTGTTTAAGGTTTAATATAGGAATTGTTTGTTGTAATGTTGTTAGAGTTGATTTTAAGTTCAATATTATTGAATTTAGAAATCTGAATATACTTGTTTGTTATTGTTGTTGTTGAATCTGAAAATAGGTTTGTTTGTTGCTAAAAATATTGTTCAATCAAATTTTAGTTGTTCTTTGTTGTTCAATTTGTGTTCATGAGATTGGTTGTTGAAATGTTGAAGAAATCATGTTCATGTGATTTGTTGTTTGAACATTGTTAGAAATTGATCATATTGTCTATATTTTGGTTAAGTTTGATTAATTGTTTGTTATAGCTGATGGGGTAGCTTGGTACTTTGTTGTACGTTCGGGGGTAAAATAGTAATTTGTAATAAGGTCGGAGGGGTAGTTTAGGAATTGTACATTTTGTAATTTTTTATGTGAAGCATGGGGGACAAAATGTAATGGGGTGAGTTGTGATATAGTTGTTTAATATAAAGGGGGGACAAGACAAAATTTAGTGGGGAGGAATCTTGTATTTGTTTAGTGAAGCATGGGGGACAAAATATAATGGGGTGGTGTGATATATTTATTTAATGTAATGGGGATGAGTGGGAAGATAATGGGTTTGGTAGAGAAAATGGGTTGATTTTAATTGATTAAAAGATTTATGGGATGAGATTATATATAGGAAGTCTTGAACACAAGACAAACACACATAAGTAGAAAATACACAGACAGATAGACAGAAGAGAAAAAACGAGAGAGAGAAACAAATCTGAAAATAAGAGAGAGAAAAGGGCTGAAAATTTAAGAGAGAGAAAATTACGAAAAATATTCAAATCTTCAAATAAAAAAAAACTAAAAATCTTCTGCTTTCTTTCATTGTTTGAAATTAGCATTAATTGTTGTTGTTTCATAAAAGTTGGAAGCATTTGTTTTGGGGTTACTACTCCACCGGTATGTTACTGGGTTGTTACTGTTGCTGGGCTGTTGCTGTGTTGTACTGTTATTACTGCTGCTGATTCTCATCTTCATTTTCTTTTGCTTCCAATATCAGGTACACAACTGAAAAGCTGGTTATTGTAATCCGAATATGAAGTATGAATACGAAAAATGAAGAGTTGAAATTCTGAATTAGCTTTAATTATATTCTGATTTTTTATTTGTATGTACAAATTATTTAGCTTGCAAAAAATCAGAATCATGTAGCTATTTAATACATATAGTGGAACATTCGACGATAGCTTAACAGTTGAACTATTTGCATATATTGCCTAAATAAATAAATGGTGTAGTAACTTCGTCGAGTCAAAAATCAAACGAATAGGCCATCTAGTAGGAACTTGGTAGAAATATTGTTTAGATTAAATATTATTGGTTAATTTCAGCATGTAAATAAATTAAGACATTTTTTTATTTTATTTTGTAGAGACAGATTTAATAGAAAATAATGTAGGCATTTTAGGATTGTCTTTTAAAAATAAATGAGATGAGCCTCTCCCAATAAAATGCACCAATTGCGGGGCCCTCACAAATGTATGTATTAATTATTTAGAACATCGGGTTTGGCCGTCTAGTGAAATTTTACTGCCTTTCCCAAAACAACAATACGCTAGTCGCTCTAGGCGCGTCTTTAACAAATTATTTTCTTAAATATAGGTATGCATTTATGTAACCCAAATCCAAATCTCAACAGAGTCGAAATATGCCGATAACCACGGGTACATTGATATGACGTGGTTCGAGATATATTTTCACGATGTTGCAATTCTCTATAAAAATAATAATAACAATAAAAGCGGTTAAAAGTTAAAATTGCACTATAGTTTTTGAATATGTATTAAAATCAGATATTTTAGCCATTACAACAGTTTAAGCGACCGTGCTAGAACCACGGGATTCGGGGTGCCTAACACCTTCCCTCGGGTCAACAGAATTCCTTACTTAGAATTTCTGGTTCGCAGACTTCATTTGGAAAGTCGAATATTTTCCTCGATTCAGGATTAAATTGGTGACTTGGGACACCCTAAATCTCCCAAGTGGCGACTCTGAAATGAATAAATAATCCCGTTTCGATTGTCCTTTAATTGGAAAAACACCTTGCACCCTCGCGGGGGCGGAAAAAGGAGGTGTGACAATGAGGAATACAAACCATTGAGTACTTATTTTCCAGATGAAGAAATAAACACCATAGAAGTAGTCTCGGAAAACGCTCATGCTTGGAAGATGTTCTTTGATGGAGCCGTAAATGCAAAAGGCGTAGGAATTGGGGCAATCTTTGTCTCACCCACTGGTCAACACTATCCGGCTACAGCTAGGCTTCATTTTTTTTGCACGAACAATACAGCTGAATATGAAGCCTGCATCATGGGCATGAGCATGGCGATCGATCAAGATGTTGAAGATTTGTTGATTACGGGGGATTCTGATCTGATTATCCGGCAAGCCCAGGGTGAATGGGAAACTCGAGATGTCAAGCTTATTCCTTACCGGAAGCACGTGGAGGATCTCGAAAAACGATTCAAATCAATAGAGTTCAGGTATATCCCGCGGTGTCACAATGAACTAGCCGATGCACTTGCCACCTTAACTTCAATGTTACCTTACCCGGGCAATGCCCACATCGATCCCTTGGAAATCCAAATCAGGGAAAGACACGGTTATTGTAATGTAATCGAGGCAGGATCAAGTACCCAGGCATGGTACCATGATGTTAAAAGGTTCTTGAAGACACAAGAATACCCTGAGCATGCTACTGGAGATCAAAAGAGAACTATTAGGTGACATGCGGGTGGATTCTTTTTGAGCGGCGAGGTATTGTATAAAAGAACCCCGGATCTCAACTTGTTAAGATGTGTTGACATCGAAGAAGTAGGAAAAGTCATGCATGAAGTACACACAGGAGTGTGTGGACCTCATATGAACGGGTATGTCCTGGCAAAGAAAATCCTTCGAGCTGGGTATTATTGGATAACCATGGAGAAAGACTGCTTCAGTTTCGTCCGGAAATGTCATCAGTGCCAGGTACATGGAGATCTGATTCTTGCACCTCCAACAGAGCTACATCCTATGTCGGCACCGTGGCCTTTTGTCGTCTGGGGTATAGACGTCATTGGTCCGATTGAGCCGAAAGCCTCAAATGGGCACAGATTCATATTGGTCTCTATTGACTACTTCACAAAATGGGTTGAAGCTGTCACTCTCAAATCAGTCACTAAGAAAGCCGTGGTGGATTTTGTACATTCAAATTTTATTTGTCGTTTCGGTATTCCTGCAACTATCATCACAGATAATGCGGCAAACTTGAATAGTCACTTGATGGAGGATGTATGCGAACAGTTCAAAATAACGCATAGGAACTCCACTCTTTATCGGCCCAAGGTCAATGGCATTGTTGAAGCAGCAAACAAAAACATCAAGAAAATTTTAAGGAAGACGATCCAGAGTTCCAGACAATGGCATGAACAGTTACCTTTTGCCTTGCTGGGATATCGTACTACAGTACGCACATCAGTAGGGGCAATCCCATACTTGTTGGTTTATGGGACCGAGGCTGTGATACCGGCAGAGGTAGAAATTCCTTCGCTTCGAACCATTGTTGAAGCAGAAATTGAAGATAGCGAGTGAGTTAAGACTCGATTGGAGCAGTTGACTTTGATTGACAAAAAACGAATGGCTGCGGTTTGTCACGGACAGTTGTACCAACAAAGGATGGCCCGTGCTTACAACAAGAAAGTGCGACCCCGGAATTTTGAAGTAGGTCAACTGGTATTAAGGCGCATTCTGCCGCATCACCAGGAAGCGAAAGGAAAATTTTCTCCTAATTGGAAAGGCCCATACATCATCAGGAAGATATTGCCAAGAGGAGCGTTGTATCTAGGTGATATTGAAGGAAATGATCCTGAAACAGCCGTGAACGCAGATGCAGTCAAGAGGTACTATGTCTGAGTTTATTTCGGTGATGTGTTGGTACATTTGAGATGATGGAGGCTTTTATTCCCGCTATCCAAATACTATCAACTCTCTCTACAAACCCTTTGAGTCGGTTACATTTCCTTGGCTACCCTCTTTGGAATCTAAAAGCACCGTTGAAAAAAAAAACAAACAAACAAATGATTTGCCTGAACTACGTCTGACTTGATTCCGAAAGGATATGTAGGCAACCTCTCTCTGGGGTTCAGTCGCACCAAAATAAAAATTCAATTTCCCCTGAAGTTGAAACTGGGGCAGATGTTATAATGTTTCGACCACGGGCACACCAAATGATTCTGAAGTTGTAATTTCATCCACAATTATTTTTATCAAAAACCAAGTACAAGTCCTTTGGATCAATTGCCAAAGGTGGGGGAAACCAAGAAATATCATGGTTGGAAGCCGATGCATTCTAAAATTGAGAGAAATAAAATGAGAGAGTCTTGTCGGTGAAAACCTTCGGGCACCATGAGGCGACGAGAGTAGAGAAACCAAGAATGAGAGAGTCTGTTTAGTGAAAACCGCAAAAAGTACTATCGGGCGACGGTGAGAAGAGAAATGAGAGAGGTCGATTAGCGAAAACCCGCAAAGGGCGCTGTCGGCCGAAAAGATGATTTCACCTCAGAAAGTTATGGCAAGGTTCCCTGTTTTAGAAACATAGATCCGTTCTTTGGTTCATGAGGAAATGCAAGTTCATGAGGGTCGGGCATCCAGTCCAAAAAGCATGTCATGTCAATTTAAAGTCAGCATGTGCCTCAGATTAGTTTTTCTTTTCCCCGAAAGGGACGCTTCTCTTTCAAATTCGTTTCTCCGCTCTTTGTTTACCTTTCCTTGAATCCCTTTCGTTTTAACCCTAAATTCCAAAATGTGTTGGAAAGAAAAGGTGGCAGGACCGGTTTCACAAAGTTCTGTTTAGCAAGAAGTGAAGAAAATACCCTGCCTCAGTGGTGCGTCAGTCCAATCCCGACTGATCATGATGTTGATTGCCTTCAAAGTAAAGACAAAAAAAAATATATATATATATCCCCAGCGAGTCTGCCCCAGTGAAAATCCCCAAGCAAAATGAGATGGAAGAACCAAAGCCTTACACGGGCGAATCATCATGAAATCCGGAAATCCAAGTCTGATCAGTTTAAAAGGGGGTCGCCTGTGAATCCAATCAATGGCGGAGTTTCTCAACAGAAATGAGGCCAAGACCAAGCATTTGGAACGATCAAGGCCACCGAACCAACCACCGTTTTCAAACTGACAATTGTTGTTTGTTTGGAGAATTGAAACATGTACAATTCAAAGCAACCGTGCAAGAAGCAGGTGCGACCAAAAAGGAAAAGAAATGCACAGGTGCAAGAAACAGCTTTGCAGCAAGGAATCAACCCAAGAGGGAAGTTTCCTCCGAATTCTTTCCTGCATTTTTTACTGAACAAAATAATTAAAAAACACAAAAAAACACCAAATGTGATAAAAAAACGAAAAGAAATAAGAAAAAAATTCAAAAAAAAAGGGTTAGTTTAAAATCCCCAGTATCAACCAATCTTTATTAATATTAGGGCTCCAATCCCTAAGTTGAGATTTTAGACATAGGGCCTCCATTCCCTAGTCGCCTTTATCAATATTAGGGCTCCAATCCCTAAGTTGAGATTTTAGACATAGGGCCTCCACTCCCTAGTCGCCTTTATCAATATTAGGGCTCCAATCCCTAAGTTGAAATTTTAGACATAGGGCCTCCATTCCCTAGTCGCCTTTATCAATATTAGGGCTCCAATCCCTAAGTTGAGATTTTAGATATAGGGCCTCCATTCCCTAGTCGCCTTTATCAACATTAGGGCTCCAATCCCTAAGTTAAAATTTTAGACATAGGGCCTCCATTCCCTAGTCGCCTTTGCCAACATTAGGGCTCCAATCCCTGAGTTGAGCAATTTTCTTTTAGCCAACATTAGGGCTCCAATCCCTGAGTTGAACGATTTTTCCTTTAGCCGACATTAGGGCTCCAATCCCTGAGTTGAGCGATTTTCCTTTAGCCGACATTAGGTCTCCAATCCCTGAGTTGAGCAATTTTCTTTTAGCCAACATTAGGGCTCCAATCCCTGAGTTGAGCGATTTTCCTTTAGCCGACATTAGGGCTCCAATCCCTGAGTTGAGCGATTTTCCTTTATCCGACATTAGGGCTCCAATCCCTGAGTTGAGCAATTTTCTCTTAGCCGACATTAGGGCTCCAATCCCTGAGTTGAGCAATTTCCTCTTAGCCGACATTAGGGCTCCAATCCCTGAGTTGAGTGATTTTCTTTTAGCCTACATTAGGGCTCCAATCCCTGAGTTGAGCAATTTCCTTTTTAGCCGATATTAGGGCTCCAATCCCTGAGTTGAGCAATTTTTCTTTTAGCCGACATTAGGGCTCCAATCCCTGAGTTGAGCGATTTTCCTTTTAGCCGACATTAAGGCTCCAATTCCTGAGTTGAGCGATTTTCTTTAGCCGACATTAGGGCTCCAATCCCTGAGTTGAGCGATTTCCTTTTAGCCGACATTAGGGCTCCAATCCCAGAGTTTAGCTATTTTCTTTAGCCGACATTAGGGCTCCAATCCCTGAGTTGAGCGATTTTCTTTAGCCGACATTAGGGCTCCAATCCCTGAGTTGAGCGATTTTCTTTTAGCCGACATTAGGGCTCCAATCCCTGAGTTGAGCGATTTTCTTTAGCCGACATTAGGGCTCCAATCCCTGAGTTGAGCGATTTTCCTTTAGCCGACATTAGGGCTCCAATCCTTGAGTTGAGCAGTTTTTCTTTTAGCCGACATTAGGGCTCCAATCCCTGAGTTGAGCGATTTTCTTTTAGCCGACATTAGGGCTCCAATCCCTGAGTTGAGCGATTTTTCTTTTAGCCGACATTAGGGCTCCAATCCCTGAGTTGAGCAGTTTTCTTTAGCCGACATTAGGGCTCCAATCCCTGAGTTGAGCGTTTTTCTTTTAGCCGACATTAGGGCTCCAATCCCTGAGTCGAGCGGTTTTTCCCTTTTAGCCGACATTAGGGCTCCAATCCCTGAGTTGAGCGATTTTCTTTTAGGCGACATTAGGGCTCCAATCCCTGAGTTGAGCGATTTTCTTTTAGCCGACATTAGGGCTCCAATCCCTGAGTTGAGTAGTTTTATTTAGCCGACATTAGGGCTCCAATCCCTGAGTCGAGCGGTTTTTCCCTTTTAGCCAATATTAGGGCTCCAATCCCTGAATTGAGCGTTTTTGCCTTTTGCAAACATTAGGGCTCCAATCCCTGAGTTGCGCCTTTTAGACTTGAGGTTTCCAATTCCCTCATCAATTCTGTAGATTTTATGGCAATTAACTCACTAAATTTTCCTAGTGAAACTGGGGCAGAAAATTTCGTTCGTTTGTTTGGTTGTCTCAGCAGGTCTGACCTCGAGGCGCATGGATCGAGATGACCTACGGAGTGAGTCTCAATCCAGAATAAAGAAAGGAAGAAAAAAAAGATGTTCCCAAATACTGGAGAAAACAAAGTGCGGATCGCTCAAAATCTGATTGAAGTCCCGAGCTCCGCCAATCCCACTTCACTCAATGCTGCAGAAATAAACAAGCACCTACAACTTGCAAGCATCAAGATTCAGATCGAAGCCTACAAGTAGAATCAGCTAAGACTCAAGATCAAGTGGCAAAAGAATTGTAGATAGGAATCTTGTAACTAGTGGTTGACAGGCATAGATAGCTAGTTTAGTTTCAATTTTCCTTGGTTGTAATAAGGAGGTCGGTAAAGCAGAAGCGGCAGCAGCAACAGCAGTAACAACAAGCATTAGTCCCATGGTAGTCCCAGCTACCAAAACTTCCCGAACTACATTGGCCAGATTCCTGTTTAGCCCAGGATATGTAGGAAACCTTTGAAGCAAAGGTTCGGTCAAATCTTTCAAAAAAAAATGCTTCACACGGAGTATTCCAACGGGCAAAAATCGCTCGTATCCGCTCACTTTATATTTGCACGAAAACTCTTCGTGCTTTCGGACAAAGAGGGGCAGCTGTGAGCACGTGATTTTTGCTTCACGGAAATTACTCCAAAAGAAATCGAAAATAAAACAAGTTACCTTCGAGTATAATTTTGAGAATTGGCATGACATTTTTGGTAATTATTTTTGTCCGTAAATGTTTACTTTGTTGTAGTTAATCTTAAAATATAAGAAATACATGTTGCATGCATATTTAGGATTTAATTGTGCATTTAGGAATAAATAAAATCATAGTTTGGTTCTAAAAAGGAAAATCGCAAAAAATATTTATTCTTCTTTTATTTGTTCGTCATCGTGTGATTTTATTTTAATCAAATATTTTGATTTGTGAGTTATTTGTTGTAAGTGTTAATTAATATTTGTGTAGTTTATTTTTTTGATTTTACAATTTAATTAGGAATTGTGTTTTTAATTAGAAATTAAAGAAGGAAAAGAAAAGAGTGCAAAAATTGAGGAAAAGATTCGGACATGGGCTCATTTTTAAACCCAAAGAAAATTAGGCCCAAACACATTGATCCAATCCGTCCCCCAGACACAAGAAACGACGTCGTTTTGGCACCTTCCATCTGGACCGTTGGTCAAACAGATCCAACGGTCCAGTTCAGCTCTCTCATTAATCCAAACGACGCCGTTTAGGCATGACCAATCGGAGTCGTTCATCCCATCAAATCCAACGGCTCCAGGCTTTCCCAAGATACCCGACCCACTGGTACCCGGATTGACCCATTCCCAACACTAAACCAAACGACGTCGTCCCTTTGAGTGAAAAGATCAAGGTCGTTGATCATCAATGATCCAACGGCCGAAATTCAACTCCCCGTCCCGTATATAAACCCTCCACTCTTACCCCCACACCCCCTAAGCCAGACACCCCTCCCTCATCCTCGTCTCTTTCAGAGACTGAACCAAAACACCCCTCAGAACCCTAGCGCCGCCTCTCCACCCCCTCACCATAAACCCGGCGACAACGATGCCGGTGACCACCAGATTAACACCCCTAGTGCACCTCGACCCCCTGGACACGGATCTGCAAACCGTTGGTTTCAAATCTTCCCCCATCGTCTCAAATCTTCATTTGAAGATTCGAGCCAAACATCAGCCTATGCCAATCCACCACTAATGCACACCAGTTACTCCTCTGACCCCCTCGTGACCAAACCAAGCCTGGTTTGGTTCGAATCTAACCAGAAAAGCTCGAACCCCTAATCTGAGCCCCAAGAACCCTAGAAATCCAAAACCTGGGGGTTTGTTCAATTAAACGAAGGGTTGAGGTCTAATAGACCTTAATCGAGGTGTTCTCAGTTGAGAACACTTCGATTAAAGTCCGTTCGACCTCAAAAGAGGCCGAGTCCAGTTCGAGCCTGGTTCATTTTGTTCTTAATCTTCCGAGATAAGTTTCTTTTCCTTCTGTTCTTGTTTGTGTTCTACTTGTAATTGCTTGCATGATTAGTTAATTTGCTTGATTTTTCTGTCATCTTCTTTCAATTCTGTCCATCTTCATAAGACCTTCTATGTAGTCATTTTTCTTCTGATTGTTTGTTACTTGTACTTACCAGTGAATTATGTGTCCAACCTGTTTAGAATCATAGGATAGTTAAGTTCGTGTTAAAATCCCCTGTTGCATCTAAAATCACTAAAAGCCATCTGACGACCTGCTTGATATATTTTATTATTTGTTAGCTATCTGTTGTAGCTCATATGGTCAATTAAGTAAGTGTCGTCAACTAAACTCACTTGAAAAACTAGAAAATATGAGTCTGCTCATTCCAGTAGAATTTATAGCATGATTCCTCTTCTCTATGTCAAGAAAAACTCCTATCAATATGCTGGTTTCAGTATTCGTTTTGATCTTTGTTTGCATTCTCAATTGCTTGCTTGATCCTTTGGCTTTGATTTGGTCAGGATTGGTTCTCAATATGACCAACTCATGCCATTGGATTAACTCCCCTGTTTGACTGAGTATTGAATCAATGAATGAATGAATTGGATATAGCTGTAGAACTGTAAGTTAACCTGAAACCAGTCTTAGGAGTAAGTCTATATAGGCTATAACCTCAGACTTCTAAGCTTAAGGGTAATACAATAAATCACAGGAGTTTCAGGGGTATTCTGGAGTTTAGAAGTTTTGAAATGTTTAAGTGTTAGTGGGCTGACAGTAGGGTACTAAAATATTAATTAAACTAATGAAATTAATTGATCAATAGTGGGGGTGATAATATGTTAAGTACCTTTAGTAGTTGGAAATCAGTAACAGCATGGGCTTGATGATAAAAAGCTGAAAATGCACATGAGAATGGTAGTGGAACCTGTTGTACAGTTGGATATTCACTACACTTTTGAACTTCAGAAAATTAAAATAGGAAAAAAACTTCATGCCTAGAGGATCCTAAGTGGAAATGACAGCCATGAGGGTTTATTTTAAGCCATGGGCAGCCTATCTTTGGAGGGAGTTCTTCTCTTCTAACAGATATAAAAAGAGAACCAGAAAACAGAGAAAAGGAGGGGAGAGAGTAGACTGAAGGGGAGCAGAGTGTGGACTGAAAAGAAAAGGGAGTTGGAGAACAAAAACTTCAAAAGAGAGAAATAAACTGAAAACACCAACTGAACTTTTGGCCCGTTTGAAAATTGCTCCAAATTGGTTTCTTTCTGGTTTAGTTATAAATTTTCCGGAAAAAAAAATCACAAATCCTTGTATCTGGAAAGAATAGTTTGAGTTTTGGTTATTCAAAAGTTTGGTATAAGCTGCTTTGGTCTTGGAGTCCTATTACTGCTGCTGTTGTTTCGTTGCTGCTTCTACTCCTGCTGTTGCATTTTTCAGCTCACTTCATTTGTTCCATTTGTTGTAATCAGGTACACATTCGAATCAAGCTGTGATGTAACTTTGAGTTGAAAGATTGAAAAATGGAAGTAGTCATGCTTTGGCTTTCACATTTGTGCTTATGTAGTTTACCCCGCATTTGTGTTTTTTTTCTTTCAAAAATAGATACTAGTTGATGTTGTAATTAATCTAAGTTTACTTTGGTTCGATACCGTTTGGGAAGGTAAACTGTATAATTTGATTTGGTTTTGGCTTGTTAATGAACTATCTAGTTTGCTAAATTATGTTTAGTCAATAACTTTAATAACGTCACTAGTTTAACTGAAAGTTGTAACAACAGAATTAACTAGTTTTAGATCCGTTATCTTACAATTAATAGTTAAACAGTCGAGTAGTGGACTAATTTCGATTTCATCTGTATTTAGTTTTGAATTGTCTTGGGCTGGCGTAATTTGGAATTGGCATTAATACAGCTGCTTATTATAGTTTAATACGATTCAGGTTCATACAACATTAGATACCTTATTCCTAGACCGTGAGTCGTAATTCAATTCGTGCTTAAGGGAATCCATTAATAACTCACGTAATTCAGTTTAATAGGCATGAGTCGATTTCGAACAAGGTTTGTTAGAGTTCCTTTAAAGGTAATAGATTTTCAAAGTGTCGATTAAGTTTAACAACCCTCGAATGTGTTGGTAGTCAAGGTTGGTTCATTTTCAAATAGTTTCTTTTTTTAAAAAAAATAATAATAATTAGTTCCAATGGTTCAATTCGTCTAATAATGTGAAGTTTAAATTAGTTAAAGAATAATTTGTTTGTTTCGACAATAGCGTTTGTCAATTCCATATTTTATTTATAATTTTGTTTTCTTTTGGTAATGTTCAATTATATAATAAGGCACGAAATAATTCCCCGCTTTACAAATTCGAGTGCAATCTCCCGTTAGCATATTTTGTAATCTAATAATTAATAAGAGGCCAGAGCTTGCCAAGCATGTAATTTAATTAGCGTATATTTTCTTCCTTCATTTTTAGAGACGAACATAATAAAAAAAATGTAGTCACTGTAGGTTTATCCTTTTAAAAATAAAAATGAGACGAGCCTCGCCAAATAAAAATGTAAATTGCGGGGCCCTCAATAATTGGTCATAATAAATACTTAGATTTTTTGGGATGGACTGTTTAGTGAATTTCACTGCCTTCCCCAAAGATAATAACGCGTTAGACTCTTTAGGCGCGATTTAATTAAATTACCTTCTTAAATTCGGGTGCGCATTTATGTGACCCAAATCCAAATCTCAACGGAGTCGGAATGTATTAGCAACCACGGGCGCATCGATTGTGACGTGGTCCGAGATGCATTTTCACGACGTTGCAATTCCATAAAAATAAATAATAATACAAGCGGTTTAAACTTAATAAAAGCACATAAGTCACAACATGTATTAAAATCAGATATTTAGCCATTATAACAATTTAAGCGACCGTGCTAGAACCACGGGATTCGAGGGTGCCTAACACCTTCCCTCGGGTCAACAAAATTCCTTACTTAGAATTTCTGGTTCGCAGACTTCATTTAGAAAGTCGAATATTTTCCTCGAATTGGGATTCAAGATAAACCGGTGACTTGGGACACCAAAAGCCAAACCTTTCCCAAGTGGTGACTCTGAAATAAATAAATAATCTCATTTCGAATATTTTCACTTAAATTGGAAAAACTCCCTCGCGCATTTACCCTTCGGGGAAGGCGCGCAAAAAGGAGGTGTGACAGTGGTAGGTGATAATGGCAGGTAGTTGCGGCAGCAACATCGGTTAGTAGTAAATGTGAATGATAGCATCTTAGTGATATTAAATCTTTGTTATAAATTTTAATATCAAGCCTATTAAGACCCATTAAATAGCTGTAAAATAAAAAAATAAACGCACTTAATATCTAATATGTGAATGATTTTGATTTAGACCTCAAGTGCAAAGAAGCCTTACAGTAGATTGACACTATAAATACTCCCTTACCCCCACGATTGTACCTCATGTGAATTCTCATTCCTACTGTTGCTATCTGAAATTACTATTGATTCAATTACAGTCAAACCTCTGTATAACAATCTTGTTTGTTCCGAATATTTTTGGATGTTATAGCGAAGTGTTGTTATAAAAAATATATATTATAACATAACATAAAAATTGATTTCTGAAAAATTTGGCTTTTATAATGATGTGTTGTTATATAGAAATGTTGTTATAAAGAGTTTATTTGATGACAAGTAAAACAAATTTAAAGAGTTTATAAATTTCATTTAAAGATATTATCACAGTTGGAAAGCATGTATAATAAAATTTTGTTTATTTTCAACTATTTTCTTATTTATATATCTATGTATATCTATATTTACTAGATGGTTGGTGCCCGCACGGGCGCATGCCCCACATTTGCTAGTGTAATATTTGCACTACTATAAGATTACCAAAAATGTCAAAACATTAAAAAGATAATTCCTTACTTTGATTCATTTAATTTGTCTAGCTAAAAAAGGAAGTAGTACCCTCAACAACAACAACAACAACAACATAGTATAATCTCACTAAAGTGGGATCTGGAGAGGGTAGTGTGTACGCAAACCTTACCCCTACCCTAGGTACAGAGGCTGTTTCCAAATAGACCCTCGGCATCCTTCCCTCCAAGAACTTCCACCTTATTCTTGGGGAGACTCGAACTCACAACCTATGGTGTAGAATGCAAACATTACAGAGCAGAAGCCGAAAAATTAGTGCAGAATGCAGAATAAAATAATGTGCACATAGGCAAATTAATTTTCATGAAAAGAACTGCATATAAAATAACCTATTGAAGAAGCATTGCTCAAGCCTGCAAGACATACATATTATCTTATCAACAGTCATCAGTTTAAAATTTTGACTCAACTAAACAAAGTGCCTAATTGTATGAGATTTTGAAGTCGAGATTCTCACTTGAAGAATAAACTTTAAAACCATATGTCATCAAATTCAGGTTTTTCTAATTTTATAGTTGTGAAAAGATATAATGAAGCCACACCGTGAACTAATTATAATATAATCATTTGAAGAAGAGAGAATACATTGACCTTTGCACATATGCAATAAGATATTATTGAGGCTTGGTCCCTAAAAGCTTATCTCCCAGTTGATGATAGGACTATGTTTTTAATATTTTCAAGGGGTTCTCCTGTTACTAAAGCAAAAGTGAGAGAACTCTTTGATTCTTACTACTGGATTGATCGCGTTGAGCACGCTTGCTCAACAGGTGCCATTGACGACTTTATCAGATATTCTCTGAAAGCTAGTGAATCACTATAAATCTACTCTACACTTGCAATGAGTATTCAAAAACTCAAATGTTCTATTGTTTTCCAGTTACGGAGTTCTTTTTTTATACTTGCACTAGTGTACTAATTCCTCCCACTTTGGCTAATAAAATTGCATTCTTAACCTAGGAAGCAAAAAATCATCGTGGTATCAATGTAAGCAAAACACAAGTGAACCATTATAAACTGATATGTATGCTCATGAATATATATAATTCAAATAAAAAAATGTAAATGGCACGAGTCATAGCCACTGGTAGTCATCAGAAAATGTCCTTTAAACAATGTTTGGACGGTCGGAAATGTATATTCAGCTAAAACTGCATAAAACTAAGGTTATTCGAAATCCCTCTAAGAGGTATCAGTCACCACTTTCCATCAATTATGTGTCACTAGGCAGCAATGAGAATTTAAGATAGGTTCAAGAAGTTTCCGCAAAGAAATTTCAGAGATTATCCACAATTATAACAAATTAGAGAGCACTCACATATAAACAGAAGGGCAAAACCACACTTGAGAGACAAAATTTGTCCTGTGATATCTTGATACCTGTGAATTTTATAGACAAAGTGCAAGCACATATCAAGTGATTCAGTAAATAACGTAGAAATCGCATTGTTGATATATTATTATGTTGAAGATAGAAGTGGTCACGTGCCTATCACTGAGTGGAGTTAAGTTAGTTAAGAAGGATTAGTTAGTTGTAACTAATTATGGGATTGCTTAGTTTAGAGGCAAGAGGTCAGTAGGTTAGATGCTATAATTGAACCGTGTATATATACATAGCTTTAGTAGATTGTAATTAGAGCTTCAACATATGATTCATTTTCTTCTCTCAAACAGAAATTCTCTCTAGAACTTTCTCATCCATCTTCCGCCATTGTTGTCTTCTCTGAAGCTCTCGTATCTTCATTATGGTATCAGAGCAGGGACGATAGATCCACGTTCACTGCAGCTGTTATTCATCGGTTTTCTCCGGCAATTTTCTGTCGTAGATCGATTGTGAATTTTTCAATTGATTGAACTAGGGCACAGTTTTTTCTCTCGCAATTTGCGATTGAAAAACTCTGCCAGTTGTGGAAAATAAAACTCAGTCTACTTGAGGTTGATAGACATGGCAATTGGAGAAGAAATTCCAGCCGGAACCAGCACAAACTCAACCGCCATAACCATCGATCATCATCATCCTCTGTTTCTGCAGCCAAGTGACACACTAGGTAGTTCCTTGATTTCAATTCAGCTAACTGGAAGCGAGAATTATGCAGTATGGAGTAGATCTATGAAAATAAGATTGATAGGAAAGAGCAAATTAGGGTTTGTTGATGGAAGGTGCACTAAGGATAAGTTTGATTAGTCATTGCATGAACTATGGGAAAAATGTAATGCAATAGTTTTGTCTTGGATCATGAATGTTGTGAGCAAGGAATTGCTCAGTGGTATTGTGTATAAGTCAAGTGCACATAAAGTGTGGATAGATTTGAAGGATAAATATGATAAAGTCGATGGATCTCGCATATTTTTTCTGCACAAGGAAATTACAACTTTGTCGCAAGGAATTTCTACTGTGTTAACCTATTTCTCACGATTGACAGATTTATGGGAAGAATATGATGCCTTGATGCTATGTCCTGGATGTGATTGTCCAGAATCTAAGAGCTACTCGGAGCATTTCGAATATCAGAGATTGCTACAATTTCTGATGGGCCTGAATGAGACATATGCACAAGCTATAAGTCAGATTTTAATGATGAGCCCAATACCTTCTGTCAACAAGGCCTATTCTATGGTTGTTTTTGAAGAAAGTCAGAAAAATATGGGAAAATCTACACAGACATTAGACATGGGAGATAGTACAACATTATTCACTAACAAAGCAGACATGAATACATGAAACACATATAAGCCTAGAAGAAACAATCTATTTTGTGACTACTGTAACTATAAAGGTCATACAAGAGAAACATGTTACAAACTTCATGGCTATCCAAATGACTTCAAAGCAAGGAGAAAATCCAATAATTTTCCACAAAGACCAATGGTTAACACCACAACAAATGAAGGACAGCAGTGGTGTCATTTGGGATGTGTGTGCAAAACTTTAGGTCATTCGGACATGGTTTGTTTGAGTTTTTGATCAAAAGCGTAGTTTAGACGATTTTAGAATTCTTAGGCTTGAATCCGATGCGAATTTGGTATTTTGATGTTGTTTTGGGCATTCCAAAGATTGGAACAAGTTTTAATGATGTTATGGGATATGTTGGCATGTTTGGTTGAGGTCTCGGGGGCCTCGGGTGAGTTTCGGGTGGTCAATCGGACCATTTCATATTGTTGAGAATTGCAGAAAATTGCTAATCAGTGTTGCAGAGGAATGGCCTTCGCGTTCGTGAGTAGGCCCTCGCGTTCACGAAGGGTTAGTTGAGGAGGCTGAGATTTTAGCCTTCGCGTTCGGTAGGAAGGCTCCGCATTCGCGAAAGGGCTGGGAGATTATGCATCGCGTTCGTGAGAAGGGGAGCGCGTTCGCGTAGAGGAAATTGGGCAGCCAGGTTTCAGGGTATTTTGTTCATCACGTTCGCGAGAGAGGGAGCGTGTTCGTGAAGGGTTAGGCTGAGGAACCATCGCGTTCGCAAGGCTCAGGTCGTGTTCGAGTAAGAGAAATTTTGGTCAAAGTTATTTTGTGCTTCGCGAACGCGAGGTGTTGACCGCGTTCACGAAGAAGGAATTGAGGCTTGGAACTACTGCCACTATTGTTATTCCATTCCAACCCCTATATCAAAATCTCACCTATCAACCGAAAAACACCAAAAATCCAATTTCGCCAATTCAAGCCTAAATCTACTCCGGACCTCCAAAACACATTCCGATCATGCTCCTAAGTCCCAAATCACCTCCTAAAGCTATCCGAACCATCAGATTTCACATCCGAGCCCTCTAACACATAAGTCAACATCCGGTTGACTTTTGCAACTTAAGCTTCCTCAAAAGAGACTAAGTGTCTCAAACCTTACCAAATCCTTTCCGAACCCGATCCAATCAACCCGATCACATATAGAACTGATAGACAAAGCAATAAGAAGCAGAAATGGGTGAAACGGAGCGGTAACTCATGAGATACCTGAAGCAAACGTTCGTCTTCGAATGAGTTAAGAAACATACCTGAAGCTTCAAACAGGTGAGGATATTTGCTCCGTATCTCCCGGTTGGTTTCCCAGGTAGCCTCTTTAACGGGTCGACCTCTCCACTGCACTTTCACTGAAGCTATATCCTTTGATCTCAACTTTCGAACCTGATGCTCCAAAATAGTTGTTGGCTCCACATCATAAGTCAAATCACCATCCAACTAAACCGTGCTGAAATCCAAGACATGATACGGATCCCCAATAGACTTCCAAAGCATAGAAACAAGAAATACCGGATGCACACTCAACAAGCTGGGTGGCAAAGCAAGCTCATAAGCCACCTCTCTAATCCTCCGAAGCACCTCAAAAGGCCCGAATGAACCGAGAACTCAATTTACCTTTCTTCCCAAATCTCATAACATCCTTCATGGGCGAAACCTTCAACAGAACCTTCTCACCAACCATGTAGGACACATCTCGAACCTTCCTATAAACATAACTCTTTTGCTTCGATTGCGATGTATGAAGCCTCTCCTGAATCACCTTCACCTTTTCTAAAGCATCATGCACCAAGTCTATCCCCAACAGTCTAGCCCCACCCGGCTCGAATCAACCAACTGGAGATCTACACTGCCTCCCATACAAAGCCTCATATGGATCCATCTGGTACACGACTGGTAGTTGTTACAATCGATAGAAACTGATCCCATGACCCTCCAAAATCAATGACACAAGCACACAACATGTCCTCCAATATTTGAATAGTGCGCTCGGACTACCCGTCTGTCTGAGGGTGAAAAGTTGTGCTCAACTCAACCTGAGTACCCAACTCTCGCTGCACCGACCTCCAAAACTATGAAGTAAACTGAGTGCTCCTATCTAAAATAATGGAAACTAGGACATCATGCAAATGAACAATCTCCCGGATATAGATCTCTGCCAACCGCTCTGAAGAATAGGTAGTACACACAGGAACGAAGTGCGCGGACTTGGTCAGCCGATCCATAATCACCCAAATAGCATCGAACTTCTTCAAAGTCCGTGGGAGTCTAACTACAAAGTCCATGGTGATCCTCTCCCACTTCTACTCTAGATTATCAATCAGCTGAAGCAAGCCACCTGGTCTCTGATGCTCATATTTCACCTGTTGACAATCGAGACACCGAGATACAAATCCCACAATATCTTTCTTCATTCTTCTCCACCAATAGTGTTGCCTCAAATCTTGATACATCTTTGCGGCACTCGGATGGATGGAATACCGCGAGCTATGGGCCTCCTCCAAAATCAATTCCCGAAGCCCATCCACATTGGGCACACAAATCCGGCCATGCATCCTCAACACCCTATCATCACCAATAGTCACATCTCTGGCATCATTATGTTGAACTCTTTCCTTAAGGACAAGCAAATGGGGATCATCATACTGGCGCTCTCTGATGCGATCATATAATGAAGACCGAGAAATCACACAAGCCAAAACCCGACTGGGCTCCAAATATCTAACCTCACAAACCGATTGGCCAAGGCCTGAACATCAACTACAAGAGGTCTCTCCCCAACTGGAATATATGTCAAACTCCCTATACTCACCACCTTTCGGCTCAAAGCATCGGCCACCACATTGGCCTTCCCCGGAGGGTACAGTGTAGTAATATCATAATCCTTTAGCAACTCCAACCATCTTCGCTACCTCAAATTAAGATCCTTCTACTTGAAGGAGTGCTAGAGGCTATGATGATCAGTAAACACCTCACAAGACACACCATACAAGTAATGCCTACAAATTTTCAATGCGTGAACTATGGCAGCCAACTCCAAATCATGAATGGGGTAGTTCTTCTCATGGGGCTTCAACTGACGAGAAGCATAAGTAATAACTCTACCCTCCTGCATCAAGACAAACCCAATACCAACTCTCGAAGCATCACAATACACGATATATGAACCTAAAATTGATGGAAAAACTAACACTGGAGTTGTGGTCAAGGTTGTCTTGAGCTTCTGAAAGCTCTCCTCACACTCATCCGACCATACAAATGAAGTACCCTTTTGAGTCAACTTGGTCAAAGGCAATGTTATAGATGAGAATCCCTGAACAAACCAGCGATAATACCCTACCAAACCAAGAAATCTACGAATCTCTGTGGCTGAGGATGGTCTAGGCCAACTCTAAACCGCCTCTATATTCTTCGGAGCAACCTATATATCCTCGTTGGATACCACATGCCCCAAGAAAGCCACTGAACTGAGCCAAAACTCACACTTGGATAATTTTGCATAAAGCTTCTCCTCCATCAATCTCTGCAACACAACTCTCAAATGCTCCGTGTGCTCCTCCTAACTACGCGAATACACCAGAAAATCATCAATGAATACTATGACAAATGAGTCAAGATAAGGCCAGAACATGCTGTTCATCAAATGTATGAATGCTACTGGGGCATTGGTCAGCCCAAAAGACATCACCGAGAACTCATAATGGCTATATCGGGTCCTGAAGTTGTATTAAGAATATCCGAGTCCCTGATCTTCAACTGGTGATGACCTGAATAGAGATCAATCTTGGAGAACACTCTCGCTCCCTGAAGCTGGTCAAATAAATCATCAATACGAGGCAAAAGATACTTGTTCTTAAATGTTACTTTGTTCAATTGCCTATAATCAATGAACATCCTCATATTGCAATCCTTATTCTTCACAAATAGAACCTGCGCACCCCAAGGTGACACACTAGGCCGAATGAACCCCTTATCAAGGAGTTCCTAAAGCTCCTCCATTAACTCCTTCAACTCCGCTGGTGCCATACGATACGGCGGAATAGAGATGAGCTGAGTGCCCTGCACCAGGTCAATACCAAAGTTAATATCCATGTCCGATACCATGCCCGGCAGGTCTGCAGCAAACACATCGGGAAAATCCCTCATAATTGGAACAGAATCAATACTGGGAGTCTCTGCACCTACATCCCTCACAAAGGCTAGATACGAAAGATAACCCTTCCCAACCATACGCTGGGCTTTCAAGAATGAGATCACTCTACTAGGAACATAATCAGTCAAACCTCGACACTCAATCCGTGGCACACCCGATATAGCCATTGTGTATTTCTTAGCATGATAGTCCAGAATAGCACGACACAGAGATAGCCAATCCATTCCTAAAATAACATCAAAATCCACCATACACAATAATAAAAGATCCACTCGGGTCTCCAAACCCCCAATAGTCACCACACACGACCGGTACACACGGTCTACAATAACAGTATCGCCCACCTGGGTAGATACATGAATAGGTGAAGCAAGAGACTCATGGGGTGTACCCAAATAATGAGCTTAGTATGATGACATATAAGAAAAGGTGGATCCGAGATCAAATAATACAGAGGCATATCTATGGCAGACTGAAACAATATATGTAATAACAACATCAGAAGCAATAGCATCGGGTCAAGCTAGAAGTGCATGGAAATGGGCCTGATGGCCACCTAATCGACCTCCCCCTCTAGGGCGACCCCTAGTTGACTGACATCCACCCCTAGCTGGCTGGGCGTGTGGTGGTGAAGAAACTGGTGCTGAAGTTGATGGCTAACTCATCTACTGAGATGAACCCGCAAGACGACGAGGACACTTCCTCCACATATGACCCATCTCTCCACACTCATAGAAACTTCTGGGTGCTGGAGAAGGGAACTGAAGGGAACCCCTCGCACCGAAATGACTAGCAGATGCACCTGGCATAGAAGAGCCCTGAACTGATGGAGCATGGGACAACTCTGAGCTGGAAGCGCACTAAATGATGACTAGCCCTGAAGAGAACTATGAGAACCATGACCCGATGACGCCCCAGAATAACCTGGGCAAGTTGACTGAGCACGTCTGAATGGACGGCCTCTGCCATGCTGAAACTAACCCCTCTAAGGAGAACCACTATAACTACCAGATCCTCAAGGCCTCTTGGCCTCCCTCTCCTCTCGCTTCTGGCGACGAACTGACTCAATCTCACTAGCAATGTCTATAACCTCCTCAAAAGTCGCACCAGTCACTCTCTCTCTGGTCATAAGAATACGAAGTTGATAAGTGAGTCCATTAACAAACCTCTTAATCCTCTCTCTATCTATCAGAACCAACCAAATCGCATGGCGAGCTAACTCAGAGAACCTCATCTCATACTGTATCACAGTCATCTCTCCCTAACTCAACCACTCAAACTGCCGGCGCAGCTCCTCTCTGCGATACTACGGCACATATTTCTCCAAGAAGAGAACGGAGAATTGCTGCCAGGTAAGGGATGCTGAACCAACTGGCCTACGCCTCTCAAAAGCCTCCTACCAAGTGAAGGTAGCTCTAGAAAACAAATAAGTAGTAAAAGCGACCCCATTGGTCTCCAGAATACCAGATGTATGAAGCATCCTCTAACACTTATCCAAGAAACCTTAGGCATCCTCGCCCTCTACACCACTGAAGGTGGGAGGCTAAAGTCTACCAAACCTCTCCAACCTACGTTGCTCGTCCTCTGGCATGGCAGGATCTACATAGTCCTGAGCTACTGCAACCGGATGGGCTAGATGCGCCCACAGTGTCTGAAGTCCCTACACGACCTACTCATGTGTGTGAGCGGCGGGAGTCTGAGTGCCTCCCCCGGCTTGAGAAGTAGTTGTGGCTATAATAACTGAGACCTCTTGAGCTAGGCCAGTGCAAACTAATAGAATCTGAGCCAAGGCCTCCTGAAGACCTAGAATCACAATGGGCACAGCTGGTGCCTGAGCCGGGGCTGCTGGAACGTCCACAATTAGGACCTGATCCTGAACGGGGGCAGCTGGTGGATATGTAGTTGCCTCCCTAGCTGCTATATGGGCCAGTTTCTCTGCCACTACCACGACCATGGCCGCATCCTTGGCCTCTGGTGGCCATAGCTAGTGGTACTGGTGGTCGTCCATCCTGACCAGTAGCACGTGTCCTCACCATCTGTGAGAGAATAGAATAACAGAAGTTTAGTACTCGGATCAACAAATTCGCACGACAAGAATTTCAAGAATATGAAGTTTTTCCTAAAGGTTCTGCAGCCTCTCAAGGATAAATACAGACGTCTCTGTACCGATCCGCGAGACTCTACTAAACCTGCTCATGACTCGTGAGACCTATGTAACCTAGGCTTTGATACCAACTTGTCACGACCCTAAACCCAGACCCGGTCGTGATGGCGCCTCTCGTGAAGGCAAGGCAAGCCGACACATTCCCATTTCAATTTTTAAGCAATTAAAATAATAATTATTAAGTCGTAAATATGATAAAATCCCAAAATATGCAGTGAACAGTACAATTTGCGGATATAAAACCAACACAGCCCGATACCGGGGTGTCACCAATCATGAGCATCTATCAATATACTATAAGTCTGAAGAGTCTACAAAGCTATTACAGAATCACTAACATGAGAAAGGAAATGAGATAAAGGAGGAGAAGCACTGGGATGCGAACGCCGCGCAGCTACCTCGTGAACTTTGAAATCTGCTGGGAGCTCTCAACCCTCGAAGTAGGATCAGCAGCGCCTGAATCTTTATACGGGGTGCAGGGAGTAAAGTGAGTACTCCAACTCAGTGAGTAATAATCATAAATAAAGACTGAGAAATAAGAAATCACGTAAGGAACATTATAGGCTATAATGAAGCAGTAAAAGCCTGTAAAAGTAATGAATTAGTGAAAATATGCGAAGTCACTTTAATTCAGTTTAAGCTTCTTAAAAATGCCTTTGTCAAACAGTTAAGCAAGTAAAAGACAAGCAACTAGAAAAGGTAAACACATAAGAAACCGCCCCTCGGGCAAACATGGAACAATACCAACCCCTTGGGCTATATCTCACATCACAATGGGTACCCACGCTCACTAGGGGTGTGCAATCTCCTAGAGGGGCCCCTTACGGCCCAAGCGCAATATCAAGCCATATTGTGGCATCATCACTAGGCCATCGGCCTCATATCTACAAGCCACCTCATGGCGTATAAATCTCAGGCCCTCGGCCTCATAATCATAATCAGTGTTTCCTCACAATATAGGCCCTCGGCCTTACTCAGTCAGAATCTCGCAAGTCACTCAGGCAATAGTAAAACATGGTGCTCAACCCAAAATATCATTTTAAGTGTTAAAGCAGAGTAGACATGGCTGAGTTATGAAAATAGTAGAATAAAGCATGGCTGAGTACAAATATAAAGTCAAACCAGTGAGGAAATATCAGGGAAAATCCCCTAAGGATTCAAATAGTTGGCACGAGGCCCAAATATGGGATTCCGCTCAAAACATGATGATAGCAAATAGTTTTCAGTCAAATACGCGGTAAAATAGTCATTCGGGATGGACTAAATCACAATCCCAATAGTGCAAGACCCTACGCTCGTCATCTAGCATGTGTGTCACCTCAATATAGCACAACGATGTACAATCCGGGGTTTTATACCCTTAGAACAACATTTACAATCATTACTCACCTCTACTCGGTCCAAATCTCTAGCTCACGATGCCTTTTCCCCTCGAATCGGCCTCAACACGCGTCAAATCTATCCAAAATCAGAATCACATCGTTAATATATGCTAAAGGAACGAAGCCCATGCGAAAATAATCTATTTACAACACAAATCCCGAAATTGACCAAACCCGACCCCCGGTAAAAATTACATCAATGGATTCCTTATCATTCCCCGAGTTCATGCATACCAAAAGCATCAAAATCCAACCACAAACGACCCCTCAAATCCCAAATTCTAGGTCTCAAATTACAAGCCCTAGTTCTTCAATTTTAGGCTTAATTTCCATGATTAATCAAATGGAATTCACATTAGAATCGAGTATTAAGTCCATAAATATTACCTCCAAGTGTTTCCCCTTGAATCCCTCTTCAATCCTCTTCAAAAAGCTCCAAAATCACTCAAAAATGGTGAAAATAAACCCCAAAATCGCGGACAAGATGACTATTTAAACATTCTGCCCAGACCTCAATTCCTTCATCACGAACGCGGTCAACGCCTCGCATTCGCGAACCGCAAAATAACTTTGACCAAAATTTCTCTTACGCGAACGCGACTTGAGCCTCATGAACGTGATGGTTCCTCAACCTAACCCTTCGCGAACGCGCTCCCTCTCTCGGGAACGCAATGAACAAAACACCCTGAAACACGGCTGCCCAATTTCCTCTACGCGAATGCACTCCCCTTCTCGCGAACGTGAAGGCTAAAATCTCAGCCTCCTCAACTAACCCTTCACGAACGCGAGGCCCTACTCACGAACGCGAGGCCCTACTCGCGAACGCGAGGCCCTACTCGCGAACGCGAGGGCCTACTCGCGAATGCGAAGGCCATTTCTCTACAACACTGATCAGCAATTTTCTGCAATTCTCAACAATATGAAATGGTCCAATTGACCACCCGAAACTCACCCGAGGCCCCCGGAACCTAAACCAAACATGCCAGCATATCCAATAACATCATTCAAACTTGTTCCAATCTTCAGAATGCTCAAAACAATATCAAAATACCAAATTCGTATCAGATTCAAGCCTAAGAATTCCAAAATCTTCTAAATTACACTTTTGATAAAAAAACCCAACCAAACCACGTTCGAATGACCTAAAAAATTTCACATACATCCCAAATAACACCATGGAACTATTGCAACTCTCGGAATTCCATTCCGACACCTATATCAAAATCTCACCTATCAATCGGAAAACGTCAAAAATTCAATTTTGCCAATTCAAGCCTAATTCTACTCCAGACCTCCAAAACACATTCCGATCACGCTCCTAAGTCCCAAATCATATCCCGAAGCTATACGAACCATCGTATTTCATATCTGAGCCCTCTAACACATAAGTCAACATCTAGTTGATTTTCCAACTTAAACTTCCTCAAAAGAGACTAAGTGTCTCAAACCTTGCCAAATCCTTTTCGAACCCGAGACAACCAACCCGATCACATATAGAACCGATAGACAAAGCAATAAGAAGCAGAAATGGGCGAAATTGAGCGGTAACTCATGAGACGACTGGCCGGTCGTCACAGAATCCTCCAACATTTGAAGTTGTTTTGAGTGATTCATGCATCAACGATAACGATCTGGTAAATTATTATGTCCATTAAACTTTATTTCTTGAACATAAAATACTTTTGTTTGTTATACCTTAAATCCAGAAAATATATATACATCATTATTGCATATCTTATTCAGTTTCATATTTTTGTAACTTAATAGTAATGTTTTTTTTTAAAAGTATATTCCAAGAAAAATCTGCAAGCATCTTCCTCCAACATTAGAACACGCGTATCTTCACCATCGTGGAAAAGAGTAGCATGTAAATATGAGTGTTGGTGATCAAAGAAGGTTCAAGGTAGGCTGGAGACTTTTTGTGTTGGATAATTTTATCAGCCGAGGTTTCGTCATCAAATTTACGTTGGTTGATGTTTCACCATTGCGTGCTATCTTCAATGTGGACGTGAAGGGAGACGGATATCCTGTTTGTACTAATCCATTTTTTACTTGGTACTAGGATGTGTTTGTCTTGATTTATCCTTTTATTATTTTTTATTTTCATGTATATTGCTTTAGTTATGGTTGTTGTATTTTTTTCTCTTGAAGTATTATGTTATGAAATTTCAATCTTCATATTGGTCTTCTTTACTAACACCAATAAGTGGAATGTTGGAACTATCATATCATTATCCCAATTCAAAAGGTTATGTTAGATAATAAGATGTAACAAGGATGTGAAACATAATTTTATTTGATACATCTTGCAACATAAATAAGTACAGACACTTATTACAAAAAACATTACGAAAGCAAAACACTAGGTGTATCCTTGATAGTTGGGTACATTAGACGAACTTGCACTAGGAGCTAGATTACACCACCATCCAAACCAGCTGAAGGACACTTATGACGGTCGTGTACTATTTGAGAGCATATGCCACATTTACATGCATAAACGGTATCACCAACATCCATTTGGTTACGTATACGCGTTCTCTTTTGCACTTGCAGCTTGCGCAAATAGTCCTTGTTACAACATTTTAAATGGTTTCGGCAGCTAATAATGCTCAGCAATGGTGTTATCAGGAATGTACTATACATTCAAGATTTTAAGTACAATATGTTGTCAATCTCTAAACTTACAAGGGACTTACATTGTTTTTTGTCCTTCTATCTTGAATTTTGGATCATGCATGACCTTCACAATGGGAAAGTGAAGGGGATGGGTAAGGAGCTTGAAGGATTGTATAATATGCAGCATAAGCAGGATAAAGCCAAGGTTGCAATTGTGCAATCACATGATCATTCCATAGCAGAAGAGGATCTAGGGGTCTGGCATGGGAGACTTGGACATGACCCTGATAAAGTGGTAAAGCAAATCCCAAACATGAAGTTCAAAGTAAACAATGACAGAATAAAAGATTGCACAATATGTCTACTAGCTAGACAAAGAAGATTGAAATTTCCAAAGAGTACAAGTAGATCTAATAAGCATTTTGAGCTGATTCATATAGATGTATGGGGTTCATATAGAGTAGCAAGTCACAATGGATACAAATTTTTTCTTACTATAGTAGATGATTACACTAGAATAATATGAGTTTACTTGTTGAGACTTAAGAATGATGTGATTGTATGCCTGAAACAGTTCTTTGCCTTAATAAAAACTCAGTTTGGAGGAAGAGTCAAAATTTTGAGAAGTGATAATGGGACTGAATTTTTCAATTCTGAATACAGCAATTTGTTTCAATTCTATGGTATGATTCATCAAAGTTCTTGTGTCCATACTCCACAGCAGAATGGGGTAGTGTAAAGAAAACATAGACATATACTTAAGGTGGCTAGGGCAATTAGGCTACAAGGTCATTTGCCTCTCAAGATTTGGGGAGAATATGTGCAAGCAGCAGTTTATGTCATTAACAGACTTCCCATGTCAGTGCTATCAGGGAAGTCTTCATTCTAGTTGATGTATGGAAGAGCACCTTCCTTACAACATCTGAGAATCATAGGATATTTGTGCTTTGCCAAAGTCCTAGTAGGGGAAGATAAATTTGGAGTAAGAGCCATTGGAGCCTGTGCATATGGGATACTCTTCATCTCAGAAAAGATATAAATTGTATAATCTCTTGGCTAACTCCTTTTTTATCAGAAGGGATGTAAAATTCATGGAAAATATTTTCCCTTTCCAGCTTTTAAAGGAAGGGAAATTGCAAATTTTTCCCAATGGTGTCATAGAACAAGTTCACAGCAATGACACAACACCATCCTCTCCTTCATCTTCTACTGCAGATCCTCCACAAGAAGCTGTATCTCCCTCTTCTGCAGATGCCTCACAACATGAGTCAACCTGCTACAAACTCATCATCCTTGTTGCCACCACCAGTCCTTGAAGATCTACAATAGTCCCAATAGATAGGAGTCCCAACAGATAGGAGAAACATTCTCAGAAGCAGTTTCCCTTTCACACTCAGACAACCAGCTCAGGAAATATAGCAGGACTGTGAAAGAACCTGCCTGGATGCAGGACTATGTATGCAATGGATCATAGGCCAGCTCAGCTCCACAGACATTTTGCAAATATCCCATGCAAGATTTTCTGAGTCATGATGGAGTCTCAGTCAAGTACAAGACTTATCTCTCCAAAATTACTAGCTTGAAGGAACCTAGCAGCTATGAAGAAGCAGCAGGAGATCCTAAATAGGTAGACGCTATGAGACAAGAGTTGAATGCCCTCGAAGATAATGGGACCTGGTCCTTGGTAGACTTACCAGTAGGGAAAGTTCCCATTGGTTGTAAATGGGTATTCAAAATAAAATATAGAGCATACGGGGAAGTTAAACGATACAAAGCTCGTTGGTTGCAAAAGGGTATAATCAAATTGAAGGGCTTGACTACCAGTAGACCTTTTCTCCTGTGGTCAAAATGGTGACAGTCAGAGTTGTTCTTGCCCTAGCAGCAACACACAGCTAGAATTTGCATCAGATGGACGTTTATAATGCCTTTCTTCAGGGTGACCTCACTGAAGAAGTGTATATGTGCTTGCCTCAGGGATTTCACAGCTAGGGGGAGAAGGTATGTAGGATGCATAAATCCCTTTATGGATTGAAGCAAGCTTCTAGACAGTGGAATTTGAAGCTGTCTAAGGCTTTGATCAATTCAGGATTTGTGCAGAGTTGACTTGATTATTCCTTGTTCACAAAAAGGAAAGGGATTAGTCTAGTGATCATCCTTGTATATGTGGAAGGTCTTCTCAAACTGGGAATGATCCTTGCTTAATTTCAAAAGCAAAATATGTATTGCAAAGCAATTTTAAGATCAAAGATTTGGGGGAGATGAAATTTTTTCTGGGAATTGAGATAGCAAGATCAAGAGAAGGAATACTGATGAACCAACGAAAATTTACAATGGAGCTTATTACTGTTCTTGGAATGGCAGGATCAAAACCAGTGCCTCCAATGGAATGCAATCAGAGATTTATAATAGCAGAATATGATCAACATTTAGAGCTGAAAGATGATGAAAAGTTGCCAGATGCAGGGCCATACCAAAGATTGGTTGAGAAACTACTATACCTCACTATGACGAGACTAGATATATGCTATGCAGTTCATGTGTTGAGCCAATTTATGCATTACCCAAAGAAGTCTCACATGGAGGCAGCAGTGAGAATTGTCAGGTACATAAAAGGGGCACTAGGACTTGGTCTGCTGATGAGCTCAAAGTCTTGTCCAAAACTCACAGCATTTGTGATGCTGACTGGGCATCATGTCCAATGTCTAGAAAGTCTGTGACAGGGTACGTGATGAAACTAGAAGATTCTTTGGTGTCATGAAAATCAAAGAAATAGTGCACGATATCAAAAAGCTCAGCAGAAGCTGAGTACAGAAGCATGGCTGTTGCAGTCTCAGAAATCCTATGGTTGACAGGGTTATGCAAGGAATTAGGTGCAGAAGTTGAATTGTCAGTGGAGTTGTTCTGTGATAGCAAGACAACAATCCAAATTGCTGCAAATCATATATTCCACGAACGAACGAAGCATATAGAAATAGACCTGCACTTCATTAGAAAAAAATCCAACAAGGAATTGTCAAAACGAGATATGTGATGTCTAGAGACCAGGAGGCTGATCTGTTCACAAAGGCTCTAGGAAGATCGCAACATGATTACCTGATAGGCAAGCTAGGGGTGCTTAACTTGTTTGCACCATCTAGCTTGAGGGGGAGTGTTGAAGATAGAAGTGATCATGTGCCTATCACGTGAGTGGAGTTAAGTTAGTTAAGAAGGATTAGTTAGTTGTAACTAATTATGGGATTGATTAGTTTAGAGGCAAGAGGTCAGTAGGTTAGATGTTATAATTGAAGCGTGTATATATACATAGCTTTAGTATATTGTAATTAGAGATTCAACATATGATTCATTTTCTTCTCTCAAACAGAAATTCTCTCTAGAACCTTCTCATCCATCTTCCGCCATTGTTGTCTTCTCTGAAGCTCTCATATCTTCATTATATTAATCTAATATATCTACTTAGATGAAGAATGAAGTAATTATGGTATTCCTTGCTAAATGAAAATTTTAACTTCTCGAGAATGGAAATAAGGGCATATCTAACACAAAGTACAATAAAGGATAACTCAACCACTATCAGATTATAAAAAGGTACACTTTAGGTAAAGTTAGAGAAATAGAAATTTCCAACTCAAAATACAAAGACCTGTTCCATTCAAGATAAGCAGAAACCAAATGTTTGTGTTTGAGCCATGGCATTTATTAGACTTTGTTATTTATTATCCTACATAAAGCTAATTAAAGCCAAAAGCTAGCATTCTAAACATCAAATAAACTATTTTTCTATATGTAAGCACGTGATTTTTGCCCAATATGAGAATTACTCCCAAAAATCCAAAAATAAAATGATTTTTCTTTGGTGTGCAATTTTGTGATATTTTGAATAATTATTTGTATTTGTCTGTGCGTGTTTATTTGATAAATTAATAAAAAATACAAAAATATGTCGCATTTTGCATGTAGGATTTAATTCTATAATTGTTAGTAATTAAATTTGTTTTACAAAAATTAAAAATTACAAAAATAGGCATCGTTTGCATTTTTAGCATTTAATGTCCAAATATACAATTTTATGCTTAATTATTACTTAATTGTGCGTTAATTGTTATTGGGAGTTAATTTGCGCTTTTATAATTTAATTTAATTCTTAATAATAGTTTAAGTATTTTTATAATTTAGTTTTAGAGAAATAAAAGAAGAAAAAAGAGCGAAAATATAAAGAAAGTCGGAATTGGGCCTCTTCTTCAATTTCAAGCTATAGGCCCAAAAAATGGCCCAATCTTCCCTACGACCCAGTCCATTTCGAACTGGGTCGACCCAGTCCATAACCCAACTCCCCCTCTTCATTTTCATTTTTTCATTTTTACAAAACAAAAACAAAACAAAACAAAAGAAAAAACCAAAAACCCTAAAAAACCTAAGAAACACATCTGCCCCCCCTCCCTTTGCTTCTTCTTCTCCAAGCTTTCCTCACACCCCATCCATGGCTGCCTCCCATAGCTTCGCCTGTCGTCCCCAGCTCCACCATAACACCATCGTTGTTTTGGCTTCATCATCTTCGTCGAGCTCTAACCATCGTTGCCTTTGCTTCATCGTCTTCGTTATGATGTAACCCACGTTGTTGCTGCTTCTTCCTCACTTCATGTTGCTGCTATATCTGCTTTCATCTTCCCCGTCGCCACTGCTTCGTCGTCCATGGCTTCCCCTACTGCTGCGTCGTCCAAACAAGCCGCTACTGCTGCCGCCTATCGCCGCCGATGCTGCTTCTCCTCCTTCCTCCAAGCTGCGGCTTCATCTTCCAGTTCGAGCCTAGTTGCTGCGTCTTCGCGTTGAACAGCAGCAGCAAAGAAACCCAGCTGCTTCTGCTTCACGTGCGGCTTCTACTGGTTCATCTTCTTCGTCAAAGTTCAAGGGTCTTTGGTTGAGTCGAGGCCCAGTACGTCGAGTTTTGGTTGGGGTCGTCAAAACAGTCCCTACATAGGTCGAGGCTCGTCGAAATAGTCCGTACATATTTCGTTTCGATCCGGTTAGTAGTTTTTGAATTTTATTTTGTCCGTATTTTGTTTTGATATTTTTCGAATCTAAAATCGGCGAATGTTTGTTTTATTCATGTCTATGGTTAGATATTTGATTTTTTGGTTTTGTTCATGTTCATGTTGATTGTTAAATTAATTTTCAGATTTTAAAATGGAAGTTTAATTAGTTGTTTTCATGTTTATTTCATGTTTGTATTATTGTTTAAGTAAGTATTTGTTAGTTTGATGTTTGTTAGATTCAAATTGAAATTTAATCAACTATTTCTTCAATTTGTTTCATGTGTTTATGTATTGTTAGAAATTGTTAATATTGTTAAGTTCAAGTTTAAGTTCATAATTGTTTCTTCGTCGATCTTGTTATTTGTTTAAAGAATTTAGTTGTATTAAAGGAATATATTGTTTTAATCGTTTAATCCGTCATGTTTGTTGTCTTAAAATAGATTCATTCATGTTCATACTTTGTTTGGATGATCTTGAATCCGAATTTTGTATAGTTTGATTTCTTGTTTACCATTTATGATTATTGCTTGAATTGTTCTCATAATCTTGTTTTAAGTTTAATATAAGAATTGTTTGTTGTAATGTTGTTAGAGTTGATTTTAAGTTCAATATGATTGAATTTAGAAATGTTCATACTTTGTTTGTTGTTGTTGTTGAATCCGAAAATAGGATTGTTTGTTGCTAAAATATTGTTCAATCAAATTTTAGTTGTTCTTTGTTGTTCAATTCGTGTTCATGTGATTTGTTGTTGAAATGTTGTTAAAATCGTGTTCATGTGATATTGTTGTTATGATGTTCATCCATGTTCATATTGTTGTTTGAACATTGTTAGAAATTGATCATATTGTCTAATTTTGGTTAAGTTTGATTAATTGATGTGTTATAGCTGATGGGTAGTTTGGTAAATTTGTAATACGTTCAGGGGTAGTTTGGTAATTTCAGTAAGGTCGGAAGGGGTAGTTTAGGAATTGTACATTTTGAAATTGTTTATTTGAAGCATGGGGGACAAAATGAAATGGGGTGGGTTGTGATATGATTATTTAATATAAAGGAGGGACAAGATTTAAATTAAAGGGGAATCTTGCATTATTTTAAATAAAGCATGGGGGACAAAATATAATGGGGTGGTGTGATATGTTTATTTAATGTAATGGGGATGAGTGGAAAGATAATGGGTTGGGTAGAGAAAAAGTATTGATTTAATTGATTAAAAGATTTATGGGATGAGATTATATATATATGTGAAGTCTTGAACACAAGTCTTGAAGACAATAGAGAAAAAATAGGGAGAGAGATACGAAAAAAAATACACACACAGATAGAGAGAAAAATTCCGAAAAATATTTAAGCTTTCAAAATAAAAATAAAACTAAAAAAAAATCTACTGCTTTCTTTCTTTGTTTGAAATTAGCATTAATGGTTGTTGTTTCATTTAAAGCTTAAAGCTTTTGTTTTTGGGATTACTACTCCACCGGTCTGCTACTGGGTTGTTACTGTTGCTGGGAAGTTGTTGCTATTGTACTGTTATTATTGCTGCTGATTCTCATCATCATTTTCTTTTGCTTCCAATATCAGGTACATATCTGAAAATTCATGTCATGAAAAGCTTCAACATGGCAAGTAAATGAAGTTTGATTATAAGGATGTCTTCTACTCATTTAAATTTTATTAGTTTAAGTTTCAGTTTTGTTTTAGTTGGTTAATATAGTATTAAATCAATTGGTAGATTAGTTCTCTTTCTTAATAACAAATGGCTTAGTTATTTTAGGAACGCGATCAACTCATTTCTTTTAATATATGAAATAATGTCAATGATTTTTTACAAAATATAGAGTTAGTGTTTTCAAATATTCGCATAGGCAGAATATAAGAATTGGTTTATTTATCTCAAACCCAATCTTCGTAAGCAAAATTAACCAAACAATTATAACCTCGGACTAAAAACAAGTGGTGTAAAAGAAGGATGAGATTTATAGATTGTAACATTTTAAGTCAAAAAATGTGTAAATAGCGTTTGCTCCAAATATAACAATGAAAATTCTTCAAAAAATATTACTTCATTTATTAAATCAATTCTTTTCCTAAGTTTTATACGCAATTCGCTTTTTGGGTAGATAAATATTGTATTTACCATAAAAATGGTAGTATTAATCACACGTTGTTTATTTTTATTTTATTTTTATTTTACTCTTTAAACTCATGGTTTTGAGGAATATAATTCACACGTAAAAAATATAATTTGCGGTCAACACTTAATGAATTGTGAATTCTTTTCAAGGAATTTAGAGGCATCTCAAATAGTGATTTCTCATGACTCTTACATTCAAAAATAGATGGATGCAATAAACATTTGTAGAGAATTTATATTACTGTCAAGAATATTTGCATAATTAAGGATGCGTTCGCGTGACTTGATTATACTTCTAAAGGCGATTCGGATTATGCGTTCGCGCAACTTCGAGCAAATTTTTAATAAAAAGGGGTTCTTCGGAGATCATCAATATTAATTTCATATAACCTGAGATGTGCAGTTCACTATTTGATCATACAAGAGCGACAGACGTTCTTAATTTTATTTTAAGCACAATTTCGAACTTAAGTCTATTTTTATAAATAAATAAAAATTTCGAAAAAAATAAATAAATTATATTATCAATATCATTGTGTATACGTACGCGTAACATGATTTTTCACGTTAAAAAATATATAATATATAAAACGGATACACGTATGCGTGATTCGATTCGAAGAAGGGTCCTTAATTACAAGCAGTCTAAATAGAAGAGGTAACAATAAAATTGGGAAATAAATATGCATTTAATAAATCAAAGCCAAATATAATAACAGTTAAGCGACCGTGCTAGAACCACGGAATTCGGAAATGCCTAACACCTTCTTCCGGATTAACAGAATTCCTTATTCAGGATTTCTGGTTCGCAGAATAACAAACAGAGTCATATTCTCCTCGATTCAGGGATTAAAAATTGGTGACTTGGGACGCCTTAAAATTCCCAGGTGGCGACTCTGAAACAAAACAAATAAATCCCGTTTCGACTGTCCTTTAATTGGAAAAACTCCCACGCACCCACAGGTGCGGAAAAAGGAGGTGCGACAGCTCTGGCGACTCTGCTGGGGACTTTACCCAGAACCTCTGGTTCAGGGTTCAAGAATTCGAGCTTAAAATAATTGTTATAGTTGGCTTTATTTATTATCTGATTTTTTTACATGATATATGCCCAATGTGCTAAATGACACTTTTACCGCTTTAATATTGTTTGAATTATGAATATATACAACTGCTACGAAACCCCCTTCTTTCTGAGTCTTCTAAATTTATGGTGCACACGTGCGCGTGGCCCACCTTTCTGTTAAAGTCATACCAAATAAGACGAAGTTGGGACAAGTAACTAGGCCGGGTAGACTTTCGTGCTCCCGGTACGTTGCCCCCGCTTCGGCTCAAACTGTCTGTTTGGGTAAGCCAGGGCTAGATCAATATGCCTCAGGTTTTTTCACTTAGAATAACTCAGCTTCATGCCGGATCCCTAGTAGGAGCGTTTGTTTGCATCACGTGCATTTGACTTTGGAGACTCAACACAGGGGTTGGGTCTGTCTAGGACAGGTGTACCAAAAAATGAAAATGACCATCCTGATGCATCTTACTTGCTCCTACTTGCGCATTTATTTGATTCGTACTTGTGTGCTGATTGACTTTTGAATATCAGGAATAATATTTTAAAATTGAAAAAAAATAGCGGTTAGGGAATTGATTGTTAATTTTTGGAAAAAAAAAACCAATGCCCAAATAACTGTCAAAACTCTGCCGAAATTTTGAGAAAATGAAAAAAAAATGTTTTATTAGTTTGTTTTATTAAAAGCAAAGGAAAAATAGAAAGAAAAAAAAGAGTCGTTGTTCTGTCTTGTTTTTAAAAAAAACAAATTAGAAAAAAAAATAGTTTGTCTTGCCATAAAAAATGAAAATGAAAAAGAGTCTTGTTTTTAAAATGGGTTTTTATTTATTTATTTGTTTAGATACCAAAATAAAAATAAAAATAATAAAATAAAAAGAGTCGCGTTGAAAGTGGTTTTATTATTTGTTGCAAATATATATATATATATATATATATATATATATATATATATATATATATATATATATATATATAAATATATATATATATATATATATAAAAATCCAAAAAGTTTTTCTTTATTTCCAAAAAATGTATATATATCTTTATTTGTTGCAAAAATATTTGTCCTGCCAAAGTCTAGAAAAGTTTTTTTTAGACTCCCAATTTTCAAAACAAAAAATCCAAAAAATATTTTCCATTATTGACTTCTTTAAGAAAGTCTTTTTAAAAAAAAAAAAAAACATATATATATATATATATATATACTTCTTTAGAAAGTTTTTTTTTAATTATTAAAAAATATATATATTCGAAAATATTTTGATTCTTCTTTCAAAATTGAAAAGAAAATTCAAAATTCAAAAAATATTTTTTAGAAGCATTTCTTTTATCAAAAGTAAAATTCCAAAAATATTTTTTTTCTTTAGAATAAAAAAAAAGACAAATGGAAATTCGAAAAAAAAACTTCCTTTTACTTTTGAAATTCTCAAAGTTCAAATCAAAAGAAAAGGAATTTTTACGAGTTTTTCTTTCAAAAAGAAATCAATCAAAAAAATATATATACTTCCTTTGAGCAGTTCTTTCACAGTTCCTATAAAAAAAATATTAGTTCATTTACTTATTCACGAGGCCCGAACTACGCGGGTTTGATTCTCACCGGATGTGAGATACGTAGGCAACCCTCATCGGGTCCAACCCCCATTTTTGCTAAAATAGCCAAAAACCAATAAATAAATAAAAAACATGTCAAAATTTTAATTTTTTTTCATAAATAAGTCGGGCAGTGTCCAGCCTCCACTTTTTGCTAAAACAAAATAGCCAAAAAAAAATATGTCAAATTTTAAGAGTCATAAAGAAGTCGGGTGACGTTGTTTTATCAAGACATAGCCGAATGTTCCCGAATGGGACGCCAGAAGGCCGACTTTGCATAAACAACCACCTTTTGGGTCATGTTTAGGATTTTGGTCTAGTTGACCCACACAGCCTTAAAAATCTTCGTCCCCGAGGCGCTGAAGGGCCGTGTTTGCAACACCAGGTTTTTATTGTAATTTAAAAAAAAAATAAAAACAAAGAGTCGGCGGTCAGGTGAATACCGTTTGAATTTTGTCATAATAAGCCGAGCCAGCTTCGGCCGCGTCTTAAACCGTTTTTGCCGAAATAGCCTCAGAGTATCTTTCAGTTGTCGAAAGGCTATTTTCGTAAAAGAACGGACAAGTGTGTAAAGTGTCATAAAATAATCCTCTCCGGCCTCAAAATTTTGACGGGGCCACATTTGCAAAAATAACCGTTTGGTTGCATTTGTCAAACGGAGAAAGGAAGTTGGCCGTTTGTTTTGGAGTTTGTAAAACTTTTGATTATAATATGTGGGTCGTTTGATTTTCAAGTTTGTAGGTCATTTTTAAACCTTTGAAACCCAATATGAAAATTGAAAAAAAAATGATTAGTATTGCTTATCTTTTATTGGTCCGAACTACGCAAGGTCTGATTCATGCGGGGTCATGATACGTAGGCAATCTCCATAAGATTCGACCACCACTGAAAAAGAAAATGAAAAAAAATGTTGCTAGTAATAAGAACCGACTGAGTCCATTCTAACTGCTTAGGTGCATTGCATCTCTAATATATGATTATCTGTCAAATGCCCTGACACTAACGTGATGGCTTCCCTTTGCTGTGTTCATATATAGAAAAGTGGTTGGTTGTGGTAACTCCTCCCTGCAAAGCAAATGACACAGAACCTCAGAACAGGGTGGGTCGGTACTGATGACCGACAACAATTGGTCGAACAGAACAACGGGTTGGTAGAAGAAGTGAAAATGCTGAGACAACATGTGGCAGACATGTATCAAGCATGGATAACTGGGAAAGCACCACCCCCACCACCGCCAAGCTTTTCAAACTCTAGCATTACCCATCCCCCATATTCTCCATCCCAACCCACTTATGACAGCTTTCTTAGCTACCCGAGTAGCTCCATCACTCGTCCACGCTACTCCCCTCCCCAATGCTACTTCTCTCCACGAGGTTCCCAAAGATGGGCTTCACTTTCCAAATACCCAGCCCCACAGAAGGCCTATCCACCCTCACAAGCCTACCGGAAGCCCCCTGGATCAGGTTTCCGTCCCAATCAAGCATTTAGGAACGAAAGGTTGCTGAAACGAGGAAAGGCTCTCACCCCTATCGGAGTATCTTATGCAAGTCTGTTTGAAAGACTAAAGCATGCTGGCTTGATTGAGCCGCTCCCCGCATATACTCCAGATCCACATGCAAGAAACTTTGATCCGGCAGCGCAATGCGCGTACCACTCCAATGTCATAGGGCACAACATTGAGAGTTGTCGTAATTTGAAAAGGGAAGTAGAGAAAATGATCCAAGAAGGGCGGATTGTGATCGATAACAGTAACATGGAGCACTCGAACCCTATCAAGAACTTGTTGACGGAGGTTGATGATATGGAAGCTGATAATGGTCTTGGCAATACTAATGTAAAGCTTAGTGGCTAAGATGCTAATTTTGATAAAATGGGAGGACGCTCCGTTCCTTGGTTAGCAAGAGAGAAGCTGTTGGTGGTTTATTTTGTTGTCATTTCTGTTATCCGGATTATTCTTAGGGTTGTAATCCGAATATTGTCTTGTGTCAAACCTTCTTATCTTTCCATTTTTGTCGTATCAGTTTGTTTAAGTCTCGTTGATGTTGTGTTAAGATTTTATTCTGGTTGTTTTGTTTGTTTTTCTAACCATTTCGCCGGAAGTCTAATACAAAAGCCGGTCTTTTATTATTTCCAGTGATCTTTTTATTTAAGTCCTTTTGTCATTTTCGTTCAATGCCGATTCTAGGGACATGACATGCGCACACAGTTTGGGCCTAGTCTATAAAGTTAATCATAAAACCCTGGGAAGGTGATCAAAGCATTTAAAGGAAATAAGAACGGTTTGAGATTATTTGAAGCTCGAGTCATGTGGAACTGGGGCAAGTAAAACATAAAGAAAACCGTTAAATGCAAGATTCGCCAAATTGGCATGAGGGTCGTGCATGAGAGTGAGAGTGTCGCCCAACAATGCTTTAGAAATGACAAATGAAAAAAAGAAAGTGTTTAACATAATTGTCAAGTCCAGCACCATCGGAAGAGACTATAAATCTATGTTCAATTGTGTTGTTTGCACTTGGCATGTTTTGAAGACTGGAATGACGAAGGCATTTTATTCTGCTACCTAAACACTTTATCCTTCGTTACCCCTTTTGAGCCTTATTTATTTTCTTTCATACCCCTCGTTCGGAATCAAGAGCAACGACTAGGAAATACGAGCCTGGAAGGTAAAGAAAAAATCAAAAAACAAAAACGAAAAAGAAAAAGAAAAATGAAAAAAAAAACAAAAGAAAGTCAAATGAAAAAAGAGGAATTGGGAACTACGTTTGACCTGATTCCTCAAAAAGGATACGTAGGCGCTTCACGGCTCGGTCATAGGGTGCATAGTGTGCATAATGTGCATGATATGCATGGTGTAATAAATTAAAAAAAAATTATTTAAATAAATAATCCCCAAGCAAGAAACTGGGGCAAGGGTTGCGCTCGTGGAAAGCAAAATTGGTTCCGAATGTTGTAATTTTTAACCCCAAATTTATTTTGTTTTTGAGCCTTTAATACCCTTTCTTTCTAAGCCTATCAAAAAAAACCACATTACGGTCCAAAGAAAGACCTTCTGACCAGTCTGCAAAAGATGCCAAGTCAGACAAATGAGAGTCTTACCGGCGAACATAACATTCTGTTCCACAGCAGAAAGGACTCTAATCTCCAGCAGAGAGAGTCATACCGGCAACACTCCAAATCCCCAGCTGGAAAGTGATATAAATGAGAGAGTCTTATCGGTGAAAATCTTCACGGACACCATAAGGCGATGAAAGCTGAGAGAAAAACCCAAAATGAGAGAGGCTTGATAGTGAAAACCCTTCGGGCACTACAAGTCGAATAAGATTAAGAATCAGATGGGGAATTGCCAATTGAAGATCTTGAAAGATGATTGACAGCAGAGGATATGCCACATGTGCATGTCATGACCATTAGAGTCGGTGTCTGCGTTTGATAGTTTTTTTTATTTATAGTTTCTTTCGTTAAAGAGTCATCTTTTTTCTTTTGTCTTTTATTCTGTTCCTTTTTATCTTTCTCCTTTCATAGAAAATTCCCCAGTAGAGTTTGTTTGGTCAAAACCAGTGGGAAATGACTTCAAAATAGGCCATCAGCTTTCCAAGATAAGATCTGACTAGTACATACAAATGGTATAGTCAGCAAGGAACAAGCGCGAGGCCAGTGTCAAAAAAGATATCCCCAGCAAAAGGGAATTGACAAAAAGATCAACGAAAGAAGAGGGATATCCCCAGCAGAAAAGGATTATCCCCAGCAAATAATATCATCCCCAACAAGTTGTGGAACGCAGAGCAAGGAAGGGAAAAGGGAAAACCATCCCAGTGGGAGTATCACAACCAACCACCACGTTTTAAACTAACAAATTTTGTTTAATTTGAAACAGGTAAAGGGAATGGCATTGATGACAGAAATGCATGCCATAAGGGAGACTGTAAAACTGGGGCAGAAAATTTTCCTTTCATTTGGAAAATTTTCTGGAAGTCAGGTACCCACTCGAGGAAGAATAAAGATAACACCAATCTCAAGGGAAGTGGTCATTGAACCAGTGTTGCCCCTGACATAATAAGTTTCCAATGAAGGAAGTTGTTCCCCAGCATACAGAACAAAGGAATGACATTTGTGCTCAGAAAAGCAAAAACCATTATCATCCCCAGCAGCTTCCAGAAGAATGAAGCATCGATTTGAAGGGATAAAATTCCCCAGCAGCATTATCCTCAACAACGTTATCCCAAGAAGATAACACTTTTATCCCCAGCAATGTTGAAAAAAAAATTGAATTTGATGGAGGGGAAGAAAGGAGACTCCCACAGTGGTATTATCCCCAGCAAGCAAGAACAAAGCAGAGCGAAGGAAAAAGAAAAGAAAGGAATGGCAATGTATCGGTTGAAGTCAGGAGCCCGCCTGAAGAGAGGAATGGCGATTATTTTCAAAGTTGTTGTTGAAGTCAGGAGCCCGCCTGAAGAGAGGAAAGGCGTTTTAAAAAGTTGTTGAAATCTTGCCAACCTAAAGAAAGGAATGACGATGTATGGTTTGAAGTCAGGAGCCCGCCTGAAGAGAGGAATGGCGATTATTTTCAAAGTTGTTATCAGGAGCCCGCCTGAAGAGAGGAAAGACATTTTTAAAAGTTGTTGAAATCTTGCCAACCTAAAGAAAGGAATGGCAATGTATCGGTTGAAGTCAGGAGCCCGCCTGAAGAGAGGAATGGCGATTATTTTCAAAGTTGTTATCAGGAGCCCGCCTGAAGAGAGGAAAGGCATTTTTAAAAGTTGTTGAAATCTTGCCTGAAGAGAGGAAAGGCGTTTTTAAAAGTTGTTGAAATCTTGCCAACCTAAAGAAAGGAATGGCGATGTATTGTTTGAAGTCAGGAGCCCGCCTGAAGAGAGGAATGGCGATTATTTTCAAAGTTGTTGTCAGGAGCCCGCCTGAAGAGAGGAAAGGCATTTTTAAAAGTTGTTGAAATCTTGCCAACCTAAAGAAAGGAATGGCGATGTATGGTTTGAAGTCAGGAGCCCGCCTGAAGAAAGGAATGGCGATTATTTTCAAAGTTGTTGTCAGGAGCCCGCCTGAAGAGAGGAAAGGCATTTTTAAAAAAAAGTTGTTGAAATCTTGCCAACCTAAAGAAAGGAATGGCGATGTATGGTTTGAAGTCAGGAGCCCGCCTGAAAAAAGGAATGGCGATTATTTTCAAAGTTGTTGTCAGGAGCCCGCCTGAAGAGAAGAAAGGCATTTTTAAAAAAATTGTTGAAATCTTGCCAACCTAAAAAAAGGAATGGCGATGTATGGTTTGAAGTCAGGAGCCCGCCTGAAGAGAGGAATGGCGATTATTTTCAAAGTTGTTGTCAGGAGCCCGCCTGAAGAGAGGAAAGGCATTTTAAAAAAGTTGTTGAAATCTTGCCAACCTAAAGAAAGGAATGGCGATGTATTGGTGGAAGTCAGGAGCCCGCCTGAAGAGAGGAATGGCGAATTATTTTCAAAGTTGTTGTTGAAGTCAGGAGCCCGCCTGAAGAGAGGAATGGCATTCATTTTTGTTGTTAAAGTTGGGAGCCCGCCCATAGAACAGAGGCATACATTTCAGTCTTTAATTTTCAAGCATTGAACTTGGGAGCCCGCCCAGAGAACAGAGGCATACATTTCAAGATCAAGTCAGAGAACAATAAAACAGAGGGTTACAATAGGAATCCTCAGCAGGAAACAATAAAATTCCCCGGCACCGGGAAGCAGAAGGTTGCAACAAGAGGTCACAGCACAAACTCAAGTGCATGTGTCAAAAAGAAGAAAAGCACCGGAAAAAATGCAAGTAGACAAGAAAGCAAGGCAACAAGAAAAATTGCAGCATAGCTTAGCTTCTTGTTTTCTTTTAAGCACGTTGTAACAAGGAGATCGGTAAGTGTCACACCTCCTTTTTCCGCACCCGAGGGGCGCAGGGGAGTTTTTTTCCAATTAAAGGACAATCGAAACGGGATTTGGTTTATTTATTTCAGAGTCGCCACTTGGGAGATTTAGGGTGTCCCAAGTCACCAATTTTAATCCCGAATCGAGGAAAAGAATGACTCCATATTACAGTCTGCGTACCAGAAATCCGGATAAGGAATTCTGTTAACCCGGGAGAAGGTGTTAGGCATTCCCGAGTTCCGTGGTTCTAGCACGGTCGCTCAACTGTTATATTCGGCTTGATTATCTGATTTATACAAGTGTGAACTTATGTGCAAAATTTAACTTTTAACCGCTTTTATCATTTACTGTTTTTATCAAGAATTGCAACGTTGTGAAAATGTATCTCGAACCGCGTTACAATCAATGTACCCGTGGTCGTCGATACACTTTTACTCCGTTGAGATTTGGATTTGGGTCACATCAATGTGCACCCGAGTCTAAGGAAATTAAATTGTCAAAGGCGCGCCTAAAGCGACTAGCGTATTTATTTTGGGTAGGACCGTGGAATTTTACTAAACGGTCCATCCCGAAGTCTAAACGAAATTTTTTAAAGCAAATATTTACTGAGGGCCCCATAAGTTGTATTTTTATTTTTGCGAGGCTCATCTCATTCTTATTTTTTAAAAATGAATTGGCAACGTCATGGACACGCATCTCGAACCACGTCACAATCAATGTACCCGTGACTAGAAACACATTTCGACTCCGTTGAGAATTGGATTTGGGTCACATAAATGTGCACCCAAGTTTAAGAAGGTAAGATTTATTAAGGCGCGTCCTAAAGAGTCTAACGTATTGTTACTTTAGGAGGGTTGTGAGATTTGCTAAACAACCCGTCCTGGAAACTAAATGCTTCGATAATATACATCTAACAAGGGCCCCGCATCTGCGCGTTTTGTTTATTTTCATCGAGGCTCATCTCGTTCTTATTTTAAAAGGATATCCTATAGCAACTACGTTTCTTGTCGTGTTTGTCTCTATCAATTGAAAACAGTAGATGGTCCTAATTAATTACATGTTTGCAAGTTGTTTGTAACAATATTCAGAAAAAAAGCTTAAAAATCAGAAATGAGGCTGCATGTACAGTCAGTTGAATAAATAATTATGAGCCCAAATCCAACCCATGCGTGATGGGCCAAATCTGGGCCGCTGCTTGCTCGAAGCAGGCCGGCTTGGCCTGTTTTGGCCTGAACTCGACCTTTATGAGGTTGAGATTGCAAGTTTGGTGTTCTTTGTCTTAACAGGTGGTTTACTAGTTATATGAGACCATCAATCTAAAAAGGAAGAACTTAATCCATGATGTACAGTTTGCATACATTACAACATATACTGCAAAGTAAACTAGAATCTGAGATGCAACCTATCTTATTGAGCATATTATCACCTATCAGCATACATATGTAAACTACCATTTAGCTAACTTATATTGATATACACTAGGCATACAGCTGCTTCGATTGTCAACACAAGAATGAAAATTATCATACAATACATGATATCTAATATAACAATATATGTATGAAAATCAACTTCAAGTCTTTTCCTTTTTTGCATTCATGCTCAATGTTCCAATTACATTTGATAGTGCCTTGGTTGTGTACCTGATGTAGAGGAACAGAAGAAGAAGGAAAAAGATCAGCTGAGTAGCACACAACAAACAACAGCAACAGCAGATTCTCAGCAACAACACAGCAACAAACAACCAGCCAATAATGGTGAAGCTCAGCAAGGAGTCGAGCAACAAATGAACAATCCCAGAAAAAGAACAGAGTAGGAAACAACAGCCCAGAATGTTGAATGTAACAGCAACAGAAATCCAATGACCACAAGAAAGCTTGGCAGACAAACAGGAAAAGCAAAACCCCACAGAAAACCTGATCAAACTGGACTCTTGCACAGTTTCTTCTAGACAATACTCATTCACAATGTTCTGAAATTTATTTCTGTTTTTTCTTTTCAGTTTTTCTTACTCCCAAGATCTCTCCAGACTCAAAAAATATCCCCCTGTTCTAATGGAAGGTCTGCCTCTTTTATAGCCTAACCTTAACACTTTACAGTCTGTTTTACAACTCAAAATTGCCCCCCTCGTTGTTTTTCCACTCACTTCTTTTAAATAAACAAAACTCCCATCAAATCCCTGACAGCCCCTCTCTCTTTTGTTGTTAAAATGTACTAATCACTTGTTTATTTAACCAAAGTATGGGCAGTAGGAATATAATCTGACAGCGCATGCTGTCCAATTATTTTAATTCCTTAAAGCTAACCATACACATGCTGCCCATGGTCTAAACCAAATGGCATCGTGTTTTAAAATCAAAGTCTGAATCTGCCATTATAACCTTTCCCCTAGATGTTCTTTAATTCAATTTGAACAAAATCAATAGGCAATACAATTCAGTTCCTAATGGGACTCAAATACGATCACAGCAGAAATAAGCAATACGAATCAAGTTGTTACCATTAACGATTGGAACTAATTGACGACATATATCGACTCGACTATATTAATCGTAACACATAACAATCAATCGTTCATATAAACAACACGTATAGAGTCCCGAATGACTTCAGACAAATTTGTTCAAACACTGGGAACTTATATGAATTAAACTCGTTTGACGACTAATCTAATTGATGAGCATGTATATCACAGGGTATATACAAACAGAAGACAATTGACCAAATAAAAAGGCCTTTAACAGAGATGGAAGAAATCCGAATGAAAAATAACAAAATAACAAACAAACACAACGAAACATGCTGACAACTTAATTAGAACTAAAACAAAAGAAAGGAAAACTTACCAAAAGAGTTTGAAATCAAAATGACCCAAATCTGACTCAACTTCGAACTCTTGAGGCCGAACAAACTTTAATCAGGGTGTTCTCACATGAGAACACCTTGATTAAGGTCTATTAGACCTCAAACCCTTGTTAAGACCGGCCGGATTCCAAGGCTATTAGTGTTCTAGGTTTTGGATCTCCAGATCTGATTTTTAGGGAGTTGTGGGTAGATTCGGACCAAACCAAGCTTGGTTTGGTCACGAGGAGGGTCAGGGGAGTGTCTGGTATGAAGATGGGGTAACTTGGCATAGGTCCGGGTTCGACTCAAATCTTCAAATGAAGATTCGAGACGAACGAAAGTGATTCGAGGCAAATGGATAGTAGATCCATGTTCAGGAGAGTGCGGTGGTCCTAGGGTGTTCAGGAGGTGGCCACCGGCGTCCATGCCGCCGGCTTTAATGGCGAGGGAGACGGGGGAGGCTAGGGTTTCTAATGGGAGGTCCGGGTTTGAGCTTGGGGACGAAGGGGTGGGGTGTTGGTATAGGGGGCGTGGGGTGTAAGGGAAGGTTTATATATGGTCTATGGGATTGGATCTGAGCCGTTAGATCAGATGATCTCAACGGCTTGGATCTGAGGGTGAGAAATGAGACGGGGTCGTTTGGTAGTTAAACGGGGTCGTTTGGTTTAAGTGAGGGGTTGGGTCGGATTGGTTCCTGGGTCGGGTTTGAAAATGGGTTGCTGAAAGAGATCCTGAGCCGTTGGATTGGCCTGGACAGACGGCTCAGATTGATTTGCCTGAAACGGCGTCGTTTCAGGAGGTGCCTGGGCAGGCCTGGACTTGGACTGGGTCTGAGTGCTGGTTTGGGCCTGTTTTTGTTTCATTTCTTTTGGGCCCAAACCGATTTTCCTTCACTCTTTTGCTTTTTTTTTCTTTTAAACAAAAATGAGATAATAATAAAATAGTGAAATTAAAATCAACAACACTGTAACATTTCCACATAATTATCACAAAAAATATTTAAGTAAGTTAAATCACAACCTAGAACGAACGACGCACATATATTTATATTTTTTTGAATTTTCTTTTAACGGCACATATTTTTTGTATTTTTGTTTGATAATGACTAGATGCAAAATGGACAGACCCACAAATGACTAACAACACATGTCACGAAAAGAAAAAATTTGTACAGCGAAGCCATTTGTCACTATTTTTATTTTCTTTTGGAGCGATTGTCCGTGAAGCAAAAATCACGTGCTTACAGCTGCCCCTCTTTGCACGAAGACACGAAGGGTTTTCGCGCAAAGATAAAGAGAGCGATTTTTGCCCGTCCGAATATTCCGTGTGAAGCATTTTTGAAAAAGATTTGACCGAACCTTTGCTTCAGAGGTTTCCTACATATCCTGGGCTGAACAGGAATCAGGTCAATGTAGTTCGGGAAATTTTGGTAGCTGGGACTACCGTGTAACCGTAGTGCTTGCTGTTGTTGTGCGCTGTTGTATGCTGCTGTAGGATGCTACTGCTCAACCGATCTCCCTGTTACATTGCTCTAAAAGGAAAAACAAGAAGCTAAGCTAGGCTGAGGATCATGAAATCTTGTCCATCTTCAACTTGTTCTTGTTGCCTTGCTTTCTTGCCGGCTAACGCTTTCCTCTGATGCCTTTATCTTGTGACTTTGGGAGATGACGCTGGTCCTTCGCTGACGTTTGAATGCCAGTTTTCATCACTTCGCTTGGTCCGCTGGGAACATGCCCTCTTCTTCAAGCCTTTCAATTGTTTTCTCTGGTGGTATGACTTTTCATCAAAATTGTCATGTTGGGCATGCTATAACGTTCCCAAACTGCTTCTTTTGAGACGCGTTCCTTTTCCTTTTGAATTGCGCGCTTGCCTCCGCAGTTGTCTGCTTCTTGGTGTTGGGGATTTTATTGTTTCCTGTTTGGGGATCTCTGTTGTACCCTTCCGTCTTCAAGTGGGGTGACTGATTCCAAAATCTAGAGCTAAAAGTATTCCCGCATTATACTGGTGGGTGACCTAGAACTTAAATGTATTCCCGCATTATACTGGTGGGCGACCTAGAACTTAAAAGTATTCCCGCATTATACTGGTGGGCGACCTAGAACTTAAATGTATTCCCGCATTATACTGGTGGGCGACCTAGAACTTAAATGTATTCCCGCATTATACTGGTGGGCGACCTAGAACTTAAATGTATTCCTGCATTATACTGGTGGGCGACCTAGAACTTAAATGTATTCCCGCATTATACTGGTGGGCGACCTAGAACTTAAATGTATTCCCGCATTATACTGGTGGGCGACCTAGAACTTAAATGTATTCCCGCATTATACTGGTGGGCGACCTAGAACTTAAATGTATTCCCGCATTATACTGGTAGGCGACCTAGAACTTAAATGTATTCCCGCATTATACTGGTGGGCGACCTAGAACTTAAATGTATTCCTGCATTATACTGGTGGGCGACCTAGAACTTAAATGTATTCCCGCATTATACTGGTGGACGACCTAGAACTTAAATGTATTCCCGCATTATACTGGTGGGCGACCTAGAACTTAAATGTATTCCCGCATTATACTGGTGGGCGACCTAGAACTTAAATGTATTCCCGCATTATACTGGTGGGCGACCTAGAACTTAAATGTATTCCCGCATTATACTGGTGGGCGACCTAGAACTTAAAGGTATTCCCGCATTATACTGGTGGGCGACCTAGAACTTAAAAGTATTCCCGCATTATACTGGTGGGCGACCTAGAACTTAAAAGTATTCCCGCATTATACTGGTGGGCGACCTAGAACTTAAAAGTATTCCCGCATTATACTGGTGGGCGACCTAGAACTTAAATGTATTCCCGCATTATACTGGTGGGCGACCTAGAACTTAAATGTATTCCCGCATTATACTGGTGGGCGACCTAGAACTTAAATGTATTCCCGCATTATACTGGTGGGCGACCTAGAACTTAAATGTATTCCCGCATTATACTGGTGGGCGACCTAGAACTTAAAAGTATTGAAATTGTTTCCCCGTTTTTCCGAGAAAATTTTCGACAATTGGCAGAAAATTTTCTGCCCCGGTTCTTTGGTGATTTCCCTGGCGCTGCGTTTTGCTGCCCTTATCAATCCTTTATTTTCCTGCAGCAGACAAAAGGATTTAATCAGTTTTCATTGTGGTGGTAGAGGGTGCCTTTTGGCGGATGATTTTCCTTTCTTCTCTTCTCTTGCTTTATGTCCCAATTGATTAGTGGGCAAAGTTGCCTGCTGGGGGCCTCTAGCCTGCTGGGGATTGGCTTTCAATTAATCCCCCTTTCCGCTTTCTCTTGAAGCATATTCTGTGGGAGTCTGCTTTTAACTCCCGAAACCACTCCCTTTAGGAGCTCACTTCTTCCAAAATTGCCGGGCACGATCCTTGCATTGGGTGAATTCCCCTCCGGTTTCTGGTACTAAGCTTTGAAAAATTCTTTTCAAGACAAATTTTAGGAAGAGAAAATAAAAGCTAGAGGGAAAAAATCTTTCTGAACCCATATTCGGTGGGGAAGAGAAACTCAAAAGAACTTATCTGGAGGACATGACTGGTCCCCGTGATCATGACGTGCACCATAGATTCCCGACCCAGTCTATTTGTATCAATCGATTTGCCCGATGGTCTGACTTGCTGGGGATGATAAATGACTGTCCATTTTGTTGCAAATGTGGTAGCTTTTACTGATTCGTCTTGTCGCCTCATAGTGCCCTTTGAGGGGTTTTCACTAATGAGACTCTCTCTTTTCTCTCATCTCCCGGCGCCTTATGGTGCCTGTGAAGGTTTTCACCAATAAGACTCTCTCATTTCATATCCCTCATCTTACATCGCCTCTCGGTGCCTGTGAAGGTTTTCACTGATAAGACTCTCTCATTTCATATCCCTCGTCTTACATCGCCTCTCGGTGCCTGTGAAAGTTTTCACCGATAAGACTCTCTCATTTTATTTCTTTCATCTTACATCGCCTCTCGGTGCCTGTGAAGGTTTTCACTGATAAGACTCTCTCATTTCATATCCCTCGTCTTACATCGCCTCTCGGTGCCTGTGAAAGTTTTCACCGATAAGACTCTCTCATTTTATTTCTTTCGGGGAATCGGGGCATTGTAGATACGGCCCTCTCTTCTGGAGATTCCTTTGACCATCAATTCATTCTCATTCTTACGATCCCCTTCTTTGCTGGGGATCGGTGTGTTATTCTCGACCTCATTACTTGACTTGACATCTCTTGAACATTGATCGGGAGGTCTTTTGGACATTGATGTTGGTTTTGGTGTGGAGTTAAAGAAAGGCTATGAAATTGAAAATAATTTGATGGGTGATGTGCTACAACTTTTGGAATCAAACCTTTGTTGGAACTTAAAACCTAACCTCTGCCCCAGTTTTCTTGCTTGGGGAATTCATTTTTTACACTTATGTTGCGCTATGTGCGTTACGCACATTGTGCCTATTATGCACGCTATGTACATTATGCATCCTATATTCACTATGATGCATACTATGACCGAGCCGTGAGGCGCCTACGTATCCTCTTTGAGGAATCAGGTCAAACGTAGTTCCCACGGTTTTGTATTTCTTATGATTTTATCTTCTTCTCTTTTTTTCTTTTCCTTCTTTTCATTTTCTTTCTCTTTTCTTTTTTTTTCATGTCTTTTCCATTAGTGATTCCAAAAGGGGGGTATGAAAGAATTACTTAGGCTCAAAGGGGGAAGCAAGGGTTAAAAGTGTTTGGATAGAAGAAAGAATTGCCTCCGTCATCTCATTATCCAACAAATGCCAAATACAAACAAATAAACCAAAAATTGCCATAATTAAAGAAATTAAGCATAATATCTCTTGACTGCATCTGAATTGATAGCCATGTCGACACATCTACCCTCGACATCTGTCAAACACAAAGCATCGTTGGACAATACTCTGGTCACGATATAAGGCCCTTGCCAATTTGGGGCGAATTTGCCTTTTGCCTCGACCTGATGTGGGAGGATCTTTTTCAATACCTGCTGCCCTACCTCAAACTTCCTGGGGCGCACCTTCTTATTATATGTTCTTGCCATTCTCTTCTGGTACAGCTGACCATGGCACACTGCTGCCAATCTTTTCTCATCTATCAGGCTCAACTGTTCCAATCGAGCTTTGACCCATTCATCATCATCAATCCCGGCTTCAGCGACAATTCGGAGGGACGGAATTTCGACTTCCGCTGGTATTACGGCCTCAGTTCCGTACACCAACAAATAAGGAGTTGTGCCTATGGATGTTCGGACGGTAGTGCGGTAACCCAACAAGGCAAAGGGTAATCTCTCGTGCCATTGTCTAGACCCTTCCACCATTTTTCGCAGTATCTTCTTGATATTCTTATTGGCTGCTTCGACTGCTCCATTCGCCTTGGGACGATATGGGGTGGAATTGCAGTGTGTAATCTTGAATTGTTGGCATACCTCTTTCATCAAGCTGCTATTAAGATTCACACCGTTATCCGTGATGATCACTTTTGGGATCCCAAATCTGCAGATGATATGGGAGTGAACAAAGTCCACCACTGCCTTCTTGGTTACTGATTTGAAGGTTTTAGCCTAAACCCATTTGGTGAAGTAATCAATGGTCACTAGGATGAACCTATGACCGTTGGACGATACCGGCTCGATGGGCCCAATAACATCCATGCCCCATGCCACAAACGGCCAGGGTGCTGACATCGTATATAACTCTGTTGGCGGAGAATGAATCAAATCTCCATGTATCTGGCATTGATGGCATTTCCTCAAAAAAGTGATGCAATCGTGTTCCATGGTGAGCCAATAACACCCTGTTCGAAGGATCTTTCTTGCCAATACATATCCGCTCATGTGCGGCCCGCAAACTCCAGCATGTACCTCTGCCATAACCGTCGTTGCTTGACTGGCATCTATGCATCTCAACAATCCCAAATCCGGGGTTTTTTTGTACAATACTCCTCCACTGAGGAAGAAACCGTTCGACAAACGCCGAAGGGCTCTCTTTTGGTCTCTAGAGGCGTGTTCTGGATATATCCCCATTCTGAGGTATTCCTTGATATCATGAAACCAGGGTTCGCCATCTGCTTCTTCTTCTATGGCATTGCAGTAGGCGTGCTGATCACGGACCTGGATGTGTAGAGGATCAACATACATTTTGTCAGGATGGTGCAGCATTGATGCTAAGGTGGCTAAGGCATCCGCAACCTCATTGTGAACTCTCGGGATGTGTTTGAACTTCACCGACCGAAATTGCTTGCTCAGATCATGCAAGCATTGTCGGTATGGTATGAGTTTTAGATCTCGTGTTTCCCATTCACCCTGAATTTGATGTACCAAGAGGTTCGAGTCTCCCAAGACCAAGACGTCTTGGACATCCATGTCAGCAGCCAAGCGCAGACCCAGAATGCAAGCCTCATACTCGGCCATATTGTTGGTGCAATAGAAGCGTAGTTGAGCCGTAACAGGATAATGCCGTCCTGTTTCAGAAATGAGTACTGCTCCTATCCCAACCCCTTTCGCGTTTGCAGCTCCATCGAAGAAAAGCTTCCAACCCGGTTCCTCAGGCAATTCCAACTCATTTGTATGCATTACCTCTTCGTCAGGAAAATACGTTCTTAAGGGCTCGTATTTTTCATCAACGGGATTCTCTGCCAAATGGTCTGCCAGCGTCTGGGCTTTCATGGCCGTCCTCGTCACATAGACGATATCAAACTCTGTGAGCAGAATTTGCCATTTTTCCAACCTTCCCGTGGGCATAGGTTTCTGAAAGATATATTTTAATGGGTCCAAACGGGATATGAGATAAGTAGTATATGAAGACAGGTAGTGCTTCAACTTCTGAGCTACCCAAGTTAGGGCGCAACATGTTTTCTCGAGCTGAGTGTACTTGACCTCATGTACTGTGAATTTCTTGCTAAGATAGTAGATGGCCTGCTCCTTCCTTCCCGTTTCATCATGTTGCCCCAATACAAAACCAAATGAATTTTCCAAGACCGTCAGGTAAAGAATTAGGGGCTTCCCGGGCTTAGGCGGGACCAATACGGGTGGATTAGACAGATACCCTTTGATTTGGTCGAAAGCCTCCTGACACTCTGCCGTCCAACCTACCGCAGCATCCTTTCTCAACAGCCGAAATATGGGCTCACAAGTTGCTGTGAGTTGAGCGATGAACCTGCTGATGTAATTGAGTCTACCCAGCAAACTCATTACCTCTGTTTTGTTCCTTGGCGGTGGCAAATCTCGGATGGATTCAATTTTGGATGGGTCTAACTCAATCCCCCGTCGACTGACGATGAATCCTAACAACTTTCCTGATGGAACCCCGAATGCGCATTTGGCCGGGTTAAGCTTGATATCATACCTCCGGAGTCTTTGGAAAAATCTCCTTAGGTCTGCTACATGGTCCTCCTGACGCCAAGATTTGATGATCACATCATCGACGTACACCTCGATTTCCTTGTGTATCATGTCATGAAACACAACAGTCATTGCTCGCATGTACGTTGCCCCGGCGTTCTTTAACCCGAACGGCATTACCCGATAGCAGTAGGTTCCCCATGGCGTAATAAACATTGTCTTCTCGGCATCCTCCTCGTCCATTAGGATCTGATGATAACCCGCATAGCAATCCACAAAGGATCCGATCTCGCGCCCAGCGCAATTATCGATCAGGATATGAATGTTGGGTAGCGGAAAATTGTCCTTGGGACTTGCTTTGTTGAGGTTGCGGTAATCAACGCATACCCTGATTTTTCCATCCTTCTTTGGGACCGGTACCACATTGGCCAACCACTCGGGATATCGAGTGACCCGAATGACCTTCGATTGCAACTGCTTAATCACTTCTTCTTTGATCTTTACACTCATTTCTGTTTTAAATTTCCTTAGTTTTTGCTTGACCGGAGGGTATGCCGGGTCAGTGGGCAATTTGTGAACCACTAAATTGGTGCTTAATCCAGGCATATCGTCATAGGACCATGCAAAAACATCTTTAAATTCCAAGAGGGTTTTGATCAATTCTTCTCTGACATTCGGCTTAATGTGGATGCTAATTTTGGTCTCTTGGACGTTATCAGCGTCTCCTAGATTTACAGCCTCAGTGTCATTTAGGTTAGGCTTGGGTTTTTCTTCAAATTGGCATAATTCTTGGTTTATCTCTTCGAAGGCTTCACCTTCATCATATTCAGATTCATCATCACAAATGACCTCTTGCATCATTGAGTCAGATTCGGATTGATTTATTAGACTAGGTCGAAGATCTGATGTGCATGCCATGTCGTTAGAACCAGTAAAAAGAGAACTGTTCAAAAAGAAAAAGAACAAAACAAAATTAAAATGGGACAAAAGAAAAGAACTTTATTAAACTTGCGGGATAAAAGGGTTCACACTTTTACAAAAACGAAAGTAAAATTTGGATTACACCCTTAAATAATCCGGACAAAATAAAACACACAATACATAAATCAAAGCCTACTACCAAGACTCCCCTCGGACAGGAAGAGGAGTAACCGTCCAATTGTTGGTCTTGGCCTCAGGCCCCACAAACTGTATCTCTGCTCTGCTAGAACTTTCTCCAACTTCCACCATACTGACATCCGCGAATAGCCTCTCAAAACTCTGATTCAGGTCTTCATTTATACTGATCAAAGGTCCTAGAATCTTTGGGACCGGTGGCCCCTTGGCACTTGCTTTGACAAAAGACCTTGAGAGGCGTGGCACTGGTTTAGGCAGAAACCAGACCCTCTTCTTCATTTTTCGCGCTTGCTTCCTATCTGCTGCGGTTGGTTTGAACCCCAATCCGAAAGTTTCCAGATTTTTAGGAAGGGATACAGGTTGGACAATCCCTTGAAGCTCGACTCCCAGGCCTTTTCCTGGCACAAATCCATTACCCAGCATTTCCGAGACCATCATGACTGTAGCGGCAGCTATCTTCGGGTGTGGGATGATTTCTCCTTCAGAAATTTTGTTGGCCAACCCTGTATCGAAAATCTGGTAGACCCAAGGACCTTTGTCATCGGCGGTCTCTATGAATGGTACAATGGTTCCGCCCATGGTGCATGTTGTATCCTCACCGTGTAACACGACCTCTTGTCTTTCCCACTCGAACTTCACCGTCTGATGTAGGGTGGAAGGCACCGCTTTGGCTGCGTGAATCCAGGGTCGTCCTAACAGCAGGTTATAAGAAACTGTGGCATCTAACACCTGGAATTCCATGGTAAACAGGACTGGACCAATGGTCAGTTCGAGTACAATATCCCCTACAGTGGCTGTTCCGTTTCCGTCAAACCCTCGGACACAGATGCTATTCTTCCGGATTCTTCCGCGGTCGATCTTTAACTGGTCCAGAGTGGATAATGGACAAATATTGGCGCTTGAGCCGTTATCCACCAATACTCGAGTTACCACCGAGTCTTCACATTTGACAGCTAGGTATAGAGCTTTGTTATGCTCCGTACCTTCCACTGGCAGGTCATCATCTGAGAATGTTACCCTATTCACCTCGAAAATCTTGCTGGCAATGGTTTCCAGGTGGTTTACAGAAATCTCACTGGGTACATGAGCCTCGTTCAATATCTTCAACAGGGCCCGACGATGTTCCTCAGAATGGAGGAGTAATGACAATAGTGAGATCTGGGCCGGTGTTTTTCTCAGCTGCTCAACCACAGAATAGTCTTGTACTTTTATCTTCCTCAGGAATTCTTCAGCCTCTTCTTCGGACACTGGCTTCTTGGTTGCCACTGGGTTGGTTTTTCTTAGCTCCACCGGAGCAAAACATCGACCTGATCGAGTCAGCCCTTGCGCCTCACAACTGACTTCTTCCACCTGCTTTCCTTTGTACATCACCAACGCCTTTTCATATTTCCAAGGCACAGCCCTGCTGTCAATCATCGGCAGCTGGACCACAGGCTTTATGGTCATCCGTTCTCTACATACCCCTTTCAACACGACCGCCGGTGTGGGCGGGATCCCTGGTATTACCAACTTGCTTGGCTCGGGTTTGCTTGTTATGGCGGACGGGCTCTTTCCCAATATCACTACCGGCTTGACGCCTTCTCCCTGCGACTGTACACTCGTTTCTCCACTGGTTGAGACTTCCTTTGGGGCGGCTTGGATCATCATCACTGTTTGTGAAGGTTTTCTCAATTCTCCTCCTTCACACACCAACTCAATCATGTGAGTTTCGTGGTGCGCTGGCAGTGGGTTTTGGTTGATGTTAGGAGCTTCTGGTGTCTGGACCTCGATCTTATTGGTGTTAATAAGATCTTGTATGGCATGCCTTAATTTCCAGCACTTCTCGGTATCATGCCCGAGCATCCCTGAACAGTATTCACAACTGATTGATCGATCCAAATTCTGAGGTGGGGGATTTGGTTCTCGAGTCTGGACAGGACTAACCAAACCCAATTGCCGCAGCTTGTGGAACAAAGCGGTGTAGGTTTCTCCCAGCTCCGTGAAGGTTCTCTGCTTCCGCAACCTGTCATTCCTAGCATCTGGATTTCCCCGAAAGCCTATCCCTGAAGGGTTTCTATATGCCCTTGGTGGAGGGTAGGTGTTTTGCGGTGGGTAGTTATTATGTGGAGCTGGGTATGTGTTGTGGGGGGCCGGTGCGCGCCATTGTGGGCGAACCGGAGGCTGAGTGTATGCCTGGGCTTGGTGTACGGAACAATGTGGTTCTCGAGGTGGATAAAAATTTTGTGGTGGGCTGTATGGGTATTCTGACCTGTGAGGTCTGGATTGGTTGTAGTGTGGCCTGCCAGCCCTGGACCAACTGCCTGCCTCGATCGTGGCAACCTCTTCTTTCTTTCTTCTCAATGCACCTCCCGTGCCTTTTTGAATGGCCTGGGTTGTGGCCTTGAGTGCCGAATAGTTCAAGATCTTGTTAGACCTCAAACCCTCTTCTATCATGACCCCTATCTTGACCACCTCGTTGAAAGATTTTCCAACCGTTGTCACCAAGTGACCAAAGTAGGTTGGATCCAATGTCTGTAAAAAATAGTCCACCATCTCTCCCTCTCTCATGGGAGGATCGACTCTAGCTGCTTGTTCTCTCCAGCGGAACCCGAACTCGCGAAAACTTTCCCCAGGTTTCTTCCCAGTTCTTAATAATGTGAGACGGTCAGGGACTTTCTCGAGGTTGTACTGGAAATGTCCTGCAAAAGCCTGGGCCAGATCATCCCACGTGTACCACTTGCTGGAATCCTGCCTAGTATACCATTCTAGTGCAGATCCGCTCAGACTTTGGCCGAAATAAGCTATCAACAGCTCATCCTTGCCTCCTGCCCCTCTCATCTTGCTACAGAATCCCCGCAAATGCGCCATGGGATCACCGTGTCCTTCATATAAATCGAACTTAGGCATTTTGAACCCAGGCGGGAGTTGGACGTCTGGGAAAGGGCACAGATCTTTGTATGCTACGCTGACTTGATTGCCTAGCCCGTGCAAGTTCTTGAAGGACTGCTCCAGGCTTTTGAACTTTCTCAGCACTTCATCCTGTTTAGGAGCCTTAACTGGCTTCTCAAACTCTGCCGGCACTTCCACATGTGGGTTGTAAGCTTGAGGCTCGGGTGCATGGAATGTAGGCTTAGGGGGATAGTATTGTGTATCGTGAGCCTGAAACAATGGCTCACTGGTCGTTCTTTGCAAAGGGGCTGATGTAGGTCCCACAAAAATGGGAATATTGGGTGTTGGGAGAGGTTGATGGGGTGGCGGAGCTTGGGAATCATGAGGGCTTCTTTCTTGATGATAAAGTGGATTTGGACGGCTTGTGGAAGGGCCAGAGTGAGGGTATTCCGGCATGTGTCCCAGCGTTTCAGGACTCTTTTGTGTTTTGGCTAGGGCTAGCTGCATTGCATTCATCTCTAGTCCCATCCTTTCAATCTTTTCCATCGCCTCTTTTAGCAACTGGCCCATTGGCCTTTCTTCCTCATTACTATTCTCTGAAGTAGTCATGCTTGTTGCTATCGGTCCTTTGGATCTGGTTTGGTAGGAGTGTGTTGCCAGAGTTCTTTAACGACTAACTTGTCTGGATCAGACAACAACAAACTTTGTTAGCGTTAGATTTTAACAGATTTGATCGCAACACATAGAGGATGCAATGCACCTAGGCAGTTAACCGTTTCTACATGCTTTGCTTCAAACAACATGCGTCATCCCGGTTTGCTCATTCGTCCCTTTAAAGTATTTTGGGAAACCCTGCGTTTTATTTTATTTGTATTTTCTTTTCTTTATTTTATTAAAAGCGGTCGAATCTTATGGGGATTGCCTACGTATCACGTCCCCGCGTGAATCAGACCAGGCGTAGTTCTGCCTAAAAATAAAGACACATAGAAATTCTTCCGGAGTCACTTAATTTATCAAAATTTGCTATTACATATTATTTCAAACAAAATAGCAACAGTACAGACTCCACGGTTCTTTGACCCTATTTGATTGAAAGAAAAATAGAAAACAACATATGGGAAAGCATCAAAGCTCAACTAAAACAAGACTCGACCAGAGGTTAATTTTTCAACTTAGGGATCCGCGCGGCATCGTTCGGCCTTTTCGCGGTTCTAGGTGCTAGATCTCTTTCGAGCTGCTCCAACTCGTGCATGGTATGTTTGACATAACCATCACTGCTGGGAGAACGGTAACGCAGGTCATGCTTTCACACCGCCGACACCTTCTGACGATGGCATGGGCAATGGCCCTGATCTTGTCTCTAGTTTGCTTCTTTTCTATGAGTAGGTGCCTTATCTGATCACTGCACGTCTTGAATACCTGTGAGTCCTGTATATGCTGATCCCTCAGCTGCCGCACTTCTTCCTTCATTTGGGCCAACAAGTCGTAACAGTGTCTACTCTCCATTTGGAAATCCCTGACCTGCTTAACTGCTTCAAACTCAAGTGTAGCCATCTCTCTCTTTGTTTTGGCAACAGCCTTCTCGTGGTCACGTTTCAATTGGTTCAAACATCGGCGATGCTTATCTACTCTTGTTCCCCACCGTGCCTTGAACTCTATCATGACCTTTTCGGATTCTTCTAACCTGTCTCGCCATTCCGTGATCTCTCTTTTCAAGCCCTTTATCAACCGCTGGTCTGATCGACTTCAGGGTTGCTCATCAAGAGACAATCTCAATTTTTGGACTTGGGCCTTAAGTTCTTCATTCTCTTGGATCAACCTATTCTTTTCGCTTCGACCCGCCGCGATTTGTACGCTGTTATCGAATTTCAGACCATCTATTTGTAGCTTCAAATCGCCAATCTCTGCCCGATAACCCTTCTCTTTTGCTAACCAGTTCCATTGCCCCTGGGATGATTCTACGAAATTCCGGATGTGGGGTCTCTTAGCTGGCCTTTCATGCTCAAGTTCCCTTCTATACCATGCAAGGTATCCAGGCGCAGTTTCTCCTTTGGCTCGGTCTCGCTCGTAAGTATCTGATTTCAAATATTGACTCTCATTCCAGATTTGGCGAATCTTTGCTTCTGGGAACTGTCCGTTAGGACTTATCTCTACTGCTCGAGCGCTAAGATCTTCCTCATGAGGTACCGTCTGGCATCTTCCGAACTGTCTCAAAACTCGGCAGGGTGCGTAAGGTTGAATGCTCTTAAGCCCCATCAGCAAGAAATGAGTTTTAGCTGCAGACATATATAGGATCTCATCAACAGGCAACCATCCCAACGTCCATTGTATTTGGCTGGCCGTAAGAGCTTGAAAGAATGAAGTCCATGCCAAGACTCCTTTGGGCAAAATGATCTCTTTGGTTCTCGTGTAGGATTCTTCTATGCAGGTCTTTTCCGGGGAACCGTGGCTCAAAATCTCGGAATGATGGCAGAGGTGCTCGGTCATCCATAGCTGTAGGAGCAAGTTACAACCTTCGAAGAAATTTCCCCCGGCTTTACAAACTGTAAGAGCTCGAAAGATGTCAGATACCACCATTGGCGCGAGAGTACTGTCGTTTTGCGTGAGTAAAGTGCTGACGACTCCAGATATCTTCAAATCAATGTTTCCATCTTTCCTTGGGAATACCAGAAGGCCTAGGAACATTATCATGAACGCTACCCGTCTGTGCTCGTCCCACTTCTGACGAACTCCTTTGCTGCACAGTTTGTTGATTGGATTATTGAATCCCCCCTCATGACCGTATCTATCATATATGAAGCATGGAGTACAAAATCCGGCTGCCAGATCCGGGTTGTGGACTGTTCTAGGTATCTTCAATGAATCTAGGAACCGATGTACCGTGACGACTCTTGGGGCGACCAAGTATTTTTCCCTCAAGGGAAGCTCAGTATTCCCGATGTATCCGGCCATTTCTTCCAAAGTCGGGGTGAGTTCAAAATCAGAGAAATGGAAAACATTGTGCGCCGGGTCCCAATAGGTAACCAAAGCTCTTATGATATCTCCCCGCGGCTGGATTTCCAACAGACCCACGAGACCTTTCAAATATTTCTTAACCTTATTTTGTCCTTCAACACCTAGATCATTCCACTATAGCCGTAACTTGACAGGGATTTTGGTCATTATTGAAAAATTTTCATTTTGCATCGTGCTCATCCTGCACATTTATTAAGGTGATTTTAACAAAAATGACTGACTCAAAAACATTTTTACAAAGGGGATCAAGTTTGAACACGGCCTTTAAACACTTCGGGGATGAATATTTCAAGGCTGTGTGGGTCTATTGGGTAAAAATGCTAAACAAGACCCAAAGGTGGCTGTTTATGCAAAGTCAGCCTTCCGGCGTCCCTTTCGGGAACATTCGGCTATTTATGATAAAACAGCGTCACCCGATTTATTTACGACTCCTTTTTTTTGGCTATTTTAGCAAAAAACGGGGGTTGAACCCGACGAGGGTTGCCTACGTACCTCACATCCGGTGAGAATCAAACCGGCGTAGTTCGGGCATATCATGAATAGAGAAAATCAAATAAACCTAGAAATCAAGAATAAGTAATTTTTATATTTTTTTTTGAAAAAAAAAAAAGATAAAGACTAAAGAAAAGGGGTACTACAAAAGAAACAACACATTTTTTGAATTATGAATTTTCCGTTTTTTTTTTACTTTTAAATAAATACCTTCTTTTTTTGATTTTGGAAATGATAAAAAAAAAATTATATTTTTTTTTTAATAATTCAAACTAAGAAGACAAATTTTGTTTTTATTCTCTTTTTTTTAGAAAAAATTCCGGCGAGGTTTTGACAATACTTGAACATTGGTTTTATTTTTCCAAAATAAGTAATTATCTCCCTACGCTGCTATTTTTCCCTTTTTTAGAAACCGGTCAGCATGCGGAACCGAAGCAAATAAATGCACAAAACAAATAGGATGCAGCAGGGTGGTCTTCTTCGTTTCAGGCTGCCTGTCCTAGACGGACCCAACCCCTGTGTTGAGTCCCCTAAGTCAAATGCAACATGATGCAAATAAGCGTTCCTACTAGGGATCCGGCATGAAGTCAAGTTATTTTAGGTTCGTAACCTGGGTATTTGTTCTAGACTGTGTACCCGAGCGGACAACTCGAGTCGAGGAGGGGGCTACGTACCGGGGACCCGCGAGATCGTCTGGCTTTGTAACTTGTCCGACCTCTTTCTTATTTCAGGTATTGACACTAACAGAATAGGGAGTCTCGACCAGCGAGCTTCTCCCCGGAGGTAAGAAGAGAAGGGTTTCGGCACAGTTTATATACAGTTCAGATAATATCAAAGCGGTAAAAGACAACATTTAGCACGTTATGCAAAAACATGTAATAAAGATCAGATAATAAAGCCAAATATAACAATTATTCTAAGCTCGAATTCTTGAACCCTGAACCAGTGGTTCTGGGTTTTCCGATCCCCAGCAGAGTCGCCAGAGCTGTCACACCTCCTTTTTCCGCACCCGAGGGGCGCAGGGGGGTTTTTTTCCAATTAAAGGACAATCGAAACGGGATTTGGTTTATTTATTTCAGAGTCGCCACTTGGGAGATTTAGGGTATCCCAAGTCACCAATTATAATCCCGAATCGAGGAAAAGAATGACTCCATATTACAGTCTGCGTACCAGAAATCCGGATAAGGAATTCTGTTAACCCGGGAGAAGGTGTTAGGCATTCCCGAGTTCCGTGGTTCTAGCACGGTCGCTCAACTGTTATATTCGGCTTGATTATCTGATTTATACAAGTGTGAACTTATGTGCAAAATTTAACTTTTAACCGCTTTTATCATTTACTGTTTTTATCAAGAATTGCAACGTTGTGAAAATGTATCTCGAACCGCGTTACAATCAATGTACCCGTGGTCGTCGATACACTTTTACTCCGTTGAGATTTGGATTTGGGTCACATCAAAGTGCACCCGAGTCTAAGGAAATTAAATTGTCAAAGGCGTGCCTAAAACGACTAGCGTATTTATTTTGGGTAGGACCGTGGAATTTTACTAAACGGTCCATCCCGAAGTCTAAACGAAATTTTTTAAAGCAAATATTTACTGAGGGCCCCGTAAATTGTATTTTTATTTTTGCGAGGCTCATCTCATTCTTATTTTTTAAAAATGAATTGGCAACGTCATGGACACGCATCTCGAACCACGTCACAATCAATGTACCCGTGACTAGAAACACATTTCGACTCCGTTGAGAATTGGATTTGGGTCACATAAATGTGCACCCAAGTTTAAGAAGGTAAGATTTATTAAGGCGCGTCCTAAAGAGTCTAACGTATTGTTACTTTAGGAGGGTTGTGAGATTTGCTAAACAACCCGTCCTGGAAACTAAATGCTTCGATAATATACATCTAACAAGGGCCCCGCATCTGCGCGTTTTGTTTATTTTCATCGAGGCTCATCTCGTTCTTATTTTAAAAGGATATCCTATAGCAACTACGTTTCTTGTCGTGTTTGTCTCTATCAATTGAAAACAGTAGATGGTCCTAATTAATTACATGCTTGCAAGTTGTTTGTAACAATATTCAGAAAAAAAGCTTAAAAATCAGAAATGAGGCTGCATGTACAGTCAGTTGAATAAATAATTATGAGCCCAAATCCAACCCATGCGTGATGGGCCAAATCTGGGCCGCTGCTTGCTCGAAGCAGGCCGGCTTGGCCTGTTTTGGCCTGAACTCGACCTTTATGAGGTTGAGATTGCAAGTTTGGTGTTCTTTGTCTTAACAGGTGGTTTACTAGTTATATGAGACCATCAATCTAAAAAGGAAGAACTTAATCCATGATGTACAGTTTGCATACATTACAAGATATACTGCAAAGTAAACTAGAATCTGAGATGCAACCTATCTTATTGAGCATATTATCACCTATCAGCATACATATGTAAACTACCATTTAGCTAACTTATATTGATATACACTAGGCATACAGCTGCTTCGATTGTCAACACAAGAATGAAAATTATCATACAATACATGATATCTAATATAACAATATATGTATGAAAATCAACTTCAAGTCTTTTCCTTTTTTGCATTCATGCTCAATGTTCCAATTACATTTGATAGTGCCTTGGTTGTGTACCTGATGTAGAGGAACAGAAGAAGAAGGAAAAGATCAGCTGAGTAGCACACAGCAAACAACAGCAACAGCAGATTCTCAGCAACAACACAGCAACAAACAACCAGCCAATAATGGTGAAGCTCAGCAAGGAGTCGAGCAACAAATGAACAATCCCAGAAAAAGAACAGAGTAGGAAACAACAGCCCAGAATGTTGAATGTAACAGCAACAGAAATCCAATGACCACAAGAAAGCTTGGCAGACAAACAGGAAAAGCAAAACCCCACAGAAAACCTGATCAAACTGGACTCTTCCACAGTTTCTTCTAGACAATACTCATTCACAATGTTCTGAAATTTATTTCTGTTTTTCCTTTTCAGTTTTTCTTACTCCCAAGATCTCTCCAGACTCAAAAAATATCCCCCTATTCTAATGGAAGGTCTGCCTCTTTTATAGCCTAACCTTAACACTTTACAGTCTGTTTTACAACTCAAAATTGCCCCCCCTCGTTGTTTTTCCACTCACTTCTTTTAAATAAACAAAACTCCCATCAAATCCCTGACAGCCCCTCTCTCTTTTGTTGTTAAAATGTACTAATCACTTGTTTATTTAACCAAAGTATGGGCAGTAGGAATATAATCTGACAGCATATGCTGTCCAATTATTTTAATTCCTTAAAGCTAACCATACACATGCTGCCCACGGTCTAAACCAAATGGCATCGTGTTTTAAAATCAAAGTCTGAATCTGCCATTATAACCTTTCCCCTAGATGTTCTTTAATTCAATTTGAACAAAATCAATAGGCAATACAATTCAGTTCCTAATGGGACTCAAATACGATCACAGCAGAAATAAGCAATACGAATCAAGTTGTTACCATTAACGATTGGAACTAATTGACGACATATATCGACTCGACTATATTAATCGTAACACATAACAATCAATCGTTCATATAAACAACACGTATAGAGTCCCGAATGACTTCAGACAAATTTGTTCAAACACTGGGAACTTATATGAATTAAACTCGTTTGACGACTAATCTAATTGATGAGCATGTATATCACAGGGTATATACAAACAGAAGACAATTGACCAAATAAAAAGGCCTTTAACAGAGATGGAAGAAATCCGAATGAAAAATAACAAAATAACAAACAAACACAACGAAACATGCTGACAACTTAATTAGAACTAAAACAAAAGAAAGGAAAACTTACCAAAAGAGTTTGAAATCAAAATGACCCAAATCTGACTCAACTTCGAACTCTTGAGGCCGAACAAACTTTAATCAGGGTGTTCTCACATGAGAACACCTTGATTAAGGTCTATTAGACCTCAAACCCTTGTTAAGACCGGCCGGATTCCAAGGCTATTAGTGTTCTAGGTTTTGGATCTCCAGATCTGATTTTTAGGGAGTTGTGGGTAGATTCGGATCAAACCAAGCTTGGTTTGGTCACGAGGAGGGTCAGGGGAGTGTCTGGTATGAAGATGGGGTAACTTGGCATAGGTCCGGGTTCGACTCAAATCTTCAAATGAAGATTCGAGACGAACGAAAGTGATTCGAGGCAAATGGATAGTAGATCCATGTTCAGGAGAGTGCGGTGGTCCTAGGGTGTTCAGGAGGTGGCCACCGGCGTCCATGCCGCCGGCTTTAATGGCGAGGGAGACGGGGGAGGCTAGGGTTTCTAATGGGAGGTCCGGGTTTGAGCTTGGGGACGAAGGGGTGGGGTGTTGGTATAGGGGGCGTGGGGTGTAAGGGAAGGTTTATATATGGTCTATGGGATTGGATCTGAGCCGTTAGATCAGATGATCTCAACGGCTTGGATCTGAGGGTGAGAAATGAGACGGGGTCGTTTGGTAGTTAAACGGGGTCGTTTGGTTTAAGTGAGGGGTTGGGTCGGATTGGTTCCTGGGTCGGGTTTGAAAATGGGTTGCTGAAAGAGATCCTGAGCCGTTGGATTGGCCTGGACAGACGGCTCAGATTGATTTGCCTGAAACGGCGTCGTTTCAGGAGGTGCCTGGGCAGGCCTGGACTTGGACTGGGTCTGAGTGCTGGTTTGGGCCTGTTTTTGTTTCATTTCTTTTGGGCCCAAACCGATTTTCCTTCACTCTTTTGCTTTTTTTTTCTTTTTTTTTTCTTTTAAACAAAAATGAGATAATAATAAAATAGTGAAATTAAAATCAACAACACTGTAACATTTCCACATAATTATCACAAAAAATATTTAAGTAAGTTAAATCACAACCTAGAACGAACGACGCACATATATTTATATTTTTTTTGAATTTTCTTTTAACGGCACATATTTTTTATATTTTTGTTTGATAATGACTAGATGTAAAATGGACAGACCCATAAACGACTAACAACACATGTCACGAAAAGAAAAAATTTGTACAGCGAAGCCATTTGTCACTATTTTTATTTTCTTTTGGAGCGATTGTCCGTGAAGCAAAAATCACGTGCTTACAGTAAGCAGTAGTAATAGCATGCAACAACAGTAACAGTGCAGTCCAACGGTAGTCCCAGCTACCAAAGTTTCCCGAACTACATTGACCTGATTCCTGTTTAGCCCAGGATATGTAGGAAACCTTTGAAGCAAAGGTTCGGTCAAATCTTTTTCAAAAAATGCTTCACACGGAGTACTCGGATGGGCAAAAATCGGTCGCTTTATCTTTGCACGAAAACCCTTCGTATCTTCGGGCAAAGAGGGGCAGCTGTAAGCACGTGATTTTTTCCCAATATGAGAATTACTCCCAAAAATCCAAAAATAAAATGATTTTTCTTTGGTGTGCAATTTTGTGATATTTTGAATAATTATTTGTATTTGTCTGTGCGTGTTTATTTGATAAATTAATAAAAAATACAAAAATATGTCGCATTTTGCATGTAGGATTTAATTCTATAATTTTTAGTAATTAAATTTGTTTTACAAAAATTAAAAATTACAAAAATAGGCATCGTTTGTATTTTTAGCATTTAATGTCCAAATATACAACTTTATGCTTAATTATTACTTAATTGTGCGTTAATTGTTATTGGGAGTTAATTTGCGCTTTCCTCACACCCCATCCATGGCTGCCTCCCATAGCTTCGCCTGTCGTCCCCAGCTCCACCATAACACCATCGTTGTTTTGGCTTCATCATCTTCGTCGAGCTCTAACCATCGTTGCCTTTGCTTCATCGTCTTCGTTATGATGTAACCCACGTTGTTGCTGCTTCTTCCTCACTTCATGTTGCTGCTATATCTTCTTTCATCTTCCCCGTCGCCACTGCTTCGTCGTCCATGGCTTCCCCTACTGCTGCGTCGTCCAAACAAGCCGCTACTGCTGCCGCCTATCGCCGCCGATGCTGCCAGCCGTTGCTGCTTCTCCTCCTTCCTCCAAGCTGCGGCTTCATCGTCCAGTTCGAGCCTAGTTGCTGCGTCTTCGCGTTGAACAGCAGCAGCAAAGAAACCCAGCTGCTTCTGCTTCACGTGCTGCTTCTACTGGTTCATCTTCTTCGTCAAAGTTCAAGGGTCTTTGGCTGAGTCGAGGCCCAGTACGTCGAGTTTTGGTTGGGGTCGTCAAAACAGTCCCTACATAGGTCGAGGCTCGTCGAAATAGTCCGTACATATTTCGTTTCGATCCGGTTAGTAGTTTTTGAATTTTATTTTGTCCGTATTTTGTTTTGATATTTTTCGAATCTAAAATCGGCGAATGTTTGTTTTATTCATGTCTATGGTTAGATATTTGATTTTTTGGTTTTGTTCATGTTCATGTTGATTGTTAAATTAATTTTCAGATTTTAAAATGGAAGTTTAATTAGTTGTTTTCATGTTTATTTCATGTTTGTATTATTGTTTAAGTAAGTATTTGTTAGTTTGATGTTTGTTAGATTCAAATTGAAATTTAATCAACTATTTCTTCAATTTGTTTCATGTGTTTATGTATTGTTAGAAATTGTTAATATTGTTAAGTTCAAGTTTAAGTTCATAATTGTTTCTTCGTCGATCTTGTTATTTGTTTAAAGAATTTAGTTGTATTAAAGAAATATATTGTTTTAATCGTTTAATCCGTCATGTTTGTTGTCTTAAAATAGATTCATTCATGTTCATACTTTGTTTGGATGATCTTGAATCCGAATTTTGTATAGTTTGATTTCTTGTTTACCATTTATGATTATTGCTTGAATTGTTCTCATAATCTTGTTTTAAGTTTAATATAAGAATTGTTTGTTGTAATGTTGTTAGAGTTGATTTTAAGTTCAATATGATTGAATTTAGAAATGTTCATACTTTGTTTGTTGTTGTTGTTGAATCCGAAAATAGGATTGTTTGTTGCTAAAATATTGTTCAATCAAATTTTAGTTGTTCTTTGTTGTTCAATTCGTGTTCATGTGATTTGTTGTTGAAATGTTGTTAAAATCGTGTTCATGTGATATTGTTGTTATGATGTTCATCCATGTTCATATTGTTGTTTGAACATTGTTAGAAATTGATCATATTGTCTATATTTTGGTTAAGTTTGATTAATTGATGTGTTATAGCTGATGGGTAGTTTGGTAAATTTGTAATACGTTCAGGGGTAGTTTGGTAATTTCAGTAAGGTCGGAAGGGGTAGTTTAGGAATTGTACATTTTGAAATTGTTTATTTGAAGCATGGGGGACAAAATGAAATGGGGTGGGTTGTGATATGATTATTTAATATAAAGGGGGGACAAGATTTAAATTAAAGGGGAATCTTGCATTATTTTAAATAAAGCATGGGGGACAAAATATAATGGGGTGGTGTGATATGTTTATTTAATGTAATGGGGATGAGTGGAAAGATAATGGGTTGGGTAGAGAAAAAGTATTGATTTAATTGATTAAAAGATTTATGGGATGGGATTATATATATATGTGAAGTCTTGAACACAAGACATAACAAGAAATACAGAGAGAAATAGGGAGAGAGATACGAAAAAAAAAATACACACACAGATAGAGAGAAAAATTCCAAAAAATATTTAAGCTTTCAAAATAAAAATAAAACTAAAAAAAAATCTATTGCTTTCTTTCTTTGTTTGAAATTAGCATTAATGGTTGTTGTTTCATTTAAAGCTTAAAACTTTTGTTTTTGGGATTACTACTCCACCGGTCTGTTACTGGGTTGTTACTGTTGTTGGACATTTGTTGCTATTGTACTGTTATTATTGCTGCTGATTCTCATCATCATTTTCTTTTGCTTCCAATATCAGGTACATATCTGAAAATTCATGTCATGAAAAGCTTCAACATGGCAAGTAAATGAAGTTTGATTATAAGGATGTCTTCTACTCATTTAAATTTTATTAGTTTAAGTTTCAGTTTTGTTTTAGTTGGTTAATATAGTATTAAATCAATTGGTAGATTAGTTCTCTTTCTTAATAACAAATGGCTTAGTTATTTTAGGAACGCGATCAACTCATTTCTTTTAATATATGAAATAATGTCAATGATTTTTTACAAAATATAGAGTTAGTGTTTGCAAATATTCGCATAGGCAGAATATAAGAATTGGTTTATTTATCTCAAACCCAATCTTCGTAAGCAAAATTAACCAAACAATTATAACCTCGGACTAAAAACAAGTGGTGTAAAAGAAGGATGAGATTTATAGATTGTAACATTTTAAGTCAAAAATGTGTAAATAGCGTTTGCTCCAAATATAACAATGAAAATTCTTCAAAAAATATTACTTCATTTATTAAATCAATTGTTTTCCTAAGTTTTATACGCAATTCGCTTTTTGGGTAGATAAATATTGTATTTACCATAAAAATGGTAGTATTAATCACACGTTGCTTATTTTTATTTTATTTTTATTTTACTCTTTAAACTCATGGTTTTGAGGAATATAATTCACACGTAAAAAATATAATTTGCGGTCAACACTTAATGAATTGTGAATTCTTTTCAAGGAATTTAGAGGCATCTCAAATAGTGATTTCTCATGACTCTTACATTCAAAAATAGATGGATGCAATAAACATTTATAGAGAATTTATATTACTGTCAAGAATATTTGCATAATTAAGGATGCGTTCGAGTGACTTGATTATACTTCTAAAGGCGATTCGGATTATGCGTTCGCGCAACTTCGAGCAAATTTTTAATAAAAAAGGGTTCTTCGGAGAATATCAAATTAATTTCATATAACCTGAGATGTGCAGTTCACTATTTAATCATACAAGAGCGACAGACGTTCTTAATTTTATTTTAAGCACAATTTCGAACTTAAGTCTATTTTTATAAATAAATAAAAATTTCGAAAATAAATAAATAAATTATATTATCAATATCATTGTGTATACGTACGCGTAACACGATTTTTCACGTTAAAAAATATATAATATATAAAACGGATACACGTATGCGTGATTCGATTCGAAGAAGGGTCCTTAATTACAAGCAGTCTAAATAGAAGCGGTAACAATAAAATTGGGCAATAAATATGCATTTAATAAATCAAAGCCAAATATAATAACAGTTAAGCGACCGTGCTAGAACCACGGAATTCGGAAATGCCTAACACCTTCTTCCGGATTAACAGAATTCCTTATTCAGGATTTCTGGTTCGCAGAATAACAAACAGAGTCATATTCTCCTCGATTCAGGGATTAAAAATTGGTGACTTGGGACGCCTTAAAATTCCCAGGTGGCGACTCTGAAACAAAACAAATAAATCATGTTTCGACTGTCCTTTAATTGAAAAAACTCTCACGCACCCACGGGTGCGACACTATATACACATATATATGAACATAATCTGAAGCAGAAAAACACGTGCTCAACAGAGTTCAAGATCCATTCCTCCTGAGCTTCAACCATCACTTGTTCAAGGGATTGTCTCAAAGGACGACAGTTGTCACGAATTGTCTAAGCTTCAATCTTTCATACCAAAGAGATAGACAGTAATCGTATAATGAGCACTATCAATTGAAACTATTGTCTCATATTAAAATAAATTAGAGAGACACGACAATCGTGTAGAAAGAGGGATTACCTCGTACAAACATAAATCTCACATTCTTGAGAGTTCTTCAGCCAGGAGTCAAATTAAATGCTACATCTGATCTGACCTCACATCTAAGTCAAAAATAACCCCTTTACCTACAACCATCAATCAGTCAAGTCATCTCTCTCACACACACATAAACAAAAAACAAAGAACGTTAATCCGTTAATTGTACCTCATGAATATTAACTCAACTAATTAAAATGATAATGTAGTTCAGCAAAGTGAAACAACCAGCTTCAAGTTGTAGAACATCTGTCAGAAGAGCAATATTTTTTTTAAAGAAAGTAGTAGTATTTAGTAATTTTAGGTGCAGTATCAAACGCCATCATTGCATCAGTGTGTATATTAGATAGAAAGAGCACATGCATGTAGAAATCTAAAAAGAACTATCCATAATAACGAAAAAAGTAGTGTCAAATGTCCACCAAAATCTCATTAGCAATAAATGAGTGTATTAAATAAACAAAAATTGAGAAAAACTCACCAGAATTGAGGTAAATAATGTTGTTGTTGTTTTCTGTATAGTACTTCTTATCTGGTATAAATATGGAATGATGGAAGATCAAGTTTTAACTTTTCCACTCTTAGATATATATTATCCTCTTTATCATCTACCTACAGCAGTAACATACGAAAATATATCGTAAATACAAATAAAACAGAAATTAATTCGAGCCCACTGAATTCACAGTGTTTCCTTAAGGAATTTAATCCCCTCCTAGTACCCAAAGTTATGGATTATTTCCTCCCAGGATAGAACGAATTACACACTGGTGTAGCGGTACTTCAAACCTCAGTGTTTCAGCGAATACAAAGTTTGGCAGCAAATCACACTTACGGATGCTTTGTTTTTAGTTTTAAACAATGCAGAACAAGGGAGGAACTCAGAAGTCGAATGGAAATTCTGAGAGGAAGGAATGCAAATTATAGCCAACGTTGAGTTTTCGGTGAAGAGAAGATCAATAGCTCTCAATTCTGTTTTGGTGTGTCTTCAACAGGCTGCTTGCACCCTCTATTTATAGTGCAATTATCTGCTAAAAATGGACCCGCTGCCACTCATGAAGTGGAGCACTTGGCCATGGTGGACAGAGCAACATGTTGTTTACTAATGGAGCAATCAATATGGCAATGGTGGTTGGAGCACTACTCATGGTGGAATGAGCACTTGCTCATTAATATTCACGGATTGAAAAACATCTGTTACAAACACGGATAATATTACGTTAATATTCACTATTAACAAATAAATTTGGTCCAAAAAATTAATCAATCAATTATTTGACCAAATCCAAATCCGAATCCTTAGCCTTAGCCTTAGCCGTAGCCGAAGCCGAGCCGAGAGAGCGACGACGGCGCGAGGCTTGCCTTCTTTTTAACTCTTTAAGAGTTACATGAAGTGCATTTGTATATAAACTCACCAAACTCCTTTTCCTCTACCAATGAGGGACAATGTCTCATTAAAAGGAGAGGGAAACTTAAAATTTTACTCAAAATTTTCATTTCCCTCCATTTCCCATTCACCCTCTTTTTTAATACCTTTCTATATTAAAAAGAAACTCAACAACCCCCCACATGAATGGGGAATGGCTATATCACGGAAGTATGAATGAAAAACTTGTGTGATTTGCAAGCAAGAATTAATTGCATCTGGATAAGTAGGTTTCCCTTTGATCTTTCCGTAGTGAACTTATGTCGGATATACTCGGTCAATCGGTAGATTTGATATCTTTGAACCATCGAACTTTAGTGTATACCTAGACAACCATAAGTCACACAATCAATCCCTTAACCGTCTTTAGTTCTCATTGTTGTGTTCGTTTCAGCCATGAATACTACCTGGTTTCATAAGTGCGTAGAAAATTGGCCTTGCAAAATTCTTCTTGAAGCGGCTAACACTTCACACTTACATAGGTGATTCCTAAACGTGTCATCCCGTATATACACTATTTGATATACCCTGTATCAAATTTAGAAATCATTAAAAAGCCTTAATGCTTTATCATTGGTACTGAACATTGTCTCATCACGAGAATGGGCTAAAAAATTTTGTTGACAATGTTGAACCGTCATTAATGACTTTGTTTGATCTCCTTGAACCTAGATCTTGGGATCTCCAGTCTTCTAGGTATAGTTACCGCCACAATGACTTATTCTCGGCCATAGTCTCATTCCCCTCGATGATTTCTCAACTACCTCTCTAGTTAGGCTTTTTGTAAGTGGATCCGAAACATTATCACTTGACTTTACATAGTCAATCGTGATAATTCCTCTAGAGAGAAGTTGCCTAACGGTTTTATGTCTTCGTCATATATGACGAGATTTACCGTTATACATAACGCTCCCAACCCTTCCAATTGCCGCTTGGCTATCACAGTGTATGCATATTGGTGCCAACGGTTTGGGCCAAAATGGAATGTCTTCCAAGAAATTTCGGAGCCATTCAGCTTCTTCACCGGCTTTATCTAAGGCTATGAACTCAGCCTCCATTGTAGAGCGGGCAATACATGTTTGTTTGGACGACTTCCAAGATACTGCTCCTCCACCAATAGTGAATACAAATCCACTTGTGGACTTCGAATCAGTTGAACCGGTGATCCAATTTGCATCACAATATCCTTCAATCACCGCAGGATTTTTGTTGTAGTGTAAATCAAAGTTTTGGGTATGTTCTAAGTATCCCAAAACTCGTTTCATTGCCATCCAATGAGATTGGCCTGGATTGCTCGTGTATCAACTTAGTTTACTTATAGCACAAGCTATATCTGGTCGTATACAATTCATGATGTACATTAAGCATCCCAACATACGAGCATAATCCAATTGTGATATGCTTTGGCCTTTATTCATTGCTAGTGCAAGATTTACGTCAATTGGAGTCTTTGCAACTTTAAAGCCCAAGTGCTTGAATTTTTCAAGTACTGTCTTAATATAATGAGATTGTGACAATGCCAGACCTTGAGGAGTCTTTTGGATCTTAATCCCCAGAATTAAATCCGCAATTCCCAAGTCATTCATATCAAACTTGCTAGTTAGCATACACTTAGTAGCATTTATGTTGGCAATGTTATTACTCATTATCAGCATATCATCCACATATAGGCAAACAATGACTATTTGATTTGGAATATTTTTAATGTACACACATTTATCACATTCATTTATCTTAAAACCATTTGACAACATTGTTTGGTGAAATTTCGCATGCCATTATTTGGGTGCTTGTTTTAGTCCGTAAAGGGACTTAATAAGTCTACATACCTTATTTTCTTTACCTGGAACCACAAACCCTTCAGCTTGATCCATGCAAATTTCTTCTTCCAACTCTCCATTTAAGAAGGCCGTTTTAACATCCATTTGATGAATTTCAAGACCATACACTGCAGCTAATGCTACTAACATCTGTATGGACGTAATCCTTATAACTAGGGAGTATGTATCAAAGTAGTCAAGACTTTCTCGTTGTCTATACCCTTTGACAACAAGTCTTGCCTTGAATTTATCAATAGTGTCATCATCTTTCATTTTTCTCTTAAAAATCCATTTAGAACCCAAAGGTTTATTTCCAGGAGGAAGATCAACCAATTCCCATGTATGGTTGTTCAATATTGATTCTATTTCACTATTGACTGCCTTTTTCCAGAACAATGATTCTGAAGAAGACATAACTTCTTTAAATGTTCGAGGCTCATTTTCCAATAAGAAAGTCATAAAATTTGGTCCAAACAAAGTAGACGTTCTTTGACGTTTACTACGTCTTGGATCCCCCTGATTAAATGTACTTTCTTTTGTTTCTTCCTGAGGTCGTTTAGATCCTTCACCAATCGATTCACATTCCTTTTTATACCGATATATATTTTCAAAGAACTCAACATTATCTGATTCTATAACCGTATTATTATGAATGTCGGGATTTTCTGATTTATGAACCAGAAATCGATATGCTTTACTATTAGTCGCATATCCTATGAAAACACAATCAACTATTTTCGGTCCAATTTTTACCTTTTTGGGTTTAGGAACTTGCACCTTTGCCAAACACCCCTACACTTTAAAATAATTCAAGTTGGGCTTCCTTCCTTTTCATTTTTCATATGGAATGGATTGTGTTTTACTATGGGGTACTCGATTTAGTATTCGGCTGGCCGTAAGAACGGCTTCCCCCACAAGTTCTGTGGCAAACCAAAACTTATAAACAATGCGTTCATCATCTCCTTTAATGAACGATTCTTTCTTTCCGCAATCCCATTGGATTGGGGCGCGTAAGGGGCTGTTGTTTGATGAATAATTCCATATTCTAAACATATTTGTTCAAAAGGAGATTCATATTCACCACCCCTATTACTTCTTATCATTTTGATTTTCTTATTACGTTGCGTTTCAACTTCATTTTTGTATTGCTTGAATGCGTTTATTGCTTCATCTTTACTATTAAGTAAGTAAACATAGCAATATCGAGTACTATCGTCAATAAAAGTTATGAAATACTTCTTTCCACCGCGAGATGGTATTGACTTCATGTCACAAATATCTGTGTGAATTAAGTCTAAAGGATTTGAATTCCTTTCAACCGACTTATAAGGATGTTTAACATACTTAGATTCCACACATATTTGACATTTTGATTTTTCGCATTCAAACTTAGGCAATACTTCCAAGTAAATCATTTTTCGCAAGGTTTTATAATTGACATGACCCAAACGTACATGCCATAAATCATTTGACTCAAGTAAGTAAGAAGAAGCTGAAGTTTTATTATTAGTTTCAACAACTATTACATTCAGCTTGAAAAGACCCTCAGTAAGGTAACCTTTTCCTACAAACATTTCATTCTTACTAATCACTACATTGTCAGATACAAAAACGCACTTGAAACCGTGTTTTACAAGAAGTCCAGTAGAGACTAAGTTCTTCCTAATCTCGGGAACATGAAGGACGTTGTTCAAAGTTATGACCTTGCCCGAAGTCATCTTGAGAAATATCTTACCGTATCCTTCAATTTTTGCTGTAGCAGCATTTCCCATAGAGAGCGTCTCTTCGGGTCCAGCAGAAGCATATGTAGAAAATGCTTCCCTCACAGCACAAACATGGCGAGTGGCTCCAGAATCAATCCACCACTCCTTTGGGTTTCCTACCAGGTTGCATTCAGAAAGCATGACGCACAAGTCATCAACATCATCATGCTTTTCTACCATGTTTGCTTGACCCCTTTGCTTGTCTTTCTTCCGAGCACGACACTCCGTAGATTTGTGTCCGATTTTCCCATAGTTGTAGCAGTTTCCACTGAACCGCTTCTTGTTTGGGTTGTATTTCGGACCAGAAGTCTTCTTTCTATTTTTGTTATCTTCAAGGGACATCTCCTTTCGTTTGTGTTTCAAATAATTTTTAAAGTCCTTCCACAATGGAGGCAACTTCTCAATTATTGCTGCTACTTGGAATGCCTCATTGATGACAAGACATTCAATGAAAATTCCGTTAGTAAATTTACTAAAAAATTTACTTTCAACATTAGCATTTATTTTAAATATACCTTCAACAAGTAGATCATGAATAATCACTTGTAACTCCTGGACTTGGGTAATAACAGACTTGCTATCTACCATTTTGTAGTCCAAAAATTTTGCAGCGACGAATTTCTTCATCCCGACATCTTCAGTTTTGTATTTCTTTTCAAGCGCATTCCACAATTCTTTTGACGTCTCCACGCCACTGTATACATTATACAGATTATCCTCCAGTCCGCTAAGAATATAATTCCTGCACAAGAAGTCAGAATGCTTCCACGCCTCAATCGCGAGAAAGTTATCATTCTCTGGAGTTTCATCTGGAAGATCAGGAACATCTTCCTTGATGAACTTCTGTAGACATAACGTATTCAATTAGAAGAACATCTTTTGCTGTCAGCGCTTGAAATCCATCCCGGAAAATTTTCCGGGTTTCTCTGCCGGTGCCAACGCCGAAGTTCGACTTGTCGATGCGTTGGCAGTCATCATCGGAACAGCTTGATTTCCGTCATTTGCCATTTTTACTGTAAAAATGACACAAACAAACGTTTAAAACTGGAGTGAAAAATCACGTAGATTTTAATCTCCAACAAAACGCCACGAAGGCTTTACTCTCCAAATGGGAGTACACAAAACCACAAAGGTTTTAAGTTTCCAGAATAATAAAAGTAACACAAATATAGAAATTAAAATTATTAAATTCCTTAAGCTTGTTGTTGTTGTTTCCTGTATAGTACTTCTTATTTGGTATAAATATGGAATGATGGAAGATCAAGTTTTAACTTTTCTACTCTTAGATATATATTATCCTCTTTATCAGCTACCTACAACAGTAACATACGAAAATATATCGTAAATATAAATAAAACAGAAATTAATTCGAGCCCACTGAATTCACAGTGTTTCCTTAAGGAATTTAATCCCCTCCTAGTACCCAAGGTTATGGATTATTTCCTCCCAGGATAGAACAAATTACACACTGGTGTAGCGGTACTTCAAACCCCAGTATTTCAGCGAATACAAAGTTTGGCAGCAAATCACACTTACGGATGCTTTGTTTGTAGTTTTAAACAATGCAGAACAAGGGAGGAAAACTCAGAAGTCGAATGAAAATTCTGAGAGGAGAGAATGCAAATTATTGCCAACGTTGAATTTTCGGTGAAGAGAAGATCAATAGCTCTCAATTCTGTTTCGGTGTGTCTTCAACAGGCTGCTTGCACCCTCTATTTATAGTGTAATTAGCTGCTAAAAATGGACTCGCTGCCACTAATGAAGTGGAGCACTTGGCCATGGTGGCTGGAGCACTACTCATGGTGGAATGAGCACTTGCTCATTAATATTCACGGATGGGAAATCCGTTACAAACACGGATAATATTACGTTAATATTCACTATTAACAAATAAATTTGGTCCAAAAAATTAATCAATCAATCATTTGACCAAATCCAAATCCAAATCCTCCGAAACCGAAGCCGAAGCCGAACGACGCCGCGAGGTTTGCCTTCTTCTTAACTCTTTAAGAGCTACATGAAGTACATTTGTATATAAACCCACCAAACTCTTTTTCCTTTACCAATGAGGGACAATGTCTCATTAAAAGGAAAGGGAAACTTAAAATTTTACTCAAAATTTTTATTTCCCTCCATTTCTCATTCACCCTCTTTTTTAATACATTTCTATGTTAAAAAGAAACTCAACAAATAAAGCATGCAGGGAAAAGATAACTTGAAACTCAATGGAGTATGAGATTTGAGAACTAAGAGACTTGTACATGACTGTTTTCTTTTCCCTTTTAATTTCTAGCAGCCACCGGCTATCATCTCCGACAGTTTAGGTAATTGTTGAGCATGTTTGAAATAACAGAGGAAAAATAAAACGAAGGTGTTAATTAAAGATTGTATCCATATACGTACAAACAGAAAAGATGATTGAAGAACCAAACCAGAAAAGGAGAGAAATCCAAAAAGCAGATAACAAGCAAATAAATAGCAGAAAGATTAAGTAGAGAAACCTATAGATTGAAAACCAAATGAGAAGAAATAACAGCAGAGAAAAGAAAAATAATCACCAGGAAAGAGAGAAAAGGACGGAGAAAGTGAGAAATGAAAAGACGATGACCCAAAGTTACTTACAAGGCGGCAAAGTTTCACAGTGGGTCTATACCACTAACACGTGGAAAACTAAACACGCGTTGCTTAGGATGATGTTAGCAGGGCCAAGAGGAACTTTACTATAATACCCTTGGACGACGAAACATAATAGAACTCACTTATTAATAAGTTAAATATTTACGTTTATATTATAAATATATTATATTATGGATGTTCATTTAGTACTCCGTTGTAAATAAGCTTCCTGAAGAAACTTATCCATATGGGACTCCACCGTAAATCGTAAATATATTTATCTATTTAGTACTATATTGGAAATAAGCTTATCACTTCGGTACCCGGTTATGGATAAACATTACCCCCAGTAGAAGTTTATCCATACCGGGTATAATAAGCTTATCTTTTCAGTACCCACTTATGGATAAACATTACCCCCGGTAGAAGATTATCCATACCGGGTATAATAAGCTTATCTTTTCAGTACCCGATTATGGATAAATATTACCCCCGGTAGAAGATTATCCATACCGGATATAATAAGCTTATCCATTCAGTACTCCGTTATGGATAAATATTGCTCTCAGTAGAAGATTATCCATATCTGGTACAGCAGCAGCTTACACAGCAGCTTATAGTAGCTTACACTGCAGCTTGTAGTAGCAGCTTACACAACAGCTTGTAGTAGCAGCTTACAGAGCAGCTTCCTTTCTTATATAAATAGAAGAGATTTCAGTTCATTATGTACATCAGTTTGAGTTCGAATAATATATCAGTTTCTCTCTATACTTGTCTTTACTTTACGGTCTTTATTTCATAACACGTTATCAGCACGAGACTCTGACATCTCGAGCAAATACTTTGAAAGTATTAGAGGTAAGAACTTTCTTTTCCTAAATAATGTCAAATCTTTCTAAGCTTGAATTTGTAGCCCTGGATATATCGGGCAAAAGCTACATGTCTTGGGTGCTTGATGCTGAAATTCATCTTGATGCGATGGGTCTGGCAGACGCCATCAAGGATAAAAATCAGGCATCAAACCAAGACCGTGCCAAAGCAATGATATTCCTACGCCATCACCTTGATGATGGTCTGAAAATGGAATATCTCACTATTAAAGATCCAGTCATACTGTGGAATAATTTGAAAGATAGATATGACCACCTGAAGATGGTCGTTCTTCCACAGGCACGTTATGATTGGACTCATCTAAGGCTACAAGATTTTAAATCTATCAGTGAGTATAATTCTGCTATGTTCAGAATTATTTCCTAATTAAAATTATGTGGTGATAATATTACTGATCATGATATGTTGGAGAAAACTTTCACCACTTTTCATGCCTCGAATATGCTCCTGCAGCAGCAATATCGAGAGATGGGATTTAAAAAGTATTCTGAACTTATCTCACATCTTCTTATAGCAGAGCAACATAATGGGCTATTAATGAAAAATCATGAAAGCCGACCTATTGGTTCTTGTCCATTCCCTGAAGTGAATGAGACGAACTTCCACCAAGCTAAACGTGGAAGAGGTCGTGGCCCCAGTCGTGGTCATGGCCGTGGTCGGGGAAGAAACCCCAATCATGGTAATAATAATGCACCAAAGAAGCCTCCTCACCACCAGCAGTGGAAAAGGAAGGAACAAAAGCATGAAGCGGTGCAAACGCCAAATGTAGAAAATGCATGCTATAGATGTGGAGGAAAAGGGCACTGGTCACGTACTTGTCCTACGCCAAATCACCTGGTTGAGCTTTATCAAGCCTCCTTGAAGAAGACAGAGAAAAATGCTGAAGCAAATTTTATTTCTGAAGATAATTTAGACTTCATGCATTTGGATGTAGCTGATTACTTTGCACTCCCAGAAGGAGAAATAAGTCATGTAATCGGTAGTGAATCTGTAGAAATGTAAATATTTTAATTTTTGTTGTTTGTAATAGATAGTATGGTTATGTAATTGTTGTACATAAATAAAAGTTATGATTTGATAATGATGTTTACTATAATATATTTTATTTATGTTATTTTGAAGAATATGAATAACCCTCAAATTATGTTTGGATCAAAGACAAATCATGAAGATATGTGTGTTATTGATAGTGGAACAACTCATGTCATATTCAACGATCAGAAATACTTTTCTTATTTGCATAAGGAAAAAGCAAATGCTTCAACAATTTCTGGTAATATAAGTTTGATTGAAGGCTCCGGAAGAGACATAATATTTCTGTCTAAGGGAACAAAACTTATTATAGATAATGCATTGTTCTCCTCCAAGTCCCGAAGAAACTTGTTGAGTTTTATAGATATGGGTATCATGTAGAGACAATAGATGAAATGAACAGGGAATATCTTTGTATTACAAAGAATATTTCTGGCCAGAAATGCATTGTAGAAAAGTTACCAACTTTATCTTCTGGCTTATACTATTCAAAAATTAGTACAATTGAAGCACACTCTATCGTAAACCAGAAGTTTACGGATTCAAATACTTTTGTGCTTTGGCATGGCCGTTTGGGCCATCCCGGATCAATAATGATGAGACGAATTACTGAAAATTCGAGTGGGCATCCATTAAAGAACTTGAAGATTCTTACAAATGACGAATTTTCTTGTGATTCTTGTTATCAAGTAAAAATGATCACTAGACCATCACCGATGAAGGTTGGTATTGAATCCCCTGCCTTTTTAGAGCGTATACATGGGGATATATGTGGACCTATTCACCCACCAAGTGGGTTGTTTAGATATTTTATGGTCCTAATAGATGCATCTTCAAGATGGTCTCATGTGTGCCTACTATCATCTCGCAACCTGACGTTTGCAAAGCTATTAGCCCAAATAATTCGATTAAGGGCACAAATCCCAGATTATCCTATAAAGGTCATTCGCCTTGATAATGCTGGAGAATTCTCATCTCAAGTTTTTGTTGATTATTGTCTATCAGTTGGGATAAAAGTTGAACATCTTGTAGCTTATGTTCATACTCAAAATGGCCTTGCAGAGTCATTTATTAAACGCCTGCAATTTGTGAGCACGTGATTTTTGCCTTACGAAAAATTACTCCAAAATAAATCAAAAAAAAAATTCTTTTACTGTATAATTTTTTGAATTTGTGTGGTGTTAAATATTTGTGTTATGTCCGTAAGTGTTTACTTTGTCATAATAAAATGAAAATTAAAATAAAATACATGTTGCATGCATATAGGATTTAATTATGTATTTGAAAGATAATTTAAATAAAAATCACCAAAATATGCATTTTGTTCTATTCCACTGTGTGATTAATGTTTCATCTACGCGTTAATGGTTATTAAAAGATAGTTAATATTATTGTAATGATAATTTTGTTTTTATAATTTTTGATTAGGATTTTATTAATTAATAATGAAATTAGAAAATAAAAATACATACAAGTTGTAAAAATTGGACCTGGATTAAAATCCAGGCCCAAATCAATTTACCCCCCCCCCCACAGCCCAATCCTTTAGCCCAGGTCCGGTCCAAACCAGACGAACCAAAACGACAGCGTTTGGTCATGGCTTATCAGAAACCGTTGGATCAAATCCAACCAACGGTCAAGATCTCACCCCCTTTACCCGTAACCCGTAACCCGATCCAGTGACCCGACTCAGCCGACCCTGGCATTAAACCAAACGACATCGTTTGGTTTAATGAATTGATCCTGGCCCTTCATCTTACTTGATCGGACGGACAATATCAATCCACCCCACCCCTATATAAGTCCCAAGCCCTTACCCCGGCCCCTAACTGAACACCCCCCTCCTACACTGTTCATCATCGTCCCCCAAACCCCCACTCCTAACCCTAGCCGCCCTAGGATCCCAACGCCTGAAACCCGGCGGCATCAACGCCGTCGGTCACCAAAATAACACCCTAGAACCCCCGGAACATCCTCTACACGAATCTGACCTTAGTTTCCTTCGAATCAGGCCCCAACTCTTCGAATCTTAAATCGAAGGTTGGCCTGAAAACCTGATCTTCTCCGATGGCTTCCAAAATAACACCACAACTTCCCCTAGATACCCTCATCACGGATCTGTTAGTTGCATGGTTAGAATCATACTGGAACTACTCGAATTTTCATTTGAAGATTCGAGTACAACCTGACATTATCTCAACCTACTTCAAACTCACACCAGTTACCCCCCAGACCTCCCTCGTGCCTAGAACATCTTTGGTTTCCCACGAATCTAACCAGAAATGAGTAAATCCCAAATCGAACTTTCAAGAACCCTAAAAATACCAGACTTTTGGATTCTGTCCAGATTGAATAAAGATTGAGGTTTAATCGACCTTAGTCGAAGTATTTTCAGTGGAAAATACTTCGACTAAGGTCTGTTTGATTTCAAACAAAATCCAAATCCAAGTCGAGTTGAGTTCAGTTGAATTTAAAGGTTCAGAGGTAATTTCTGTTTCTTATGTGCATTCTATGTGTATTCTATGTTCATTTCATTAGTTTGTTTGATTTTCTATATAATTTTCTAGTCAATTTTGTTATACTGTCCCCTACCCGTCTACTTGATTCCAAATGTGAATTATTTCTGTTGGTTGTGATTGTTTACAATGTGTGTAATCGACTCGTTTAAGTTCGTCGATTAGTTATATTACGAATTTTCATTTCTGAAAATGCTGACTGAAACAGTCTGCTTCTATTGTTTTAGACTGATTATGAACAAATGTTGTAAATAGTCAACTGATTAATACTCGTCAATTAAATCATGTTTGTTTGTGAATCAGTGAATTCAAATGTATGTTGTATATGTTGTTTGCTGAACAGGGCATTGTCAGTATATTGACAATGCTCCTGTGTATGTTTGATCTTAGTTCAATTTGAAGATCAGTTTGAATTATTATGCTGAACTCAGTGTAATATTGTTGTAATGTCAAGTTTGAATTCAAGTTTACAAATGTTGATTGGATATAATTGTGTTAGGGGGTTACATTCTTAGTCAGGATTCAGTCCAAACTTTAGGATTGGTTTGTAGCTGTTGTAAATCAGATTAATAATCAGGCTTATACAGATTTTAAAATCTGTATTGTTAAGATGCTGAATTTAAGGCAGTAATACCAGTAGAAAACAGTAAATCTGGACATTTCTGGGATAAAACAATGAGGATAATATGTTAATAGCAATGTGCTGAAAGTGAAAAGTTAGTGGCTATTATTTAAACTGATAATGGGAAACAAAGAGTAATGGGGCTGCTGAAAATCAGGATAAGGGCACTTAGATTTAAAGTATTCAAAAGTAGTTTTAATGGAACTTTTCTGATTTTTTAAAAAAAAAAAAAGAGAAAGGGTCCAGGCAGCATAAAAAGAAAGGGGGCATGCCTGTATAAATACAGGGACAGATTTAAAAGGAAGGGGATCAGTTTTCAGAAAAAGAGAGTTTTGGAGAGATTTTGAAAGAAAAAATCTGATTTATCAGTGAGACAGAAAACAGAATTTAGGAGACTTTAAGAGTTTTCAGAGAGAGAGAGAGACATACAGAGAAGAAATATAAAATTTGAGAAAGGAAAATCAAGTAGAAACAGAAATCTGAAAAAGGAAGATAGAAAGAAAGGAAAATAGAAATGTTAAACAGAATTCTACATCGGAAGTTAGTATTGAAGCTGATTCTGTGTTTTGAAATTGAAAGCTTTTTCAGTCTACTTTGTTTTAAGTCTCAAAAATCAGAAATATTAATCTTTGTATTAAATCTGTCCGGATTTGTTCGATATCATTGTTCAGTTAAAAATCTGAAATTTCTTAAAAGTATTGTCACTGTGCATTTGGGTTCCTCGGGTCTTGTTATTGCTCGAATCTGTGGGAATACTGGTATTTTTCTGTTTTGTTACTGCTGCAACTGCTGAAACTTACTTCTTCTACCTCCATTTCCAGGTACATATCCTTTTAAATTCTATGTTGGAAAGAGATTCAGTATGACAGATAAATGAAGCTTGAATTGTAATAATATCTTTATTCATTTGAGCTCTTTAATTAAAAATTCAGTTTTGTTTCTGGATCAAATAAGTAGTATATGTTGATAGGATGACTGTAAGTTAAATATCTTTTATTGAAGACTGTATAAGTGTTGTAACAAGGTTAATTTTCTAAATTTTCATTAAAGTATAGTTGTGATTAAGATGATCAAGGTAGGAAACATGGCATAAAGTGGGCCGTTATTTAAATTTTATGGTGTTGTTAGTTAAGTAAAGAGTAATGTAGAAATATCGAGAAAACTACATTACTAACTCTTGTTGTTAAATAAGGTTAAGATGGTATTGATGGTATATTTTTATAAAGATAATAGATGTGTGTATAAACGTTGGTGAAAGGTGATATGATATAGCTTGTTACAATGTTAAAACGTTATGAATGTTTACGATATACAGTTAGGTTGCATGTAAGGTAATTTTATTGAATTAACTTGTATAATAACTCCTTTCCTATAAACTCGATGCCTATCTACCTTCATAAAACAAATTGACCAAATAATTAGGCCTATTAGATTAAAAGCGAGTATATGAGAATGAAACGAGATGTATACGCACCAATTGCAACACTTTATATCAATGGTAATTAGAAATAGAATTTGTTAGTTTCATATACAAATTCATTCTTTGGCAGACATATATATGTTGTATTTGCTTAAAAATCAAATTTTTATCCTTTCACTGTGAATTTGAATAGTCTTGGGATGAACATAATTAATACTCGGAAATTATAGTCAACGGGCAATATTTAAAAATTGTGAAAGAATTTAAAGACGTCCCTTGAATATGAGTTTCTCAGTATTTTCATATAAAATGTGTAGATACAACAAATAATTTGTGGAAAAATCCCTAATATCATTACAAATATTTTGCGCAATTAGGGATACGTTCGCGTACCCTGATTATATTTTTAAAAGCAAAAATTCGGATTATGCGTACGCGCAATTTCGAGCGAATATTTAATAAAAGGATTTTTTCAAAGGCGTTAAATTAATTTAATAAAAACCCGCGATGTGCGGTTCAATATTTAAGAAAAACAAATATTCTTGATTCAACACAATTTCGAAAAAATGATTGCTTAATAAATATATTATCAAAAGTTATTGTGTACATGTACGCGTGACACAGTTCCGCATTTTAAAATTTATAACACGAATATACGTACGCGTAATTTGATTCAAAGAAGGGTCCTTAATCACAATAAGTAAAAGCGGTAGAAAAATCACGTAACAAAAAGCATTTAATAAAAATCAAGATAATTAAGCCAATAATAAAAACAGTTAAGCGACCGTGCTAGAACCACGGAATTCGAAAATGCCTAACACCTTCTTCCGGATTAACAGAATTCCTTACTCAGGATTTCTGGTTCGCAGAATAATAAACAGAGTCATATTCTCCTCGATTCAGGGATTAAAAGTGGTGACTTGGGACGCCTTAAAATTCCCAGATGGCGACTCTGAAACAAATAAACAAATCCCGTTTCGACTGTCCTTCAATTTGAGAAAACTCCCCACGCGTCCCGCGGGCGCGGTAAAAAGGAGGTACGATAGCTCTGGCGACTCTGCTGGGGATAAAAGTTGGTAACCCAGAACCATTGGTTCAAGGTTTAAAGAATTCGAGCTTAAAATAGCTGTGTTAATTGGCTTTATTTACTATATGATTTTCAACTGTTTATATGCTAATATGCTAAATGTTTTTTTTACCGCTTTAATATTATTTGAATTGTGAATATATACAACTGCTACGAAACCCCCTTCTTTCTGAGTCTTCTGAATTTATGGTGTACACGTGCGCGTGACCCACCTTTCTGTTAAAGTCATACCAAATAAGACGGAGTTGGGACAAGTAACTAGGCCGGGCAGACTTTCGTGCTCCCGGTACGTTGCCCCCGCTTCGGCTCAAACTGTCCGTTTGGGTAAGCCAGGTTTAGAACAATCAACCTAAGGTTTTACACTTAGAATAACTCAGCCATGTACCGGATCCCTAGTAGGAACGAATATTTGCATCATATGCATTTGGCCTTGGAGACTCAACACAGGGGTTGGGTCTGTCTAGGACAGGTGAACCCGAAATAAAAAGACCATCATGATGCATCCTATTTGCTACTTGTGCATTCATTTACCTCGAACATGCTTGTTGACCAGCTTAAATAAAATCATGGTGAGAAGAAAGGAATAAAATGGGTTGTTTTAAAAAAAAAATTCGAAAAAAAAAAATAGTTTAAAATTTTGAAATAAAGGTATTTAATAAATAAATAAATAAATAATTTCGAAAATAATTTTTCTTAGTATAAATTTTCAAAATGAATTTTGACTTTATCAAAATTAAATTTCAGATACAAAATGAGCACCACACAAAGCCCCTCGTCCACAAGTACAGAAGAATTTCTTTTTCAACTTCAAATGTGGTGGTATGATTTAGGCGAAGACGGTCAAAAATGGGTCGTCAAGCATTTGGGAAATCTCACGGACATTATGAAAGTTAAACCCCGTGATGATCTGATTGCGGCGTTAGTAACTTTCTGGGATCCTGTTCACAATGTTTTTCGTTTCTCTGACTTCGAGCTTACTCCTACATTAGAGGAGATAGCTGGATATGCTGGTTTTGACAGAAGTTTAAGAAATCAAAGCTTGATATTCACAAAAGCTCCTTCGGTACATCGATTCTTCGGTCTTCTGAACATCAGCAGTCAAATCAGGAAAAGTAATGTCATCAATGGATGTTGTTCCTTCAACTTTTTGTATTCAAGGTTCGGAAAATCAGATGGGTTCGAAATTCATGAGAAAGGCCTTACTAATAAGCAAAATAAAGACACTTGGCAGATGCACCGTCGATTTGCTTTCATGGTGGCTTTTCTAGGAGTCATGGTCTTCCCAAATAAAGAGCGAATATTGATATTCGCACCGCAAAAGTTGTGCAAATCCTCACCACTAAAGAAAATCACACCCTTGTCCCCATCATTCTATCAGATATTTATCGGGCTTTGACTTTATGCAAATCAGGAGCAAAAGTCTTCGAAGGGTGCAAAATTTTGTTGCAAATGTGGGTGATTGAACATCTCCAACAACAGCCCAAGATCATACAGTATGGGTCAAACAATGATAATTGCATCGAAAGCTATGAGGAAAGAACAAAAAATTATCAGGTTCCAGAAGGGATAGAAGCATGGGTATCTCATCTAAAGGCTTTAACAGCAAATCAAATTGAATGGACCCTAGGATGGCTCCCGATGAGGGAAGTAATACATATGTCAACCTCAAATAGTTATCTACTACTATTGGGATTAAGAAGCATTCAGCCGTATGCACCACTAAGAGTCCTAAGGCAACTAGGGAGATATCAAATAGTTCCTGATGATGAAGATTTGAGTAGGCAAGTAATCGAATTACACCCAGAAGCCACTATTCCCGAAGCTCTACTTCAGCAGATGTGGAATGGGTGCCGATACTTGAAAAGTGATACTCAAGTCCTAGACGCTACAAAAGGTGAGATAAATCCTGGATATGCAAGGTGGTTTGAAAAACGGTCTCGCGTGGATGATGTACCAGAACCTGAGCTAAAAAGGCCAACAAAAAGACCCCATGTTCAAAACTTCAATGATAAAATCCAAGAGCGGTTGATCTGGGGAGAAAAAGAAAAAGGGTACAAAGCAACTATCCATGCCCTAAAAGAAAATCTATGAAGCCTCAGTTTGGAGAAAGATTTGCAAGCACAAGAAGCCGAAGGCGAGAAAAAGAGTCTAGCTTGTGAGAATGAAAATCTTCATGCTCGATTCCAAAAAATGAAAAGAGTTTCTGAAACGCCAAAGAGGAGCTGGAAGGATCAAAAAACCATCGCCAATCTCTTTGAAAGAATGCAAGATTATGATTCCATTCTTGCGGAAAACGAAAGGGCATTGAGCAAAGCAAAAGAAAGGATCCAACAATTAAACGAAGAAGCCAGATCTAACAAGGAACGCCAAGATAGGCAATCCGAAAAAGACAAGGCACAATTCAAGAAGGAAAAAGACTATTGGATGCGATCAGAAGACCAGCTTCGTGCATAAATAGAAGAGGCAAGAAGATGCAACAGAGAACATCAACAAGCAGACCTCGACAGGGAAAGATCGCAAGCAAGATTAGAGTAGGCCAGACTCCGAGATCTGTTAGAATCAGCTCTAGATCGTGAAAACCGTGTCAGAGATATAGCCACCACTCGTCAGCAGCAATTGCAAGACCAAGACCAACGTCTCCAAGGTTTCAGGGCACAAATCCACGACCTGGCAGTCTTCACATCTCAAAGTTATGTAAACTGCCAAGGAATGGATTATGAAAGATTTACTGAGCATGCGCCCACTTTTGCTCGTCATCTAGCAATGGAGTTGGAAAGGATGTATCGTACGCTGGGAGGCCATCCAGGTCAAGCCCCACATTGAGCAGATAATCCAATATTTGACAACAAAAGTGGAAAGTCGGGCACGTTGTGAGATGTTAAGAATTGTATCTTTTATTTTGATTTAAGTGTGTGTGTTTTCAAGCCATTTTCTTAAAGTTTTCAAATGTAATTCCATCTTTTTGTAATGAATAAAAGTGATTGCCTTTGGTCCAAAGTACGCATGGTCTGATTCATGTAGGGGCATGATACGTAGGCAATCTCTAAGATTCGACCACCACGATAAAAGATATATATAATAAATAAAAGTGAATAACAATAAAAATTTCAAGAAAGCTGGGACGACACAAGCAGCCGAGCAAATGCATAATAGAAAGGGATTATTTGTCTAGGAGCATTGCATCTCAACGTGTGATTATATATGTGTTAAACTCTCAAAACTAACAAATTTGTTCATTTTCAGAATTCAAGCAGTTAGTTTCTCTAAAGAGTATACTGGCATATTATCACTATCACACAAGATCAAAAGGACCAATACCCGAAAGTATGTCTATCCCAGATGTTGACACAGGTATGGAAATAGAGGAGATGGATGTCGGGAAAATGAAAGAAGAGATGTTTAAGCTCAAGCAGCAAATGGCTGAGATGTACCAAGCCTGGTCTACAGGACAGTTACCCCCATCTTACCCAAATAACCCTGCTCCATCAATGACCCAAGCTCAGGATAATATCACCACTGAATTATCCCCAAACTTCCCCATTTACCAACACTACCGAGGCACCACCTCTCAAACACCACAGTCTCCATCTCTAAAACCTGTTCCATATTTTCCTCCGCCTAGGACTCCTGTTTTCGTAGCACCTCCCCCGGCTACATTCCACAAATCTCCTAGTGAGCCTACATTCCAGGCCCAGGACAACCAATATTACCCCCCGGAGCCCACCCTCAAAGCCTCCGAAATTCATTCAACCACTCCTCGTTTTGATCTCCCAACCGAAATTGACAAGCCAGCCAAAAATGCTGAGCAAGAAGAGATGTTCAGGAAGGTCAAGAGTCTAGAACAATCATTCAGAGACATGCGAGGATTAGGTGGGCAAGTCAGTGTAGCCTACAAAGATTTGTGCTTGTTCCCAAACGTACAATTACCAGTTGGCTTCAAGATGCCCAAATTTGATTTATACAACGGGCACGGTGACCCAGTAGCCCACTTAAGGGGTTTCTGTAGCAAGATGCGAGGAGCTGGGGGAAAAGATGAATTATTAATGGCTTACTTCAGTCAAAGTCTAAGCGGATCAGCTTTGGAGTGGTATACACGCCAGGACCATGGGAGATGGTACACCTGGGATGACCTGGCACAGGCATTCGCATACCATTTCCAATACAATCGGGAAATCATCCCAGATCGATTATCTTTGACCAAATTTGAGAAAAAACACAATGAAAGTTTCAGAGAGTATAGTTTTCGGTGGAGAGAACAGGCAGCAAGAGTGGATCCTCCTATGAAGGAGAGCGAAATGGTAGACTACTTCCTCCAAGCCTTGGAACCAACTTACTATGCCCACTTGGTTTCAGCGGTTGGGAAATCATTCAAGGAAGTAGTGAAGATGGGAGGTATGGTAGAAGAAGGCCTCAAGACAAATAAAATCAAGAGCTATTCAGCAATTAAGGCAACTACTCAAGCTATTCAAGGCGGGGTAGGAGGAATTGGAAGAAAGAAGAGGGAGGAAGCAGCGGTAGTTGATTCAGGAATTTGGTCGGGACCTAGAGGGTCACCGCTTTACTATAATCAACAACGACCTCACCCATCAGCTTACCACCATGATTCATCCCAACACTACTACCACCCTTCAGAGCCTCATTTTTCCATTAACCATGCTCAAGCATACAATCAGCCACCTGTTCACACCAATTGGCGTGCTCCTGTCACACCAAATACTTACCCACGAGCCTATCCCGGACCAGGTTTCAGGCCTAGGCCAGCATTCAGGGGAGAAAGGGAACAGAAAAAGAAAACTTACACTCCATTGGGAGAATCTTACACTAGTCTGTTCCACAGGCTGAGACAGCTAGACATGCTGAGACCAATACAATCCAAGCTACCCAATCCTCCTCCAAAGAATCTGGATTACACCATTAGCTGTGAATATTGCTCCGGTGCACCAGGCCATGATACAGAGAAATGCTGGCATTTGAAAAATGCAATACAAGAACTGATTGATACTAATAAAATCGAGGTTCAAAACCCCGAAGCCCCAAATATCAATAGAAATCCAATGCCAGCCCACCAAGAGGCTAATATGATAGAAATCATACAAGCTGATGGGGAGACAAAGAAGCCGTCACAAACTGTCATGATGATCAAGTCTCATGAAACCAAGCCAGATAAGCAGTTAATGGAGGAGAAGCCGGTGTCTAAGCAGAACAAAAATGGTGATGAACCATCTATGATAGTCGATGAGGGATCATCGAGCAAAGTTGCCGCAAAACAAGAAAGGCCAAAAGTGGTAGTACCAGGGGTTGCTAACAAACCCATTGTATTCGTGGAAGGAGCCCGTACAGATCGGGTTATTATTGCACCTGTAATTCAGCTGCCAGTCATCAACAACAAAGCCATCCCATGGAACTATGAACGGGTGACTGTAATGTACAAGGGCAAAGAAATCAAGGAAGAAGTGTGTGAGGTGCAAGGCTTGACACGTTCGGGAAGATGTTTTACTCCCGAAGAGTTGAGAAAAACTAAGAGCAATCCAACGCCAACAAAGAGAGTTGTGACGGAAAAAGAGGCGGAGGAGTTTTTAAGAAAAATGAAACTCCATGATTATTCTGTTGTGGATCAATTAAGGAAGACCCCCGCTCAAATTTCATTGTTGTCATTACTGATCCATTCAGAGGAGCACCGTCTGGCTTTGATGAAAATCCTGAATGAGGCTCATGTTCCTTAAAAGATCTCTGTAAATCATTTGGGAAAAATAGCCAACAGAATCTTTGAGACAAACAGAATTACATTTGCGGATGATGAATTACCTGTGGAAGGTACCGAGCACAACAGAGCTCTTTACCTCACCGTGAAATGTGAAAATTCTGTAGTAACCCGGGTATTGGTTGACAATGGTTCAAGTGCAAACATATGCCCTCTCTCCACTTTAAACAAATTAAAAATTAAAGAGGAGAGGATCCAGAAGAATAGTATCTGCGTACGGGGGTTTGACGGTGGAAGCAGAGATTCATTTGGCGACATAGTGTTGGAACTAACTATAGGGCCAGTTGAATTCACAATGGAATTCCAAGTGTTGGACATAACTGTTTCTTACAACTTGTTATTGGGTCGACCATGGATCCATGCTGCTAAAGCAGTCCCGTCAACACTACATCAGGCTGTCAAGTTTGAATGGGATCATCAAGAAGTAGTCGTGTATGGAGAAGAAAGTTTAAATGCTCAAAGCAGTACCATTGTACCGGTTGAGGGAACAGAAATTGACCAGGGACCATGGGTATACCAAGTGTCCGACACAGTGTCGATAGAGAAAATCCCAGAGGGGAAATACCTTCCGAATCCAAAGATATCCTCTGCATCAGTCATGGTAGCTTATGAAATGTTAAAGAATGGCTTTATACCCGGCAAAGGTCTGGGTTTATCTTTGCAAGGAATTATACAACCAGTATCTCTCCCCGAGAACTGGGGAACATTCGGTTTGGGGTTCATACCCACTGCCAATGACGTGATAAGGGCTAGGAAGCTGAAACACCAAGCATGGGTTCTTCAAAAACCAGTCCCACATCTGTCAAAGTCTTTTGTCAAGACCGGTGCTAAAAATCGCCCGATAACAACAATTCCTAAATCCCAGGTCAATCCTGAGAAGGAATTAATTGAAAGGTTCGAGAAATTGTTTAGTGATGTGAGTATGTTGGAAAGCGGAGAAGGGTGTAGCAACGCAGAAGTTCAATTCGTCGGGCCAGAAACAAAGCTCAATAATTGGAAAGCCACTCCTCTCCCAATTCGAAAGGAGTCTTGGTAGTTTATTTTGATTTTCTTTCAGTTTGTTTGGGTTACTTCAGGGTTGTAATCCCAAAGCTTATCTTACAGTTTGTTTGAAGTGTGCAAACCTTGTTATCTTTCATCATCCAATAAAAAGCAGTTTCCTTTTTATTATCATTCCTAATAGCTTTCTTTTCTTTTTCTTCTTTCCTGTACAGTTCCTTTTACGCTGGCTCTAGTGATATGGCATGCATGAGGAATCCTCAACCCAGTCTTAAAAATCAATCTGGTTCCGAAATATTAATTCAAGAAATATATTGTGATTATGAATCAGAATATGATGAAGATGAGGTTTTTGAAGAGATTAGTAAAGAGTTAATTCACTTTGAGGAAAAAATCAAACCTAACTTGAGTGATACCGAGGACATCAATATAGGGGAAACGAGTAATATCCGAGAAACTAAAATAAGTGTCCATCTGGAACCAAAGATCCGAGAGGAGTTAATTAAAGCACTCATAGAATTCAAAGATGTTTTTGCATGGTCATATGACGACATGCCGGGCCTGAGCACTGATTTAGTGGTTCACAAATTGCCCACCGATCCAACGGTGCCTCCTGTCAAGCAGAGGCTGAGAAAATTCAAGCCTGACACGAGTGTGAGAATTAAGGAAGAAATCACCAAACAATTGGAAGCAAAAGTCATTCAAGTCACTCGATATCCTGTTTGGTTGGCTAATATCGTTCCTGTACCAAAGAAAGACGGCAAAATTAGAGTATGCGTCGACTATCGCAATCTCAACAAAGCAAGTCCAAAGGATAATTTCCCATTACCTAATATCCATATTTTGATCGACAATTGTGCCAAGCATGATATAGGGTCTTTCGTGGATTGTTATGCCGGGTATCATCAAATTCTAATGGATGAAGAAGATGCAGAAAAGACGGCATTCATCACACCATGGGGGACTTATTGCTACCGGGTAATGCCGTTCGGTTTGAAAAACGTCGGAGCAACCTATATGAGAGCAATGACCACAGTGTTTCATGATATGATACATAAGTAGATTGAGGTATACGTGGACGATGTGATCATAAAATCAAAGCATCAGGCCGACCACGTTGGGGATTTGAGGAAGTTCTTCTTAAGACTTCGCAGGTACAACCTCAAGCTTAACCCTGCCAAGTGCACATTTGGAGTTCCATCTGGAAAGTTGCTGGGATTTATAGTCAGTCGACGAGACATAGAGCTAGACCCATCAAAAATCAAAGCCATCCAAAAATTGCCACCTCCCAGGAACAAAACTGAAGTAATGAGTTTGTTGGGAAGGTTGAATTATATCAGCAGGTTTATTGCTCAGCTCACAACAACTTGTGAGCCAATTTTCAAAATGTTGAAAAAGGATGCTGCGGCCAAATGGACCGATGAGTGTCAAGAAGCGTTCGATAAGGTAAAAGGGTACTTGTCGAACCCGCCCGTGTTGGTCCCGCCAGAGCCAGGAAGACCTTTGATTCTTTACTTGACGGTTTTGGAAAATTCATTTGGTTGTGTATTGGGGCAACATGACCTCACTGGCAGAAAAGAACAGGCCATCTATTACCTTAGCAAGAAGTTCACAGCTTATGAGGTTAAGTATACTCATTTGGAAAAGACATGTTGCGCCCTAACATGGGTAGCTCAAAAATTGAAACACTATTTGTCATCCTACACTACTTACCTCATTTCTCGGTTGGATCCATTGAAATACATTTTTCAAAAGCCTATGCCAACGGGAAGACTGGCAAAGTGGCAGATATTACTCACAGAATTCGACATCATCTATGTGACTCGAACTGCAATAAAGGCTCAAGCACTGGCCAATCATTTAGCCGAAAACCCGGTCGATGAGGAATATGAGCCATTGAAAACTTATTTTCCTGATGAAGAAACAATGCATATCGACGAGGTGAAGCAAATTGAAAAACCTGGCTGGAAACTTTTCTTTGATGGAGCCGCTAACATGAAAGGAGTCGGGATAGGAGATGTAATCATTTCTGAAACAGGGCATCACTATCCTGTTACGGCTCAATTACGATTTTATTGCACCAATAATATGGCTGAATATGAAGCTTGTATTTTGGGGTTAAGGCTAGCCGCAGACATGGGTATCCGAGAAATCTTAGTCATGGGAGATTCGGATCTTTTGGTACATCAAATTCAAGGAGAATGGGAAACTCGAGACTTGAAGCTCATACCATACCGACAATGTCTGCATGATCTTTGTCAGCGGTTTCAATCAGTGGAATTCCAACATATTCCAAGAATCCATAATGAGGTTGCCGATGCATTGGCTACCCTGGCATCAATGTTGCACCATCCGGACAAAGCTTATGTAGATCCAATACATATTCAAGTCCACGATCAGCACACTTATTGCAATATGGTTGAAGAAGAATTTGATGGTGAACCATGGTTCCACGACATCAAGGAATATATCAGGATGGGGATATATCCCGCACAAGCCACAGGAGATCAAAAGAGGACCATTAGGCAATTAGCAAATGGATTCTTCTTAAGCGGAGGAGTTTTGTATAAAAGAACACCAGATCTTGGATTGTTAAGATGCATAGATGCCAGACAAGCTACAGCTGTCATGTCTGAAGTACATTCAGGAGTTTGCGGACCCCACATGAGTGGATATGTGTTGGCAAAGAAAATCCTCCGAGCTGGTTACTATTGGCTTACCATGGAGCGAGATTGTATCAGTTTTGTGCGCAAGTGACATCAATGCCAAATACACGGAGATTTGATTCATTCTCCACCCTCCGAGTTGCACACAATGTCGGCACCATGGCCCTTCGTTGCCTGGGGCATGGATGTAATTGGACCAATTGAGCCGGCAGCATCCAATGGGCACAGGTTCATTCTGGTAGCTATTGATTATTTTACCAAATGGGTTGAGGCCAAGACATTCAAGTCAGTGACCAAGAAAGCTATGGTCGATTTTGTCCACTCAAATATCACATGTCGATTCGGAATCCCGAAGGTAATCATCACAGATAACGGTGCTAATCTTAACAGCAACTTAATGAAGGAAGTGTGTCAACAGTTTAAGATTACACATCGTAACTCTACCCCATATCGGCCCAAGGCGAATGGAGCAGTAGAAGCAGCCAACAAAAACATAAAGAAGATACTTCGGAAAAGCAACTCCTTATTTGTTGGTATATGGCACTGAAGCAGTAATTCTTGCAGAAGTTGAGATTCCTTCCCTTCGGATCATCGCCGAAGCAAAGATTGATGATGATGAATGGGTCAAAACCCGTCTGGAACAGTTAAACTTGATTGATGAAAAACGATTGACTGCAGTATGCCATGGTCAGTTATATCAAAGAAGAATAGAAAGAGCATACAACAAAAAGGTGCGTCCCCGGAAGTTTGAAGTAGGTCAGCATGTGCTGAAACGTATTTTTCCACATCAGGTTGAAGCAAAAGGCAAATTTGCCCCGAATTGGCAAGGACCATTCATTGTGACCAGAGTATTAGCAAATGGTGCACTATGCTTAACAGACATTGAGGGAAAATGCATAGACATGGCGATCAATTCTGACGCGGTAAAGAGATATTATCCATAAAATTCTTGAATGTTTGTATTTAGCATTATTTCGAAGATTGGAATGACAAAGGCAATTTATTCTGCTATCCAAACACTATACTCTTTGTTTTCCCCCCTTGAGCTATACTTGTTTCTTTCTTACCCTCTCTTGGAATCAATGAAAATCAAATATGAAAAAAAAAAATCAAAACACTATTATTGTAGTGAACTACGTTTGACCTGATTCCTCAAAGAAGGATACGTAGGCGCCTCACGGCTCGGTCATAGGGTGCACAATATACATAAAATGTGCACAAAAAGAAACATCAAGCGACCCCAATCAAGGAACTGGGGCAAGAATTGTATTGGAAATAAGAAAAAGATTCCAAGAGTTGTAATTTTAAACACATACCAAAACTGTTTAGCTTATAATACCTTTTCCATTTCTAACCCCATACCAGAAAGACCTTTCGACCAATCTTAGAAAAATGATGAGTCAAGCAAATGAAGATGGTTCATAACACTCTGGTACAAACAAGAAAAGAAAGTAAAAATGAGAGAGTCTCATAGGTGAAAACCCACACGGGCACCATAAGGCGACGGAAGTTGAGAGAAAAGTAAAATGAGAGAGTCTTATTGGTGAAAACCTTCATAGGCACCCTAAGGCGAAAAGGAAGTGAAAAATGAGGAAAGTTTATCGATGAAAACTCTTTGAGACAATTGAAAAGAGATTGATTAAAAGACTGGGTTGATTAATCCGAAATGCATACCCTGATCATTGGTGCCAGTAATTCCAATTAGATAAGTCCTTTATTCCTTTTCCAACAGTCATCCAAATTTGGATTTTTCTTTTCATTCTATGATTGTCGAAATCAGCGTATTTCGTTACTAATAATCTTACTTTCTAAAAGCTTTGAGATAAGTTTTATTCCAAACAAATAAGAAGGAATGTCAAGGTATACTACCAAGATTCAAGGTTACAAAATACAGCCACGAAAGGTGGGAGATAAAAGATATAGGTGTAAGAAAGGTGAAATCAAAAGTGGATCAGCAAAGTCAGAAGGGACATATGATTACAGTTAAAAGAGTTTGAAGGGAAACATACAGAAGAGAATCCTATAGTCAAGAATCAATTACAAGGACAAAACAGTCTTTTCAACTATTCCAAGGCAATAAAGAGAAACGGAGAGAAGCATCACCATCGGCAAGAATACCCCAGTCAACCACCCTGCTTTAAACTAACGAAGTTTTCTTTAAAAACAGGGGCAAATACAATATTTGTGTCAGGAAATACCTGGTAAAAGAATTAAAGAAGTCAGGCGTCCACCTGGAGAATGAGGATGAGAATTAAAGAAATCAGGCGTCCACCTGAAGAATGAAGATGGAAAAGTTAAAGAAGTCAGGCGTCCACCTGGAGAATGAGGATGAGAATTAAAGAAGTCAGGCGTCCACCTGGAGAATGAGGATGAAGAAATTGAAGAAGCCAGGCGTCCACCTGGAGAATGAGGATGAGAATTAAAGAAGTCAGGCGTCCACCTGGAGAATGAGGATGAGAAAAGAAGAAGTCAGGCGTCCACCTGGAGAATGAGGATGAGAAAAGAAGAAGTTAGGCGTCCACCTGGAGAATGAGGATGAGAGAAAAAAAGAAGTCAGGCGTCCACCTGGAGAATGAGGATGAAGAAATTGAAGAAGTCAGGCGTCCACCTGGAGAATGAGGATGAGAATTAAAGAAGTCAGGCGTCCACCTGGAGAATGAGGATGAAGAAAAGAAGAAGTCAGGCGTCCACCTGGAGAATGAGGATGAAGAAATTGAAGAAGTCAGGCGTCCACCTGGAGAATGAGGATGAGAATTAAAGAAGTCAGGCGTCCACCTGGAGAATGAGGATGAAGAATTGAAGAAGTCAGGCGTCCACCTGGAGAATGAGGATGAGAATTAAAGAAGTCAGGTGTCCACCTGGAGAATGAGGATGAGAATTAAAGAAGTCAGGCGTCCACCTGGAGAATGAGGATGAGAAAAAGAAGAAGTCAGGCGTCCACCTGGAGAATGAGGACAAAGAAAAGAAGAAGTCAGGCGTCCACCTGGAGAATGAGGATGAAGAATTAAAGAAGTCAGGCGTCCACCTAGAGAATGAGGATGAGAATTAAAAGAAGTCAGGCGTCCACCTGGAGAATGAGGATGAGAATTAAAGAAGTCAGGCGTCCACCTGGAGAATGAGGATGAAGAAAAGAAGAAGTCAGGCGTCCACCTGGAGAATGAGGATGAAGAAATTGAAGAAGTCAGGCGTCCACCTGGAGAATGAGGATGAGAATTAAAGAAGTCAGGCGTCCACCTGGAGAATGAGGATGAAGAAATTGAAGAAGTCAGGCGTCCACCTGGAGAATGAGGATGAGAAAAGAAGAAGTCAGGCGTCCACCTGGAGAATGAGGATGAAGAAAAGAAGAAGTCAGGCGTCCACCTGGAGAATGAGGATGAGAATTAAAGAAGTCAGGCGTCCACCTGGAGAATGAGGATGAAGAATTAAAGAAGTCAGGCGTCCACCTGGAGAATGAGGATGAAGAAATTGAAGAAGTCAGGCGTCCACCTGGAGAATGAGGATGAGAATTAAAGAAGTCAGGCGTCCACCTGGAGAATGAGGATGAGAATTGAAGAAGTCAGGCGTCCACCTGGAGAATGAGGACGAAGAAAGAAAAGAAGCAGTCAAGGCACCCACCTGGAGAATGAGGATGAAGAATTAAAGAAGTCAGGCATCCACCTGGAGAATGAGGATGAAGAAAGAAAAGAAACAGCCAAGGCACCCACCTAGGGAACGAGGGAATACAATTGAAGTGTTGAAATCAAAAGCCCGCTCATATGATAAAGAAGCACACTTAGAACCCATAAAGCAGAGGAGTCCAACAAAATCCCCAGCAAGAAACAACAAGAGTTCCAAAAGGAATACGGAATAAGCCAAATGCCCAAGAGTCACCAAGATATCAAGACAACAAGAAACGCAAGGGCATGATCTAGATAAGATTTTTATAATTCATGTACCATAGTCTAGTTTAGCTTTTTGTATTTCCTTTAAAGTAAGGTGTAATAAGGAGGTCAGCAAGCAGTAAAAACAGCACGAAGCAGCAGTAACATCACAGTCCCACGGTAGTCCCAGCTACCCAAAATTCCCGAACTACATTGACCTGATTCCTTTATAGCCAAGGATATGTAGGAAACCTTTGAAGCAGAGGTTCGGTCAAATCTTTCTAAAAATGCTTCCCACGGAGTATTCGAACGGGCAAAAATCGCTCGTATCCGCTCACTTTATCTTTGCACAAAAACTCTTCGAGTTTCCGCACAAAGAGGGGCAGCTGTGAGCACGTGATTTTTGCCTTACGAAAAATTACTCCAAAATAAATCAAAAAAAAAATAAAAAAAATTCTTTTACTGTATAATTTTTTGAATTTGCGTGGTGTTAAATATTTGTGTTATGTCCGTAAGTGTTTACTTTGTCATAATAAAATGAAAATTAAAATAAAATACATGTTGCATGCATATAGGATTTAATTATGTATTTGAAAGATAATTTAAATAAAAATCACCAAAATATGCATTTTGTTCTATTCCACTGTGTGATTAATGTTTCATCTACGCGTTAATGGTTATTAAAAGATAGTTAATATTATTGTAATGATAATTTTGTTTTTATAATTTTTGATTAGGATTTTATTAATTAATAATGAAATTAGAAAATAAAAATACATACAAGTTGTAAAAATTGGACCTGGATTAAAATCCAGGCCCAAATCAATTTACCCCCCCCCCACAGCCCAATCCTTTAGCCCAGGTCCGGTCCAAACCAGACGAACCAAAACGACAGCGTTTGGTCGTGGCTTATCAGAAACCGTTGGATCAAATCCAACCAACGGTCAAGATCTCACCCCCTTTACCCGTAACCCGTAACCCGATCCAGTGACCCGACTTAGCCGACCCTGGCATTAAACCAAACGACATCGTTTGGTTTAATGAATTGATCCTGGCCCTTCATCTTACTTGATCGGACGGACAATATCAATCCACCCCACCCCTATATAAGTCCCAAGCCCTTACCCCGACCCCTAACTGAACACCCCCCCCCCTCCTACACTGTTCATCATCGTCCCCCAAACCCCCACTCCTAACCCTAGCCGCCCTAGGATCCCACCGCCTGAAACCCGGCGGCATCAACGCCGCCGGTCACCAAAATAACACCCTAGAACCCCCTGAACATCCTCTACACGAATCTGACCTTAGTTTCCTTCGAATCAGGCCCCAACTCTTCGAATCTTAAATCGAAGGTTGGCCTGAAAACCTGATCTTCTCCGATGGCTTCCAAAATAACACCACAACTTCCCCTAGATACCCTCATCACGGATCTGTTAGTTGCATGGTTCGAATCATACTGGAACTACTCGAATCTTCATTTGAAGATTCGAGTACAACCTGACATTATCCCAACCTACTTCAAACTCACACCAGTTACCCCCCTGACCTCCCTCGTGCCTAGAACATCTTTGGTTTCCCACGAATCTAACCAGAAATGAGTAAATCCCAAATCGAACTTTCAAGAACCCTAAAAATACCAGACTTTTGGATTCTGTCCAGATTGAATAAAGATTGAGGTTTAATCGACCTTAGTCGAAGTATTTTCAGTGGAAAATACTTCGACTAAGGTCTGTTTGATTTCAAACAAAATCCAAATCCAAGTCGAGTTGAGTTCAGTTGAATTTAAAGGTTCAGAGGTAATTTCTGTTTCTTATGTGCATTCTATGTGTATTCTATGTTCGTTTCATTAGTTTGTTTGATTTTCTATATAATTTTTTAGTCAATTTTGTTATACTGTCCCCTACCCGTCTACTTGATTCCAAATGTGAATTATTTCTGTTGGTTGTGATTGTTTACAATGTGTGTAATCGACTCGTTTAAGTTCGTCGATTAGTTATATTACGAATTTTCATTTCTGAAAATGCTGACTGAAACAGTCTGCTTCTATTGTTTTAGACTGATTATGAACAAATATTGTAAATAGTCAACTGATTAATACTCGTCAATTAAATCATGTTTGTTTGTGAATCAGTGAATTCAAATGTATGCTGTATATGTTGTTTGCTGAACAGGGCATTGTCAGTATATTGACAATGCTCCTGTGTATGTTTGATCTTAGTTCAATTTGAAGATCAGTTTGAATTATTATGCTGAACTCAGTGTAATATTGTTGTAATGTCAAGTTTGAATTCAAGTTTACAAATGTTGATTGGATATAATTGTGTTAGGGGGTTACATTCTTAGTCAGGATTCAGTCCAAACTTTAGGATTGGTTTGTAGCTGTTGTAAATCAGATTAATAATCAGGCTTATACAGATTTTAAAATCTGTATTGTTAAGATGCTGAATTTAAGGCAGTAATACCAGTAGAAAACAGTAAATCTGGACATTTCTGGGATAAAACAATGAGGATAATATGTTAATAGCAATGTGCTGAAAGTGAAAAGTTAGTGGCTATTATTTAAACTGATAATGGGAAACAAAGAGTAATGGGGCTGCTGAAAATCAGGATAAGGGCACTTAGATTTAAAGTATTCAAAAGTAGTTTTAATGGAACTTTTCTGATTTTTTATAAAAAAAAGAGAAAGGGTCCAGGCAGCATAAAAAGAAAGGGGGCATGCCTGTATAAATACAGGGACAGATTTAAAAGGAAGGGGATCAGTTTTCAGAAAAAGAGAGTTTTGGAGAGATTTTGAAAGAAAAAATCTGATTTATCAGTGAGACAGAAAACAGAATTTAGGAGACTTTAAGAGTTTTCAGAGAGAGAGAGAGACATACAGAGAAGAAATATAAAATTTGAGAAAGGAAAATCAAGCAGAAACAGAAATCTGAAAAAGGAAGATAGAAAGAAAGGAAAACAGAAATATTAAACAGAATTCTACATCGGAAGTTAGTATTGAAGCTGATTCTGTGTTTTGAAATTGAAAGCTTTTTCAGTCTACTTTGTTTTAAGTCTCAAAAATCAGAAATATTACTCTTTGTATTAAATCTGTCCGGATTTGTTCGATATCATTGTTCAGTTAAAAATCTGAAATTTCTTAAAAGTACTGTCACTGTGCATTTGGGTTCCTCGGGTCTTGTTATTGCTCGAATCTGTGTGAATACTAGTATTTTGCTGTTTTGTTACTGCTGCAACTGCTGAAACTTACTTCTTCTACCTCCATTTCCAGGTACATATCCTTTTAAATTCTATGTTGGAAAGAGATTCAGTATGACGGATAAATGAAGCTTGAATTGTAATAATATCTTTATTCATTTGAGCTCTTTAATTAAAAATTCAGTTTTGTTTCTGGATCAAATAAGTAGTATATGTTGATAGGATGACTGTAAGTTAAATATCTTTTATTGAAGACTGTATAAGTGTTGTAACAAGGTTAATTTTCTAAATTTTCATTAAAGTATAGTTGTGATTAAGATGATCAAGGTAGGAAACATGGCATAAAGTGGGCCGTTATTTAAATTTTATGGTGTTGTTAGTTAAGTAAAGAGTAATGTAGAAATATCGAGAAAACTACATTACTAACTCTTGTTGTTAAATAAGGTTAAGATGGTATTGATGGTATATTTTTATAAAGATAATAGATGTGTGTATAAACGTTGGTGAAAGGTGATATGATATAGCTTGTTACGATGTTAAAACGTTATGAATGTTTACGATATACAGTTAGGTTGCATGTAAGGTAATTTTATTGAATTAACTTGTATAATAACTCCTTTCCTATAAACTCGATGCCTATCTACCTTCATAAAACAAATTGACCAAATAATTAGGCCTATTAGATTAAAAGCGAGTATATGAGAATGAAACGAGACGTATAAGCACCAATTGCAACACTTTATATCAATGGTAATTAGAAATAGAATTTGTTAGTTTCATATACAAATTCATTCTTTGGCAGACATATATATGTTGTATTTGCTTAAAAATCAAATTTTTATCCTTTCACTGTGAATTTGAATAGTCTTGGGATAAACATAATTAATACTCGAAAATTATAGTCAACGGGCAATATTTAAAAATTGTGAATTTCTTTTAAAAGAATTTAAAGACGCCCCTTGAATATGAGTTTCTCAGTATTTTCATATAAAATGTGTAGATACAACAAACAATTTATGGAAAAATCCCTAATATCATTACAAATATTTTGCGCAATTAGGGATACGTTCGCGTACCTTGATTATATTTTTAAAAGCAAAAATTCGGATTATGCGTACGCGCAATTTCGAGCGAATATTTAATAAAAGGATTTTTTCAAAGGCGTTAAATTAATTTAATAAAAACCCGCGATGTGCGGTTCAATATTTAAGAAAAACAAATATTCTTGATTCAACACAATTTCGAAAAAATGATTGCTTAATAAATATATTATCAAAAGTTATTGTGTACATGTACGCGTGACACAGTTCCGCATTTTAAAATTTATAACACGAATATACGTACGCGTAATTCGATTCAAAGAAGGGTCCTTAATCACAATAAGTAAAAGCGGTAGAAAAATCACGTAACAAAAAGTATTTAATAAAAATCAAGATAATTAAGCCAATAATAAAAACAGTTAAGCGACCGTGCTAGAACCACGGAATTCGGAAATGCCTAACACCTTCTTCCGGATTAACAGAATTCCTTACTCAGGATTTCTGGTTCGCAGAATAATAAACAAAGTCATATTCTCCTCGATTCAGGGATTAAAAGTGGTGACTTGGGACGCCTTAAAATTCCCAGATGGCGACTCTAAAACAAATAAACAAATCCCGTTTCGACTGTCCTTCAATTGGAGAAAACTCCCCACGCGCCCCGCGGGCGCGGTAAAAAGGAGGTGCGGCACAATTGATAGCAAGACCACTACTTATGAAAACAAAATTGCCCACTACTGTTTGGGGTCATGCTATCTTGCATGCAGCATCACTTATCCATCTCAGACCGACACATTATAATAAATATTCTCCGTCACAATTAGTTTTTGGTCATGAACCAAATATTGCCCATCTACAAATTTTCGGATGTGCTGTATATGTGCCAGTAGCACCACCACAACGTAGTAAGATGGGACCACAGAGAAGGATAGGAATATATGTTGGGTTTGAATCACCCTCAATTATTCGCTATCTTGAACCATTGACAGGAGATTTATTTACTGCTCGATTTGCAGATTGTCGGTTTGATGAAACAAATTTCCCATAATTAGGGGGAGAGAAAAAGGAAATCAAAAGAGAAATTGTGTGGAAAGTTTCATCATTATCTCACTTTGATCCCCGTACCCCTATATGTAATCAGGAGGTCCAGAAGATCATCCATTTACAGAATATAGCAAATCAAATGCCAGACGCATTTATTGATTTGAAAAGGATAACTAAGTCACATATCCTAGCAGAGAATGTGCCTATCCGAATTGATGTCCCAGTAGGACCATCTACTAGCATGAGAGCTAGTGAACCTAAAGCACGCCTGAAGCGTGGTAGAATTTTGGTTCTAAGGATCGAAATCCTCGAAAAAGAAAATCGACAAATGATCAAAACGATACTATGAAGGGATCTCCTGAAGAGACCCAAAATCTGATTAGTTCTGAGATTCCTGAAGAAATCAATGAACCCGAAGCTCATGTGAGTGAGGAACTTTTAATAAGTTCGAACGGTGATGGGATTAATTTAAATCGATTTGAAATAGTGGTGGATAATATTTTTGCATATAATGTTGCACTTAATATTATGCAAGATAGTGAGGATCTTGAACCTCGATCTGTCGAAGAATGTCGACAAAGATCTGATTGGCCAAAATGGCAAGAGGCAATTCAATCGGAATTGAAGTCACTTGCTAAAAGAGAAGTCTTTGGACCAGTAGTCCAAACACCTGCTGGTATAAAACCAGTTGGTCATAAATGAGTTTTTGTGTGAAAAAGGAATGATAAAAATGAAGTTGAAAGATACAAAGCTCGTCTTGTCGCACAAGGATTCTCATAACGACCTGGAGTCAATTTTGATGAAACATATTCACCTGTTATGGATGCCATAACATTTCGATATCTCATCAGTTTAGCACTACATGAAAAGCTTGAAATACATTTAATGGATGTAGTTATAGCTTATCTGTACGGTTCACTTGATAATGAAATTTATATAAAAATTCCTGAAGGATTTAAAATGCCTGAGCAAAATCTCAGGAAATGTATTCAATTAGATTACAAAGATCTTTGTACGGTTTAAAGCAATCTGGGCGCATGTGGTATAATCGTCTTAGTGAATATTTGCTGAAAGAAGGTTACATAAATGATGTTATTTGTCCATGTATTTTTATAAAGAAAATGGCATCAGAATTTGTTATACTTGTTGTTTATGTTGATGACATAAATCTTGTTGGAACTCCAGAAGAGCTTCAAAAGGCAATTGAATATCTTAAGAAATAATTTGAGATGAAAGATCTTGGAAAGACAAAACTTTGTCTTGGTCTGCAAATTGAATATTTAGCAGATGGGATCTTTATCCATCAATCTGCCTATACAGAAAGGGTCTTAAAACGCTTTTACATGGACAAAGCGCACCCATTGAGTACACCAATGGTTGTTCGATCACTTGAATTGAATAAGAATTTGTTTCGACCTCCAGAAGAGGACGAGGAACTCCTTGGTCCCGAAATACCCTATCTCAGTGCAATTGGTGCACTAATGTATCTTGTTAATGCTACAAGGTCTGACATAGCATTTTCTATTAATTTACTAGCAAGATATAGTTCTTCTCCTACACGGAGACATTGGAACGGGATTAAGCATATATTGCGATATTTAAAGGGAACTCTTGATATGGGTTTGTTTTATGCTAACAAAGATAGTGCAGACCTTGTTGGTTATGCAGATGCAGGTTATTTATCTGATCCCCATAAAGCTCGATCTCAAACCGGCTACGTATTTACATATGGAGGTACTATCATATCATGGCGCTCCACAAAGCAATCTATTGTTGCTACTTCTTCAAATCACTCTGAGATAATAGCTATTCATGAAGCAAGTAGGGAATGCGTATGGTTGAGATCAATAATTCATTTTATTCGAGAAAAATGTGGTTTGGAATGTGAGAAAAGACCCACAATTTTATACGAAGATAATGCTGCATGCATAGCCCAATTGAAGGGAGGATTTATAAAAGGAGATAGAACGAAGCACATTTCACCAAAATTATTCTACACACACGATCTTCAAAAAAGTGGTGACATTGATGTGCAATAAATCCGTTCAAGTAATAATCCAGCAGATTTATTCACTAAATCTTTGCCAACTTCAACTTTTGAGAAGATGGTATACAAGATTGGAATGCGGAGACTCAAATATTTGAAACAAGGTTTTCATCAGGGGGAGTAAAATACGCGATGCACTCTTTTTCCCTTACTAAGGTTTTTCCCATGGGGTTTTCCTTATAAGGTTTTTAATGAGGCACCTAGCAATGCGTCTTACTAAATATGTGTACTCTTTTTCCTTCACTGAGATTTTTTTTCCCACGTGGTTTTTCCTAGTAAGGTTTTAATGAGGCACAATATCTTTTAATGAACATCCAAGGGGGAGTGTTATAAATATATTATATTATGAATGTTCATTTAGTACTCCGTTGTAAATAAGCTTCCTGAAGAAGCTTATCCATATGGGACTCCACCGTAAATATGTTTATCTATTTAGTACTCTATTGGAAATACGCTTCCTGAAGAAGCTTATCACTTCGGTACCCGGTTATGGATAAATATTACCCCCAGTAGAAGTTTATCCATACCGGGTATAATAAGCTTATCTTTTCAGTACCCAGTTATGGATAAACATTACCCCCAGTAGAAGATTATCCATACCGAGTATAATAAGCTTATCTTTTCAGTACCTAATTATGGATAAACATTACCCCCGGTAGAAGATTATCCATACCGATATAATAAGCTTATCCATTCAGTACTCCGTTATGGATAAATATTGCTCTCAGTAGAAGATTATCCATATCTGGTACAGCAACAGCTTACACAACAGCTTGTAGCAGCTTACACAACAGCTTGTAGTAGCAGCTTACACAGCAGCTTATAGTAGCTTACACTACAGCTTGTAGTAGCAGCTTACACAGTAGCTTGTAGTAGCAGCTTACAGAGCAGCTTCCTTTCTTCTATAAATAGAAGAGATTTCAGTTCATTATGTACATCAGTTTGAGTTCGAATAATATATCAATTTCTCTCTATACTTGTCTTTACGTTACAGTCTTTATTTCATAACAGTTTATATTTTATATATTTATCTATCTTTATCTATACTATATTAAAAGCACGAAGGCCCAGCGAAATATCGTTCACCTTTTTACCCTCTAAAATAAATTTCATATTGGATACAATTGTAATTTAAGTTACTTTCCTAATATTTAGGGCATTTATCACCTAAAATTTTGGTCATTAAAATATTTCCGTATTGAACTAGATAAGAAAATCCTAATTTTTAGCCTTCACCCTAACATGTTAATTAAATAAGAAAACGTGCTCATAGGTTACGTTTGTTGAAAAAATTCTACAACTTACTTTTGTTGATTTAATAGTTATTTAATTATTATTTGAATTTAAGAGCTTAAAATTAAATAAAATTTTGCTTATTAATTTATTTTCTTATTCAAACCATGTAGAAAATTATAATATTTAGAGATTATTAAAATATCACTTCGTATAGGTCTTGCATGTAAATTATATATAAATAATTAAATAAATAGATAAAGAAAGAATAAAAAGATTTAAGAAAAAAAAGATACGGGTTCTTGGATATAACATAGATAGTTTCACTTTATAATAACATACCAAACTACTGCACCAATAATCTTATTCAATATTATACTTCTAACTTTCAAAAGTTTTAAATATACAAATTAACAAGATAATTTATGAGATTACTTAATTATTAATTCATGATATATTTAGCTAAATATGAGCGGGTTTATCAACTAGCTAGATTCTCCTACTAGCTTGCTTTATTTTTTTTTATTTTTTTTTAATGTCTTTTCCTTATTTATTATTGCACTTTGATTTTGTGTTATTTAAAAATCGTAGATTCTTAGTTGTATGCTTATATTTATAAGTGGTATCCAAGGTTCTTGCCTGTGAAACTGAAATTATGAAATTACAAACTTGGAACAAATCATAAGTTGAACTATTGATGATTGAGGACTTCTGAGATAGTTTCTTTAATTATTAATTTTTAATTATTGATTTAGTTATACACAATCAATATTCATGATCAGAGGCGGATCCGGGATTTAAAGCTTATGAGTTCCTATAACGACCTTAAGTAAATATACAATAAGTAACTGGGTTCACAATCAAATATTTATGGATATTTAATGAGTTTTTTTAATATATATACAGGGTATATGCAAAAGCTAGTGGGTTCACGGGAACCCACCTTCAATAGGCTGGATCCGCCCATGTTTATGATCATCTTTAAAACTTACACTTTTATCTCAAAATTATGTTTTAAATAAATTTACACTCATTAAAACAGGATTTACGCGCAACGCGTGTACCCTAAGACTAGTTATTCTAAACATTACGATCAACTACGAATTTCCTTTAGAGGATTATAATAAAAATCTCTTTACTTTTTTTTTCCGGCATTAATTGTTCTCATTTGCAATTGTTAATCTCATTCGTCTATATTCCATTGGCACAAATTAACTTAATCCTTGTAATTTTATTATATAAATTTTATTATTTAGTATGCTAATGGAATTTTAGGTTAAATAATTTTTCCTTTCCTACCCTTTTTGTATAATACAAAGTAATAATTTTTGGAAAGAGATGGTAAAAGAGTTTCATTCGGTTTATTGTTTAAAAATCGAATAATGCACACCCATGCTTTTAAGTATACTAGGTGGAGTAAGATCATGCCAGCCCGAGCCCAACATTGTGAGACTTGAAACAATTTTTTTCAATTTTGTATGATTTGTAATTGCAGATGGTAAAAATTGATGCCAGAAGTGTGGAATCATATTTACAAATACGTTATACAAATATATTCTTCACATCCACGAAAGCCGTCACATAAGGATGCTTAAAGTGTCACAGTAGTTATAGCATATATGAGCTAACTATTTACATATTAGCTAGAGGTGATGTGTGTTTATGCTGTGTTTGATCTTCTTCTTAGCATTTCTAGGCAAAAAACACCTGTAAACAAAGCAAAAAGCCAGTTACACAATATTTTTTCTTCTTAATTCAAAACAAATCAACAGTTACTACTAGTCAAGAATCCGTACAAATAAGTAAAGATGTTCCATTTGATAGTCAAATGAGAAATCCAACATATCTTCAAGGTAAATACCATGTGTCAGCAGTTAACCTTTCTAGCTCAGCAGAAGTTTTATGTTTAAAGTTGAAACTAAATCAATTGTAATCATATCCAAACATTTGGAAATAGTTGTCAATTTTCTATAGAGATCATCTTTATAACTTTAAACCTTTCCGCAGATCATATTTCTCGAGTCGACGACATTAGAAACATCGATTCAATCCTGAACCATCGCATCCCGCGATATCCAACCGTCGTTTATGCAATATTATTTCACAATATCCTACCCCAAGGACGAATTGCAGAAGACCGTAACACCGGCGAACTTAACACATACAATCGAAAACGACGACACTACATCGCAGATGAAAATTCCACCACGTTCGAAGATACCAAGTCTCGTGACTCCATCACTCCAAATTTGGACATTCATAGGCCAATTGCTTTTCCTTCGCCGAAAATGAAATATCAGATCTCTGAATCGGGCACTGAGTAGACTTCCTTTCGAATTATTCACCGCCCCAACACATAGGCAAGTATCCTACCATCAAGTCAATACTGTGCGATAACCAATCGTGAGCATCACAGCAACATGCGCATAGCCTCCAAGCTCTTAGAAGCACAACTACCGAATGAAACGATAGAAAAATCCTTCCGCAAGGCGACTGACAATAGCCCAACCAACTATACCAGAAGAATCATCCCGCACCTCTGTAGTACCATTACAATTCTTCAATTCTCGATTTATAACAAGCGGTTCGCGTCGCATAAGATTGAGTAGGAAGGAATCAAGGGCATAAGCCTCAAGGAATCAAATCACTCGATGAGGAATCAAGAAGGGAAGTACTCCTAACAACCCTGTAGCCTCCCGAAGATAAGTACAGACGTCTCTGTACTGATCCGCGAGACTCTACTAGACTTGCTCATGACTCGTGAGACCTAAGGGAACCTAGTGCTCTGATACCATATTGTCATGACCCAAAATCCACTAAGGATCGTGATGGCGCCGGACACCGCTGTCAGGTAAGCCAACCAAAATACTTAATTAAATTCTTTTTTTAAATATTTCTGAAATCACTTCTTTTATACGTTTAAACAATACATAGTAAATTCCTTTGAATAAATAATGAAACATTTAATAACTTTTAAAATTTCTGAATAAACCCATAAACATCCCAGAACCCGGTGTCACAAGTGTATGAGCAATTTCTAAGAAATAATGTAATACAACAACCGTCCAGAATACAATATTGGACAAATTCGAAAGAGACTTGCTGGCTGCGGGTCGTCTCGGGATATGCAACTCACCTAAGTCTCCGTATCAACCAGGCTGCTACCCCCACTAGGCCACTAGAGATGCATGTGCCTATGCAACAAAAATGCACAGAAGTGTAGTATGGGTACGAAAATAATGTGTACTCAATGAGTATCCCGTCTAATCTCGAAGAAATAGAGACGGGGGGTCGACTTCGACACTTACTAGTGGTCCAATAATGTTATATCAATAATATATTAAATTGTGAATTTGTATAAACATGATTTTAATTCAATAGAAGGAAGCCAGTAAACAATTCTTTCTTTATAGGAAATTTTCAAATTCCTTGTCATTATTTACACATATATTCTCAAGCTGAGAAGAGGCATTAACAACTTCAATAAGTTTCAGGGCAAGCAATACAAGCATGCGCAAATCATGCCGAGGATGTACATACCGATCCAACAATATTTAAACTGTGCACTGCCAGAGGGTCGAATGGCGCGAACCATAGATGCATCTATTACCCTGCTCGCGAATTATACATGCGACAAGGTCAAATATAAATAAACACCACAATCAGTCAATCAAGAATTCATTAGGGAACCATTATCCAAGGAAAAATCCAATTCTCTTTTAACAATTCAAGAAAATGAGGTTTGATCTTTTTTAGAAATTCATTTACTAATTCGATGTGATTTAAGCAATTCAAACTGTCAATAAGATTACAAATATTCCAAGTATAGCATGTTTTTGGGTCCTAGACTACCCGGACTTAAACATAATAGTAGCTACGCACGGACTCTCGTCACCTCGTGCGTATGTAGCCCCCATAATTAGGAACACAAATTCAATTAATTCACCTATGGGGATAATTCCCTCTTACAAGGTTAGAAAGGAGACTCACATCGCTCCGAAGATCCATAACCGACATTCCACGTTCTTTCGAAGACTCGAATTGATGAACAAAGCTCCAAAGCTAGCCAATAATAATACCAATCCATTTAATATATACTCAATTACCCCTAATGATCCGATTTATAACAATTCTTAACCCCGAACGAAAAGTTGACAAATACGCCCTTGGACCCACGTGCCCGGATTCCAAAAAATTTTGAAGATAAACTTTACCCATAACCTCACGAACTCAAATATATAATTTACTCTCAATTTCATACCCAAAATCGTGGTCAAATTCCAAGAATATCAATTTTCTAGGTTTTCCCTCAAACCTCAAGTTTCTACCCATTTACATGCTAAAATCCATACATAATCGATATATTTAACTCAAGATAGGTGGGGTTAGCTTACCTTGTTGATGATGACGAAAAACCCCACTTGAAGCTCTCCAAAATCGTCCACACCAAATGAAAAATGGGGGAAAATGACCATCTCCCGAGTTTAAAAGAATATACTGCCTCCAGCATTTCCGCACCTGCGGTCACTTGACCGCTTCTGCGGTTTCGCAGGTGCGACCACCTACCTGCTTCTGCGGTTTCTCACCAGGCTGCCCTTTTCCACTTCAGCGTCCTCTCCACCGCAGGTGCGGTCCCGCTTCTGTGGGGGACCTGACCGCATCTGCGGTCCCAGCCTAGCCGTCAATTTCCGCTTCTGCGGCACGAAGGCCGCTTCTGCGGCTCCGCACCTGCGGCCCTTGCCTCGCAGGTGCGGTTATAGCAGCAATCAGCAACTTCAGCCCTTTCCGAAATTCCATTGTCGATCCGTTAACCACCCGAAATTCACTCGAGGCCCTCGGGACCCCAACCAATCATACCTACCAGTCCCAAAATACATTACGGACTTGCTTGAGGCCTCAAATTATATCAAACAATGCTAAAACTACGAATCGACCTCCGATCCAAGCTTTATTAATTTTAGAATTTCAAACTTCTATATTTGATGCCGAAACCCGTCAAATCACGCCCGATTGACTTCAAATTTTGCACACAAGTCATATTTGACATTACAAACCTATTCCAACTTCCGGAATCGGATTCTGACCCCGATATCAAAAAGTCCACTTCCTGTCAAACTTCTCAAAAACCTTCAAATTTCTATCTTTAGCCAAATGACTCCAAAATGACCCACGGACCTCCGAATTCACTTCCGATGGCGCTCCCAACACCAGAATCACCATACGGAGTTACTTTCAGACTCGGAATCCCAAACGCACATCGATAACACTAAAATGAACTACAACCCAAACTTATGAAATTTCTTCCAAAATGCTAACTTCCACAATAGGCGCCAAAAACGCTCCCGGGTCATCCAAAACCCGATCCGGGCATACGCTCAAGTCCGAAATCATCATACGAACCTACTGGAACCTTCAAATCCAGACTCCGAGGTCGTTTACTCTGAAATCCAATCTTAGTTAATTCTTTCAACTTAAAGCTTACGAAATGAGAATTCTCTTTCCAAATCAACTCCGAACTACCCGAAATGCAATTCCGACTATGCGCACAAGTCATAATACCTGAAGTGATGTTGCTCATGGCCTCGAACCGCTGAACGACGCGCTTAGCTCAAAACGACCGGTCGGGTCGTTACATTCGCCTTTTTTACCCTTTTAAAATAAATTTCACATTGGACAAAATAATAATTTAAATTATTTTCTTAATATTTAGGACTTAGTTCCTTATTTAAATTATGTATCAAGTCCTAATATTTAGGAGTTCAAATCAATTAAGATTTTACCTTATTTAAAATATTTTCTTTTATTTATATAAACTGTAATCATTCCATATTAAGTTCTTAATATATAGGATTTTAACATCAATTAAAATTCTATTAATTAAACGTTTTAATAAACTCACCCAACACATGCACGTTCAATGGTAGTAAGAAATATATGGGAACATCATGGAAACCATTTGGCCTAATTGATTTTTTTTAACTTTAAAACTAATTTAAATTTAAATTACCTTATATAAATTATTTCTTTATTTTAGGAACGTGACATAATTGTCATTTTTTTCATGTTATAGTTCAATATTTAAAATTTGGGATGAACAAAAATCTAATGACTTACTATCACAATAAAATAAATAATTAAGTCTTTGAATTAATTATTAGCAAAAAAAAATATGATCCAACTATTTTTCAAATGCATCATCTAAATAGAATTAATTTTTTAGTTGACAAAAATATTTGATATACAAATTTGTTTCCACAAGATCAAGCAAATTGACGGTGAAAAAGATAGTAAAGGACGAACATCAATTATAACATAGCATTAAGATTAAAATTGATTAAAATATAAACTAAAATTAATAAGACTAAAATAGTAGGCATGATTGTCTACTATATGAATTAAATCTTTCCTTATTTGAATAATGTACAAAGTCCAATATTTAGGTACTTGGATTATAATGCAAAAATATCTAATTAAATTTAGATAGACTAATATTAATTAAGATTTGAAAGGGTGGGAAGGAGTTTTCCACATTTTAAATGCATGGACGAAATTATTGTTATATTTAAATATTTAAAGTTTGAGCTTATCTGAATTTGAATCAACAGAAAATAAATATTTTTTTTCAGGTTGAGAACTAATGAATAATTCTTAAATTAATTAACTAATTAGTAATTAAAAGTATCCAACTTAGTTTTTTTTTTCAATTTTATATAAGTAATATTATTTTTAAGTTGGCAAAACTCTTAGGCTACATAAATTTATTTCTATTAAAACAAAGCATGGGTAGTGAGATATCAGAAAATAGAGCAAAGTTAGTTATAATAGTATTAAAAGTCAAATTGATAAAAATACAAACTTAAAGCAATAAGGATGAAATATTTAGTAGATAAAATTTATTTTAAATGTGAGTTAATTTTTTAAATTATCTTTTTATTTCTTTTCACATTCATTTTAGCAAATGATAGCTCCTTATATTTTTTTTTATATTAAGTTATTTTTAAAAAGATATTAACTCAACAATTATTCTTAGGCTTTGCATCATCATTTATCATATTTTTTTGTGAGCTAGAGGGCCAGCCTTTTCATTCTCAAATTTCTAAGATACCAAAATATTCAATTATTCAACTTTTCAATTTATTTTATTTGACAAATGTTTGAAGAACCATAAAAGTATTTTCTGATTTATTTGTTTCGGTATTAGGCAATAGAAATGCCAATAATTTTAAAATCAGAATAAGGCATCTAAAAACTTTGATGGAGCAAGATTTCTTTCATTAAGTTTGTCAAATGAGATCGATATTCATCATTTTAAAGAATATACCCTTGTTTTAATTTTTATTTAATACTAACTCAAACATATAATGCAATTTTTAAAAACTGAGTATACATTAATATAAATACACACGCAAAACGCGTATCCTAAGACTAGTTATATTAAAAGCACAAAAACCTTTAGCGAAATTTTTCACTCTTTAAAATATAATGTTCATATTGGACAACATAGTAATTTGAGTATTTTATTAATATTTAGAACTAGTTATTTAGGTAATTTTCCTATAATTTAGGTATAGTTGTTTAATTATTCTCTTGTTACTAACAGTCTAAGAAAGGTAATAAAATTTTGCCTAAATTTTCGCCTCTTCTACCAACACCCTACGTTGGAGTTTATTTTGTATTTAATACCTTTTAGATTTAGGAGACTATTTTGTAGTTAAATTGTTTTTCCTAATTCTCACATACGTTGTTTTTTTTTTTTTTTTTGGCTTTTCTGTTAGGAGTCTTAATTAGTTGATAAAACTTTTGAAGGACTAATTTCCCATAAAAAAGATTTGGTGAAAAACAAGTTGTTTTGACTTCTTTTATGTTAGGAGTCTTAATTATTTGTAAAAGTTTTTTTTGTCTATTTTAATTATACACAAATTTATTTTGTATAATTAAATTCTTTCCTGTTTCGAATTATATATCCAAATAATTCTATAAAATAAGCTACAATTTTATAGTTTAATCGTCAAACTTAGCATGTTCTAGCAGTACCATTCTAGGTTCTTTTTCTCTAAGCAAAATATTTTTGTATTAGTTGTTTTATTTTACATGCATGTATTTGTATTACTACTTGAATTTTGCATTTACATATATCAAAATAATTTATATGATACCCACTCTTTATTTGTTTTGCGTTGTTCATATGCATATGTTTCAAGATTAATGCATTGTAATTCAACATCTTGGAGTTCACGTACTTTTATATTTGAAGTAATATTAGAAAGCTTCTAAGATTTTTTCACGAGGATGTTTCATTATAGTTTAGTAGGTATAATAAGACGGATGAGTGTATTCTGCTAATACTTTTATGTTAGAAAGATGCAAATTTTGGTACACTAAGTCTTTTTTAAATCACAAATAAGGCATTTGAAAACTTTTTTGGTATACGATATCTTTATTTATTGAAGCTAAAATGGGAAGAACATTTATTATGTTAAAATAATTTCTTTAAATTTTATTTTAAATTTTAAATAACTCAAATAAATTGTCTAATAATATTTACACAACTTTTAAAAAATTATTGTATTCATTGATACAGGTACACGCGCAAAGTGCGTACCCATAAGACTAGTTATATTAAAAGCACGAAACCCTTAGCGAAATGTCGTTCGCTTTTTTAACCCTTTAAAAACTCATTTAACACTGGACAAAATAGTCATTTAATTACTTTCTTAATATTTATGATTTAAGATCAACTAAAAATTTTGTTTCAAATATCTTTTCTTATCTTCTATATTATATTAAAAGGAGAGTAGTGAAGCATGTGGTTAAGCCAAGTGGCAAGCTAAAAAGAAGCCACTTGGTAATTTAAAGACAACATTAAAAATTTGAATCATAAATGGAAACATAATTAATGGAAGTAGTTAATGAATCTTATACTTAATCTAAATAGATCTTAGACAAATTTAATTTATATATCTACATTTAAATTTATATTTATAAGTATATTTATATCTATATTGATTCACCCATAGATTATTTTTTTATTAGCTAGAGATATTAGAGGTAAAAATTAATTAAAAATTCTATTCGAAAAAAATAAAAAAAATATAGAAAGACGTAATTGAGATAACCTGCGACTATTTATACATTAGAGTAAGTTAAAATATAAAATAAAATTAAAATTTAATTAAGTTATTAAAGATATATTGAGTTTAAAAATTAAATAAATTCAAGCAGCAAAATAAGATCTTAAATAAAGTATATAAATTATTTATAAGGTAAGAAAAAACTTAAATAATCAGTAAAAAAATATTTTAAAAATAAGAATAATAAAGTCATATTAATATTGATAAATCGGGCAAACGAATATTTTATACGTAAATATTACTACAACATTCAGATATAATGTGTTCAAACAATTAAGAAAATATTTTTTTATTAATATTTGAATTGAGTACAGTAAGTTTAAGTTTGAAAGTATAACATAATTCTTTAAAAATGTAGTCAAATATAGAAAATAGAATAATAAAACTTATTTGAATTTGAGAAAGTTTTTAAATTTTTATTTATATTATATTAGAATGAATCTAGTAGAAATAAATATTAAATTCAAACAAGCTAATAAAAATCCACATGACAATGTAATAATATTAGGTATTTAATAATATAATATCAAAAATAAATAATAAATAGAGAAAAAATAAAAATTCAGATTTTTTATCATAGAGAAGAAGGGTAAAACTTATTTAAATTTGAGACGGGAAAGTTTTTTATTGTCATGACCCAAAAATTCCTCCAAAGAAGTCGTGATGGCACCTAGTTTCTAAACTAGGTAAGCCTAACATTTACTGTAATAATATGGGTATTCACTAACTTTAAATTAAATTACTCTGAACAAAATACAATTCCCAAAACCGGTAGTACAAGTCACAAGCCTTTCTAAGAGTAGTTATACAATATGATTACATCACTGTTCCGAAGCAAAGGGAACAAATGGAAATAAGTACAATTGAAGGTGACTCTGAGGACTGCGAATGCTATAGCAGGTTTACCTTGAGTCTCCACCGCAACGAATAGCTACCGTCGATCAAAGGCATGGATCTGTACACAAAAATGTACAGAAGTGTAGTATCAGCACAACCGACCCCATGTGCTGGTAAGTGTCTAGCCTACCCCGGCGAAGTAGTGACAAGGCTAGGACGAGACACTCACATAAAGCTGTGCAGTTTATAGCATACAAAATAATATGAAGCAAATAATAATAATGGCAACGATGATCAACCAATGATATAAATAGCTGGCAACAAGAACACCAAAATTGTTTCTCAACAAATAACAAATACAAGTGCAATCAATTAATCAAGTCCTTCAAATATAAATCTTTCGCTTATAAATCCTTCAAGTAATAATCTCTAAGATAATATGTTTTTCAATAAATATATTTTGAATATATTTCTTTCAAATAGATATCTTTCATATAAGCATCTTTCGAATATAATTCTTTCGGGTAAAGGTCACCTTGTGACACCTCATATCATAATCATAAATAATATAGGTCTCAGCTCACTTTCGAAATTTCACAGCACCTCGTGCCCACATTTATGTCACAACCGCAGGGACAGCTCACGTGCCATTAAATAAAACCATAATATTTTCCCCGGCACCTTGTGCCCACATATTTCTGTCTCACATTGCACAACAATATTCTCATGTTACTCAGCTCATAGGTTCCATAACCCAATACAATTAAGAATGTTCAAGGAGCCTCATTCACTTAACATAAAGTAGAGTACATCTCCCAACGCAATTAGGAAATCAACAAGAAAAGATGACGTTATTATTTATTTATTTCTGAAATCATTTGATAAAGAAAATACCCTTTTCAATTACTGTACAATATCGAATGAATTAGTACCTTTAATACGAGAAATCAATTGAGTTAAAAATGTGACAATTTTTTTGAAATTTGGAGTTTTGAACACAAACAAATAAATAAGGCGAGGTATCGTAAACACTATGGATTCGAACACAATGGGTCACAATAGTAAAGGGACCTAACTAGTTAATACACTTGAATTGTTAATAACAAGTAAACACATCAACAGTGAGTAGGAAAACAACAGTTGCACGACATCATCCTTCGTGCTTTTACTCTCGTTCTCACCAAATCAATCATATAAAATACACGGCATTTTCCTTCGTGCTTTATCTCACATAATGATGGCACGGAATGATCCTTCGTGCATTAACATTTATATCATGGCACGGAATGACCCTTCGTGCATTAACATTTATATCATGGCACGGAATGACCCTTCGTGCTTTACACTCTTTCCTCACAAACAACAATACATGACATCACCCTTCGTGCTTTATCACTCTTCCTCACCCAAGCAACAATCACAAACAATGGGGCGAAGGAATAGACAAGGCTAAAATAGGAATCCCGGCAAGGGGACAATAAGTAAACAATTTAGATCCCGGCAAGGGGACAATATTAATAATATAAATTTCCCGACAATAGAACAATTGATGCCTCTTTCTCTTTCTTTCACTTTCATTTCATAACTCACTCTAACACTTGAGCCAATGCTCCAAAGTATGCAATTATCTCATAAACTTTCACAATTCGTATTATAACTTGAGTCATTGCTCCTCGAAGTTCAAGAACCACAATTACTTCATTAACTTTCCCGGCAAGGGAACAATACTATCAAAACAACCATCCCAACAAGGGAACAATACTTATCAAAACAAACATCCCAACAAGGGAACAATACTATCAAAACAAACATTCCAACAAGGGAACAATAATAATAATAACACATGAAGCGCAATAAACTACAACGGAGTCACAACAATTATAATACAAGACTCACGGGCATGTTCGACCCCCAACGTATAGATACTCGTCACCATGCCTATACGTCGGACACATCACATAACAAGTAGCAAATATACTCAACTCCTATTCCCTCAAGTTAGGGTAGACCAAACACTTATCTCGAACTTCCACGGCCAACTCAAGCCTTTGCCTCGTAAATTCGTGCCCGAAATTCTCAAATCTAGTCATAAACAATTCGATTCAGTCAATAAAAATTATAAGAATTAATTACATATGAATTTTTACATTTTTCATTAAAATCCGAAATTTAACTCAAAATTGCCCGCGGGGCTCACGTCTCAGAATCCGACGAAAGTAGCAAAATATGAAGACTCATTCAACCACGAGTCCAACCATACAAAAATTATCCAATTCTGATATCATTTGGTCCTTCAAATCATCATTTTACATTTTTGAAAGGTTCCACAATTTTCTTTCCAAATTATATCTCAAATTACGAATTAAATGATGAATTCAATGATAGATTCATGTACTCTAACCAAATCTAAGTTAGAATCACTTACCCCGACCAATTTCTTGAAAAACCTTCGAAATATCGCCAAAATCCGAGCTCTCTAGGTCAAAATATCAAATAAAACCCCAAAACCTCATATTTATAGAGTACCCCTCGGATTCTGACACCGCTGACCGCACAAAAATGACCGCGGTCCGCGCAGAAACGTCTGCGGTTGTGCAGGCCTTGCTTTGCAGGGACAGGCTTTAGTATTTTGTCCATAACTTTCTCTACAGATATCCAAATTGCGATATATTTACTTTTCTGGAAACTAGAGACGGAGATCTACAACTTTCATTTTTGAATCACCTCAAAATTCCTTGTGTATCAAAAGATATGAGCTTCCGAAGTAGGACCAGTGACCTGCAGATTCTTCCCCTGCGCGGCCGCGCGCCCAGCGCGAGAAGGAGCGCGGTCCGCGCCGCCACTGCTGCCCTCTCCATTTTTCTAAGTTCCGGGATGTCCGTACTCGCTCAAAACTCACCCAAAACACACCCGAGGCCCCCGAGACCTCAACCAAAAGCACCAACAAGTCTGAAAACACATCACGGTCTTAGTCGAGGCCTCAAATCACATCACATATCATCAAAATCACCAATTATGCATGGATTCAAGCCTAAGAACTTATTAAATTTTCAAATTTCACAACCGATGCCGAAACACATGAAAACTAGTCCGAATGACCTCAAGTTTTGCAGACAAGTCCAAAATGACATAACGAAGCTACAGAAACTCTCGGAATTCCATTCCGACCCTCGGATCAAAATCTCACCTATCAACCGGAATTCGCCAAAATACTAACTTCGCCAATTCAAGCCTAATTCTATACCGTACCTCCAAAACCGCTTCTGATCACTCTCCTAAGTCACAAATCACCTCCCGAAGCTAACCGAACCATCAGAACTCACATCCGAACCCTCTAACACATAAGTCAACATCCGGTTGACTTTTTCCAACTTAAGCCTCAAAATATTCTTTATTTTTAACTACGAATCTTCCGAAAATCAAACTCGACCTCACATGCGAGTCATAATACATATTACGAAGCTGGTCGAGATCTTAAGTCGTTCAACGAGGCGTTAATTCTTAAAACGACAAGTCGGGTCGTTACATTCTCCCCCTCTCAAAAACATACATTCGTCCTCGAACGTGCCAAGAATTATTCTGAGGACATTAAATTGATGTTTCTACCTTTACACATATGCTCGTTGTTGATACCACATTACCACATTCAAATAAGTTTGACAATACCATTTCAATTGAGGCTATTTCTCTTACCCGTATTTGTAAACTTTAAGAGCAAATTTCTTACCCTCCGAACATTTCCAAAAAGGTCCGATTTTTTTCACATCATCACACGATCTTAGTCTCACCTGGCTATAGCAACTCGTGCCTACGCACGCATCAACCTTTTAATAGCGCTTAACGGTTGTTCCACACTCCCCCACTTCGGGTCATTCACCCTCAAATAAGAAGTAGAGTCCGCTCTCAAACACATAATGTAACTTATCCCTTTCTTCGCATATCTTAATGTCCCAAATGTTTCTAACTCCCAAAATTTTCAGAAATTTCGGCAGAGCCTCCCCTGTAATTGGGCCTATCCACCTGTCAGAGTAACACCAAAACAACTCCTAACAACACATCTACAACCCAACAAGGCACCATAATGTATATATCAATAACACTAATCTCAACATTACAAACATGGCATTATCACAATGATATCTTGACATAAAATGCATCATATGTATGACCTTAACCACATCTCTGATCTCATTAGTTGTTCACAATCAATTACAAAATCGTCAATTAACCTCATGTTAACCAAAATCTCATTTCAATTCCTTTTTTTTTTCACAACACTGACAACCAATCGCGAGGCATGAAAACCTCATCATTATTTACCCAAATCAACGAATCACATTTAGCGCCACCTGGGCACTCACCTCGTAGGTCAAAACTCAATAGTTACAACACAAATATGGCTAAATATGCACAGAATCACATAAGAAAAATTTATCAAATAAGCCTAACAGGCATGACTACCTGTTAATACTATAGTACAAATTTAAATTTCACAAAGGGAGAATTTAAACATATAAATTGTTCACCACAAGGACCTCGTCCTTATATAACTTCCACCGTGGCTTGTAGCCCGTTTTAAATATTTCACATCATAAATAAAAAAATTGTGAGGATCTCGTCCTCAACTCTGCATCACGAGTAATTGCACATTGTGCCAACTGAATTCTTTCCATTTCTTTTCTTTCCTCTCATAAATTCCGATAGGGCTGTGCACGGATCGGATTGGATCGGATTTAGCCTATTTCGGATTCGGATTTCGGATTCTGAAAAGGGCAATCCGAATCCGATCCGAATTAATATTGGATTAGATCGGATTTTAAACTTTGGATCGGATAATTTTTCGGATTGTCGGATCGGATTGTCACAAAATATTTTAACAATTTAAAGTTCATTCGGTGTCTCTATCTCATCTTCCATATACCAAAACAAACAAAAAAATCAAAATAAAATCAAAAGTTGAAGAATAGAACATGAAATAGCCATAAAAGACAGAAGAGAAGAGAAGAGAGGCGGAAGAAAGAGACATAAAATCAAAGTAAAATCGGAAGTTTGAGTCATTGAGACTCTTTTAGTCTTCACTGAAGAGAAGAGAGGTGCAAGAGAGGCGGAAAAATCTAAGTGAGTGAGGGTGTGTGTGAAAAATGAATAAGCATAACCCGAAAATTTTAGTGTGTATTTATATAGGTACATATAATTTCGGATATCGGATCGGATTAAAATCATACCAATCTGAATCCAATCCGAAAATCTGAAATTTCATAAAACACAATCCGTATCCAATCCGAAAATCCGAAATTTGAAAATCCGAAAATCCGAAATATAGTGGATCGGATCGTATTTTGGATATCCGATCCAAATGCACAGCCCTAAATTCCGATAAACATCACAACACAGAATGAACCCCCATACCAATAGGGCGTACAATTCATAAAAATTGAAATCAATTATTCCGAAATCACATCAAATCCACTGTAGTGAGTAATAGAAAGTAATTTTTTTTTTTGGACTTATAGCCCTTAATAGTGTACAAAATAAAATGATATACACGGGCCAACATCATCAAATCTCCCAACAGGGATAAACTTAAAAGTGGATCACAAAATTACGAAGCTCACCCATAAGCGGAGCATAATAGGAGGACTCGCCTCAATTTTTATAACCAAATCAAATTAAGGAAAAATATCCTTTTTATAACAATCGGAATCGTACCTGTAACGACACCATCTGGTGTAGTGGCCTCAGCCACACCATAGCAATTATATCAATGGGTCGGGCCCCCACCTCTTAGGCGCCATCTACCCGCTCGTCCTCTATCTCTAACTTGTAGTGTATGTAGATTAGTAACTATAATGGAGTGTGTGGATTGACTGTTCTACTAAAGTAGGTTCCTCCCAAGTCTGGGACAATTTCTCATGATGTTCCTAGTATAACCACATTCATAACAACTCATCTACAGTTCGGCTGCTCATTCTGAGTCTGTGTCGGATAACTAGGATAACCATTGAAGGAATCATATGCCAGTGGTGCATTAAAAGATGACTGTCCCATGAGAGTGCCCTGATTAATTGGAGCACTACGAGTGTTCTGAAATTGTTTCCATGTCCCTGCTAATACCGAAATGTAGAATTATTATGGACACAGGAATATCGAAAGTCCCAACATCTTCCTATACAAATCTCAGCTCTTACTCATATACAAGTTTCAGAGAACCTTTGAATACCACATAAATATATCTCAGGCCAAAACTGATATGACACATGACCCCACAATTTGATCGTTGATAGTGGACTCCCTTCACTTAGCACGAAGTCATATGAAACATTCCGATGATTCACAATAATAACCTTTATCGCTCGTACGACACCGGTCATAAGACACCTCAAGCTATTTATTTGGCGCATGTCATCCTCGTGACAATTAAACTCGCTTCCTCCAGTGTCTTGGCTTGCTAATATGTACCTTCCACCAAATAGAAATCCCATACAAACCACATTATCTCTAATACCACCAACTATCTTCGGATCTACATCCACCTCGTGACCTTGCCACAATTGTGATGATTAGGCAACTAATTAAGCCCTCTTAAAATATTACTTATCAACCAAATGTCAGAATCTGATGCACCCCCATGCGCACAACTGAAAGATCTTTTTGCGCTTCCATATCTTCAAATTTGAACGACACGTGGTAACAATGGTTGAGTAGCCCTGGCTCTCTTATAACCTTTTATGGTATCACAAACCATTGGCGTAGTGCGCAATTCCATACATGAGTGGATGCAAAAGAACATAAGATATATGCTTCAATCTGAATAAATGTTGAACGATAAGGAATGAATGAAGTGGAAATTTTATTTTTCCTACTAGTTTTGTAGCCTCTCGAAGATAAGTACAAACGTCTCCGTACCGATCCGCAAGACTCTACTAAACTCGCTTATGACTTGTAGCACCTATGAACCTAGAGCTCTGATACCAACTTGTCACGACCCAAAAATCCCTCCAAAGAAGTCGTGATGGCACCTAGTTTCTAAACTAGGTAAGCCTAACATTTACTGTAATAATATGGGTATTCACTAACTTTAAATTAAATTACTCTGAACAAAATACAATTCCCAAAACCGATAGTACAAGTCACAAGCCTTTCTAAGAGTAGTTATACAATATGATTACATCACTGTTCCGAAGCAAAGGGAACAAATGGAAATAAGTACAATTGAAGGTGACTCTGAGGACTGCGAATGCTATAGCAGGTTTACCTTGAGTCTCCACCGCAACAAATAGCTACCGTCGATCAAAGGCATGGATCTGTACACAAAAATGTACAGAAGTGTAGTATCAGCACAACCGACCCCATGTGCTGGTAAGTGTCTAGCCTACCCCGGCGAAGTAGTGACAAGGCTAGGACCAGACACTCACATAAACCTGTGCAGTTTATAGTGTACAAAATAATATGAAGCAAATAATAATAATGGCAACGATGATCAACCAATGATATAAATAGCTGGCAACAAGAACACCAAAATTGTTTCTCAACAAATAACAAATACAAGTGCAATCAATTAATCAAGTCCTTCAAATATAAATCTTTCGCTTATAAATCCTTCAAGTAATAATCTCTAAGATAATATGTTTTTCAATAAATATATTTTGAATATATTTCCTTCAAATAGATATCTTTCATATAAGTATCTTTCGAATATAATTCTTTCGAGTAAAGGTCACTTTGTGACACCTCATATCATAATCATAAATAATATAGGTCTCAGCCCACTTTCGAAATTTCACAGCACCTCGTGCCCACATTTATGTCACAACCGCACGGACAGCTCACGTGCCATTAAATAAAACCATAATATTTTTCCCGGCACCTTGTGCCCACATATTTCTGTCTCACATTGCACAACAATATTCTCATGTTACTCAGCACATAGGTTCCATAACCCAATACAATTAAGAATGTTCAAGGAGCCTCATTCACTTAACATAAAGTAGAGTACATCTCCCAACGCAATTAGGAAATCAACAAGAAAAGATGACGTTATTATTTATTTATTTCTGAAATCATTTGATAAAGAAAATACCCTTTTCAATTACTGTACAATATCGAATGAATTAGTACCTTTAATACGAGAAATCAATTGAGTTAAAAATGTGACAATTTTTTTGAAATTTGGAGTTTTGGACACAAACAAATAAATAAGGCGAGGTATCGTAAACACTATGGATTCGAACACAATGGGTCACAACAGTAAAGGGACCTAACTAGTTAATACACTTGAATTGTTAATAACAAGTAAACACATCAACAGTGAGTAGGAAAACAACAGTTGCACGACATCATCCTTCGTGCTTTTACTCTCGTTCTCACCAAATCAATCATATAAAGTACACGACATTTTCCTTCGTGCTTTACCTCACATAATGATGGCACGGAATGATCCTTCGTGCATTAACATTTATATCATGGCACGGAATGACCCTTCGTGCATTAACATTTATATCATGGCACGGAATGACCCTTCGTGCTTTACACTCTTTCCTCACAAACAACAATACACGGCATCACCCTTCGTGCTTTATCACTCTTCCTCACCCAAGCAACAATCACAAACAATGGGGCGAAGGAATAGACAAGGCTAAAATAGGAATCCCGGCAAGGGGACAATAAGTAAACAATTTAGATCCCGGCAAGGGGACAATATTAATAATATAAATTTCCCGGCAATAGAACAATTGATGCCTCTTTCTCTTTCTTTCACTTTCATTTCATAATTCACTCTAACACTTGAGCCAATGCTCCAAAGTATGCAATTATCTCATAAACTTTCACAATTCGTATTATAACTTGGGTCATTGCTCCTCGAAGTTCAAGAACCACAATTACTTCATTAACTTTCCTGGCAAAGGAACAATACTATCAAAACAACCATCCCAACAAGGGAACAATACTATCAAAACAAACATCCCAACAATGGAACAATACTATCGAAACAAACATTCCAACAAGGGAACAATAATAATAATAACACATGGAGCGCAATAAACTACAACGGAGTCACAACAATTATAATACAAGACTCGCGGGCATGTTCGACCCCCAACGTATAGATACTCGTCACCATGCCTATACGTCGGACACATCACATAACAAGTGGCAAATATACTCAACTCATATTCCCTCAAGTTAGGGTAGACCAAACACTTACCTCGAACTTCCACGGCCAACTCAAGCCTTTGCCTCGCAAATTCGTGCCCGAAATTCTCAAATCTAGTCATAAACAATTCGATTCAGTCAATAAAAATTATAAGAATTAATTACATATGAATTTCTACATTTTCCATTAAAATCCGAAATTTAACTCAAAATTGCCCGCGGGGCTCACGTCTCAGAATCCGACGAAAGTAGCAAAATATGAACACCCATTCAACCACGAGTCCAACCATACCAAAATTATCTAATTCTGTTACCATTTGGTCCTTCAAATCATCATTTTACATTTTTGAAAGGTTCCACAATTTTCTTTCCAAATTCCATCTCAAATCACGAATTAAATGATGAATTCAGTGATAGATTCATGTACTCTAACCAAATCTAAGTTAGAATCACTTACCCCGACCAATTTCTTGAAAAACCTTCAAAAAATCGCCAAAATCCGAGCTCTCTAGGTCAAAATATCAAATAAAAACCCAAAACCTCATATTTATAGAGTACCCCTCGGATTACGACACCGCTGACCGCACAAAAATGACCGCGGTCCGCGCAAAATTAGCGGGGTCCGCGCAGAAACGTCCGCGGTCGCGCAGGCCTTGCTTTGCAGGGACAGGCTTTAGTATTTTGGCCATAACTTTCTCTACAGATATCCAAATTGCGATATCTTTACCTTTATAGAAACTATACACGATTTGTTACAACTTTCATTTTCGAATCACCTCAAAATTCCTTGTGGATCAAACGATATGACCTTCCGAAGTAGGACCAGTGACCTGCAGATTCTTCCCCTGAGCGGCCGCGCGCCCAGCGCGAGAAGGAGCGCGGTCCGCGCTGCCACTGCTGCCCTCTCCATTTTTCTAAGTTCCGGGGTGTCCGTACTCGCTCAAAACTCACCCGAAACACACCCGAGGCCCCCGAGACCTCAACCAAAAGCACCAACAAGTCTGAAAACACATCACGGACTTAGTCGAGGCCTCAAATCACATCACATATCATCAAAATCACCAATTATGCATGGATTCAAGCCTAAGAACTTATTAAATTTTCAAATTTCACAAACGATGCCGAAACACATTAAAACTAGTCTGAATGACCTCAAGTTTTGCAGACAAGTCCAAAATGACATAACGAAGCTACAGAAACTCTCGGAATTCCATTCCGACCCTCTGATCAAAATCTCACCTATCAACCGGAATTCGCCAAAATACTAACTTCGTCAATTCAAGCCTAATTCTATACCGTACCTCCAAAACCACTTCCGATCACTCTCCTAAGTCACAAATCACCTCCCGAAGCTAACCGAACCATCAGAACTCACATCCGAACCCTCTAACACATAAGTCAACATCCGGTTGACTTTTTCCAACTTAAGCCTCAAAATATTCTTTATTTTTAACTCCTAATCTTTCGAAAACCAAACTCGACCTCACATGCGAGTCATAATACATATTACGAAGCTGGTCGAGATCTTGAGTCATTGAACGAGGCGTTAATTCTTAAAACGACAAGTCGGGTCGTTACATTTATATTATGATAAGAAAATTCATAATATGGATAAGTCCACGTAACTCAAGTCTAATGGATAAAATCAAAAACTAAAAATATTGAATAATAGAAATAAATTAGAGATAATATGAGATATTTATAAATCATAAGTTTAAAAAATAAAATAAATTAAATATACAATGCTTAAAATCTTATTAAAATTTAAATAATTTAAAATTTTCGAGCAATATTTTTAAAACAAAATAAATATTTATTTTATGATTAGAAATTATATATTTATCTATATTATATTAAAGAATAGTAGATTATAATGATATTAAAAAAATTATAAGTTAATGAAAAGCCACATAAAACGTAATAAGACTATAATAGATTAAAAATTAGCAAAATTATTAAAAAATTATTATTAGAAATGAAAGGGAAAGGCTATTTGAATTTGAAATTAGAAATTTGTTAAAACTACGATTAGAATGTCCAAACTATGGATAATATCACGAAATTGAAGTCTTATTTATGAAAAAATATTAAAATAGAAAATAAATTTCTAATATAGGTAATTTTACTAATAAAAATTAAAGATTAAATTTGTATTAAATCTAAAAAAGAAAGAAACTTTATGTAAGAAATAAAATGATAATGAAAATATTACTAAATATTAACATATAATGTGTTCAAACAACAAAGAAAATATTTTTCTATGATTAATATCTGAATGGAGTGCAGTTAGTTTAAGTTTGAATATATAGTATAATATTTTAAAAATGCGGTCCAATTTAGAAAATAGAATTTAGAAAATAGAATGATAAGAATTATTTGAATTTGAGATGAGATTTTTTTTATTTCATAAGTTTTTATTTTTTAAAATATTATGTAAAGAAATAAAATGACAATAAACATATTACTACATATATATAATATGTTCAAACAATTAAGAAATTATTTTTCTATGATTAAAATAAAATTTTAATAATATAAATAACTTTCTAATATAGGTAATTTTACTAATGAAAATTAAAAATTAAATTTGTATCTTAAAGTTAAAAAAAAATAACTGCATCTAATACAAAAATAGTTATAAGAGAACTCAATATATTTGTAACATAATCATCAAATATATGTATTAATATTTTAGACTAATTCAATTTTACAATTTAAAATAAAATATGATATTATTCTGGTTAAAGGTAAAAAATTAATATAAAAATAATTAAAATTTATAGTAGGGAAGAGAATGTAGTAAAACAATAGAGATAGTGTGAGGATACTTATACATTAAATTAATTTAAAAATAAATAAATTAAAAAATTTAATTATATTTAAAAATATTACAATAAGTTTAAATGATTAAAAAAATTGAATGCATAAAAATATACCAAATTTCAAGAATAAAATATTTATAGTTATTAAAGACTATTAAAAGAATAATAAGAAAGATATTAATTAAGATAATAAAAAATTATATGATAGTAAAATAATTTTAAATAATAAATAATACAATAACTATAAGAAAAAATAAAAAAAAAATTTGCATAAAAATAATGTGATGAATAAGACATATTTAACTTTTAGATAAAAACAAAGTGATAGTAAGAAGTTTGTTAAAATAATATGATCTAATGTGCTCAAACAAGACAGATCGCAACATGATATGTTTAGTATTCTTTGATACTGACAGCAAAACGAAGTGCAAGTACTAAAATCAAGTAGTTAGGTTGCTACAAATAAAAAACAAAATAGGTTGTGCACTACGAGATTTGAACAATAATTTCATATCCTACTTCATAATTAATATCTAATGTTATATAATTTTTATCTGAGAGGTTTATATTTTAAGGTTATTTGCACATGATTCAAATAACCAACATCACAGTTTAACATGATTTGTGTCCGCGCATCGCGCGGGTACTAATACTAGTTACATTTTAATGATTGTATTTTTACGTGCGTTTGAGCTTAAATGATAGTGAATTACACTTAATACGTATTTTATTTAAAGCTATTTTCCTTTAATTTGATCTATACACGTTTGCAAGTTTTCAAACTGAATCATCACGAGAGCTCTATTTCCAAGCTTCTATCTTTTATTAATTTATAAATAATCTTTCTTAAACTCATATTATACATAAATAAGTTTAAAATAAATATATGAACCATAATCATGTAAAACTAATAAGAACCCACTTTTCTCTTAATACCTATAAATCTGAATAATTAAAGCTAATATAAATCTTTCCTTATTTAAATTATTTCACAAATCATAAAATATAAGAGATTAAAAATGAAATAAAATATTGCATTATATAAACTCTTCCGTAAATAAACTATATCACACAATTCTAATTAATTTCATTATACTTTTCCTAATAAAGGATTTTGAAATGGGAATGTGAATGCTACATTTAACTGCACCCGTAAATTTCCCTCACTATTTAACCATGAATCATTATTTTACATAACATATGTAAGAATAATTAGTATGAATCCGCTAACAACGATATGTTTTCAGATCTTCAAATTCATGTTTGGAGGAAGTAATGGTTTTCTATATTTTTTTCTCGTGTAATATACGAGCTTCAAGTTATTTGAACTTAGATATAATTAGTACAAAAATCACCAAGAATATGTTCAGCAACCGCACGAATAATAAACCAAGAATATTCAAGCATATTTGATCATAAGAATAAAAATTAAATTAAATATTTACTACATATACTTACAAAATATATGTCCGAATTAGAATATATTATAAATGTTAATATATTTTAGGGAGCACTAAATATATGGCTACATAGACGGATTGCGCTGTGAGAATATAAATTTGTATACCTAACTTACATCATGAAATAGCTAGCTAGCTAGAAAGCTACCAAAGTAACCTAATTATTAGATTTCATTGACTACACAAATAAACTTATTATAAATTTAATCACCAAAGTAGAATTTCATTTACTTATATGACTTGTTTTAAATTCTTGTATGAGTTATCCAACTTTCATCGTCCTCATTAATTAAGACTGCGAGCCATCAATTTCTTTGGCTTCAGAATCAAATCAAGACTGTGAAAATAGAAGAGAGAACCGTTGGAATTGATCCAAACTCTTAAACATGATTAATATTTATTATTCTTGAATTATAATTATTTTTTTATTTTATAACACAAATACCTTTTTTGAATATTTATGTTATTTTTCATGAGTTTGTTCTCATTAGTATGGGTATACGCGCTACGCGCATACACTAAGACTAGTCCATTAAAAATGAGTTGGGTAATGAACTTTTTTAAAAACGGGTCGAAATGGATAATCAATGGATAACTAATGTGTTTAACGTTTACATTTGTAAAGCTCAAATTGGGGATTCCTCAAGTTTAGGAGACTAGGAATTCTCCCATAAGTGATCATATTCAATAAGCCATGAATAATATGGATATTCATATGATCCGCTGGATAACCCTTTTTTTATCCGTCTCAGATACGGGTCGGGTCGGATAATTAATCCGTTTTTTGAATTATCCGTTTTCAACCCGCTCATATCTGACCCAACCCGCCCGTTTGCCACCCCTACCTACGACTAAGAAATTATTATCAACTATTCATAAACCCTTTTTTCCGCAACCAACTATCCATTGCTATACATATACGTATACAAAAAATATATACTGAGTTTTATGAATCATCAAATTTTTATCGGATAAATTGACAATAAAATTTAGTTGTTTCGCTTATGGTAGGTGTTACAGGGTCAATTTATTTTGTTTTGACACTGCACGGCAGTCACACAACAATGACTCAGTCCTCTTCTTTCTCCCTCACGTTTTTGGCTTAACACTTAGATTATGACAGCATAAAGAAATTAGACAAGGCACACAGCTTACAGGAATTTCTTTCCAACTTTGTATTAACTCATGCTACAAAGAAACACATAAAAACAACCTTACAAAAAGGAGTCAAAGGCAGCCAACACTCTACCTTAACAATTTGCCTAGCCTAATAATATATAGGCAACGTTTTTGGCTCCAGATTTATCTAAAACCTAGTAGTTGACATCTCCTACTGCAAAAGATTTTAAATTTCAAATTTCAAACAAGACAACTTCCCATAGCCCCACATAGCCACAATACTAAAAAACAGTAAACTGCTTCAAGTGGCCAACTACCCTATATGTGCACGGGCACAGCCTTCGAATTTTGGCGCCAAAAGCCAACTCTGTTATGTCGTCGCGCCAAGCCCTCGTGCATCATGCTTTTGCGTGCATGTCTGTCATTACCGCTTGTCCAGCTCACCCGTGACACTGCCTTGCCCGTGCCCATTTGCCTTGCCACGCCCTGCCTTAGCTTGCCTTAGTTTTTCCAGCCTTTGCTATGCTTCTGTTGCCCGTTGTCTTTGCCTTGTCATGGCCACACCAATGTCATGCCTTGGCACCTTAGCCACAAGCCATCGTGCCATAGTCCATGCCCATCGACACCTGCCCATGTCGAACAACTTTGTCAATATGATGCCACAATCATCATAGGGTCGTGCCGAGGTCCATCATGTAAATCCCTCATCACGCCCCTGCCATGTTCGATCAATCAAGCCGAGGGGCTAACAAACTTCCCCCACCAGATGAGCTCGTCGCCCTCGACGAGACAGAATCCAGATACGCCTTGATTTGATCCTGAAATTGCCATAGAGATGGTCCTTTCTCCCAAATAGCATCACATTCCTGCTTTCCCGTCCACTGAACCAGGAACTCTGTTTGCCTATTATTCTTGCTTTGACATAGCGTACGGTGATCCAAAATCTTCTCAATAATATCCTCAAATTTCTTGCATTTTACTGGAGGAGCTCGCTGTGGCACCGCCCTTGTCGGATCTTCAGCATCTTTATGGAACCGTTTCAGGAAGCTTACATGAAATGTTGGGTGAATTTTGAGACGTTCCGGTAGATTCAGCCGATAAGCCACTTCACCCACCTTTTTTACTACTTCAATTAGGTTGTCATACTTTGTAATCATCCCACGATGATGCATCTTGCTACTGATTTTTTTATAAATTTGTGTAGTAAACTTCAAGAATATCTTGTCACCAACATTGAACTCCAAAGGTCACCTATTTCTGTCGATGTTCCTTTTCATTCTTTTAGCTGATTTTCTCAAGTTGTCTCGCGTCTCAGCCAGTAATTCATGGTTGTCGCGAGCATATCTATAAGCAGCAGGACATTTTCCCCCTGATTTCATCTAAACAACTTCAGCGGTGTGTCAGGTTGTCTCCCCAACACTATCTCAAAAGGACTCATTTCAGTTGCCGAAGACCTGTGCAAGTTGTAACAAAACTGTGCACTACCTAGTAACTCAATCCAATTCCTCTTATTAGCAGTCATATAATGTCTGAAGTATTCTTCAAGCAGATGATTGATACGCTCGGTCTGCCCATCGGTTTGTGGGTGATTTGAATCAGTCCCCAAGAATTTGAACACAACACTCCAAACCCGGCGTGTAAATCTCGCATCCCGGTCACTCACAATATTCCTTGGAACCCCAAATTGTTTCACAACATACTTGTAGAATAATTCAACAGCTACTTTAGAAGAACAAACAGTTGGAGCAGCAAAACAAAATTCATACTTTGAGAATCTGTCTACCACCACCATAATTGATGCTTTGCCATCAACTTTTGGAAGCCTGCTGATAAGTCCATAGAAACATAAGCCCATGGACACTCCGAAATCGGTAGAGGTTGTAGCAAACCATCTTCCTTCTTCCGTTCAGTCTTGTCAAGTTGACAAACTAGGCAAGTTTTCACATAGGCCTCAACATCATCTTCCATATTTGGCCAAAAGTAATTTCGAGACAGTAACGCCAACATCATTTCAACACTCGGGTGACTAGCATACGGAGTATCATGTGGTTCCTTTATAAGAGAGCGATGCAATCCAGCACTTTGAGGAACCACAACTCCCCCCCCCTCTTGAAGTGCAGCAGATCGTCCAAGATCCAATACCGCTTAATTGTCCCGTCTTTCACTTGATCCATCAATTCACATACAATGCACCGTTCACAACACATAGCTTGATTGTATCCAAAAAATCAGATTCAATCGAGTAAGTGCATAAGTTGCAGCAAATACCTCTTTGCGACTAAGTGCATCAACAACCTGATTTTGTTTTCCAGGCTTTTGCACCTAAACAAAGTCATATTCGACCAAGAATTCTTGCTACCAGGCCTGCTTCAGACTCAATTTCTATTGAGTCTTGAAGTATGTATTAGCCAGATTGCCCGTTCACACCACAGACTTTATTCCTAACAAGTAGACTCTCTAAACTTGAAGGTAATGAATTATTGCAACCATCTCTTTCTCATGTGCAGAATAGCTTTTCTCCACAATGTTCACCTTTCTGCTTTCAAATAAAACCAGTAGATCCTCTTGGACCAATACACCGCCAACAGCATAACCCAAAGCATCAATGTGTACTTCAAATAGAAAATCAAAATTTGGCAGCTTCTAGATTGGTTCGGACGCAATGGCCTTCTTCAATGCATTGAAAGCCTTGTCACACAAATTCGACCAAACCCATTTGACGTTTTTTTAGCAAATCCGTCAAAGGAACATCCCTTTTTGAAGAGCTTGCAATGAACTTCCGGTAATAATCCGCCAAACCCAAAAAATGATCTAATTTCCTTTACCCTATTTGGTGCTTGCCAATCAACTATTTCTTGCACCTTCTTTGGGTCCATCCGAACTTGGTTTTCACTAACCAAATGGCCTAGAAACTTTATTTCGCGACTTGAAAATTCACACTTTTCCATATTGACATAGAGTTGATAGGCTCTATGTCTTTCCAACGCCTTCCTTAAGTGGGACAAATAATATTCAAGGGTCTGGCTATAGATGACTATGTCGCATAAGTAAACAACTACAAAGCCATCAAGATACTCGTAAAGAACATTGTTCATTAAATTATAGAAAGTTGTCGGGGTATTGGTTAGCACAAACGGCATTACAAGAAATTCAAAGCTACCATATCTAGTTACACAAGTGGTCTTAGGGGCATCCCCCTCGGCTATCCTAACCTTCCAATAGCCTGAACTTAGGTCTAACTTAGTAAAATAACTAGCCTTCGAAAGCCTGTCCAACAGACCTTGAATCAAAATGACCGGATACTTATTTTTTACCATCACCTTCTTCAGCGCCCTATAGTTAACACATATTTGCAGTGTACCATCCTATTTTTTCTGGAACAAAATAGGGGCACCGTATGGAGCCTTCGATGGTTGAATCAACCCAACATCAAGCAACAGAAAATTGCTTCCTTAGTTCAGTCAGTCCCATAGGCGACATGCGGTAAGGAGGCCGCACAGGCGGCAGTGATCTAGGAATAAGTTCAACACTGTGATCAATCTCCCTCCTCGGTGGTAACTGATCGCAGCCAACTCAACGCTACACTAAGTTAGGAAGAGCGGGTCGCAATAGCTTTTACCCAATATGAGGGTCGGCATCGATTTCCTCAGGGAGCTAGTAGTGGAGTTGGATTGTTTGTCTAGCCTAGAGATGTGTTTGTACTCCTAATGTCACTTCAAACATTTTTATGTTTTCGAATTATAACTATTTTTATAAAACTATTGATTAACACTAAATTATGCTACGAGAATATTGCTAAGTTGTATCTAATGGGAAGAAGGGCACTAGGGTCATGACACTACCTAGGTGGCTAATTGACGGGTAGATGTTACTAAGGTTCGATTGACATAATTGGGGCTTATGCTATAACAGTTGCACAATTTTACCCATTCTCACACCTCTCGGTAGAGAGAGTGATTTTGCCTAATTGACTCTCTCGAGACTAAATGGGTAGGCAAATTAGACCAAGCAACTAGGATTCAAGTAGGGTAATTACTCTCTCGAGGTTTAACCCGTTAATTGGGACTATCATTTCTTATGAGTCCATCCCAATTCCTTGTTGGGTTAATTTTGGGGTCATAGACTCTCTTTCTCAAGAAGAATTAAACCCACAAGGCTTGAATCAGTATTTGCAACCACCAATTCTAGATTAAAACATAAAACCAACCTAAATAGCAAACGCCCATAGTCAATCTCACACTAGATGGAAACATCCATTAATTTTCCACACTAGAGTTTAGCCACAACCCTAACTAATGGGTTTAGCTACTCATGCTAGATAAAGAAATTGAAGAAATAGATGAAGAACTAAGAATATTAATTAATTGCTAAAATTAATCTACAAGAATCTGTTGTAAATGTAAAGCAAAATTGCCAAAAATGGCTACAAAAGTCGGTCTCACAAGCCCAGCTATCAACTGATATATCTGAATACCTAAAAAATGTTAAAATGTTCTATTTATACTAGGCTAGAAAAACTGGACAAAAATACCCCTACAGGGTCAGTGCGGGCCGCATTAAATGGACCACGGCCGCACTGGGCTCACTTTTGCTTCTCTAAATTTGGGCTCCGCGGACCGCGTAAAATGGACCGCGACCGCGGAGGGAGCTGGTGCGGTCCGCGCACTCACGACCGCGGACCGCATGGAACTGGCTTTGAAAACTTCATTTCTCTGAATCTCATGACCGCGGACTGCACAAAAGAGTAGTGCGGCCGCGGAGCCTTCACCGCGGACCGCGAGATGTGTACCGCGGCCGCGCTTCTTCTAGCCTGAATCACCAACTCTATGAACCACCTAGTGTGGCAGCATTCCATTTTGTGCGGTCCGCACTAGGCCTTCTTTTCTTAAATTCCTTGGTCTTTGATACTTGAGCAGGTTTCACTCTTTTGTTTAGCCAATCTTTGACAGTTTGTCACTTTGTCGATCAAACATGCAATCAAGCACAACTTGTAAGCCTTTTAGGACTATTTTATAACAATATATGATCAAAACATAGGCAAATAGGGGCATAAAACATGTTAAAATCCTAACTTATCAACTCCCCCAAACTTAAACCTTTGCTTGTCCTCAAGCAAACAAAATAAGACTCACCCCTTAAAGGAAAATCCAAGTAATTCCAGTTGTCCTAAGGTAACCTCAACAAGCATCAATTGGGACTAACAATTGCCCTTAATACAACAACAACAACAACAACAACAACAACCCAGGAAAATCCCACAAGTGGGGTCTGGGGAGGGTAGTATGTACGCAGACCTTACCCCTACCTTAAAGGGGTAGAGAGGCTGTTTCAATTGCCCTCAATACGAATGGATCATTAACAAAACTTAAACTTTGAAAAACTATGGATCAAGTGTGACACATGAGCATCAAGAATTGATTCAGTACATCAAAGAACTCTCTCAATTACTTTGGTCGTTGTGGAACCCAAACTCACACGTCCTCAACTCTCCCTAAGCAAACCTCACCTTTTAGAGTACAAGCACACAAACCAAGGTTAAAAGGAATTCACTCGTCTCTCTCAAGGAAAGGTCACAAGTCCGGGTCTAAGTACTGTATGCTTGACCTTCATGTAAGTATCCACTACCCTTTTGGTTCAGGGTAGGAAAAGTTGTTGGTCTATATGAGTTTCATCTTCCCTTAAGCACTTCTTTTGATTCATTTTGGCACAATTTTCTTTGACTCTTTGAGTATTTCACTTCTTTTCAAGGGGTTAGAGAGACACATTGTCACTCTTTCTTATGCAATTCAAAGTATTTCTCCTTTTTCTACTTTTTTCACACCTTTTTCATTCTTGTTTTTCTTGAATCCCGTTTTATTCTTTGCACATTGGGCTTTCTTTTTTTCTTTTTCTTTTCTTTTTTTTCACCGCATTCCTTTCCTTTTTGCTTTTGTAGCTTTTACCACTTTTGTTTCCTTTCTTGTCTCCCCCCCCCAAACTTAGATTTTTGCCATTACTTAAGGGACGATTTGGGTGCCAAGAGGGGTTATAATTTAGAACGGGTATAGGCTTGTAGCATTGGTTCTTGAAAGAAAAAGGTTTAAGGCTCAAAAAGGGTTAGCTAGGGATTATATCATTGGTAGGGTATGGAGTTGTTCGACTATTATTTGGATCAAGGAGAGCCTATAATCACTTCTCAAGTCGAATTTCACTCAAAATTTTGCCTCAACAAACATTCAGGGCAAGTTCTAGACCATTGGCTCGGGACTTGGACTCACAATTTGATTTCTCACCACACACACTCAAGGATTGCTAAAGACATAAGAGTCGGGGTCCCACACCAACCTTAGACACGATTGAGGACATAATAGTCCCGAAAGACCACATGATGTTTGTTTGGTCAAAACAAGAGTCTCAAGGTCACTACTTTCACCATCCTAAACACAACCACTTGTCTTTGACCATGGGATCAAAGGCAAATGTGTTAGGCCCAAGTGAAGCTTTGCTTGAGGTACCCTTAACTATAAACTACTAAAAACAAAAGAAAAATAAAAAACGGACTCAAACCCTTAAGAAAGTTATCACGCCATCCATCATCGGGAAGAGCCACCCGGTTCGTATAATACTCCACCCTTGGAAAGAACCGTGACATTAAGAAAATCAAGGCCTTATTGAAAGCACCAAACCCGAAACAAAAAGGCTGCGAGCCTATCTACTAACTAAGAATGAAAAATTTGTACGAAAATAGAAAATAGAATGAATATTTACAATCGGGGATTAGAATATACAACGGGGGATGAATATATATACAAGAATGTAACTTTACATACAGACCAAAGAGAAGATAAAAAGTGCGATAAAAGTAACTAAATGTTAAGTTATATACAGACCAAATAAAAAAATCAACAGAAATATAAACTAAGTCAACTAATATATACAATCATTCGGATAAAAAGATAAAAAAGTAGGGCGCACCCCCACAAATAAAAGTTGGGATTGTCCCCAATGCCAACTAAACAAATAAGCAATCAAAAATCAAGAGGAAATGATATAGGAGCTCCCTAAGCCTCGTCTGTATACATGGGAACATGAGTGGTCCCCGGGTCCTCTGTATGTACGGGAACCTCAAACTGGTTCCCGGTCTCCTGCTTCTCAACTGCTGGGACTGGGTCCTGGACCTGGACGGGCTGAATATCTGGAGAAACCTGTGGCTGACTGGAGGAGACCTCCTGTGGGTCTGCCAACCGGATGACCGCCTCGTCTGCACTAGGGAGCTTCCTCTTCTTCCTAGGAAGCCTCTGAGTCTGCTCCTGCTGTGGCTCTGCTACTGGTGCTACTGATGGGTCCTCAAATAGCAAGTCTAAAGGCAGTTGGTCTGCCATTAGTTTGTCAACATCCTCTCTCAGTGCCTTCACAGACTCCTTGGAAGCCCGTGTTTTGTGTAGCTTCTTGTGTTCCCTAGTAATCTCCCTAAGGGCCTTGCCATGTGAATCCACTGCCTTAGCCAAGGCAGCCTGAGAATCGAGGATCTTTTGCTGGTTGGCAAGAATCTCCTTAAGTGCATCCTCGATAGGCTAGGGCACCTGCATTGGCTGTGGTGCCAACTGAGCCGCAATGGTAGAAGTCAAAGGGGAGAACTTGGATGAAGCAGTCAGCATCCAGTTGTTCAAGCTATGAAGTGTCTGGCTCAGTTGGTGGGCTGTGATATGATGGGCCCGGGAAGATGGAATCCCCGGGCCAGCTGAAGTAGAGAGACCAATAGTAGTGGAAAGTCCGGGAGGCATGTCAGCAACTGTGGAAGTAGGCTCAGTGGAGGGCTCTACCACAACCGGCTCTTCAGACTGGCCGGTTGGGGCAGAAGTAGACGGCTTGTAATTTTTGTTCTTGGGGTTGTCTGATCCTTTCAAACTGTACCAGGAGAACGGAGCCACAGGTTTAACCTTGGCGTCAAACGCTCTTTTCTCCACCTCCAAGTCCCGAAAATACATAGTGAGGGTGCTGGGAAAAGGGTAGTTCCGGTCATGCTCAACCCCCACTGCAGAAATGATGTGGGACATCACATTGCCCACATTGATAGGATATCTCGCCATAATAGAAGCAACAAGAATGGCCTGGGCAAGTGGAATAGTCTGATCATGGGTAGTGGGGTCGAGCCGACTGCACACGAAAGTCAACCACCCTCTAGCCCCAAAGTTGAAAGTTCTCCGAAGTATTTTGGCCCCTGTTTGTCGCCACTCTAGAACCGTAACTGGGATTGCCAGGTATGAAGCTAACCACGGACGAACCTCCTCACCTATTGCTAACTTTTCATTGTAAAGGGACTCATCTTAATCATTGAACCTCAAGTATTCATTCAGTGCCTTCTCGGTAAATACCACATTTTTGTTTCTCACTTTGGTCACCTTAGTGCCCTTCAAGATGTGGGCCACATTGCTATAGAACTCCTTGAACATATACTCATTCGCCTTCACACAATTGTCTTTAAAGAACTCCCAACCCACTCGAGCCTGAAACTGTCTATGCACATTGGGGTGTAGGGGTAGAAGGTCTTTGCCAATGAAGCTCCTCTCAAGAATCAACTTCCATGACGGCCACCATTCTTTAAACTTGTGGAACGCCACTTGGCTGACGAATATATCTTCCTAAATAGCGGGATTCCTAGTCCGGTTAACCCCCCAACTTGAGGCACACCACCCCCAGGTAACTCCCTATCTCCCTCATCACCCTTAGCACCTTCTCCAGATAGTGACATTGTGGGAGAGGTAGAGTATTCATCCCCACTACCTGCTGCTAAGCCCTCAGACGACCCAGAAGAAATGTTGATTGAGGCTCGAGCAATGGGGGAAGATGGATGAGTGTCTTTGTGTATGGCGTTTTCTGGATACGGGATGTAAAGAGGGACTGAATCTGAAGAGATCTCCAGTGATGGCTCATACTCATTCCCCGAGTTGTCATTGGCTCTATCAGCTGCTTTGATTGCTTTACTCATTTCTTTTATGTTTTTTCTAGCCTGGGGAGTACGTTTTACCATCCTTTGCTTCCCTCTCTAGGAGGAATTACCTCGCCTGGGTTGTTTACCACCTCCACCTCGTTGTTTGACCATTATCTGCAAACATACACATCTAACATGGTTAGTATCAGCACAGGCAGTGAAACAAGTGTTGAAATTGAACTGCAGACATTAGATTACATGTTGTAGAAACAGTTACAGAACAGAGCACCGTGTCCCGCACAAACAGGAGTGCGGCCGTAGTGGGAGCACCGCGCAAAGGCATTCGTGGTCCGCATGGGGATAAGACCCCTGAAAATATCTCTCTGAATCTCCTCACCGCGGCCCGCACAAACAGTAGTGCGTCCGATTCAGGGCACTGCGGACCGCACAAAGCGACCGCGATCCGCACTGAGGTAAGGAATGTAACACCACCTCTCTAAATCCAATCACCGCAGCCCGCACAAAGTAGCACCGCGGCCGCGGTGGCCCAGCGCGGACCACATAAAGTGCAATGTGGCCGCGCTGGGCATAGGTTTACTTTCAGTCACTCGGGCACCACGGTCCACGCAAAATGGTAATGCGGACCGTGTTAGGGCACCGCGGACCGCACAAAAGCGATCGCGGGTCGCGGAGAGTGTTTTTCAGAGGCATTAAGTTAGGGCTTAAATTTTTTTTGCTATTTGTTTTCAAGTTTTCCACCTAACTTGTCACTACTCCTTTTACCCAGTTCACAAAGGTCTCTAAACACACAATATCCAACCATTACACATTTATTGGCTAACAAATGAAATAAAAATGGGAAGAAGAAGAGACTCTAGCTACTGGGCATGAAAAACAAAACGAAATTATAATATAAAACAAAGAAAGATGATGAAATGTTACCAGATTGTGATGTTGAGATACAATTAATCAGGTTAAGCAAGAATTACTATCAGAAGAGAGAGTGAATAATAGTTTTTAGGGGTCTGAGTGTAAAAAGTTCGAAAAGGGTAAATAGTGACCCATGGGTTCTATTTATAGAAAAATAGTGGGACCCAGACTTACCTACCAGCGCGGCCGCACAAAATCGACCGCGGACCTCACTGGGTTTGTTCAAATGAAGCTTGAGTAGGCAACCTCCGTGAAACGCACAAAACAGACCACGGCCATGGAGGTCCACTGCGGACCGCACTAAATGGAATGCGGCCGCGGTGGCAAACTTCAGAGAGCACCACTTTTCACCATCACCAGTGCAGACCACACAAAAGCAACCGCGGTCGCACTGGCAATCTTCAGAGGTTGTTCACTTTTTTTTCAAACTATTTTACACTGCATAAACTCAATCCCTGCAACATCTCACAATCAGTTAGCTCAAAAACCAAACCTACACTACCAAGAAAACACAGAAAACAACAAAAAGAAAAAGACATGGGTTGCCTCTCAAGCAGCGCCTGATTTAACGTCGCGGCACGACGCATGTTACCAACACATCACTTTAGATGGAGAAGTGCCACCACGTGTCCATCATCAAATTTCCTAAGATAATGCTTGACCCGATGTCCATTGACTCTAAATACTTCACCATTCTTGTTCCTAAGATCAAGAGCACCAAATGGGGTCACGAACACAACTTCAAACGGCCCACTCCACTTTGACTTGAGCTTACCCGGAAATAGACATAACCGGGAATTAAACAAGAGAACCATATCTCCAACCTTGAACTCCTTACCCCGAGCATATTTGTCGTGAAGGTACTTCATTTTGTCCTTGTACAAGGATGAGCTGGAGTAGGCATGGAATCTAAACTCATCAAGCTCATTAAGTTGTTCAACCCGCAGATTTGCCGCAACATCCCATTCTAAGTTCAACTTCCTCAAAGCCCACATGGCCTTGTGCTCTAATTCCATAGGAAGATGACAAACTTTTCCAAACACCAACCTATACGATGACATACCAATTGGAGTTTTGTAAGCCGTTCGATAAGCCCAAAGAGCGTCATCCAACTTTTTCAACCAATCGGTCCTATTAGCATTGATAGTTTTAGACAAGATACTCTTAATTTCTCTATTGGAGACTTCCACTTGGTCACTAGCTTGAGGATGATAGGGGGTCGAAACCTTATTATTGACACCGTACTTAGAAAGTAATGTGTCGAAAGCCTTGTTGCAAAAGTGAGACCCCCCATTACTAATGATAGCACGAGGAGTGCCAAACCTTGTGAAGATACTCTTTTTCAAAAATGCCACAACATTCCGGGCTTCATTGTTGGGCAAAGCCACGACTTCAACCCATTTTGAGACATAGTCCACCGCCACGAGAATGTAAGTGTTCCCATAAGAGCTCACAAAAAGACCCATGAAATCTATGCCCCAAACATCAAAAATATCCACTTCGAGAATTGTATTGAGGGGCATCTCATCCCTTTTTGAAATTCCGCCGGCTCTTTGGCGCTCATCATATCTCTTTACCAAATCACCCGCATTTTTGAACAAGGTGGGCCAATAATATCCGCAACTAAGCACTTTAAAAGCCATTCTCGCCCCGCCATGATGGCCACCATAGGGTGAAGAATGGCAGGCCTCTAGGATACTTAATTGTTCTTCCTCCGGGACACATATACGAATCACACCATCCGTGCAAATCTTGAACAAGTACGGCTCATCCCAATAGAAATCCAAACTATCCCTCTTGAGCTTTTTCTTTTGGTTAGAAGAGAGCTCACACGGGATTATTCCGGTCACAAGGTAATTGGCAACATCGGCAAACCATGGCATATCTTTCATTGAAACCGCAAGGAGTTGTTCATAGGGAAATGAATCATTGATCTCAAGGCTGTCACAACGCCTCCCCTCCTCCTCCAAATGGGACAAGTGGTCCGCCACTTGATTCTCACTACCCTTCCGGTCAACAATTTCTAAATCAAACTCTTGAAGAAGTAATACCCATCTCATCAATCTCACCTTGGAGTCTTTCTTGGTCATCAAATGCCTAAGGGCGGCGTGATCGGTGTGCACTATAACTTTGGCCCCCACAAGGTAAGGTCGAAACTTTTCCATAGCAAACACAATATCCAACAATTCTTTCTCGATGACTGTATAGTTTCTTTGAGCCTCATACATGGGTTTGCTTGCGTAGTACACCTGATGAAACATCTTGTTGATTCTTTGGCCCAAAACAGCCTCAACCGCAACGTCACTAGCATCACACATGAGCTCAAAAGGCAAGCTCCAATTTGGTGAGCTTGAGAAGCTTGAATGATTGCATACAACTCTCATCGAACAAGAACTTTTCATCTTTCTCTAGAAACTTGCACAACGGATGTACCACTTTAGAAAAATCCTTTATGAACCTCCGGTAGAAACCCGCGTGCCCAAGGAAACTCCTCGCCCCTTTGACAGAAGTAGGGGAGGGAGCCTCAAAATAACCTTAATCTTGTCCTTATCAACTTCAATTCCTCGCTTCGAGATCTTGTGACCCAGCACTATACCTCCTTCTACCATAAAATGGCACTTTTCCCAATTGAGAAAAAGGTTGGTGTCTTCACATCGGGCCAACACTCTATCCAAGTTTACCAAGCACTCCTCAAAAGAATCCCCAACCACGCTAAAATCATCCATGAAGACCTCCAAGATATCCTCCTCCATGTCGGTAAAAATAGCCATCATGCAATGTTGGAAGGTCGCCGGAGCATTACACAATCCAAATGGCATTCTAGAGAAGGCGAATGTGCCATAAGGACATGTAAAGGTGGTCTTCTCTTGGTCCTCCGGGGCAACTAGAATTTGATTGTACCCCGATTAACCATCCATAAAGCAATAGAAAACCCGGCTCGCAAGACGATCAAGCATTTGGTCAAGGAATGGCAATGGGAAGTGATCTTTTCTAGTCACCTTGTTCAGCTTCCGGTAATCCATACAAACTCTCCACTCGGTGACCGTTCTAGTGGGAATGAGCTCATTGTTATCATTGGTCACCACGGTCATACCACCCTTCTTTAGAACACACTGCACCGGAGAAGTCCACGAACTGTCAGAAATAGGATAAACTACCCCAGCATCTAGCCACTTGATAACATCTTTCTTCACCACATCTTACATCGCCTCATTTAATCTTCTTTGATGCTCCAAGGAAGGCTTTGCATCCTCCTCCAAGATGATTTTGTGCATGCAAAATGCGTGGCTTATTCCCCGAATATCAGCTAGAGTCCATCCGATTGCCCTTTTCCACTTTTGAAGAACCGCCAAGGTGGCCTCAACCTGCATGTTAGTAAGGCAAAAAGAAAGAATAACAGGTAAAGTAGAATTTGAACCCAAGAATTCATACCTGAGGTGTTGAGGAAGTAGCTTCAACTCCAACACCGGTGGCTCCTCAATTGACGGCTTTCTTGGTGGAGTTTTACGGTTTTCAAGATCCAAAGATAGCCATCTAGGCTCATAAGAATATGGACCCATACCATGCAATGCATTCACGCACTCCACTCTACTAGCATCATCATTGACATCCATATTAAGAAGCATGACCTCAAGGGGTTCTTCGACATGGATCATGGAACTTGTGTCATCCACTATCACAGCGGTGACAATGTCCAAAAATGAACACACCTCCGTGCTATTGGGTTGTCTCATTGATTTGAAAACATGGAATACCACCTTCTCATCCCCCACTCGAAAAGTCAACTCACCTGCTTCAACATTAACCAATGTCTTCCCCGTAGCTAGGAAAGGTCTATCAAGAATAATCGACACTTCAAAGTCCATCTCACAATCCAATATGACAAAGTCGGCCGACAATATAAACTTATGCACTCGAACAAGTACATCATCGATTATGCCCAAAGGTCGCTTCATCGATCGATCCGCCATTTGAAGTCTCATTGAGATAGGTCGAGGTTGTCCAATTCCCAAAGTCTTGAAGACTGAGTACGACATCAAATTTATGCTAGCCCCCAAGTCACAAAGGGCCTTGGCAAAATCCGCACTTCCGATAGTACAAGGGATAGTAAAGGCTCCGGGGTCCTCAAGCTTGAGTGCCATTGAATGCACTATGGCACTCACTTGATGAGTCACTTTAATTGTTTCGCACTCCATCGACCTTTCTTTGTTACCAAATCTTTCATGAACTTAGCGTACCCCGGCATTTGCTCAAGTGCCTCCACCAAAGGCACATTGATTGTGAGGCTCTTCATCATGTCAATGAACTTTTTGAATTTATTGTCACTCTTTTGCTTTGCTAACCGTTGAGGATAAGGTGGAGGTGGCCTAGGCAAAGGTGCCTTGGCCTTTTGTACAACCGGCTCGGGCATGGCAATCACGTGTTCCCTAGACGGGTTTACGACATCTTGAGTCTCTACCTCGGCTTCATCATCAATATCAATCCGCACATCATTGTTCACATTTTGATTAACCATATCATCAACAGTCAAAGGTACATCATCATTCCGTAACTCGACATTTTCATCCATATCTTGCTTTTGCTTTGAGGCATTCACATCACTGCCTCTCCCACTTCTTGTTGTAACCGCCATCACATGAATATTATTCCCACCCTTCGGGTTCACCACCGTATCACTTGGTAGAGCATCCTTGGGATGAGTATTCAATGCTTGAGAGATTTGTCCTAATTGCACCTCCATGTTTCGGATAGATGTGTTATGAGAAGCTAATTGGGCATCAGAATCTTGGTTCTTTTTCATCATTTGCTCGAACATGCTTTTAATTCTCCCTATATCACTACCGGAAGAACTCGGACCTTGAGAAGGAAAAGGGGGGCGGATTGTTCGGTTGTTGGTACATGGGGGGCCTTTGAAAACCTTACCCCCGGTTGCCTTGGTTACCGCTATTGTTCCACCCTCCTTGATTGTTGTTGTTGCCCCAATTATTGTTATTACCATTCCAATTCCCTTGGTTGCTTTGATTACCCCAATTGTTGTTTTGGTTGTTATTATTCCAATTACCACCGCCTTGTTGTTGATTGTTGTTATTCCAATTACCTCCGCCTTGTTGTTGATTGCCCCAATTTCCTTGAGGATGTCATTGTTGATTCGAAGAGTTGCCTCTATTCCCTTGGTAGTTATTGACATATTGGACCTCTTCGCTTTGATCATCATAGCACTCATTTGAATAACCACCACCATCATTGTTGTTGTCATATTGTTCACAATTACCTTGAGGTTGTTGTCCTCTTTGCCTCATTTTTAACATAGAAACACCTTCTATTACATTGACTTGGCACGAGTTTTGGACTTTTTGCAATTGCACCTTTGCCAATTGATTCATAGTTGTTGTAAGCTCGGCAATAGCTTGGCCATGAACGTGAAATTTCTTGTGCAAATGGATGACCATGGGGTCACCTTGGGTCACATTTGCTTGGCTTTGCCATGCCGAAGAGGTGTCGGCCATTTCATCAAGTACATCACATGCCTCTTGGTAAGAAAGTTTCATAAAGTTCCCTCCGGCCAATTGGTTCACAATGCATTGATTCGTGGTGTTGATGCCCCGATAAAAGGTTTGTTGAATCATAGCCTCGGTCATGTCGTTATTAGGGCACTCTTTTACCATTGTTCTATATCTTTCCCATATCTCATGCAAAGGTTCTGTTGGCTCTTGCTTGAAAGCTAGAATTTCATCCCGAAGAGCCACCATATGACTTGGAGAAAAGAACTTGGCAATAAATTTATCCGCCAATTCATCCCATGTTGTAATAGAATAATTGGGGAGCCTTTCCAACCAATCCAATGCTTTACCCCGAAGAGAGAATGAGAAAAGCCTCAATATCAACGCATCCTCGGACACGTTTGTCTGCTTGCTACCCCAGCATGTATCCACGAACCCCTTCAAGTGCTTGTAGGCATTTTGATCGGAGGCGCCCGTGAAATACCCTCTTTGCTCGAGCAAGGTCAACATAACATTTGTGATTTGAAAATTCTCCGCCCGGATTCGGGGAGGAACAATAGCACTAGCATATCCTTGATTTGGTAAAACTCTGGGAGCCACTCTCGGTGGTGCCAGAGGAGGGTCTGGAATATTGTTGTTCTTAATTGCATTTACATTGGCATTTCGGCCTCTCCGTGGAACTTGAGGTAAGACCTCATCTTGGTCTAGATCCTCTACCTCCTTCCCCGCTATCACATTGCCGAGAGGGTCATTTGCATTAAGAGCCATTTGTACCTGATTGATCGACACAAACAAAATTAGTAAACAGGAAGGAAAGAGAAGCAAAACACAAAACTAAATAAACAGATAGTCAACACCATAAGCTCCCCGGCAACGGCGCCAAAAAGTGATCGTAGCCAACTCGACGCTACACTAAGGTAAGAAGAGCGGGTCGCAATAGCTTTTACCCGATATGAAGGTTGGGATCGATTTCCTCAGGGAGATAGTAATGGAGTTGGATTGTCTATCTATCCTAGAGATGTGTTTTACTCCTAATGTCACTTCAAATATTTTCGGGTTTTCAAATTATAACTATTTTTATAAAACTATTAATTAACTCTAAATTATGCTACGAGAATATTGCTAAGTTGTATCTAATGGGAAGAAGGGCACTAGGGTCGTAACACTACCTAGGTGGCTAATTGACGGGTAGATGTTACTAAGGTTCGATTGACATAATTAGGGCTTATGTTATAACCGTTGCACAATTTTACCCACTCTCACACCTCTCGGTAGAGAGAGTGATTTTGCCCAATTGACTCTCTTGAGACCAAATGGGTAGGCAAATTAGACCAAGCAACTAGGGTTCAAGTAGGGTAATTACTCTCTCGAGGTTTAGCCCGTTAATTGGGACTATCATTTCTCATGAGTCCATCCCAATTCCTTGTTGGGTTAATTTTGAGGTCATAGACTCTCTTTATCAAGAAGAATTAAACCCACAAGGCTTGAATCAGTGTTTGCAACCACCAATTCTAGATTAAAACATAAAACCAACCCAAATAGCAAACACCCATAGTCAATCTCACACTAGATGGCAACACCCATCAATTTTCCACACTAGGGTTGAGCCACAACCCTAGCTAATGGGTTTATCTACTCATGCTAGATAAAGAAATTGAAGAAATAGATGAAGAACTAAGCATATTAATTAATTGCTAAAATTAATATACAAGAATTTGTTGTAAATGTAAAGCAAAAGTGCCAAAAATGGCTACAAAAGTCGGTCTCACGAGCGCAGCTATCAACTGATATATCTGAATACCTAAAAAATGTTAAAATGTTCTATTTATACTAAGATGGAAAAACTGGACAAAAATACACATGCGGGGTCAGTGTGAGCCGCATTAAATGGACTGCGGCCGCACTGGGCTCACTTTTGCTTCTCTGAACTTAGGCTCCGCGGACCGCGTAAAATGGACTGCGACCGCAGAGGGAGCTGGTGCGGTACGCGCACTCACGACCGCGGACCACATGGCACCGACTTTGAAAACTTCATCTCTCTGAATCTCATAACCGCGGACCGCACAAAAGAGTAGTGCGGTCGCGGAGCCTTCACCGCAGACCGCGAGATGTGTACTGCGGCCGCTCTTCTTCTAGCCTAAATCACCAACTCTCTGAACCACCTAGTGCGGCCGCATTCCATTTTGTGCGGTCCGCACTAGGCCTTCTTTTCTTAAATTTCTTGGTCTTTGATACTTGAGCAGGTTTCACTCCTTTTTTTGAGCCAATCTTTGACAGTTCGTTACTTTATCGATCAAACCTGCAATCAAGCACAACTTGTAAGCCTTTTAGGACTATTTTATAACAATATATGATCAAAGAATAGGCAAGTAGGGGAATAAAATATGTTAAAATCTTAACTTATCAGTAACTCCCTTGGAAATTCTGGAGGCATCACATCTTTGAATTTCTTCAGCAAATCTCCAACACAATTCGGGTCCTCAATCTGCACATCTGGCTTGACTTTAATGAGTGTAGTGAGGTAAGTCTCCTCACCCTTCTTCAAGCCCTTCTCAAATACAATGGCAAAAATCAAAGAAGCAATCCTGGCGTTCTTTTTTTCATCCCCGTAGGGCCGAATACCTTTCACAAAGCCGGGGTTTTTCTCCTCCATGAACATAAGTCCATCTAAATGAGGAATTGGAGCGACTTTATTCTTCTTTAGAAAATCAATTCCCAACAGCACATTGAAGTCATCCAATGGCACAACAGTCATGTTGAACTTTCTAGACCAATGGCCCAATATCACCGAGACATCCAATGCCACTCCATAACCAGGTTGCGCCTTTGAGTTCACAGCCTTCATCTTCGTCAGACACTTTATCACTTGCAGTCTATACTCTTAAACAGTTCTACAGGTAACAAAGGTGTGCGTGGCTCCAGTATCAACCATTGTCATGACACTGTTATTTTTGATTTTCAGATCCACATACATTAGTGTGGAATAAGCATCAGCCAAATTATCCCCCGTAGCATTCACGTATGCAACTTATTCCTTGGCAGCATATTCTTCATCATTCGCCATAGTCACACAAGCCAAAGTGTCCAACAGCCGCAATGGATTCACATAGGCAGCAACTTCCAGTTCCTTTCCTTGTTTCTCCTCTTCAGCAAGAAGAGCATTAATCTTCCTTGATTTGGACAGTTTCGTGCATGATGTCCAGGTTTTTGACATGTCCAACAAACCTTTTCACCACCCATTAGCCTGTTTGTTTTTTATGAAGAAGCACCCATATTGCTCTTGCCTTTGTCATTTCCATCCTGCTCCCGATTGTCCTTCTTCCAATCTTTACCCTTCTCATTTTTCTTTGACTTAGAAGAAGAGGCAGGATCAGAAGTTAGACCTTTGAGTGAAAATCCACCAATGCATATGTTGCCATAATTGCATTAGGCAGATCTTTAACTTTCTGCCTACGAATTTCGTTTTGTGCCCCTCCTTGCATTCCAAAAATGAAATTGTGAAATTTATCCTCATCCGACATGTTTTGTATGTCTAGACACAAAGATGAAAAATCTTTCACATAGTCTCGAATGGAACCAGTCTGTCTCAACCGCTTCAAGTGATCCCTAGCAACCCAAGACGAGTTGTTAGGCAAGAACTTATCCCTCAGCGCGTCACGAAGTTTCTCCCAAGTGTCAACCTTGGGCCTGCCAGCACTTTCATCATCTGTATTTTTCATATGCCACCACAATATTGTATCTCCTCTAAAATAACGCACCTCATAGTCACTTTATCCTTCTCCAGGATGTGAGCAGTAGCGAAGTAATGCTCTAAGTCCCATAAGAAATTTTTCAGTTTCTTGGAGCCTCTCACGCCATCAAATACCTTTGGTTCTAGAATCTTAATTTTGGTGTGTTCTTCACCTCCTTGGGGCACATTTGCAACAGCCCGTCGGAGGATCTGAATCTCCATTTTAAGATCCTTGTTCTCCTTCTGTAATTTTTCCAACTGCTCTGCAGTAGTTTCCTGGAAAGCCTGCAATTTCACTAGTTGGGTATCAACACTTTCACGGACGTATTGAAGTTCTGTGTTGACATCGTGAATCTGCGTCAGAAAATCCACCAGATCTACCGCGTCATCCGTTATTCCCACCAGCGCCTTCAACTTCTGAAGCCTTTCACAAAGTTATGCATTTCCATCCATGATAATTCCAAGATCTTGCCGACGTGCTCTGATACCAGTTGTTACAGTGTCAATTTTTTTGTTTTGACATTGTACGGCAGTCACACAATAATGACTCAACCTTCTTCTTTTTCCCTCACTTTTTGGCTTAACACTTATATTATGATAGCACAAAGAAATTTCAGACAAGGCACACAACTTACAGGAATTTCTTCTTAACTTTGTATTAACTCGTGCTACAAAGAAACACATAAGCACAACCTTACAAAAAGAGTCAAAGGCAGCCAACACTCTGCCTTGATAATCTGCCTAACGTAATAATATATAGGCAACGTTTTTGGCTCTAGACTTATCTAAAACCTAACAGTTGACATCCCCAACTGCAAGAGATTTTAAATTTCGAATTTCAAACAAGACAACTTCCCATAGCCACAATGCTAGAAAACAGGAAACTGCTCCAACTGGCCAACTGCCCTGTATGTGCGTGGCACATGGGCGCAACCTTCGAATTTTGGCGCCAAAGGCCAACTCTGTCATGTCTTCGCGCCAAACCCCCATGCATCATGCCTTTGCGCGCATGTCTGTCACTGCCGCTTGTCCAGCTCGCCCATGACACTACCTTGTCCACGCCCATTTGCCTTGCCACGCACTGCCTTAACTTGCCATAGTTTTTCTAGCCTTTGCTATGTTTCTACTGCCCGTTGTCTTTGCCTTGCCATGGACACGCCAATGCCATGGTCTTGTCATACCTTGGCACCTTAGCCACATGCCGTCGTGCCACGGTCCATACCCATCGACACCTGCTCATGTCGGATATCTTTGTCAACATGATGCCACAGTCATCATATGGCCGTGCCGAGATCCATCATGTCAATCCCTCAACACGCCCATTTTATGTTCGATCAATCAAGCCGAGAGGCTAACAGTAGGCTTATTCTTTTTGGAAACTATATGACATTGGGTGTATTGAGATCTAGAAATATTAACTTCACACAATATTCTTTGCTTAAACCTGACGAGAGATTGAAGATAGATCTAAAATTGAGAAATTTATCGTTCTTTACTTTCGGTATTATTTTGATTATTTTAACTCTTTTATTGTGTTACATTAAGTTGCATTCAATTAAATTGCTAATGTATGTTAGATTTTTAGCATCCACAACAATTCATAATTCAATGAACCCAATGGTTATCATGCAATCTAATAAATTGTTACTTCCTATTTAATTGCTCCAATACAACACTTAGGCTCTGTTTGACCATGAGTTTTGCCAAAATAAATTTGGGATTTATTTTAAAACTCATGTTTGGTCATAAATTTTGCTCATATTTTGGCAAAATCACAAACCCCAAATCCCAAAATCACCCCAATTGTTGATTTTGGGCCAAAATCCCAAAACTTGGGAATTATATACATGTTTTTCCAAAATAAAGTTGAAAAATATGTTTTAAAAACGTATGTCCAAACACATTTTCATCTTCAAACCAAAATTCACCTAAATTAGATTTTTCAAAATAAATTTAGGATTTATGGCCAAACGCTAGCTAAATATTTTGTCATCACTAATCATAATTTTAAAAAAAAACTAAAATAGGAAAATTTTGTAGTAACGTAAATAAACAATAGAGAAAGGTCAACGCCTTTCCTTAAATGTGGGACCAAACTGTAAATAAAATAAAGAAGAAATCATAAAAGAACAAAACTAGTGGGGTCCATCTAGGATGAAGGAATAAATAAAATTGACGCAAATTAAAAAAATTCAGCAATTCCATAACCCTCATCAACAAAAGCTCCACACCTGAAATTCTCACTCTCCCCCTTTTTCCCCAAAAACGCTTTCAGTATATGGAAGATCTTGAAGCAGAAGAAGAAGAAGGAGAAACAGCAGAAAAAGAAGAATCATTTCCCTTCCTTCTTTAAGAACAAAGAATCAAATGAACATGCCCTAATTGCCGACTCAATAATTGTTCCAATATTATTCCTATTTATATATTTGGTTTACACAGCCTCAGAAGAATCTAAAGGGAAAGGGGTAAGAGTGAGAGAGATACAAAGAGAGCTATGGGGAAAGGACAATTTTCTATTCGCCGGAGGAAGAAAGCGATGGTGCCGCCTCCGCCGGTGGTAAATGGGGCGGCTGCCAACAATTCAATTGTGGGAGCGGCAGGGACTAGTAAAGTGGCGAAGAAGAAGGTCGGTGGAGCGAGGTTGTGGATGAGATTTGATAAGCGGGGTCAATCGAAGTTGATAGAGTGGGATAAGAGCGCTATCATCAAACGTGCTGGAATTCCTGCTAGGGACTTGAGAATTCTTGGCACAATCTTCTCTCACTCCTCTAGCATTCTTGGTAATATTAATTTCTTTTGCCCCTTTTAACTGCTTATAAATTTGTTCATGTGTTTCCAACTATAACAATAAATATCTGAACTTTTATGTTTAGCTTAACTGTAGGAAGCTTAACCATTATGTTTAGCTTACATGTGTATCTTCTAGCATTTGCTTGTACCTAGTAGAATGCTTTAAAAAAAATGTGATATTGGGTTTCGAGGAATTGAAAAGCTCCTTTCTTTTAACTTGCAGCAAGGGAGAAGGCCATGGTTGTCAATTTGGAGTTTATAAGAGCCATAATTACCGCTGAAGAGGTATTGTTGCTTGATTCTCTACGTCAAGAGGTTCTCCCATTTGTGGATCAATTGAGGCAACAACTTCCTCATAAAAGTCTTTCAAAGGTTGATGGTACTAGTGCTGAACAAGATAATGAAGGACAATTTCCAACTGCTGGAAACTGGTTATCTGTTCCAGAAGCTGTCGAAGGTCTGCAGGCTGAGCTCTCTTTTGAGTTTCAGGTGCTGGAGGTTGCCTTGGAGATTGTTTGTACATTCTTAGACTCTAGCGTGGTAGAGCTGGAGAGAGATGCTTACCCAGTTTTGGATGAACTGGCTATGAATGTTAGCACGAAGAATCTTGAGCAAGTGAGAAGTTTAAAAAGCAATCTTACTCGTTTACTTGCCAGAGTGCAGAAGGTATTCTTATCTGTTTTTTTCCCTGTTGCTATTGAAACATGATAAAGGTCTTATCTTCTAGTAATTTCTGTTCATTTCTTGACATTATGGATATAGTTTCCCACTTTGTGTAACACCCTTATGCACAAGTCAGATAATGAATAGATTTCAGTGCTAAGGTGTTCATAGTTGGCTGTTGGAAATTTGTTTGACCAGGAAAAGAACTTGTTACTTGTTGTCATCATCTAATGCAGACTTACTAGTAAAGTACTTCATATTCATTGTGTTATGGCTTATTGGGTGAACAACTATTGGTATCAGTTTGTACACCTTAAACACAAACCACGTTCAATTTTAATAGCCCTTGTTGCTCACTTTAAGTTAATCTTCCTGATGCCTCCTCTTAAGTATTGAGTTCATTTGTAGTGCAATCTGTCTGCCTTATGTTGGACCAAATTTTGCACATATACTCGGGAATGTGCTGGCTATTGAAATGGTATGATAGCCTGTACAAAACAATTTTTGGGGAGGAGACATATAAGGAGCCTTTGCTACTTTAGTTCTCTTACTTTTGATTCGTAAATTGGAGGGTTTAATATTCATGTGGGCTACATTGATGAACTCAATTGTAGTGTTCTCTTCCATGACACTTGTCTGTGCTCTGATTATTCTGTGTTATGCTTACAATGGTAAAGATTTTTTGATGATAGGTTAGAGATGAAATTGAACACCTTTTAGATGACAATGAAGACATGGCTCAGTTGTACTTGACAAGGAAATGGATTCAGAATTAGTAAACTGAGGCTCATTTGGGAACTATTGTTTCAAATAGCTTTATTCCTGTTGCACCGCATCTTCGTAGGCTTAATTCTGCCAGAAGCAGAAGTGGAAGTTTGGTGAGCAACCATTTTAATGAAAATGATGTGGAGGATCTGGAGATGTTGCTCGATGCCTACTTTATGCAGCTGGAAGGCACTCGCAACAAGATATTATCTGTAAGTATTTTGTTCACCCACCCCCCCCCAAAACCCAAAAAAATATGCTCGCATCCCTTGCATTTTTTTGCGTCTTTTTATGTTGGTAATGGCATAGACTTGTTGCTCCTCTTTCCTGTTGACAGTTACGATTATACTTTTAAACAAGTTACACATATAAGAGAAGAATTAAATAAGGTGTTCATACCTTTAAGGAACCTCAATTTTGCCCCATCAACTAGGATTTTTTTATGATATGAATCTTGATTTAAGTATCTTTATATTGAAAATGATGTCGTGTACCCTTAATTCCTCTTGATATTTGATAATGAAAAGGGGGAAAGAAGCTTGTAGTCTCCTTATTTCTTGGCTGTAAGACATGTCTTCCTCAATAGTCGATCTTTGCAGCATATTCCGGTAAAGCAGTAAGGTAAAGAAAGCTTTCCAGACTTGGGAAAGAAACTGAAGAATTAAAAGAATTGAAATAATAGCTGCATCACTTTCTTAATTTGACATTGCAATACCTTGCTAATTCCAACTGCAGATATACAGCTCTCAGTTTAATCTACTGCCTCTGCTTTTCCCTCATTTTCTTTTGTTAGGTTTCCTCTTGGGCCCCTATAATAGTCAGATGAGATAATGTGCAATGTCCTCTCTCTCTCTCTCTCTCGAGATCAATCCCCCCCCTCCCTTCATTTGGAATGAAAACCATGCGAGAGACTGGGTTATCAGGAGCTTAGCATTCTCTAAAAGACCTAATATCATCTACCAATTAGTAATGATGAATAAGTTGATGCACAATTTATTAACTCTCTCTTCTTAAGTAGTATAAGTACAATTTGTAAACTCTCTTCTTACTTTTCTGTTATTTTGGTCTGCATTTGAATCATGTCTGTGGTCTTCCTTGTTTTGTTCTGCATCCTTCAATCCCCTGTTATTGTATAATTTACAGGTCCGTGAGTACATTGATGACACAGAAGATTACGTCAATATCCAACTCGACAATCAGCGTAATGAACTTATTCAGCTGCAGTTGACACTGACCATTGCATCATTTGCTATAGCTATGGAGACGCTGATAGCTGGGTGGTTTGGCATGAATATACCTTGTACCTTATACCACACTCAGGGGGTATTTTGGCCTTTTGTAACAGGCATCACAATAGGTTGTATAATACTCTTCCTTCTTATCTTAGGATATGCAAGATGGAAGAAGCTGCTTGGGTCATGAATTCCTCTATTGTCAAGGTTTACAAGTTGTATTAATACAAATCCAGAGCTTGATTTTGCTCTGCGTGAGCCATACGTGATACCTTCACTCAATGTGCTCTTGTTATACTTGCCCTTTGCAAATAGAATACTAGGCAAGGGCTGTAGACCGAGAGGAGTTAGTGTTGCATAAGGTTAGGGGTAAGGGGGGTAAATGACCCCCCTCCCTCGGTATTTTTCTTGTAAGAAGGTACCCAATTTATTTTAGATATTTTTGCAATCAATGATACTATGCTTCTTATCCGACGTATTGAACTCAGTTCTCATCCGCCTCTCTTTCTTATGATGGAATCAAATCTTACTTCTTCTTTTTTATCCCAGCGGCCTTTCTCTCTTCATCACCAATTAGATAAACACCCTTATCTTTTCCGTTACTCAAATAAAGCCTCAGTTCTGATGTTGTGGTCCTTTGTGATTTTTACTACGTAGTTGATATTTTTACTATTAGCTAGATATGCAGAAAGCTTTCAGATGCTTCATAGAATTAGTATGTGATTATTATGTCAAGTGCTGATGTTGACTGAGGTGTTGTTCTGTACAACTGGTTTGCTATAGCACTGTTGTGATTATGCTTTCCTTGAACGAAGGGTTCTGTCTTTCGGAAACAGCCTCTCTACCTGCATAAGTTAGGGATAATGTTTGTGTACACAGTACCCTTTCTAGATCCAACTTGTAGGATTACACTGGCTATGTTGTTGTTGTTGGTTTGCTATAGCACGGTGGGAACTTGTAGCTTGTTTGACCAAGCTTTTAGAAGTTTTAAGTGCTTTTCTCAAACACTTCAACTTTCAAAAAAAGCTTCTTTTTTTTTTGAAAAAAAAAAGTTTTGGACTTGGAGAAGTTTGGCCAAACAGACTATTAATTTGAAATAAAGTCTGTACCGGAAAGGGGTCAAGGATGCCAAAACCAGAGTATATATAGTACGAGCGTTCACCCGTCACACTCTTTCCAACCTATATTTTATAAAGATTGCACTTTGTGCTTTAATATTTATATCTTACACTAGACATGATGCATATTTTGGGAAGTTATTCATTGCCCAATTCAAAAAGAAAAAAATATACACCTTTCTCAGTAAGATATTAAATAAAGGCTTGTTATTGGAAACTATAATGTGGGAGTTGGGACTGCCACAATGAGCTGTATGAATTCTGTCACACACCACTAGTTGGGTGGAATACTAAATAATGAGCTATACTCATAACAAATAATTCTGACAATTTTTAATACTAATAATATACTTTAGTACAGATTGCTAAAAAAGCCTGAGTTGGGAAACGGGTGGCATTAATCTTCTATTCATGATAATATCCATAAAAACAAATAATTATAAAATAAACGCGTTTGTTATTACTAAACTTAAAACAATTATCAACGCTATAAGTAGAAAGTTAAAAAAAGTAAAATATTATATACGTAGTAATTTTTTATCGAGGAAATATAATTTTTTTTGTCAATATGAATAAAACAAAATACTTAATTTTTGCATAAAAATAAAAATAGTCACTTTACTCTTGGCGCTAAATTCATTTTTATTTTGACATGATTGCAACTTGCAACACTTTTGATGTAGTTTTTGATCATATAATTCATTTAATAAATATCCTAGTAATATGTTCAATGTAGCCGCAAAAGTAGATTAAACTAAAATATACTATGATAAATGAACGTGTTAAATAGATTAGGGGCTGTTTCACGAATAACGAAAACTTGTGGGGCTGAGACAGTAAAAATAAAGAAAGCAATAAAACAGGTCATTTTGGGCAGTATACCTTTTCAACGGGAAAGAAGTAGATTGTCAAATAAGAAGAAGAAAGAAAGAAGAAAAAGATTGGATAAAAAAGAAGAAATCTGAGCTCCTGAATTGATTAATTCTCCATTGTACCTGAAATCACATTGCAAATTTCTTCATTATCAATTAAAGGTCAGCATTTTTCGTTGGAAAAATGAAAATATGTCCATATGTTCGTTAAGTAGTTTTTTTTTTGGTTATTTGATCGATTTTAAGGCGTTTGTTTGGTTTTTATGAAAATGTGAGCAAAAGTTGAGGAAGAAAATTTTGGAGAAAAGGTTGATCTTTTTTTTTCTTCGTGTGATTAATTGGCACTTCTTTGTTTAAGGGTGGAGAATTTGATTAAACCTAGCAAGTTTATGCTTTGAAGTTCGAGATTTGGGGAAAAAGCAGTTTTTCTTCTTCAATTTTTCTGGTCGTTTAACTGGTTTTGTATATGGCAATAATTTAACTGATGAATGGGGAAAAAATTTCTTGTCCAAGTAGCATACATAAAAAAGAAGAAGAAGATAATTTCACACAAAACTATGATTGTTAGATTGTACTCGATGATATATATCGAAGCAAGTTATGATTGTTAATTTGGTAGAAGGTTGATGAACTTATTGGGATATAAGGATGGGTGCTCATGTTATACACTATTTGTAAATAGAGATTTATCTTGAAGAGCCTGCAGTGTGGCTACACTTTGACCTTTTGATTGTTTAAATTTACGTAAAGATGGAGCGCTTTCCCATTTCCCATGGCAAATAGATAATGTTGATAAAATCAATTCGTTGTGCTGCTGTGCTATGGTTTGCATTCACGCTTTGCAGACCGCTTCAAGTGCGGCAGGTTTTGATTAATTTCTTGAACTTGGATGCTTGGAGTTTGTTTGGTCATTATTGGGAATGAACCTTCATTGACACGGAAAGAATTTTCTCATTAAGTGTACAAAGGGGGGGGGGGGTGTCTCCTCGCAAAGCTTCCATGGATTACTTAGTCATCAAACAAATGAGTGACATGAGTTTACAAGATGGTAACACATTCTGTTGCTTTGTTGTCCTTTCTAGCAGCCGAAATAGTAGCTCTCCAGGGGAAATGAGCTTATCTTTGTGCCCCACCTAGGCGGTTTCATGAGTACATCAATTGTTGCTTCCTTTCCAGATGGACTATTTCAAATAGTGAGCATCGGCGCTCCAGATTCTTTTGTAACTTTTCAAGTTTAGAATCAAACAACCTCTTACATAGTCTTGACCCAATTGGTATATTATCCAGTGATCTTACGAGGAGCGGAACATACACAAGAATTCCAAGCCAAATATGCGACTTATGGAGTCTTTCTCCTTCCAACAGAGATAATGGCAATTTCCAACCTCCTTAGCTCCCTTCCTTGTGAGATAAATTTGCTTTGCTAACTGCTTCCAGCCTGAGAAGCATACATTTAGCCTAATCTTCATGTGAAAATTCATGTTTGAGTCGTGACGTACAAAGAGAATATTTTGACCATTGCCAATACTAATATGATGAAAATAAAGTCCAAGTTAAAGCTATTTAGCTTCTTCTGCTTTTCATGTCCCAAGTGATACCAGCTGGAAGAAGGATCTAGATGAGCTAAAATAGTGCTTCTTTCTTCCACATAACAGTACAATTACGGAAAAGTCTACCTGCATGTTACAGCATTAGGAAACAATTCTTGTCCTTTTGAATAAGGTTATGAACTTGTGATTAATTTTTCTTTCCGTTGTTAATTTTTCTGTGGGTGCTTTCGCCCATTCATTTGTGGTGGTAGTCTTGGGCTTGTCCGTTAGGGCGGTTCAAGGTGTTGTCTCATTTCCAGCATAAATCACTTTGTAGATAGGATAGTCTAAATTTGGAACCATTAAATTACTTTTAGTACAGAGCTGTAGAAAACATAATGGTTTCGAACAGTTACTGGATTCTGACACAATCCATGTCCCACACATTACCTCCTCATTCCTTATCAAAAACAGAAAGGAAAAAGAAAGAGGAAATGTAAGAATGAGCCTCCTCCCCGGAGGCTGTAGCCTGTCTCTATATTTTTGATTGCTTTTGCAGTTCCAAATGGGAGGCATTTTTTCCTCTTCACCCAACGCTTGTGTTCCTTCTTCACCTTTTCTTCCTTGTTCCCCTTTTTATTCTTTCTTGGTTGCTCGGAATAAGGTATTTGTGCTTCATTGTTCCGATCCTATAAGGGCCAGAAACTCTACCTTGAAAATGAACAGAAATTAATACAAGATCTCAAAAGATTGCAAGGCTTGAAGCTCATAAATGAATGATTTAGAGATTCCCAATGGATCATCCATATTGATGCAATCTGGAATGAACCGGGAATTCCCTGAATACTCGAAAATTTCGGAAGGCTAGATTTTCTAGAAAGATCATGGTTTCTTAGAATTTGATTATATCCCATTGGCGGGACTGCTATTTGTTCATATAGTTAATGGAACAGAATGTTTGTAGTGCCTATTGTTGCTTCATCTCCTTTAGTTTTAGGTTTGGAATCTGACTCGTATTTATTGGAAAAGAAATTCGGGATTTGGTCGTGATACTTCGCTTCCTAAATAATGAGATTGTCTTTACAGGGACCCGTGTTGTTCACAAAGTGTATTTTTGTTTTTCATTTTTACTGTGTTTGCCTTTATCAAGAGCTGTTAACTTTTGAAGGTTTACTTATCCCACTTTCATATGTATGTTCTTTTTCTTATAAGGAAAATACCTGGTGTTTTAGGAAGGCTAGATTTTCCAGAAAGATCATGGTTTCTTTGAATTTGATTATATCCCATTGACGGGACTGCTATTCGTTCATATAGTTAATGGTGCAGAATGTTTTCAGTACCTATTGTTGCCTCATCTCCTTTAGTTTGGGTCTGGAATCTGACTCGTAATTATTGGAAAAGAAATTTGGGATTTGGTCGTGATACTCCGCTTGCTAAATAATGGGATCTTTACAGGGAACCCGTGCTGTTCACAAAGTGTTCTTTCTATTTTTTATTTTTACTGGATTTGCCTTTATCAAGAGCTGTTATACTTTTGAAGGTTTACTTATCCCACTTTCAAATATATGTTCTTTATCTTATAGGGATCTTGTGCGCTTTGCTATGGCGAACACTAAGGGGCCATCTAGTATGAGAAGTTTGATGTACAACGGAAGGTGCTCTTTACTGCCTCCTAAAAGTCCATTTCCTAGCATGGCCCCGTCTTATCTCGATTATGTTCCCAGTTCTGCTGTCAACCAAAAGGGCATCCTGAAACCCAGAGATGGAAATTCACATCATCAGCGTACTTCCTCTGAAAGCTGTCTTATAGAGGAGCAACCCTCTTGGTTGGACGATCTTCTTAATGAGCCAGAAACTCCTGTACGCAGAGGCAGCCATCGACGCTCATCAAGTGACTCCTTTGCATATTTTGATGCTGCTAACATTGCAGGCGTAGATTACATAGCTCAAGTGGATAACAAGTTCGGAAATATGACTCGTATTCCTTCCTGGGGGTCACAAGACTTTGACTATTACAAAGATGCTCGGCATGCTGTTTCTTATGTTGATCAAAACTCCTCAATCCAACGGAAGAATAGGACAAAGGATGCATCTTCAAATACAGTATTGCATCTCCGTAACCTTTCCTCTCCTAGGGAAGATCTCTGTATTCAGAGCTCTGGATCACCTTGCCCCCCACAAGACGGAGACAGGCCTAAATCTGCAGGAAGCGACAAGCAGAATTTAGCCGAATCTGGCAAAGGGTCTGTTGAGAAAAAAGATTCCTCTCAAAGCAAGAGTTCTTCATCAGAAACTGACACGAAACGTGCAAAGCAGTAAGTTTAAGGCACTTTACAACCCCCCCCCCCCCCCCCACACACACACACACAAAAAAAAAAAAAAAATTGGAAAGGGAAAGGGGATATGCTTTAGAAAAACACATCCATACAGAGTATGCCATTTGGATGACATGGTAAATAGTCCGTATTCATGCCATCTCAACTTGAGCTGTTTCTCTTCGGTACCAAATTTACTTCAATCCTTTCCAGTTATTTTCTCATCTTCAAGATTTTTATTCCATATTTTTGCATTCTTAAGTAACTCCAAAGTTGCGACTTATTACCACAAACGTGTGCTTAATCAGACTTCGCTTTTCGTCATCTTAACATGAATCAAGTGGCTTTGTCTAATTAAGTTGACATGGAGTATTTTTATTTAGCTGTAAATCTCTATTAAAATGTAAATTGTCCTATAATTGTGTATTTTGAGAAAAAAAAAAGTCAGTAATTTCCTTCTCATTCTGTTGGGCATTCTCAGGATGTTACTTAAAACATTTTAAGCAGCTAATTTTGCCCCCCTCCCCCTCCCCCCCCCCCAAAAAAAAAAAAAACAAAAACAGTATGAAGTTTATTAACCTTAAAAAATATCATGAAACTCAGGCAATTTGCTCAACGATCAAGGGTCAGAAAGCTTCAGTACATAGCTGAACTGGAAAGAAACGTACAAGTTTTGCAGGCATGTATCAGCTGAACCTTTGAAATATGTATACCGGCACCTTGATGTGAAATGGATGTTGCCTTTTCATAAAATTTGTAAATCTGACTAGTTGCTATGATTTCAGGCTGAAAGTTCTGAAGTGTCTGCAGAGCTTGAATTTCTTAACCAGCAGAATCTTATCCTCAGCATGGAGAATAAAGCCCTAAAGCAGCGCCTAGAAAGTTTAGCTCAGGAACAGCTTATAAAGTATTGTAAGTTTCTTTCTCTTTTGTACTGAACTATTCAACTTGTTTCCTGTGTTGTAGACTTAACTATTTTGATAAACATGTTTTAGAGCAGGTATTGTGAATGCGAACCCTACATAGCTGGGAGTTAGGTTTATCTGAATTAAGTATCATATGATTTGATGTTTTCCACTGTGAATAAAAGTATAACTGCTAGATATTGGTATCCGAGCAATGTTCAATTTGATTAGCAAAATAGCTATCTCCAGGAAATTTGGTGACAATTAGTGGTCATCCCACAATACATCATTTTTGGTGGGAGGACAATGAGCTTGCTGAAAATCCACGACTCTTTGAATTAATAATTTTGTTTAATTGCTTTTCTTTTCCCTATGTGCGGGAAACTGAAATAGTCTTCCTTGAAATCTTGTACTACTATAATTAGCAAATATGTCCCTTTGAAAAGCATAACTATGCTTGCTGGGACTCGATCGGTTATTATCTGCTATAAGATGGAAATCTGACCAGGTCAAAGTTTCTTGAGAAAAAAAACAGTGCTAGTCTTTTCTACTGCATCTGGATGACCTTAATGTGAACTTGTCCCAGTTTGCTTTTTCAAACCTTCAAATAGCTAAATTTACCTTTGTAAAGAAATACAAAGGATGAATGTTATTCTTATTTACCTTTGGAGCAATCATAGCATACATATAAACATAGATGATTGTATGATTTTGTGGAGTACGATATCGTTGTTTAGATCCTTCGTTATCATATATCTCTTTTGTACCTTTTTTTGGTAACATTGAGATTTGAGAGTTACTTTACTTGTCCAAATGAAAGAAAGAGAAGGAATGCTCGAGTTTGCAACTATAAGATGCTAAATAATTGATCTTTCTCATTAAAAAAATTGAAGCTAAATAATTGATCTTTAATTCCCCCTAAGTGGAGTTCTTTTTCCTTGATTCAAAGACTTGCAGGAAACTACCATAGTTGAATTAACTATTTTGAATTTTATGAGATACTGGTCTTTGGGATCGGAGCAGTTAAACGTTTATATAGCCGGTACTTTATTTCATCAAAAACTACCACTCATAAATTTCCCATGCAGTGGAGCATGAAGTTCTGGAAAGAGAAAGAGGAAGGCTGCGAGCATTGTATCAGCAACAACAGCAGCCACAACAACTATCTTCCAGCCATCGCCGCAACACCAGTAGGGATCTCGATCAGCAATTTTCAAACCTCTCTTTGAGACAAAAAGAGGCCGACCGTGATCCTGTTTCAGGACAACTTCACATTTGACCGGAAATTAGCTACGACTTCAATCACAGCTTACTGACTTTCCCTCGTCTGATTTTGCCATGGAGTGACAAAAGTTCACAAATTCCATTGTGTCCGCGATCAAGACGAGGTCTTGCCTCTCTTGAACTTACCTTTAATGGGGTTGCTCTTCTACTATCTAGAATTGGTTCTAATTCTTGTGACAACATGTGTCTTTACATCAACATTCGTTAAGCTTTTACGCGCACCTGGTGGTCAATGCTAAAGAATAGCATTTATGACAGTTGACTCACCTGAGGTGGTTGATTCCAGCATGTATGTTCCAAGTGATTACTCCCGTGAGAAATTAGGGTTTTCCCATTCAACAAAAACAAAAATTCGACATTCGATATGAAGAAGAAGAAATTCAGGGATATACACTTCCCATATCAAAGATAAATCTTTCAACTTCTGTAAATTCTACAACGTACGATCCCAATTGTTATCTCTTGATGATCTAAACTAGTTATCAAAATACAGAAAAATAGACATTAAAATAATAAACGAATTACTGTTTCCAATCAATCAACAAATCATTCAATCCTCTGTTTCTTACCTTACCCTTACTATTACTAACAAAACCAGCATTCTTGTTCTCCAAGTAAAGAATTCTGTTGTTCACAGCATCAAGTTTTGATTCCACTAACGTCAGAATATCAATCTCTTCTTCTTTTTCTGATAATTCCTTATTCGCCTTTTTGTTGGGAGTTAGGGTTTTAGTATACAAATTAAGAACTTGTTTAACAGCATCCAAATTTTCAGGCCAAGTCTGAAGTTCCCCTTGAGGACTCGTAATAATAGTACAACACTTGATATCACAGAGAGTTGAAAGCTCCATTGTTTTCCTCTTTATGCATTCTTTCCTGACTTGATATGTTTTGGGATTGTTTGTTTTCTTCTTGTTTTGGTTTTCTTCTGCCATGGCTAATTGTTTGCACCGAATAATTTTGACAAAGTGAAGAGTCGCGAGAGGAATATATATAGTGATTTTTTGTTAAAAGATGGAAACCGCCAAACTTATAACATATCTCTTAATGGAATCCTACTTTGGAAATTTATACTTTTGGTAATAGAAGTTACCTAATTAAGTTGCAATTACTATTTCCAAATCCTAATTTGCATAGGAATGCTGAATATATTATTATTCTTTTTCGGCAGGGGAGGAAAGCATTTTTCTAATAAATCGGCTCAATTCTATGCGTAAGACAATTTCGTTAATAAAAAAAAAATATTGGTTTTGTTTGATGGGTATTTATATATCAACAATTTTTGTATTTGCTGGTTATATATATACATATATCCCTTTCAACACTTTTCACCCTTTTTTCCCCTACTAGGAAATAAAAGTTATTTTTGTTTGGTGGGTAGAATTCTCTTAGTATACTTTCACATATTTTTCTCTAAATGTATAAGAAAAAAGTGATATGGTTTGGGTTGATATATATTTTTCCTCAACACTATCTTTCTCTATATAGAATAAAAATCTTTTGTTTGGTTTAATTGGTGTGTATTTTCTCTCTATTATATCATCTACTTTCAATCTCTATAAAGCAAATAAATTTTATTCATTTAATTTGCTTTGTGTTTCTCTCTAATACTTTCACAGATTTTATTTAGTATTTGATATAATACTAAAATAAAACACTAAAACTTGTGCATAGAAGACCTCTATGAAATTGACACATGATTAAGAGAACACACTTGAGAGACACTATCAATCTATAAATTAATACTCCCTCTGTTCCAGTTTATGTGAACCTATTTCCTTTTTGGTCCGTTCCAAAAAGAATGAACCCTTTCTAATTTTGGTAACAATTTAGCTTAAAGTTACAACTCTACCCTTAATGAGAAGCTTTTATAACCATACAAATACTTTGAGCCCCATTTGGACTTGTTTAGGACCACAAATTCCAAAAGTCTTCATTTTTTTCTTAAACTCCGTGCCCAGTCAAACAGGTTCACATAAATTGGAACAGAGGGAGTATTAATTACTGGTTAAACTTATTAAAATAAGGTTAATATCAAAGAGAGGAAGAAAACAATGATAGTAAATATTGAAGGAGCCATAAATTGACTAGAATTTGGAAGCCTTGGATAGCCATCGTGAAGGTAAAACACAGTCTTCTCCATTGGACGAAATCTTTCTTGGAAAAGCCCATCCTTCCCTAAATGTGAAAATCCCTGCATCTTTCTGCATTAACAACTCACTTTGTACATTCCCAGTTTCACCTGCTTGTAGCAACATGTCATTGTAATACTCAATCCCATAAAACATTCCTGTGTCATCTGCATTAAAAAAGTTTAACCTAAAGTTATCACATGGCTATAAAAGATTCATATAGACGACTCCAATGAGTTTGGGGCAGGGAGACACCCTTTAGTAAGGGGTGTCATCCGACATCGCTTCATATTAAATAAGACAAAGTATAAATCAATTTGGTACAAGATGCAAAGCTTTAAAACCATCATAGTCCAAGATAAAGGCGGACTCCGGATTTTTAATGCAATGGAGGCACTTCTGCTCAACTAGTGCTCTCTAAAGACTTTTAATATTTAGGGTGCCAAGTTATTTAAGTTAACTATTTTCAAGGTATATGTATATACATATACAAGATTTCTGCCGAAGTTACCATGATTTTTACTCTTAAGGAGTCAAAAGGAAGACTGGAACTCAATAAAGGCAAACTCAAGTCATTTGGGATTCATTTTCGCTGTTGTTTCCTCAGTTTTCTTATCTTATGCTCTTCCCAAAAGAGCTTGATATTAAAAAAAAAATTATAATCTTTTTATTTCAAATCCAATATTTTGAGAGATTATTTCAAGATTTTGAAGTTTGCCTTATGGTAAGCAACCTCCACTTCCAACCAAGAGGTTGTGAGTTCGAGTTTCCCCAAGAGCAAGGTGGAAAGTTCTTGGAGGGAAGGATGCCGAGGGTCTATTTGGAAACAGCCTCTCTACCCTAGGGTAGGGGTAAGGTCTGCGTACACACTACCTTCTCCAGACCCCACTAAGTGGGATTATACTGGGTTATTATTGTTGTTGTTGAATTTTGCCTTATGTTGAGTTTTAATTTGTATTTAAAATGTATGTAATTGTTTCAAGTACGTTGGTGAAGTAGTGCAAGTCTTAGGGTGGTTTTGTATTTATTTTGTAATTTTTGTTTTGAGAATTGTATTCAATTTGCGTATTTTATTTTCCAATGTATCCTTTGGAAATTGTTTTTTCCCAAAGTTAATAAGAACATACTGCCTCCAAAACCGTAGGTCTTTTATTTAGAGACCGTTTGCAATCTTTAATTTTGAGAATAAGTGAGAAAATTATGCTGACGATAATATAACATTAACTTTTTAATTATTTGTATCTATTTTTAGAATATTAAAGAGAGTGACGGCCAGCCAGCTCCTTCTGATACTTTTCCCATGTCAGAAAATTTAGACTTCTCGATCAATTAGTAATGAACTATTGATCCTTGATTCAAGAGTAACAGCTCCACATTAACCAGCTTGCATACAATCAAATGTGTAATTTATAATGTATAAGAATCATTTTAGGTTACATGCTACGGTTCAAGATTCGAAATGTTCTAAATGTGTATAGTTAATTGTCCGAAGCATGTTTAACATCTTCAAGATTTTGCATGAAGACGATGACATAAAGACCGTATTGTCAGAAGTTCAATAGGAACCATTTGTCATAAATTACATTTTACCATAAATTGTAAAAAAAAAAAAAAGGCACTTAACTCTTTGAGTTGAATTATAAAAGGAATTAAGCACAGTAACAGAAAGCTGATAAACCAACTGAGACCGCGAGAACGAACAGGAAAATAGTATACTTAACTTGGGAGAAGCATCATGTTCAAATCCCTATATGAATGATTCCATGGAATCCGCCCAATCGGCTTTGCTAGGTTTTGAAGATACCAAAAAACGCAAAACTCGATTTACAATCAAATACGTAGATACAACAACAAAATATGCAGAAGAAATCAAATCAACCATTAGCACATAAAACAAAAGGGGAAAATGAAAAATAGAACAAACAGGACGAAAATAACAATCAAACAAAAGACATAATTTCAAACAATATCGAATCGAAGAGGAAAACGCAGAAGAAGATTGCGCTTGTCCTTTTGGATTCTCTGATCAGATTGAAGAAGAAAACATGGAAGACAAAGAGCTTATTGAAGGAAAAGCAGATGAAAGAACTCGGTAGAACGGTAAAATTAGGTTAGCAAAATCCACCAACATAGTCCGCAGACAAATGCAGCTCATTATATTTGTGTCAATTAAGTGCATGGAACTTGTAATCTAAGACCAATGGTGGAACGAAGTTAATTATAAGCCTATTGACATATACCTTGTTTAAGGAAGCACACGGCCACAAAAAAATTATGGACACTTACTATTTCCGCAAGACTAATGAATTCATATACATCTATTATTTAATTAATCATAGTAACTCAACCATACTCTCACCTTAATTTTTCACTTAAACATTAGAAAATTAGTGTGAATTGGTATATATAAACTTCAGGTGTAACCAACTTAACCTTTAAAGAATTATCCACTGATAGTTATAATTAACTTAAGCCAATAGAGAAATTTCTTGTCTTTACCCAAACGACTTGCAGGTTCTATATCCACTTTTACTCTCAATTGAACGAAAGCAGGCAACAACACCAGACAATCAAATCTATGCCTCCATGAAGAAATGGAAAGTCTACGTGGTCGAATAGCCTCCCAGTAGAAGCAAGAGTTCTAAAATCAAGAAATTTAAGAGTAACTTGACAATCTGATGTTTTGAGCCTACAATAAAAAAGCGCAAAATGACAATACAAAATAAAAAGAGACAACAGAAGAACAGAATATATATGGTTCTTTGTAATTGTTGTTGATTCATGGAATTATGAATTGTAACGTACAACGGTCTCTTTATTTGCTAGCAAATTCAATGTACTTATATGTTTATACGTAATGTATAATTGTCTAGTGTCTGAATTTTTAATTTTATTTTATAAATCTGCATTGGTTTTTAAAGAGCATAATGATGGCAGAAAGTTGAAGAGACTCAACACTATTATCATGATAAACATTAATTATTCAAAAATATTTTTACCTTTTTGTGCATCTATATTAAAAGAATAGTTTAGATATTAAAGGGCGGAAAAGTCATTTAATTTCTTGTAGATTTTTGGTCTTTCAGTCTTCGAGAGTGAAAGGATGAAGTCGTACAGTTTTCTCAGTACCATCCAAGACATCATAAATTGTTTAATTTCAGTTATACTTTTTCCTAGATAGATGATTGTGGAGTCCATCACACTGCATTGTTGTAGATGGTTCAAAAAGAATTTGATATAAGTAGGTAAAAAAAAATATATCAAGAGAAATGCATTGAACTCAAGCAGAACAATAAGAATGGAAGTCAAACTCTACCTTATTTGACTTTAGAGCCAACCGTTGTAGCATTCAGTTGAAAAAACAATCTTCTCTGTCCCTCTTCATCTGTGACCTGAAAATCAATTACTTTTATAAGTAAAGGATCCAAATTGAAAACGATAGAGCTTCTGAGGATAAAAAGGTTTGATCAAGCACTTCTATACAGCGTGCAGCACTGACATGTGTCCAAATGCAATATAGGATCAATACAGTACTAAAGATAAGATAAAGAAAAATATCGATTTTCTCATATTGTCAATGAGTACCACTACTAATGGCAATGCCAAAGTATTATCGTCGTACACTTCCTCCCTCAACTATAAAGTGCGATGTTTCATTAGATGTTCAGCTGTAATCTACAACAATTATGTAATATAGGAAACAACATTCCAAATGTCAAAAATCCAGTAAGCAATTTTAGGGGTTGCTAGTTAGATCCGATAAACAATTTTCAAGATTGGCTAATCAAGAAGCTTGGATTTCATAGATTACTTAAAGCTCAATTGACTATACTATCCACTTAATGAATTTAAACACGAACTAAACTACTTCAAAGGTAAAATTTATATTAATATTTGCCTTTGAATTTAGTTTTCCTTCCCCTTCCAATCATTCCAATCAAGAAGGGAATGGAACCTTGAAAGTCATTAGAAATAAACCAATAACTATATAATAGTCTATATAAAATGTCATCAGTTCAAAGAAAAACATATGACATAGCATCATAGCCTAATTTGACCAGTAGCTACATAACATCAAAGAACATCAAATACAACAGATGGTAACAAAATAAATAGACTTGAAGTAGTAATTAATAAAGAATACTCATTTTATATAACATAAGACCACGGATCCAAACTTATGATACAAATTAACTTAATTTTTATGCATCACAAGTTGCAAATATTCATTAGTAGAGTTTGTCACCAGGCTACTAGCTATGACATTGAGAAGTATGGAACCAACCCAACAAAGACATGGAAAGGGGAAAAAATGAATAAAAAAGGAGAAGAAGATTGGGAAGAGATTGAAAGAAAACCATACCTGAGATTTAAACACCCAACAGGGAAGAAGATTAAGTGCAATAAAAGGTCTTTATTCCAAGACTGAAGAAACTGAAGAAGCATTAGTTGAAGGTGGAAAAAGGAGGAGGGTGTTGCTGTCATCGTACAAATACATCACTGCTGATGCTAAATGACTAAACTGCCCTCAAGCTTTTTGAAATAGACACTAAACAGACAAGTCGAAACTCAAGCGCTTCCAATATATAGTAAAGTAAAGTAATATATATGAAAATTAAAACATTTGTATTGCAAAATATATCGACTGAAAACAGTTTTGAGCGTATTTAATTGTTAGTTCTAAGGCTCCAATGTCATTCAGCCAATTGGTCGAACATATGGCATGCAATTTCAGGGAAATATATGAAAGTGCGATATGAATTAGCCATCCCAAAACAATTAGGGCAAAGTAATCACAGCAACCCTTGATCAATTTCACACAACCATCAAAATAGTCCAAAATAAGAAGAAAAACTAAAGATATCTATCAAAATCTCATCACCGTATAAAGGAAATAGAACAGAGCCCAAAAACGCAAAGAAAGAAACTGCAAAAACCAACACATATCATCAAAATCCCATCACCAAGAAAATCCGCAGAATTCACATATATGATAAACCCCAAAACCAAACAGCAAATGAAAAAATGTATAAATCTAAGTAAAAGCTAATGGCCAGAGTGAAGAAGAAACTTAAGGAACAGCCAGAATAGGGCAATAATCGAGCAGAAAGACTTAAGACCAAACTCAAATTTCAACTCAAGAAGGTCACCTGGTTTTAGCCCTTTCTCGGTCTTACGCTTTGATTGCCATGAATTGTTTCTCCGTGCATGCCTTGAAAATTCCAGATTGGGATACTGAGTAGAAAGAGAGAAAAGGGATTAAGATGTTAAAGAGAAGAGATGGTAGACACGTATACGCATGATACAACAAAAGTGATGCTAAATGACTAAATTGCCCTCAATCTTTTTCAAATAGACACTAAACAGACATCTCGAAAAACTTGCTCTTCTAATATACAGAAACTAGGTTTACGCTTATAAGCTTGTCGCACGTTTTCTCATTCCAGTTTCCCTAAATAAGCATGGCTAAAGAAAAGAAGAAGAAGCTAGAGCACCAAAACCCTAGCCCTAGCAAACCCGCCGATGAAGAAGCAGAACAAGAAGGCAAAAATGATACACAATACTCCCAACATCAAGAAATTGACAAAGTAAAATCCGATAAGAAGAAGAAAAAGAAAGAGAAGCAGCTTGCCGTGACAATTGAAACCATCGCTGAAAACCTTAATAAGACATCTCCGATTGTTGGTTACTTCTCTTCAGGTTATGACCCGTTAAGGAACAACAACAGCAGCGCTCAGTTATATAGGAATGTGAAAAGGAACAACCGGTTACAGCTTGAGCGGGGCGCAGGTGGATTTCGTAGGGACTAATTATTCCGGTGAGGCAACATCCGCTCAGTTATGCACTTACTCGCTTGGGGTGCTGGATAAGGAAACCCAAACTCTCAAGATTGTACCTATTGCTGCTAACAGGGTACATTTTTTATTCCTCCAAGGTTGCTATTTTATTTTGTTTGATTTGTGAGTAAAAAGAATGTATTTTTTTTATGATGGTGTCGGGCCAGCTCACGCACACCTCGACTATTTACCAAATTCCTGAAGGCTTAGGTAGATGGAAAGAAATCGTCATAGTGTTTTTTTGTCTCCGCCTGGATTTGAGCCGTGGACCTCAAGGTTCTCCTCTCACTTCATTAACCAATTCACCACACCCTTGGGTGCAAAAAAAAGTATTTTATTAGTAGGAATTATCTCTGTTTTAGCAGACAAGGTCAATTTGCTTTCTCTTGGCTAATAGTCTTTGATTGATGAGTAAAGAAAGCTATTTTGTTAGAGGAATTATCCCCATTGCAGCAAACAAAATTGAAGTTGATTCAGAAGATTTTTGGTGTTCGATAGGTGAGTAAAATATAGGATTTAATGTTCTCTATTACAGCAAACAAGGTAAATGGTTCTGACGGATATATGTGTGATTGGTGAGTAAAAGAAGGTATTTTGCTTCTTTGGCTGTGATTGGGCAGAGTAGTTTTTGCTAATTGGCTCCTTTTGATCTTATGTAGATGCTCAATCAGAGATGGAAATATGCTTTTCTTTTCTCAAATCCACTGGAATGAAAAAAATATCAAATCCCAGTCAAGCCAACGTAATTAAGTAATTAACAGATGGTGTGGATATGTTAGATTAATACAACAATCATCATAGTCCTGCTGAGATATTGTTAGATTAAAACAGTAATTACGTAATTAACAGATGGTGTGAATATGTTATGGTACGACTCTTTTAGTTGTCAAAATTGGATGCCACTCGAACTTTGATTGGGCGGAACATTTATTGTAATTGATCTGTATCATTTTTATAGTTTTGGTTGAATGAAAAGGAAAAAGGGGTGAAATTTGTTTGATTCATTTCTAACACGAGATATGCTTATCTCGCTCCCACCAAGATAGGAAATTACAAATGAGAAACCTAGTCTTTGTTCTCCAAGATTGTAGTTCAGGAGACAAGTAGAATCTCTTCATTCCATGACTCGTTGAAATATCTTAAATTTTATGTTGAATTAGTAGGTAGTGATATGTCATGGTAGGATCAATTTGATAACAGAAAAAAACAATTTGACTCGTGTAATTATTAAACAGAGAGTTCTTGCTTTGCTTAACGTAGTGATATGTGCTTCCCTGTGTGCTAATTGTTTGGTTAAGGCTTCTTACGAAGGAAGTTTAAGTGTGCTTACCATTTTGAAATGCTTAGAAACTGAAATGGTTATTCTACTTTACGTAAATGCAGTTTGTTGTCTAACCAATAGTTGTGATATTATCTAGGCTATCGCACATCTTTGGTGATCTTGTAAGTCCTGATTTTAAATAACGATAAGCAGGCGATGAGTGCAATAGTTGTTTATTTTCGATATCTTATTCTCTTTTATATTTGCTAGCTTATGATTGCAGATAATTAGGTTGGAACCTAGAGTTAGAGGGTCAGATGTACCGGAAAATGAAGATCCAGATACGGTCAAGCAAGAACTCACTGCAGAAGAGAGGGACTGATAAAATGAGAGAATTAACTCAAATGTACTCATCAAAGAAATCTATAAGACAGGTATATTCGTCCCATTTTCCCTACGAATTATGACAGGCATCGGGACATTGTGGAAAAATTCTCTACTTTTTTCTTTGCATGATACAAGGAGATTTTATGTTTAATGACAAAGATAATTCTCTACTTTTGAGTATTTCCATCTTTATATAGTTATGATGTTTGCTTTCCAGGCTAGGAAGCTTGATTCCCTACGTCAACAAGAAGATACTGGAAATCAAGAGGAATTTGACAGGAATATAGCTGGGGCAATAAACAATGAGGCTCTTGAAGTAGCTGTTACCACAGATAATGCTCGAAATATACCACCACATGATCTGGCAACCACTGTGCCGCACTTGGCATATCCACTGAACAGGATTATTCTCGAAGGAGAGTGGGACTATCTTTTGGATGTTTTGAAGCTCACAGAAGCTGGAGCAGAAATGAAACCTGATCTTTATCCAAGCTTTGTTTGCAACAGATCCTACAAATTGGAACATATACAGGTAAACAAATGATTGAAATTTCATTTTGTGAATGAGTCATGAGTTACGTGATTTAAGGATTTTTTTAAAAATAAAGAGCGAGTTTCTTCTAGTTTGAGGGCACAGAGCACAAGTTGATTGCTCACTTGCTTTCTTGCACTATAGTTATTTTGGTGCTGCTTTTCCTACCTTCTAATATTCAATGTTAGCACTAATCCGGGGCTATCCCCAATCTAATGTGTCTTGATTACACTACAGTTGGGTTTGATGTGCATATATTGATTATTATTTTTTCCTTGTGTTAGCAGTGAACCACTATAGTCATATTAGACCTAGCAGTTTCATATTTTCCTTTTCCAGTGTGACCAAACTCCTTTATTGTAGAATGAAGAGGAGAAGAGAAGGCTGGCAGGCATATTATCATACATTACGCATCTTGTTAAGTTCAAGGATAAACATTCTATGGATGGTGTATCATCTGCAAAGCATCACAAGATTCCTGGCATGTTGTTCCAGAAGTTCTCTTCGATGTTTGGTGTTCCTGATTCAAAAAGGCTTCCGGATGAAAACAAAGCTCTTCTTATCAACTATGTGTTGGTGCTTACTCTCTTCGTTGATGATTTTCGTAGCGATTTATCTGATATAGCCAAAGATTTGAGAATGAATATTGGAACATTGCGGCCTCACTATGAGTACTTAGGTTGCAAGCTTGTTCGTGAGAAACATGTATTATTGGCTACACTTCCCGTTCCACTGAAATTTCAAACTGTGAGGAGGAAGCGAAGAAGGTAGATTCTCCTGAAAATTTTCCTTTTATGTTACCCTGAAATAAAGGAATGCTCTATTTCTTGAGAGAAAAACAAGTATGAACATCAATAAAGCTTATAGCAACTAGTCTTCAGAACCCCATTTTCTATTATACACTTGGAAAAGAGGTAAATCTCATAGAGTAGCCAAATCCCATTTTCTATTGATTCTTATTGTTAAGAATCAATGTAACGGCAGAATTTTCACACGTTTAGTCTCTTCTTTGGTTAAAAGAGAAGTGCTTGGGAGTAATGGTGGCAAATGGGCTGGTTGGGTCTGGGCGGGTTAAAAAATAGGTTGAGTAAAAATGGATTGCGTCTCAACCCACTCATATTTCATGCGGGTCAAAAATGGGTTGGGTGTCAAATGAGCGGGTTGAATATGGGTTTAACCCATATTATATAAGTGTAATATTTTTTCAAGTGCAATTTATAAATTTTCTCTGCTCGGATTATTTCTTCATTAAATTTATTTAAATTTGACTATCATAGTGTAAACTTAAGTTACTCTTCCACAAAATATGACAGTTTTCATTTTAGGAAGAAAATGTGCTTAATGCACTTCAAGCAATATCACTAATAATATGTGACTATGCATTTTCCGCCTTGTTCGTATTTTGTCTTCAATCCAATATAAAATTAAATAAATTTAAAAAATATAATAATAATAATAGCAATAATAATAAAAAGGGAAAAAAGAGCAAAAAATACAAATTCTTAGGGTGTGTTTGGTATGAAGAAAAATATCTTTCCATGAAAAATGAGTGATTTTATCACTTTTTTTTCCTCGTTTAGTTGATGAATGAAAAACTTTTTCTAGAAAATATTTTTTCCGAATTCCCATGTTTCTTGTGCTCTCCCCCCACCCCTTCCCCCCCACCCCAAATACCCAACGTTTGCAAGACTTTATTTTATTCAAAAATTTAATTATTCTTTTAAAAATTCACACAAACCCAAAACTAATGTGATGCTTTACCTTTTCATGCAAGACACCTTGAAATTTGTGCTCTATAATTAAAAAGAAAATACTATTTTTTGGTTGAAAAAGAAGTATCTTTTCCACAACATAAAAAGAAAGTACTCATTTTGTTGAAATGAAAGAAAATACTTTTTTCTATATCATGAAAAGAAAATGCTCATTTTTTAAAATGAAAGAAAATACTTTTTCTATATCATTTTGAAAGAAAATACTTTTTTTTACATCGTGAAAAGAAATACTCATTTTGTTTAAATGAAAAAGAAAGTACTTTCTATGTTGTAGATAGAAAGTACTCTATCTATTACATGAAAATTAAATATAAAAATTAAGAGATGGAACGAGTACACCGTGATTAAATATTGAAACTTGAGGAAATTACCCAAAAAATTGCTCCAAATACTTGATGAATTAATTTGAAGCTTGAAACTTGCTCCAAAAATTTGCCCAAACACTTGAAACATAGTTAATTATGACAAATTGAGAGAAGATATAGATAGAATGTAAGAGATTAGAGAGAGAATGATATATTTTTGTAGAAAAAAAGAAGAAGGATAGGAGAACTTATAGTTAAAAATAGGGCCAAAGTATAACTTAATAAATATAGGGGTTAAATTAAAAGTTTGGGGGAGGGGGTAGGAGACATATTTAGCCGTTTATAAGTGTTGCCAACAGCTACTTTGAAAAATTAACCGTTTGCCAACGACCCTTTGATTAAAAAAAAAGTTTCATGGGACGAAATGGGTGGCCGTCCCATCCCTCGTCCCTTTTAGCCCATATCCCATCCTCCTTAATTTTCCTGGGCCGGACCGGAATCGTGATGGGCCGGGTTGTCCCGTCCCGTTGGACAGCCTTAGCTTCATATGACAAAGAATAAAATGTTTCCTTGTCTTTCCTTTGAAGTGAGAATTTTTCAGTTGTCTTTCAGAATTCACACACATGAGAAAAGTCATTTAGCTTGTGAGATTTTACTTTGTTTCAAGAGATACAAGGTTCGACTTAGGACAGTTCTTTTAGTGATGAGTACAACGATTCTCTGTTACTTTGAAAAGGAACAACTTCGTTATTTTTGCCTAGCAATTTATTCTTACAATCCAATATTAATAGTGGCGGGAGATAGTAGATATGAGATGAAATAGTCAAACATAGTACAAGAGAGCTCAATTCCAAGAAATGTTGTGTCGAGGACATCTTTTCTCATGAACAAGAAAAAATCAGATACATTGAACAGGAATGACCAGTGGTCAGTGAAGATTGATCACAAGCCCTTGACCATAAAATAGTGTGTAACTTTTAATTACTCTGCAATGCAATCTGATGATGCCCATACCCTACACCTCAGCCTTCTAGTCTTAAACCACCTTCAATTTTTTTATTTTTTGGTATGGAACTATGGGTTTCAGCACTCGTATATATGCTCATGCCATTGGCTTGCCAGTTCTGGCAATTATTATTAGTGTGGACTTACAGTATTATATATGGTTTGATGCCGAAAATACTTACTCATTTTTTGATATTTATATCAAATTGATAAATTTATAACAATATTTTAGTTAAGATTAAAAAGATTTCAAACTCTTCTACTGCTCCCACTGATAATGCCACCGACTGTCCTTGAGACTAGAGTGTGTGCGTGCGTGCGACTGAGACTACCCCACTATCTAGCAAAGATGAAATATTGTTTTAAATCTTTCAACCTTTAATTGTTTTCTTGCCACACGCCCCTTCCATCAGGGAACACATTGCCGGGGCGTATCCAGCTCTTCATTATTTGGTTTATCTGAATTCAATATTTTTGACACGAAATATAAATTTATATATAAAAATTTACTAAAAATTATAACAAATAATTGATATGAATCCATAAATTTATAATGTAATAAGTTCAATGCTAAATATCTTAAAAGTTAAACTCATATAGTTCAAATCCCCGGATCTGCCTATGCACATTGCAATTATTATTTGAAAATACCGTCCAAAAACCATAATTAAGTTAACAAAGAATCATCGATATTAATAAATAAGTAGAATAACAGACATACTTAGTTGCTTTTAACTGCGTGATTTAACTTTCCATTCCCCCGTTGAATTAGTCTAACGTACAAAGTCTTACTAATTTTACATAGTCTGTGTACTTGTGAACGTCTTTTGCTCCATGTACTGTTATATTTGCAAGGCTGAGGATTCATGTTAGTAGAGACGGTGTCAAGAATTTAAGTCAACATATTCGAATTAGTACCATAAGAATTCACTCATCACTCGTTGGTAATGTGTATGAATTAACATAAATATATAAGTAGCATTTAACTACTACTTGTATATTATATATAAAATTAAATATTGGTGGCTTAATAATATTATTACGTCATACTTGTATGCTTAGATTTTGCATATGACCTGGTGTTAGCTAATTCGTTGGATTTTGCTAAAGCATTTGACCTAGTGTTAGCTAATTCGTGTTTCCAGAAGAAGAAGGAGGAACACTTGGTCACTTTCCGGAGTAAAGTTGCTGGAACTCAGATTGATTACCTTCTTCTTAGGAGGGGTGATAGGGGCGTGTGCACTGATTTCAAGGTTATCTCGAATGAGTGTCTATCGCGCAATATAGACTCCTGGTATTAGACTTGGAGGTTAAGAGAGTAAGGAAGAAGAGAGCGGTGTACGGCCAACCGAAGAATAAGTGGGGAGCCTTGACTAAGGCAAAGGCGCAAGAGTTGAGGGAAAAGTTATTGGCCATGGGGGCCTGGAGGAGTAGTGGGGACACAAGTTATATGTGGACCACGACAACGAACTGCATTAAGGAAGCTGCTAGAGAGGTGTTAGGCGTATTGAAGGGTTATTCGGGAGGCCACAAAGGGGACGGGCGGTGGAATGAGGAGGTCCAAGGAAAAGTGGAAGCTAAGAAAGCAGCATATATGGAGCTAGTGGGGTGCACTGATGAGGAAGAGCAGAGGACGTGTAGAGAGCAGTATAAGTTGGTAAGGAAAGAGGCAAAATTGACAATCACGACGGCTAAGACTCCAGCTTTTGAGCAATTATATGAGGATCTTGGGGGCAAAAGAGGCGACAGAAAGTTGTACAAGTTAGCTAATATTAGGGAGAGGAAGGCTCGGGACCTGGATCAAGTGCGGTGCATTAAAGACGAATACAATAGAGTTCTGGTGGAAGAGGCGGTATTAAGCGTAGATGGCAAGAGTACTTCCATAGACTCCTGAACGAGGAAGGGGACATGAACATCGTACTAGGAGAGTGGGACAACCCAGGCAGTCAGAGGGATTTTGGGTTTTGCAGGCGTATTAGGAGCAATGAGGTTGAGGGGGAAATGTGGAAGATGAGCAGGGGTAAGGCAGATGGGCCTGACGAGATCCCAATAGAAATTTTGAAGGAAGCGGGGCAGGTAGGCTTGGAATGGCTTACTAGGTTATTTAATATCATTTTCAGGGGAAACAAGATGCCCGAGGAGTGGCGGTGGAGTTTGATGATCCCATTGTACAAGAACAAAGGTGATATTCAGAACTACAACAACTATAGGGCTATCAAGCTGCTGAGTCATACTATGAAAATTTGGGAGAGGGTGGTGGAGAGGAGGGTGCGATGTAGTGCTGCTATTTTCGAGAACCAGTTCGGGTTTATGCCAGGAAGGTCTAATACAGAAGCTATTCATCTTGTGAGGAGATTGGAGGAGCAATATAGGGAAAGGAAGAAGAACTTGCATATGGTATTCATAGACCTGGAGAAGGCTTATGATAAAGTCCCGAGAGAGGTCCTATGGAGATGTATGGAGGCTAGCGGTGTCCCTGTGGCATATATTTGGGTGATTAAGGACATGTACGAGGGAGCGAAAACTTGGGTGGGGACTGTGGGAGGAGACTCGGATCATTTTCCAGTGGAGATGGGCTGCATCAGGGATCGGCTCTTAGCCCACTTTTGTTTGCCTTAGCGTTAGAGGTGTTGGCGCGACACATACAAGAGGAGTTGCCATTGTGTATGCTATTCGCTAATGATATAGTCCTGATTGATGAAACGCGTGAAGGAGTTAACGCTAGGTTGGAAGTTTGGAAAGAGACGCTAGAGTTTAAGGGTTTTAAGTTGAGTAGGTCAAAAACTGAGTACTTGGAGTGCAAGCGCAGTGATGGGATGCACGAAGAAGGAGTGGTAGTGAAGATTGGTACTCAAGTCGTCCCTAAAAAAGATAGTTTCAAGTATTTGGGTCGATCATTCAAGGCAATGGGGAGATTGACGAGGATGTTACCCATCGTATTGGAGCGGGGTGGATGAGGTGGAGGCTTGACTTGGGGGTTTTGTGTGATAAGAGTGTGCCACCTGGACTTAAGGTCAAGTTCTACAGAGTGGTGGTTAGGCCAGCTATGTTGTATGGGGCTGAGTGTTGGCCCGTCAAGAAGTCCCATATCCAGAAGATGAAAGTAGTTGAGATGAGGATGCTGAGATAGATGTGTGGTCATACTAGGAAGGACAGGATTAGGAATAAAGTTATTAGGGATAGGGTAGGAGTGGCATCTATGGAGGACAAGTTGCAGGAATCGAGGCTGAGACTGTTCGGGCATGTGAAGAGGAGAGACATAGATGCTTCGGTCAGGAGGTGTGAAAGGTTGTCCATTGCGGGTCTGAGGAAGGGTAGGGGCAGGCCTAAAAAGTATTGGGGAGAGGTAGTTAGGCAGGACATGTCATTGCTCCAGCTTACCGAGGATATGACCCACGATAGAAAGACGTGGAGATCGAGGATTAGGGGTTGAAGGTTGACAGTTAGTAGTGTGTTCATCCTAGGCTTACCAATAGTACTAGGACTATTTTTGTGTTATCTTATTCATGATTCTTTACTATTACATGTTGTGTCATTCGTGCACGTTACCTTAATGTATTGTTATTACTATTATTTGCTACTTGTTGCCTTATCTATATTGTTCCTTGAGCCGATGGTCTATCGGAAATAGCCTCCATATCTTTATAAGGTATAGGTAAGGTCTGCGTACACACTACCCTCCCTAGACCCCATTTATGGGAATACACTGGGTTAGTTGTTGTTGTTGTTGTTGTTGTTGTTGTTGTTGTACGTTATATGTGTTTACTCTTAAAATTGGATAACAATTAAACTTATAAGTGGTTTTAAGAATATGTAATTTCACTTGGCACAAATGATAAATATGAGAAGTAATGCTAGAAATTAACATTAAAATAAAGCAAACCAATGTGGTGAACAACTGTGGCCCTCAAGCTAAATCACCTTCGAACTAACTGAATATGCTAAGTATGAACTCGAACAGTAAATATTAAGAGAGTTTAAGAGAGAAAGATGTAGTATTTTCTTGATTATCAATGAATGTCCTCCTTACATAATGGTTAAGACCCCTTTTATATAATAGAGGAATTCTATTTATGGTATAATTCTAATTAGAGAAGAAAAATCCATGATTGGCTAAAGATCTGGTCTCAACTTGATACGTGCCGAGATTAATTCCACGATCACGGATATCTCGGCTTTCTGTTATTCGACCTAGCATGCTTCCTTCGATCTCGCTAGATCGTTTTCTCGTTTCGATCTCGATCACGGCCGATCTCGATCTTGATCGGCCATTGATCCACGAGCTTACCAATTCATATCCGTACCACGGTCCGATATAACCAAGGTCGAGCCTTGAACTACCACCCCAATTTTGGTTAGTCATACAAAATTAGGCAAGCCCAATTTTGACGGTATATAAATAGTCCCCTCATTTTTGGAATGCAATGACAAAAAAATGAATTGAGTCTTCGAACTTCCCCTCGGTTTATCATGACATAGGCATCATGATGTAAGTGGCAAAGAAAATAAAGGTTCGGAAGCTAGCTTTTCCCGAGGAAGACTCCGAGAACTCGAGCGAGTTTGGCGGTGGAGAAGATTATGAGGGCAAAGAAACTTCCACCGATAAGGATTGTGCTGCTCAGGCTTTGTGCTCTATGTAATTTCTCGCTTTTATTTTTAGGTTGATCAGACCTTGTAAAGAATTCTTGATCGGGACCTATAGCCATTGTAAAAAGGTTTTGATGAATATACAAAACTTTTTTCCCTTCCATGACTTCTGAAGTTGTTATCCCTTTGTACGGGTCAAAACGCCTTAGCATAAGATTACGATTTTTTTTAACGTCCAAGGTTTGAGATGGTAAGGACCGATAACAAGTACTGCCCTCGGCCGTTTCTGATCGATGGTCCCTGAATGACCATTTGAACTTGAGTTTGAGTAGATCCTAGGCTTAAAAGACGAGCGAAGATTTGCTCGAACTCGAGATAAGGCAGCCCCTTGGCTTTATAATCGAGTGAGGATTTTCTCGAACTCAAAGTGAAGGTAAACATTAGGCTTTATGATAGAGTGGAAACTTGCTCAAACTCGAAGTAAAAGTATCCCTTAGGCTTTATGATCAAGTAAGGGTTTGCTCTAACTCGAGGTAAAAGTAGCCCTTAGGCTTTATAGCCGAGTGAAGACTTGCTCGAACTCGAGATAAAATGGCCCTTGGGCTTGATAGATAGTTCCCGAGTGAGAGTTTGCTCGAAATCGGTTTAAGATAGCCCTTGGGATTTTATGATCGAGTGAGGACTTGCTCAAACTCGAAGTAAAAGTAGCTCTTAGGCTTTATGATCGAGTAAGGACTTGCTCGAACTGGAAGTAAAAGTAGCCCTTAGGATTTATAGTCGAGTGAGAACTAGCTCGAACTTGAGGTAAATGTAGCCCTTAGGCTTTATGATCGAGTGAGGATTTGCTCGAACTCGAGGTAAAAGTAGCCCTTAGGCTTTTATACTCGAGTGAGGACTTGCTCGAACTTGAGATAAAGTGGCCCTTGGGCTCGATAGATCCGAGTGAGAGTTTGCTCGAATGCGGTTTAAGATAGCCCTTGGGCTTTTATGATCGAGTGAGGAATTATTCGAACTCGAAGTAAAAGTAGCCCCTAGGTTTTATGATCGAGTGAGAACTTGCTCGAATTCGAAGTAAAAGTAGCCCTTAAGCTTAATAGTCGAGTGAGGATTTGCTCGAACTTGAGGTAAAAGTACCCCTTAGGCTTTATAGTCGAGTGAGAACTTGCTTGAGCTAGAGGTAAAGTGGACCTTGGGCTTGATAGATAGTCCCCGAGTGAGAGTTTGCTCGAACTCGGGTTAAGATAGCCCTTAGGCTTTTATGATCGAGTGAGGACTTGCTCGAACTTGAAGTAAAAGTAGCCCTTAGGCTTTATAGTCGAGTGAGGATTTGCTCGAACTCGAGGTAAAAGTATCTCTTAGGATTTATAGTCGAACGAGGACTTGCTCGAACTCGAGGTAAAGTGGACCTTGGGCTCGATAGATAGTGCCCGAGTGAGAGTTTGCTCGAACTCGTGTTAAGATAGCCCTTGGGCTTTTATGATCGAGTGAGGACTTGCTCGAACTTGAAGTAAAAGTAGCCCTAAGGCTTTATAGTCGAGTGAGGATGATACCTCGAACTTGAAGTGAGAGTGGCCCTTAGGCCTTCGTATTTGTTATGGATTTCAGACGTCTCCGATCTGTGTTAATTTGGCCGTATCCTTTTTAGTTCGGAACTTTCCCTTTGGGATTATTTTCCTGTTTCTCTTCGAGCTTGCCCGAAGTGTCAGTCCTCGAGTGGGGTGGTCGTAGCCTATAAAAATCGAGAGTTGCCAAAGAGGTCTTATGATCTCGAAGTTTTAACGATTCGATCTTGTTTATTTTTCGAACAACAGTTCCCAATTATGGGGGTAATTATCCAAACTCCGGTTATGATCGACCCTTAGTCCTGTTTATATAATAGATCGAGAGTATGAAATTGTAAAATAGAAGGACCTTTCTAAGACATGAGATAATTGCAAGGAAAAAATACTTCTCTTTATTATTGAGAAAAACGATTACAAATGCATACATGTTTTGAGCCACGGCTCGATCAACCTGTGTGGGCACGGCTCGTTCGACCGTTTGGCCTTATCGAGACCCTACCACTATGAAGTAATTTCCTCGCAACAAAGTTGACATCCACAAGTAATGCCCCTCAATATTCGAGATTTATTATAGGGAACCCCGGATACTGTTGAATCCTGTCTTTGACACCAATTCGAGGTCGGCCTTCGATTTTAAGTTAGCAGGATCCGTTGTTGCCCCATTAAAAACCTTGCCGAAAAACCCAATTGTAACAAAAATGGTTCAAGGGAAAAAGAATGCAACGCGTGCTTTAAGATCCAAGCTTTGTGTCGCTCCTTATCGATAACATGTAAGTGTTAGTCGAAAAATAGAAAGAATTGAAATGGGGTTGTACCTTCATTCGGATTTTGGATGTTTAATGTGACCTTCCTCACTACCAAGTTCTCGCGGGCTTTGACCTCGATTACTTCTCCCCTCATTTCGTGCGAATCTTTGCCCAGACCTGATGCCTCTATAGTCTCCGTTGTACAGTTGATATCAATCTCTATTCGACCTTGGCTCACGATCGATATCCCTATTGATTCTATCCATTGGCATGTTAGGATAAACGGACTCGGAAGGAGTCCCCAGTTGATCATCCTCAACCCTGATCTTTAACTGCTATCGATTGTGCATATCGGCTCAAGTGGCAGATGGGTACTCTATCAAATTTTGCTTCAAATACTGTGAAGCTATGGAACTTCGAGTGTTGAGACCTTGAGTGAAAGCTTGAACAACCCAGTCATCGGTTACTTGAGGCAAATCCATTCTCTCAGCCTGGAATCGAGATACGAATTCCCTGAGCATCTCGTTATCTTTTTGCCTTACTTTGAAAAGGTCTGACTTCCTTGTTGCAACTTTAATGGCTTCCGCGTGTGCCTTTACAAAAGAATCTACAAGCATAGGAAACGAATCAATAGAATTAGGCGGTAAGTTATGATACCATATCATGGCACCTTTCGATAGAGTTTTCCCGAACTTCTTCAGCAATACAGACTCAATCTCATCGTCTTCCAAGTCATTTCCCTTGATGGCGCATGTGTATGAGGTGACATGATCGTTTGGATCTGTTATCCCGTTATACTTCGTGATCTCGGGCATACGAAAGTTCTTGGGGATCGGCTTTGGAGCCGCACTCGAGGGGAAAGGTCTTTGTACAAACTTTTTGGAATCTAGTCCTTTCAATATCAGTGGTGCCCCTGGGATCTAGTAGATCCTAGAATTATAAGTTTCCACTTTCTTATCGTTTTCCTCGATCTTCTTTTCCGTTGTTTCGATCCGCTTTGTCAAATCTTCGAGTATCTTTAGGATAGCGGGATTTGTCTCTGATTCTCCTCCATTCGATCCCGTTTGCACCGATTCGGCTCTAGGAACAGTTTCTTGTAATGGCTCGAGCTCGATCATGCTTGGTGCACGATTCTAATTTTGGAACTGCACTATTGCAGCCTGTTGTGTCTGCAACATTTCGAATATCATTCGAAGGCTAATCTTGCCTTCTTCACCTCCCTGTGCATTCTGGTCGGCTGCTCGAGCATCTCTGCAAACGCTATTTTCAGGATCGATGGCCAAATTCTCATTAATGGCAATATGGGAGCTGACGTCGATTGGGTCTAGACTGGGGCTCCATCGGGGTTGACTGGAGGTACTCCGTTTCCCGGGGCGGCTATGTTGTCGTTCTCGCCGTGGAAACCAAGGCCATTATCTGTGTGTGTGGGTGCTACTTGAGAGTTTGACATGTTAATCCTAGAATCAAAAATACTTCAAAGAGCAAGCGTAAAATAGTGTGTGTTACAAAAATTGTACCAAGCAACTACTATTATCTGTAGCCTCACGGTGGGCGCCAAATTATTTACCCTTAAAATTGGATAACAATTAAACTTATAAGTGGTTTTAAGAATATGTGATTTCACTTGGCACAAATGATAAATATGAGAAGTAATGCTAGAAATTAACATTAAAATAAAACAAACCAATGTGGTGAACAACTGTGGCCCTCAAGCTAAATCGCCTTCGAACCAACTGAATATGCTATTGAAAAAGTATAACTCGAACAGTAAAGCTTAAGAGAGTTTAAGAGAGAAAGATGTAGTATTTGCTTGATTATCACTGAATATCCTCCTTACATAATGGTTAGGACCCTCTTTATATAATAGAAGAATCATATTTATGGTATAATTCTAATTACGGAAGAAAATCTCACAATTGGCTAAAGGTGTGGTCTCAACTTGATACGTGCCGAGATTAATGCAACGATCCTTGCCCGATCACGGATATCTTGTCTTTCTGTTATTCGACCTAGCATGCTTCCTTCGATCTCGCTTGATCTCTTTCTCGCTTAGGTATCGATCACGGCTGGTTTCGATCTTGATCGGCCATTGATCCACGAGCTTACCGATTCATATATGTACCACGGGCCGATATAACCGAGGCCGAGCCTTAATCTACCACCCCGATTTCGGTTAGTCATACAAAGTTAGGCAAGCCTGATTTTGACGGTATACAATATGCTTAGAGAGTAACATCAATTTTTGTATTTTTCTTTAGGAAAAATTATACAACTCTTAATATACTTTGTATGTTCTTAAAAAGTCTTTCTATTTTTCAATTTCATTTTACATTGTAAAATAAAGTCTTCCTATCTTAATATACTTTGTATGTTATATGAGTAGCAGTAAATTTATCTGCTTTTCATAGTTTGTGATGTTAAAATATGTGAAACTTAATCTGAAACATATATCATGGTTAAAGGACTCTTTAGCCTTTACACCATGAAGAATAAATTTATTGGATTCTTTTATAAGGTATATCAATTACTTCGTTTATTTGTTATTCGTTTATTCTTTTACATGAATAAAAATATATTAAATTACTTTCCCAATTCTACGTGTAAGTTTATCTTCTGGTACATGCCGAGGCTGTTTTTGTCAATGTTCTTTCTTTTCTGAATTTCAATGAGCTTCTAATACCAGATGATTAAACTAAGAAGTATCTGGTCTCTCTACTTTCCTTTCTTGCCCTCTTATCCCTCTTCATTTGGCTGAACTCTTGGAAATTTCATGACCTAACACGATTATAAAAGTTGCTAGCAGGAAGAGGTCCAGAAATGAGAGAAAATATCAAAGTTAACGTCAAACGACAAGTAGAATGATCAAAGGTTCGGTCACAAAAAGGGAAAAAGGAAAATTCCAGCTTATTGCTTTACAATATCAAAACTTTGCTTGAGAAATGAGGGGTATCTTTTTTTGTGTGTGTGTGTGCACGCGTGTGTGGAGATATCTACCATTACCAAATGTGAATAATTCCTTGGCACATTCTATGAGAATGTCAACCAATAACTGAACATTAAGACATAATCACAAAAATAGTAGAGCCTGATGTATGATATAGAAAAGGAATTAAAGGGATCGCAACAGAAAATGAATTTCACAGAACAGAGAAAGTTGTGCCAAATTAAGGCTCGCTTATCTCAAATCTTGAAAGGCGACTGCATTCATAAAGATACAATGGGCGAAGGCCGAAAATTGAAGTATGTAGCTGTTGCCAAGAATGCACAGACAGAGGAAACATATATCTTGAACCAAATGGAAGAAAATAGAGTCAGATAAGTACAAATCGCAGTCAATGTCATCACAAAGATGAAGTTTGCTAAACACTTGGCCGTAGACAGCTCACTTTCTATTCCTTCGCGAGGGAAATGACCTTGTGAATGAAAATCCGACAACAATTCATCCTTGTCACAGAATGTATCCATCAACCATGAAGCAGCCTCATTTTCAGATGCTGGTATATCGGCAACAGAAATACAGCGGACGTGCATATGTACTTCAGCTGGATCAACCCCAAAGGCATTGTCCAAAAAAGAAGGGCAATGATGCTTGTAGCCAATTGTGATGTCATAAACTGAAAGAGCACGAAACAGACAGTCAAAAGAAGCCTAATTGGAAAATTATGGAAACTGTGACATCTTTAAAGCATCTAAACTAAGCTTAATAAGTCCTGATAATCTTTGCGATTACTCTATTATTTTCTTTTTAGGATGTTATAACTTGAGGCACACCTAGTTATAATGAGCTAGCAACCAAATGAAAGTATACTTGAGAAAGAACAGTATGAAGAACCTCTATTTAATTTGAATTTTAATGATGATACTAAAATCAATAATGCATGACCATAATGAATAAATCATATATTCGGATATGCTCTCATTCTAATGTTTCTGCAACTAAAAGAATGGTATATTGGTATAGATAATAAGACAGGCATCTGTGCTCGACAGTACTCTGCTCCCACTCAATTGGACAGCGACTAGTCATATCTAAAAGGAAAAGAACTTCTATTTTTATATGTGAGGCACTAATGGCACATACATCAGGAGGAAAAGGAAACAGCAGAGAATAGATCTATCCACATCAGACATCCTTGTCCACCACGGTCAGCTTTGACATGACAACTGACAGGCCTATAATACACGAGTCCACCTCCGAGTCCCAAGAATATCCATGTATTAAGATGAGCACATTCTAACTTCAGAAGGGGGAAGCATGACTCATATTCTACCTCTAATGTTATACCTGTGGCAGATGCAATCTGGCTTGCTAAAAGAATATCAGATGTCCCGGAAACCACAACAATCAAGGACAAAGTCATCTCTCCCTCTATCCCCTTTTCCTCCTCATAATACTACTGATAACCAAATGCAACAAAACACAGCCATATCTGAAGGCAATTAATTACTGTACTGCCATCAAATTTAGTTCACAAGCAGACTCCATCTAAATGAATCCGCTAAATGCCTCTCATTGTTTAGGCAAGACAAATGAGGAAGTAATAGCAAATACTTGTAAGTTGCATCATCTGGGTGAGAACATGGAGGAACGATATTGGATAATGAAGATATGGAATCCATACTCAAGAGTAAATAGAGAACTTAGGCCACTAAAGTAATCCAATTTAGTATCAGAAAATAGTATTCCTACATTATGGAAGGCTAAAAACAGGAAAACTAATTACTAACATCGTCCAAATAATTACACAAGGAAGAAGGTAAAAGAAGTGCTACCTGCATCCAGGGTACCTCTCAGCTCCTCCAAACAAGCACAAAAACCTTTTGTCTTTGGAAGAAGTACGTTCTTCAGAATTGGCAATCCGTTTTCAGAAGCATATTTTTGACTACGGATGCACTTCTGTTCTCTGTATTAAAGCAACGAAGCCGCTAACTTCAATTAATTAACGCTAGTACTAAAGAGGAAATGCACTAATTATCATGCCACAAGGACACACAATCCCACGTACATATACGTAGAATTCGAAAGTAAAAACATACGTGAAATCAGTGCCTTCCGGGAAAACAACAAGCCACAGTGGATCTTGAGGATCTTGATAGGTCCCGAGCATCTGACGCAGCTTCAATGCATCAGCATCCCATTTTCTCTCAACAGGTATGAACTCCATGACATGAAAAACCCATCCAAACACTGGCAATCTCATCAAACTGCTCTTAAGTATATACCTGAGCGAACCCACACATCCTTTGCGCAAAGCAAGATCCCACAAGTACATCCAATCAACCTCAGTTCGATGGTTTGCAATAACCAAGACTCGCTTTGCGGATGGAACAGAATCTCCAGAGATCACCACCTTGGTTTTGTTAATTTTTTCAAACCAAAAAGGCCACAAAGCTAACCAACATCCGAAAACAAAGGATATTCCCACTCTGCTATAATGGACATTGATAGTTCGCATGCCAATAGCAGGCCAAAAGCCAAAGAACACTAACAGTATAAATGCAGAGAGTACTAACATAATTAGACAGAAGATACCCCTTACCATCCTCAACGGGGTTAGATTACGGTGCCTTGGTTGCTTTCCAAAATCATCAGCCATTTGAACATTAATGAGGTTGCAGGCAACAGAGTACAATTACTAATAAGATCCACTAATTAATACAGAACTCCAATATTACTAGGCATCAAAATGGCAATCAACCCAAATGGGATTAAAGACCTAACTGCCTCTATTATCCTGTAAAACATGAACAAAAAGTTGTTGTGTTAGCTAAAACTAAAAGGGAGAGCTCTACACTTGCAATAAACTCATCAGAAAGTAAACCTTGATGTAAAATAACTACAAGAACTTAAACAGAAAGTTCAAGCTTTTTAGCTCAATGTGGCTTTAAGAAACAACTATGGTACATTATTCAGTTCAGAAACACATAGTTATTATGAGAAACAAGCTACTTCCTTTTTCCTAATTTAAACACCCAATTCAGTAACCTAATAAACAGTCCACTTGTATACTAAAAGAAAGAGCCATTGACCTCGAATTCAAGAACACAAACACAAATTCTTGAAGTAAACAAGTACTCAGAAATGTAACCGGGAGGATACCTCGGGAAGTGAAGCAAACAAGAGCTAAGAAATTTAGCTGAAAACTTTCTTGGGTTGAAGGATCCAATGTGGCTAGAGTCTCAAAAGTCAGAAACGTGCACGTTTAGCTAAGACTGGAGAGACTTCTAAAATGGTCGTGCAAACACAGTGTATGCGGGGTTCGGGCTCGGGATTCGGGCCGGGTCAACCCGTATATGGGGGAATTATGCCCCCATTTTCTAGCAGCTTTTCGTAGGTCTCATAATTGCGCTCTTATTTAGGCCGTTGTGTGGTTATCAATGATCAATGATGTTGATGGGGTGGGTACCTTCTCTTTTCAACCACATTCTATGGTGACTCCTTATGTCCTAAAGTTCTTTTTTATTATTCCCGTTGGGATTCTAATTATTGTATTCCAACTACGATTTTTTCCTTCCCTCGATATAAGATTTAGTAAAAAAGAAAGCGCTCCAATACGCAATAAAGGAATTCTATTCATTTCACTATAATGTTGATGGTCGAAAAGTTATTTGCAGCTTGACTAAATGCGGAAAATTTTATACAACTGATACTAGTTGTATGAGGCAATTTTTTTGTCTCTCAATTTTGTGGACCCAGATTTATGTGGACCCAGAAGTGTAAGATTGGAATCCACAAATTTGTGAGACAAAAAAGAGCCTCACACAACTAATGAAAGTTGTGTGAGATACACAATAAAACTTCTCACCAAATGCTATTGTTTTTAACCTCCACTCAATTTTTTCCCAAATGTCTACCAAAGGCTTGTGAAATTCATTATTTGCAATTTTGCATATACTACTTCGATTATGAGCATTTACAAATATTGTACTTCAATATTTGTAGTTGAAGTTACATATGAATATTTCGTTAAAATAGCACGGTATAACCAATTTTCGGATTGGTCATTCAAAAATAGCCATCATTTACGAAGTTAATGAAAAATCGTCACTATTTTGCTACAACAGTGACCGGCCCCGCATAATATACGGGAGTTCGGTGCATCTGTGTACGAACTCCAGCATATTATGTTGGACCGGTATACTTTGCTGACTCCTGTATAATATACGGGAGACTGGAGCACCGGTACTCCAAACTCCAGTATATTATACTAGATATTTATACTTGTTGGAACTCCAGTATATTATGCTGGAGTTCTAGTGTACTTATGCTGCTGGAACTCTCGTATAATATGTTGGAGTTCCAGCATAGTTATCCTGAAACTCCAGTATAATATACGGGCGTATTTTCCGGGTTTTGAACAGTGTTTTCGCTCAGATTTATCTTTACATGAAAAGTAGCTAAATTTCGATTACTTTTGAAACTGGGCTATTTTTGAATAACCAGTTGTAAATCTGACTATTTTTAAATTTCTCCCGAATATTTCGGATGAAATAATTACTTGTTTTCACTCACTCACAAATTGTTAGTCCTGTTGTTTCGAAAACAAAAAAAAAATCTTCAGAAATTGTGTTTATTTGGTAGTTTTAAAATAATTAAAAAAAGATTAACTGTTGCCGCTGATGATGCCAAATTTCAGAATTTCCGTGGATCATATTTAACTAGAAAAAGTTACTCAATTATTAGACAAAAAATTAAGGATAAAATCAAAATTGGCCTCTTGAGCTTTCAAGCAAGAACCAAAATGTCACCTTCTCTTTTGAATGCAAAGCAACTTAACTCCTTTTCTGCCACTTCTAGTTTATTTTTATTTTTAATCATTTTAATATATATGAACCTACTCCAGAGAGGTGCACACATAATTAGCGCAGAATTGGCAGATAGGCAAGGCAATTGATAAAGACATTACTTCCTATCTGGAAATGACCATGTTGCTAAATTCTAACAAGTGTGTCAGAGGCATTTCCTCTGTGAAATCACAGTTTACAAAATTCAGTCTTATGATTCGGATATTTCAATAACACAAGAATAAGATATATTAGATCAAAATGGTGAATGTCTATGATGTTAACGTCTCTTGGAAAACCAAGCTATTAAGGTTTTGAAACAGGAGAAAAATGGGATGGAACCTCCAGACAGCCATCACCAGCTCCTAACCCACGTCATTTCATTCAACTAGACCTCACCTCGTTACTTTGAAACTCTGCACAACAGAAGACAGCAAAACTGAGATCAGAAAGATGCCATAACACTAGTTTTGAACACTTGCCCCTTGAATATGGTCAAGGCGGGCGACAAAATGATATACTAATGCTATTGTTCTGAATGTCCAATTTTCAAATAATCTTTTAAGCTTGCTAACAGAATATCTACACTAGACTAAAATGTGTGAGTGGATTTGACTATGTGGAACAGTGTTAATGTGAATTGTACGCTTTATCATTCATTTTTTCATTAGAAATAGTATGTTTTGCACTGGAAGAAATGCAACCCCAATAGTCTAGGAGATACGATATATTCAATTTGAGCCATATGATTAGACAATCAATCATCCCTCTTGGAAAAGGGGTAAAGCCTGACTCCAACTCAGCCCATAATTCAGATTTCTCTTTTCTTGTATCAAGAAGCCTCACTAATTCAGTCAGCAAAGCAATCAAGTGGAGAGGCAAAAGGTGAAAAAGATACGGGACGACAACAAGTTGGTGGTGGTGCAAAAGACATGAGGGTCAAGAAAAGTAAAGAGACGAGGGTACTTCTTGTTTGAGGATGGAGAAAACTGAGATAAGAGACAAGAGCACCATAATTTCAGCTCCTGTTCAACTCCATCAATACAAAAAACATTTATGGCTTAGTTCAAGTGTTGAAAGAATGATACAGGGGGATTAACCCGACCCACAACTTCAAGATGGTCTAAGTAGAATTACTTTTCTCAAAAATCATGGAAAAACTTTGAGAATCCATTCTTCAATCATAATAACTACTTAAACAATCTTCATTCTGATAAATAGAGCAACTTAAACAAACCAACAGTAGTTGAACTTTCTAGACAAGGTAGAATCAGGAAAATATATTCCCCTTTGTAATTCTTTTGAAAAGTAAATGATGGTACCCTGAGCTCAAGTGACAAAGTCTAGCTAACACAATAAGACATTTTATCCAACACATAACATTTAGGCAATTCAAGAATACATACCTTCACCCTTTTCATAAGGTCTTTGGCTTTCTGATCATTCTTAAAATGATCGCGCACCGGCTGCACCACATTGAAAACTAAGTCAGGAGGACAACTAAAAAAGGTGGAGTCACAAATATATTGAACTATAAAAAAATAAAAACAATTTGTGACAGTAGTCTATTCGATATTAACTATACAACCTGAAGCGCACCAGGTACTAGCCATCAAGTGTGCAATAACTTAATTTACTATTTGTTGATATTAAATTGCATATATGATTGATTACACTGAGTCTTTAAAATAAGAACCTTGAAATTTAAAAGATACTCTAAAGAGATGAAATACGCTACAAACAAAGAAGTTATTCTATAGGGTGTTGGGGCTAATAGCCTGTTTGGCCAAGCTTTTTTTGGGCTAAAAGTGTTTTTTTCGGCCAAAAGCACTTTTGGCCAAAAAATGAGGTGTTTGACCAAACTTTTGGAAGGAAAAAAAAAAGTGCTTTTGAGGAGAAGCAGTTTTGGAGAAGCAAAAAAAAGTAGCTTCTCTCCAAAAGCACTTTTCTGAGAAGCACTTTTGAGAAAAATACACTTAGAAGCAGTTTTCAAAAATTTGGCCAAACACTAATTACTGCTCAAAAGTACTTTTCTAATTAATTAGCCAAACACAAACTACTTCTCACCAAAAGCACTTTTTTAAAAGTACTTTTGAGAAAAGCACTTTTCAAAATAAGCTGATTTTAGAAGTTTGGCCAAACGGGCTATAATTAGTTGTATATATCAAAGAACTACAGGTAATAAGACCAACAATCAAAAGAGTACTTCTCATGTTAAAGCTACTAAAGTAATACTAGTAGAATATCAAAATGCAGAGTCAAATGTCAATGCAAAACAAAAAGGCAAATTAGCAAATGCATCAATGTAATACTAAAAACAAGGACTACATAAGAGATTAGCACAAACACCAACTACCAGCAGCTTAGTAAGATGTTGCCATCTACCTGTAATATCTTATTGATTGCTTTTGACAATGCAGGTTTCAGGTCTGCAGGATGCAAGTTCCCACTTTCATAGTCAGCCGCTAATTCTTCAAAATTCTTATAGGTCCTAGTGTGGGAAAAAGAACAAACCAAAAGATGAGCTAAAAAATTGTGCTGTGTTTACAAACCAGCTGAATGGATATGAGAAATACATGAAATGACTCACTTGTCACCACCATTCTCAGCACTTCGCTCAAGTTTGAATTCATTAAACCAAGGGAGGACGATATACTTGATGTACTCCAGACATGGATTCTTTTCTACGACCTTTGGTGGACAAAAAGCCTTCTTTATCTTGAGATTTACTTCTGCCTTTGATGTTCAAGCATGGCACAAGGAAAAAAAAATACTGTCACTACACTAGAACCTCATAGGCAACAAAACCACCTGTTAAGAAATCTACTATGAACACTGGCCATCAACCTAAAAACAAATGTAGCACTATGTTACAGGTGATTAATATATATAGCTAGATACCTCTTCATCCTCCATGTAGATGGAAGAAGAGGGGTCACTCTTGGACATCTTCTCTTGACCTTCCTGCAAACCAGGAAGCATATCTGCACGCCAAAATCATAAGGGAACAAACATATCAAACAAAAGAGTTAGCTGAGTAAAATATGAATTCTAGAATACAAAAAGATTATCGTACGATGGGACAATATGATAGGCTTGTTTTTCCTCTTGATGTCATCACAGTACTCTCTTGCAAGTACATTAACCTTCCGTTGGTCCATGCCTAGTTGACATATGTCAGCCTAATAACAAGAAAATTTTTATTTAGCTGGTAGAATCATAATTTAAACAAATAATTACCACTCCCGCACAGACCATGGAAGATTGAAGACAAGCACACATAAAAATACAGGCTACAAATGAAACTAATGTATGCAGCTCTCATATCTGTCCATATCAAGAAGCATATGCCACTGAAACTAGAAACTCAAGGCAATCCAGCTATATGCCTAGTAGCAACTGAAATGCGTGTTTTACTCATTTGGTAAACTAGACAAGCAAGAACTAGGTTGTCAAGTGACATTGCAATGTTGACCCAGACAAGCAAGAAGTAAATTGTTCAGTGACATTATAGGGGTAACTTGCATGCCTAAAACAAGAATAACCGTGAAGGTACAACAACAATAAACCCAGTGTAATCCCACAATTGGGGTTTAGAGAGGATAGTGTGTATGCAGATCTTACCCCTACCTTGTGAAGGTAGAGAGGTTGTTTCCAATAGACCCTTAGCTCAAGGAACAGTGACAAGGAAGCAACCAACCATAACAATAACAAGAAAAGAAGAGAAAAGAAAACAAGGACTCACGTATACTAACAAATATCTAGAGATAAGAAAATATTACTAATACTATCAGTAAGAAAGAAACAACATATAATAAAAAGGTCTAGGAACAGGAAATAAGAATATTACTAATACTATCGGTAGCACTAAGAGACACCCTCGGCTCCCTATCAACCTTCAACCCTAATTCTCGACCTCCACACTTTCCTATCTAGGTCATGTCCTCGGTGAGCTGAAGCAACGCCATGTCCTGCCTAATCACCTCTTCCAAGTACTTCTTACAACACCATGTGAAGGTGCCTCTATTATTCCCAATAAAGTCTCACAAAAGATGCTTATATTTAATTATCCAGCTAACTGAACAAGAAATTATTTACAAATAGTTAGTTATAAAACAGCTTACCTTAAGGAAGAATATGTCAGCACATTGCATGCATGGGTAAAAAATCTGGGCTGCCGTCAACTCATCTTGCTCAGACCGACCCATAATTTGGCAGCACCTTATAATGAAGGGGAAAAAAACATGTAAGCAATCACTGACTGTCCTTTTCAGGAGAAGCAAGAGAGTTTTACTTGCTTTATCCTTTACCTTAAAATCCTGGGAAGCTTGTTCCTTCGAGCTATGTCCATAACAAGTGGCCAGTACTCATGAGCTCTAGAGTTAATCTCTTTTGAAGACCATAGAAATTCCACATGACCCCCTTCAAGATTCATTCCCACAGCCTTCCATATCTCAATCAAATACTGACCAACAACCTCAATTTTCTTCAGATCACCACCCATCTTGTTATTTAGCTGCGCAAACCAATCTGCAATCCAGATCTTCACCTTGCAGCCAGCCGAAGTCAGTTTGTTGACGTTTAGTGCCTTCAAAACTCCCTGTTTAGCAAAGAAATTGTAAAAAAGAACGAAACAGTCATGAGATGCTAAAAAGAACATATAACTGCACACAAGCCCCTCCACTATATCTGACCTGTACAAATGTAACATGAAAAAAGAATGGCATAAATATAAATTTTCCTGAAAACTTATTCAACAATGTTTCACTTAGGTAATTTAATTCAAGTCTATTTCAGCAAATAATAAAATATTTATGAAGGCAATTGGGGGTTATCTAAAACTAGAGGTTCTCAAGATCTCACACTTATACCTGCAAGGACATACAAATGGGGAGATTATTCCCCTTCTTTTCATTTTTTCTTAACCAGAAAAAGATCCAACTCTGGTGTTTTCCCTAATGGTCTACATTACAACTGGTCAGCATCCAGATATAATTTTGAACATACCTGGAACTGGAATCTAGTCATGGATCTTCCTAAATTTGATTCATTTAAAGACTCAAAGGTAGGGCTGTATTTTGTCCCGGGCCCGGGCCTTAGTGGGCCTAACGGGCCGGGCCTCGCGGTCCCGGGCTTCGTGGTCCCGGGCTCTGGCGGTCCCGGGCCTGGCGGTCCCGGTCTTCGTGGGCCTAATGGGTGGAACCGGCCCGTGACGGGCCTAAGCCCACATGGTCCTGTGCTTAACGGGCCGGGCTCGTGGGCTTCGCGGGCCTAGCGGGTTTTTTTTTTTTTTTTTAAAGACAATTTCTTGTAGTATCATGGCTATATTAATATGTAGTATATATGTATATCTAATTATTAAAGTGCTTGACGAAAAAGAAAATAACAAAACAATAGTAAAACACTAAATTGTCATGCATAAATATCACTTCTTGATATTATATTGTATCTTATGTATATATATTCTCTTATATATTTTCTTTTAGTATATATATTGTATCTTATGTATATATTGTAGCTTATAAATATATTTTCTTGTAGTATATATATTGTATATTATGTATATATTGTAGCATAATATATTTTCTTGTAGTATATTATATTGTATCTTATGTATATATATTCTCTTATATATTTTCTTGTAGTATATATATTGTATATTATGTATATATTGTAGCATAATATATTTTCTTGTAGTATATATATTGTATCTTATGTATATATATTCTCTTATATATTTTCTTGTAGTATATATATTGTATATTATGTATATATTGTAGCTTATAAATATATTTTCTTGTAGTATATATATTGTATATTATGTATATATTGTAGCATAATATATTTGCTTGTAGTATATTATATTGTATCTTATGTATATATATTCTCTTATATATTTGCTTGTAGTATATTATATTGTATCTTATGTATATATATTCTCTTATATATTTTCTTGTAGTATATATATTGTATCTTATGTATATATTGTAGCTTATAAATATATTTTCTTGTAGTATATATATTGTATATTATGTATATATTGTAGCATAATATATTTTCTTGTAGTATATTATATTGTATCTTATGTATATATATTCTCTTATATATTTTCTTGTAGTATATATATTGTATATTATGTATATATTGTAGCATAATATATTTTCTTGTAGTATATTATATTGTATCTTATGTATATATATTCTCTTATATATTTTCTTGTAGTATATATATTGTATCTTATGTATATATTGTATCTTATAAATATATTTTCTTGTAGTATATATATTGTATATTATGTATATATTGTAGCATATAAATAATTCTAAGTATAGACAAAGAAATATTGCGAAAAGAAGCTCATGGGTAGAAGCAATAAATTTTATTACCAAAAAATGACATATCTTTCTTAGTCATCCTTCCCCCAATGGAATGAGCACAACAAGGTACTAATACCACCATTAGAAGGAAAAAAACTAAGGAAGATGTGCCAAAATACAAGTTACATATTATTCTATGTATTATCTCTAACAAATCTCATAAATCCTTCAAGGTTCGGAGGAGGTTGCGTTGGTGGTGGTGGAAAAGAAGCTTGTTCATCACCACTTCCGGGCGAAGCCGAATCCTCCGTAAGTTCCGCTATCATTTCTTCATAAGCTTCATCTATCGCCGGTTGTGCTTCTGCAATTCCAAAGTTTCTTCTTTCCGAGCGGATCCAATCTCTAAACAATACTGATTTTTCCAAGCTATCCCTCATAGACGCTCTATGATCACCTATTTGCAGTCTTGCTTGACTGAAAGCGCTCTCTGATGCAACAGTTGAAGCTTGAATTGATAAAATATCCCGAGCCATCCTTGCAAGAACAGGAAAATGTTTTTCCCTTGCCTTCCACCATTCCAAAAGATCAAAAGAGCCGTCTGGATTCTCCTTTTCAAGTCCCTGAGACAAATAAACTTGAAGCTCATTTAGATGTGAAGTTTCATCATAATTTTCACCTTGAGACCCCCTGAACTCCGTCCAAGATTTAAGAGCTTTTAAGCCCGCAACTCTTTTAGAGGATTGTGAGCTAGACGAAGTAGGGGTTGGAATAGTTGGCCTAGCATGCTCTAAGGCAAGTTGATAAGCATTATAAACTGTTTGAGCGTTAATCTTAATTGAAGCTTTTGCATCTGCAAGTGTCGCAATTTCCTCATTTGAAAGATCTAAAGCCTTATAAATATTTGAATACCAAAAATGAGGACCTCCCAATTTCATTGTAGGATTTAGCATTGCAGCAAGACCATAAATAGGAGGGATAGGAAAAAAATATTTTTTAAACTTTTGTTTCATTTCATTTATAGCAAGTTCATAAATATCCCCACCCTCACTAAATTCAACAAACAAATCAGATAGTGCTGCAATATAAACTAAACAGTTTGAAATAGTAGGATAATATTGCCCAGAAAATGCATTTGTTGCAATTTGAAAATGTTCTAAAAAATCTAAAAGAATTTTAACATTAGTCCAATCTTGAGTGGTAAGCATTTCATCATCATCTTCACCACCTACCCGAGAATTAAACGTTGCATTAATTGGGTTTCTATATTCATATGCTACTACTAAACTTTCGTACATACAATTCCATCTAGTCGGGCAAGGTTTAGGAACCTTTCTTTCTCTAAGGCCATATTCATCACATTTTTTAAAATACTCTCTAAGTCTACTTCTACGGTTTGAATAAAAAAGCCAATTAAGAGCCATTCTAACCTTTTCAATTTCTATGTTTAATATTCGCATACCATCACCGACAATTAAATGATAAATATGACAAATACATCTAACATGGAAAATATTAGTAAATGCAGGATTTAGTGTTGTTGTAAGCATGCCTATAGCACTGGTGTTACTAGAAGCATTATCCATTGAAATTGCCATTATTTTATCGCTAAAGCAAAAATATCTACAAATATCTGCAACAGTGTTAGCTATAAATTTACCTGTGTGACGCGAATTAATTATTCTATATGCAATTATGCGTTTTTGCATTATCCATTCTTCATCTATCCAATGACTTGTAACAGTTAGGTAATCACAATCATTACCACTTCTACCAATATCAGTAGTAATAGAAATCCGATTAGGTATATGAGTAAATAAATAACGCAAATATTGTTCATATTCATGTTTGAATTTATAAATATCACTCTTAACTGTTGCGCGAGGCCAACCTTTATAAGTAGGATTAAACACTCTTCTAATATAATGAACCCAATTAGGATTAGAAGCAAAAGTATAAGGTAAGCACATAACAGTAATCATCTTTGCTAATTCTTCACGATCTCTATTTGGATCGTAATATAAAATACCTCCAGTGACAGTGTTAATTCCTGGTTGAACTAGATTTGAACCTGTACTAGGGTTAATCGCAGAATCTACACTTGTCCCCTCTAGATGCGCTTTCATTTGAAAAAATCTAGCCTTATCTCTAGGGTGTGTTTTTATGTGCCTAGTCAAACTACCTGTGCCGCTACGGTCTCCTACATATTTATGCGACATTAATTTCCCACAAGTTTTACACTTAGCCTTATTTTTTTCTCTTACTTGAGTAAAAAAATTCCAAACTAATGATGTTTCTAAGCGTTTAGCAGGTTCTCTATTAAAAGTAGGAGTTTCTACAGGTGGGTCGACCGGTGCATCACTTGGGTTATTAAGAGGACTAGTAGGTGTATCATCTAAATCCGGTGCTTGAGTTTCATCATCATCCTCATTTTCCTCATTATTTTCTAAGATGGTTTCATTAGGATAAAGAGCATTCATAATTTCATCATCTAATCTATCACCTGGTGCAACATTATGATAAAATTCACTATCGGTAAATTGAAAACAAGGGTGATCACTATCAAGAATTACGGAAGGAGGAGGACGTCTAGGTTGGCGACTACTTTCAACTTGCTTATCTTTTCTAGGTCGGGGAGCCGGGGAAGGGTAGTTGGTTGGCCACTACTTTCACCGGTTTTATCTTTTCCTTTACCAAACATTTTTTTCAAAGTAAATGCCATATTAATTATAATTATGCAAACTAAACCACACAAAAATATATTATAAAAACGTAAGAGTTGAAACGAGTTTACCGGATTGCCGAACAACTTCTTGAAAATTGAAAATCGTTGAACACTTGAAAACTTCAATTCAACAACTTCACAATTTTTCACGAAATTTCAACAATAAATTAAGTAATTGTAGTAGAGAGATTGAGAGAGATTGAGAGATATTGAGAGATATTGATGAATTGGTGAATAAAAATGAAAGAATGAGGGGGTATTTATAGTTGAGAAATGGGGAAAAGTGTAATTATATAAAGTTTGGGGTTAAAATAAAGTTTGGGGGCCAAATGGCCATTTTTTTAACTTAAAAAACGGTCATATTTTCAGCCCAAACGGCTAGATTTTAAATATGGCCGTTTGATTTTTTTTTTTTTTTTTTTTTTTTTTTTAAAATAGCCGTTGGGCCCGCCAGGCCCGCCAGGACCGGCCCAGGCCCGCCTGCCGGTCCCGGGCCAAACGGTCCCGGGCTCGTGGGCTCAACCATGGAGACCAGCCCGTGACGGGCTCAGAGGCCCACCAAGACCGGCCCACCCAGGACCGGCCCACCAGGCCCACCAGGCCCGTTAGGACCGCGGGCCCGGTCCGGTCCGGTTCAGGCCCGGCCCACCGAGCAGCATTACTCAAAGGTGAAAATACCCCTTTAATGCATATACTTTAATTTCCAAAGTATTAGCTTATATCAGAAACTTTCCTGCAGAATGATGCATCTCTCGACATTATTCCATGGTAAAACAAAGAGAAATGGTTCACAAACAATTGCCAAATATTTACCAGATTTTCCTCTGTATACCTTTCCAGTTTCCACTATTATATTTTCTTCCATATGCAGGCCAAAGTTTTTGCCAAAACAGTTAGTAAATAAATTTGATCGTCCAGTTATCTTTACTGGCAGAATTTGGGTTATCTTTTGGTAATGGCATCATAGAATTTCAAGAACAAACCCTCTATATATATATATTGTACCTTCCCTTTCCTCAAGCCCCCATTTTTCCTCATTTGTCAATCACAGATCCCAGACGTGCCACACTTTGGTGTCCAGAAAAGTTTAAAGCTACTACAGTCTACTTTCCACCGTCTCTTATTGACTAGTGCTTTCAGCTAATAATGGGCTAGAAGCAACCAATTTAAGTCAACCCATGGTGTTTTTTTCGATGCATCTGAACAAAGTACATTACCAATCACGACAAAATGGAAAAACAATCATGTTCAATTAGAATTCAAAGGCAAATAAGCACATCCATTGTGCAAACCAGACACTTGGCAAGTGGCAAATTTTTATCATGTTCGTTCCTGTAAGTTAGAATGTGGGTGGAATTCAGGTTTATGTACCTGAGCAATGTGCATTCGACCAGAAGGCTCAAAACCATCATAGCAAACCGGTTGTGGCTTCTTTGCCAAAAGATTCATCAACTCATCCTCCTGTATGCATTCTTCGCCAATACTCCTAACAATCTTGAACTTCTCCTCCAATCTCATCCTAAAATCAGAATATGCAACAAATTTAATCTTACATTCGAACAAGACTAAAACACACAAAAAAAATATGCTTTCATACATGGGAAGAAAAAAAAACACAATTTCAGAGATCTCACTACATCAATCAACTAATCCCCTATCCCAAACTAATTGAGTAAATTGGGACAGCTATATGAATCTTCCATGTCTGTTTATTCGGTGTCATACATTCCAATACTCAATAATTTGTCATGTGTTACCCGATTTAACATGCTCATCGGAAATTAAATTAGACAAAAGTACTCCAAATAGAAACTACATCATCCCTGGGAGCATACTGAGAGAGAGAGACTTACTGCGAAGTTGAAATGGAAGGGTTGGATGAGGAAGCTGTCAATGAGAGTGCATCAATGGCTTCTGAAGCTTCTTTGTTATCCATCTTTCAAAACTGAGATTTTTCTGCGGAGAGAGAGAATTAGGGTTTAGGAGTGGCACGACTGTTCTGAAGAAGAAGAAGATGGATAGAACGAATAGCATTTTGCCACGTGTGCGCAGGAACTATGGCTGATCGGTCAACAACTGAATTTTGTCTAATTATATTTTTTCATTTTTTGTCTAAAGCATTTTATTTTACCAATTTTAACTTTACCTTATGATACAATCTGTTGAGTTGAATATTAATTTTTTTTAATTTTAATATAGATATCTTAGCAAAATGTCATTCGCCTTTTTGATCCTTTCAAAATAGAGTCTTATCGAAATATCATTAATTATCTAATATTTAAGAATAATGATTTTCCTAATATTTAGGACCTTGATTTCAACTAAATTTTTTGTTTATAATTTTTTCCATAGGTAGGAAAAAATCATTTTATTTCTACTTATAAATATGGTACTATATATAAAAATTAAATATGCACAATCTAGACATGTACTTTCAAAGTCGTAGTTTTTATATTGAAAGTTTTTATTAAACTAAGACCAAAAAAAAGGTAATTAATTTGTCAATTTCTAATCCGAACATATAATAGATAACAAATTATCCATTTGTATGATATTAGACGTCTAATTTTTATCACTAGATAAGATTTTTTTCTCGAGAATTTAAGTTAAGAGAATAAGTAAAAAGTAGTTATTATTTGTTGTAGGTTTAAATTACTCTTTGTCATAGAATTATTAGCAATTAATTATATCTTAATTAAAAAGGAAAAGGAAAAATATTTTTTTGGTAAAAAAAAATATGTTTGATTTTTCGGAGTATATAATAGTATGTCCATTACCCCTTAATCTAACATTCCTTTTATAAATCTTATGTACTAAAATGTAAATACTTATTTTATTAAATGCTCCACTATAATTTGATATAATATAATCAATATACATAATTATGATACTCTTTAGCTCAACATCAAATTCAAGAAATACTTTCAAAATGACACATAAGAATTGAATGTTATTTGGGTATACATGCAAAGCGCGCACTCTAAAAATGATGTCCTTCGAAAAGTATTGATCAACTTTTTTTATCCTTCAAACGTAAATTTCACATCAGACAATCTAGCTAATTGGGATCAATATTCTATCATTTAAAAAAAATATTTTATAATATAATTTATTTAATAAATCAAATACATTATTCAAAAATATTGTTGTAAAATTTTAAATTAATATTCATTAATATATGTATACGAGCAAAGCGTGTACCCTAAGACTAGTGTTACTACTACAAAGTAAATTTTCCTGTATAAATTTTTGAACTTGCCTAAAACTTAAGATATAATTATCATCATCATCATATCATATCATCATCATCATACTATATTATAAGCACGAAGACTTTTAGGTAAAGTTAATTTACCATAATAACCTTCAAAAATTGAAAGACCAGATTATCCTTTATCTAAGATTAAAATTACTTCCCATTAAATGATATTTTGTACTTAATGTCCTTTTAAAAAATTTACAACATTAATCATATATCATATATTTATATTTATATTTATTATATTGTTTAATATATATATATATATATATATATATATATATATATATATATATAGTGGAAAGGTGCTAATGTCAAAAGTTGAAAGATGAAAATGTCCATAAAAAATTGAATGATCATTCTACCCTTCATTTAAATACTATTCCTATAATATTCTTGTACTAAAAAGTAAATTACTTTCCAAAAAAAAATATTTGCATTACCTTGATAAATAAGAAGAGTGAATTTCCGGTACAGTAAATTAGTGAAACCGATTCAAATCCTTGGTGCCTTTCATTTTTCTTACATTATTGCAAAAATGTATAAATTCTCCCAAACCTTTAGAATTCCATTCAATGTTTGTCTTTTCGGCTTCTAATAATTATTACTATTCATCCTTTTGTCATCTTTTCTGTCACTCTATAAAACTAAGTCAATTAAACAATTCTTTCCGCTATCAAATCATTGTCTATTGGAATTTCTTTCCAATAAATGAATATTGTTCTTTTATTTGGCAAATCTACTTACTATTTGCATGCAATCAATCTACAAATATTAATCAGGTAACTTTTTTCTTTTACTGTTAGTTTTTGTGAGTGTTGTGCTAATTTATAGTTCTTGTATGTATTTTCAGTGAAACTATATTTTATTGACTCATTTCTTATACATGAAAAGTCTAATCGAGCACCTTGCAAAACTCTATCTTTTTGTCTAGAATAATCTTGTCCAATTTTGATTTTATTTATATGACTGCTTGATATTTAACCTTATACGTAACTGCTATTAATTTGCTTATTTCATATGACTTGCAAAAGAATATTTTATTCATGTTTTTAAATATTATTTCTCTTTGCTTATTTGTCTATTTAATAGAAAATGGAATAAAGAATGTAACAAGTGTTACTGTGTTGCTGTTGCAGTTTCAGCCAACTACTACTAATTGTTGAAGATTTGTTCTACACAATTAAAGACATTAAAAGCATTATATGGAGTTGATAGCAGCGACGAAAAGAGCAAACAAAATTCATTTTGGGCTGTACATGCAACTTCTTGAACTATATATTCAACATTTTCAAAGACGAAAATCTCTGACAATTTAAGGTAGAATTTATAATCTTTTCATTATATTCTAGATCTCTACTCTTCGCACTTGTATAACCTAGGAAGAACTATCCTCCCTCATGTGCAGAGGCAGTGGCGGACCCAAGTGGTGGCTAGCGGGTCCAACTGAACCCGCTTTACAAAAAAATAATACTGTATATATGTATAAATTAGGATTAAAGCTGTGTAAATTTTGTATAAATATTTATTTGAACTCATTTGACAACTACTATTTTACGACTTAAGTTATATACTTCTAAGATTGAACCCGCTTGCACAAAATCCTGAGTCTGCCACTGTGTAGAGGTGTAAACATTGTTATTCATATTTCATGCTATTCTTTTCTATTTGTATCTATTCTTGAATACGTTATCTTGGTGTGAAGCAAAAGCCTCAAATTAGTTTTAGTCCTACGCGTGTGTGTATATATGTGTGTGTTTATCTTTATTATACTAATTTGATATTAGGCACATACTATTAGAAGATTGAGCATTTTCTTGTTCTTTAGAGATACTATTAGGTGTAAACTTAAGTTTTCTATCCTTCATGTTTAATTTTTTTGTACTCTTCTCATTTAGAGAACAATGGTGTTTCTATGATGCAAAACTATTTTGGCTTGGATGTTTAATAAATATTTGTTGCCTTCAACAGAAAAAGCATGTTAGATTGTTACTCTCAATTCTCATATGATGGGCTTACATTTAAATTCAAATTCCTACTTATTTTTTTTCCATTGAAATAGAACTATATCAATTGTCGAATAATCTTAGGAACACTTCATATTCATCCTGTCGTGTTCATTTTGCTCTCTATCTCCCCACTTTTTTACTTTTATCAAATAAAACTATTCATGTATATTTTTATAGGTGTATCTATGGAATTTTACCTCAAAATGTATATTTATATGATTTTAAAAAAGTTTATACTCACTGATATGAGGTACACGCACAATGTGTGTGCTCAGAACTAGTACTATATTATAAGTGTGAAGCTCTAAAGTGAAGGTTGAATTACTAAAACATCCATCAAATGTTGAATGACCATTTTGCCATTCATTTAAACATTACTTCTATAATAATTTTGTACCATAATATAAACTTATCGTTCAGTAAATGTTAAATATTTATAAAAATAAATTAAAATAACTGCCTTATAATTTTAGCGCTTTGCTTTGAAACTCTTAATATACTTATTAAGTTATCATGATGCATTTAAAATAAACTAATCATGGTGCAATGAAGTCTTTACGTTTTTCAAAATACTCCTTTTAAAATTTATGTAAATGTAACAAGCATTTCAAAAGTTTTAATATTCTTAGCTTATAAACTATTTCAGATTCATTTTGCTAAAGATATGGAAATTTTCACAACTTGAAAGTACTTCGGTATAGGTATTTCATTTGTTCTGTTTCATTGTCTTGATTGAACAAACTGGAGAATTTGTGAGAGTTAACATTTTTTTTTGTTTCCCATTCGGTATCCGTATTGGAGCCCGATTATATCCCAATTCGTGCCGCGTAGAGCCTCATACGGGGGAAAGCGATCCCTACAAAGAATTTTTTCATACACAAGGATCGAGCTTTCTACCAAGAATTTTTTTATACCCGATGCTCGAACTCGAGACTTCTGATTAGGAGAAGAGTAACCCATCCGCTCCCCACATTCTTTGGTGGTGTGGGAGTTAACTTTAGCACAAGCAAAGAATAACATATAAGACAAGTTATTCTCTTTTCTCTAGATCAATTTTTTTCTCATTTTAAATTGTTGGTCGTCTGTTTTTTTTAGTATATTAATACGATTGGAATAGGGGACCGAGGATTGCTTTGGATGCAGGAAGAGAGGAAAAATTGGGTAGAAATGTGAGAGCTGATATGTATTCATATAATTATTGTTGCAAACATGGTCCTCTTTGCTGCATAGTGTATGTATCTGGCATGTCCGGAATTTTTACTTTCGGGATCGTGACGGCGCCTAACATTTCCCTTGCTAGGCAAACCAAGGTTAGAGAACTGTTAAGTCAATTTCATTTAATTTCAATAGACAAAGTCAATTAAGTTTTTAATAAGATAAAACCAGTTGTGGACTGACATAATGCCCAGAAGCTATTATAGTACGGATTTGGAGTCACAACTCACGAGTTTCTAGATTTTACTACAAATAGGCTCCGAAAGAAATACAAAGGTTTGAGAGAAAGGAAACACTGAAATAAGAAAACATAGGAGGGGACTTGAAGGCTTGCGGGCGCCAACAGATCTACCTCGAGTCTCCGAATAAGAAGATCCAAGCTGCTCCAACTCATGGACGACTAGGGCTGGTACCAAAATCTGCAATAGAAGTGCAGAGTGTAGTATGAGTACAATCGATCCCATGAGCTCGTAAATGTCGAGCCTAACCTCGACGAAGTAGTGATGAGGCTATGACAAGACTCCTACATAATAAACTTGTGCAGATAACAGTATATGTACAAAATTAGAGCAAATAAGAGCTAGACAAGTAATATCGGGAGGGGGGCATGCTGAAGGAATACAAGATAAGAAAATCATAGCAGAAATGATAACTAGAACAACCAATATGCCTTGAACCAGTGAAAGTAATTAAACACAATAAAGGAAAGTGCACGGCATCACTCTTCGTACATTAACTCTCATAACATGGCACGACATCACCCTTCGTGCATTAACACTCACAATATGGTACGACATCATCCTTCATGCATTAACTCTCACAATATAGCATGACATCACCCTTCGTGTATTAACACTCTCCATCACCATATAGAAATGAACAAATAACAACAGGAGTATAGAATATCAAGAGCAAGTCTTACTTCAATATTGGTTCTACAATACTAACCTCAACTTTGAAATCAATACTCAATTATCACCCAAAACCCATAAACATGATAAGAACGGTCAATTTAACAAATAACTAGTCTAAACATGGATAACGTGATCAAAGGAAGCAATAATTGCAAGAAACAAGTCTCACCTACATGTTTTAACCCGACAACAATGCATAAGTATTTGTCACCTCACATGTATGTTGTACACAACATAAACATGAAGCAATTAGACAAACAAGTCATATTCTCTCAAGTCAAGGTTAACCACGACATTTACCTCGTTCCAATGACCAAACTCAAAGCTCAACCACCGCTTTGCCTTTCAAACGAGCATCCGAACCAATAGAATCTAGCAATTTACCAACCAAATGATTCAAAATAAGCCTCAGGAACTACCCACAGTTGCAAAGGATTCAATTTAGGTCATTATTGAAAAAGTCAACAAAAGTCAACACCCGGGCCCGCTTGGTCCAAACGCGAAATTCGGACCAAAAATCGATTACCCATTCACCCACGAGCCCGGTTATATAATTTATTTTGGAATCGACTTCAATTCGAGGTCTTAATCTCCATTTTTCAAAAATCCCTAATTCTACGCAAAACCCCCAAATTTCCACCATGAAAACTTTAGATTTTAGGCTTAAATCTTGAGAAATGTAGTGAAATATTGAAAGAAACTAGTTTAGAATCACTTACCAATGATTCAGGGAAGAAGATCTCCTTGAAAAATTGTCTCTAGGGTTTCTAAGTTTGAAAATTTGAAGAATGAACAAAAAATCACGTCTAAGTCCCATTTGATCAATTGCAGGTGTCGCATTTGCGACATGGGGTTCACAAATGCGAGCCCCGCAAATACAAAGAACCTATCGCAAATGTGAAAGTTTCACATTCTTGCTTTCATTGCATTTGCGATGAATTGTTCGTAAATGCGAACATTGACCCTTCCGCAATTGCGACCACTGGATCGCATATGCGATCACTGCCCCCTCTTGACTCACTTCGCAAATGCAAAGTATGTTTTGCAAATGCGAACTCAATGTGGCCCAGGTACTCTTCGCAAATGCGAACCCATTAGAGGTCGCAAATGTGATGCCTGATCTCGCAAATGCGAGACCAGAGGCCTGCACCAGAACTGAAACACCAGCAACACTTTCTAAGTCCAATTTCACTCTATAGTCAATCTGAAACTCACTCGAGCCCTTGAAGCTCTAAACCAAAAGTGCACATAAGTCTAAAAACATCATACGAACTTGCTCGCTCGATCAAATCACCAAAATAACACCTAGAACTACGAATTGAACACCAAATCAAATACAATTTTCAAGAAAACTTTGAAACTTCTATTTTCACGGTCGGACGTCCGAATCACGTCAAACCGACTCCGTTCCTCAACAAATTTGACAAACAAGTCATACATACAGTATTGGACCTATACCAGGTTCCGAAACCAAAATTCAGGATGTCATTCAATTCATGTTGAATTTTTCATTATATTATTTTTATTAATTATTTTATTATTAATTATTTAACTTGCATTTACCTGGATCACTTCAACAGTAGTTTATGAAATAAAAATAAAAAGATACAACGTTATTACAATTTTTATACTTTATTATGAAAATATACTATTAAAGTTAATCATCTCATTCATTAACTTGGGATAAATGCCAGTCTCCCAATTTCATATGTTTTTCGCCAATACTTACTAGATCAAATAGTTAAAATAAGAGCATATTCTCGTAAGCTGCATCTTTTAAAACCTTTTTAAGATATAGTTTGCTTGTTATTATTGCGAGACAATTTACTATATTTGATCATTAAAACTTTTTAAAATGATTGTTACAATTGATACTAAATTTCTATTATTATCTGTTGGGATTTATAAAAAAAAAATAGTTTTTGTATCATTAAAAATCTAACCATCCATACCCTTCTTAATGGTTAATTGTTGAATAATTTATGATTATGAAAGTTTTATCTCCCGCAAATATAAAAAGTATGCCCAACCTTTAAATATTATGACTTATACAACAAAAACAACATACCAGTATTATCTCACATCGTGGATCTGGGGAGGATAGTGTATACGCAAACATTATCCCTACATTGTGAGGATAAGAGGTTGTTTCCAATAGACCCTTGGTTCAAGAAAGAATAAGCACCACATTAATAGAAATATAGACAAGGGATCGTATTAAAATTAAAGCCATATAAAAGCAGAATAAAAACAACATGACAGTAAGGTGATCAACAATGAAAGAAAACAACGATTAGTCATAAAAACCTACTACCAATAGAAAGCGAGATTGCATGCCGATACTATTGTTACGAATACTCTAGACTACCTACCCTAATCCTCGACCCCCATAGTTTCCTATCAAGAGTCATGTCCTCGGTCAGCTAAAGTTGCGCCATTTCTTGCCTAAACACCTCTCTCCACCTCTTATTTGGCCTACTTCTATCCCTCTGTAGGCCATCTAATGTAAACCTCTCACACCTCCTCACCGGGTATCTGTGCTCCTCCTCCTCTCATGACCAAACCACATAAGCCGCACTTCCCGCATCTTGTACTCAATAGGGGCCAAACCCACCTTGTCGCGAATAACCTCATTTCTGATCCTAATTAACCTGGTGTGCCCGCACATCCATCTCAACATCCTCGTCTCTACTACCTTCATCTTCTGGACATGAGCGATCTTGACTGGCCAACACTCAGCCCCATACAACATCGTTGGTCTGATCATCACTCTGTAGAACTTACCCTTTAAGTTTTGATGGCACATTCTTGTCACACAAAACACCAGAAGCGAGTTTCCATTTCATCCATCCTGCCCCTTACGTATAAATTATTCTTTAAAATTTTATCCTTCAAAATTAAAAATTGATTTCAATTGAACTAAACTCAAATAAAGGAGATGAAAGTAGGTGACTGGTTAAAGGATAAAGAAAAAGATCTTAAGAGTAAATAATTAAGGTCTCGCAATCGACGCTAGTGGAATTTTCGGCTAATTATTAGTCCGAGTCCAACAAGGTATTGGAAAAAGAGAGATTAATAATTAATAAATAAAATCTATATCTATATCTATCTATATTATATTTATATTAAAAAGAGAGTAGTATGCATTGTGGTTAAGCCAAGTGACAAGCTAAAATGAAGCCACTTGACAATTATAAGTCAATATTAATTATTAGAAATTATAAACGAAAAGTAATTAAGAGAAGTAGTTTAATGAATCTTATACATAATCTAAATATATCTTAGACAAATATAATCTCTCTCTCTTTATATATATATATATATTGATTCACTCATAGATTTTCTTCTAAATTAACTAGAAGATAAAAAATTAATTAAAAAACTATAATTGGAAAAAATAAAAAATATACAAAAACATAAATTGAGATAACCTATGACTATTTATACTTTGAAGTAAGTTAAAATATAAAATAAAACTAAAATTTACTTATGATATTAAAGATTTATTGACTTCAAAAATTAAAATATTCAAGCAGTAAAATAAGATCTTATATAAAGTATACAATTATTTATAAGATAAGAAAAAACTTAAATATTTATATCTTCTATATATATTATATTAAAAAGGAAGGTAGTGAGGCATGACATTAAGCCAAGGGGCATATTCAGAAAATGTCACTTAGCATTTTTAAGACATAATCTAAATAGATTTTTAGACAAATTTAATAAGGATTAAAACAACTTAGATTTGATCAAATTTAATTTATGGTAGAAATCAATTAAAATTGACTCACATTCTTATAGTAAATAAATTTTGATAGCTTTCCAAATATAATTATTCACTAACCACTTGATCTGTTTTCTTTTCTTTCATTTCATAATTTTATTATTTTTAGAAATAGTATATAGGGAAATAAAATGATAATGAAAACATTATCATTAGATATAATGTGTTCAAACAAATAAGAAATTAACTTTTATGATTAATATTAAAATGAGTGTGGTAGAAATAGATATTAAATTAAACAAGCTAATAAAAGCCACATAATAACAATGTAATAATATTATGTATTGAATAACAGAATAGCAAAAATAAGGAATAAATAGAGAGAAATTAATCAAATCTTTCATCATAAAGAAAATGCTAAAACTTATTTAAATTTGAGACGAGAAAGTTGTTATTTATCTATTATGATAAAAAATATCATAGGATAATACCACACAACTTATGTCTAACAGATAAAATAAGAACTTAAAAATATTTAAAATAAATTAGAAATAGCGTGAGAATATTTATGCTAAGAATTAGTTTAGAAAATAAAATAAAGTGAAATAAAATACTATTGATAAATTTAAATAACTTAAGAATTCAAGAAATATTTTTTAAAAATAGATATTTATTTTAAGATTAAAAAGTTTCTAGATTATCTATATTATATTAAAGGATAGTAATGGATAATAATACTAAATAAAGTGGCACCAAAAATTAAAGTCTTACTAGATATAGAATTAAAATTTAAAAATATAAAATAAATATCTAATATAAGTAATTTTATTAACTAAAATTAAAAGTCAAATTTTGTATGTTGAAACTAAAAGAGAATTTTTTTTATTGCATGTAATACAAAAAATAAATATAAGAAAACTTAATAAATTTGGAACATAATAATAAAAGAACTTATATATTAATATTTTATACTAATCAAAGTTACAACTTAAAGTCAAATATGATATTATTTTTATTATGGGTAAAATACTAATTAAACATTTCTTAATAGGGAAGAGACTATATAAAGAAAAAATAGAAACAATGTGAGAATATTTATACTTTAAATTAATTTAAAATAAAATAAAGTAAATAATTAAATTATTTTCAAAAATACTATTGATAGATTTACATAGTAAAATAGTTTTGAGTAAGAGGATAAAAGCGTAAAATATATTAAATTTCAAGAATAAAACATATATTATAATTATTAAAAGGATAATAATCAAAATATAAAGTCAATTAGTAAGCCGAAAAAATCACATGAAAGTATAATAATATTAAATAATAAATAATATTATAATTATAAGCAAAAAACAAAAAAATTGTGTAAAATTTAAAAGAATAAAACTTATTAAAGCTTGAGATAAAAAATAAACTAATACTGAGAATTTTATTAAAATAATATAATTTAATATGTTCAAATGAAACAAATCACCACATGATATAGTTAGTAATTTTTAATATTGATAACGAAACGAAATTCAAGTACTAAAATTAACCTATTGGATTATATAAATATAGAAAAAGAAAACAGGTTATCCACTATGAGATTTGCGAAATGGTTTCATGTCTTGCTTCTTAATTAATATCTAATGATTATCAATAAATTTAATCTGGAAGGTTTATATTTTAAAGCTATTTATACATAATTCAAATAATCCAAATCACAACTCGACATGATTTGTGTTCGCGCATCGCGCGGGTACTAATACTAGTATTATATTAAAAGGAGGATAATGAAGCATGAGGTTAAACCAAGTGGTATGTTGAGAAAATGCCACTTGGCACTTTTAAGACATAATCTAAAAATATTTTAGACAAATCTAATAAAGATTAAGACAAGATTTGATCAAATTTAATTTACATAGTTATTAGATTGTCTTTGACTACATATCATTTTAATTTGGATATAAGATTTTGTACGTTCTGGGTTATTATATAAGGAAACAATGATTTAGTTTGAGTTATCAAAAAAAAGTTATCGACCCATATAATTTTCTCATTAATGCTACATTAAATAATAAAATAAAGCAAGTAAATACTTAATACTCAAAATAATATTTATAAGTTTAAACACTATAAAATGAATATTAAAAATAAATGGAAATATTATTTTAATAGAAAGAAAGCTCATATTCATCTATATATAATATGTTATAACGGAAATGGCGAACAAAGGTATGAAGTAAGTAGCAAGCTAAAAAATATCACATAAATAGTGTGACAATATTAAGCAATGGATAACGCAATAACTCTTTTAAATTTTGCCTCCAAAATCTAGGATTTAAGATAAAGATAATTATAAAATTAGTTATAGTAAAAAAAATAGATCATAAAATTTAAAAATAAAATTAAAACTCAAAATTTTCGATTGAAAATAAAGGAGAACATAATAATAATAATAATAATAATAATAATAATAATAATAATAATAATAATAATAATAATAATAATAATAACAATAATAATAATAATAATAATAATAATAATAATAATAATAATAATAATAATAATAATAATAATAATAATAATAATAATCTATATCTACATTATATTAATAGGAGGATAGTGAAGCATGAAAGTAAGTCAAGTGGTGTATTGAGAAAATGACACTTGACACTTTTAAGACAAAATCTACATATGTTTAAGACAAATCTAATCCATATCTAAATCTATATCTATCATATATACATTTCCGATAAATATTTAATTGTACCTTTTTATTTTGAATTAATATGCTTGATTTTTGGCATTCATTATCAATTTTTCTTAGTTAAAATTCGGCCATTGCGTTTATTAATTTAAGTTAAAATTATGGTTTGTTCAAATATTTTATTTTGAAACATTGACTATCACGTTGCTTAAAAGTATTTGACCCAAGATATAAAGAAAATGAACTAAAGATATATATTCACGTTAAAACGAGGTAGGTGATATATAAATTTTTTGTGTAATTTGAATTTTCAAACATACATTGTATAAAAAAAATGTTCCTTATATAATATCTTTCCACAATTTTATTTACCGTGTTACAAAAAAAATTAAATATAAGATTTATTTGAATTTGAAATCAGAAAGTATTTTTGAGTTATGACGAGAACAATTATACATTTTTATAATAGCACGTAACTCAAATTTTAATAGATAAAGCCAAAAACCAAAAATATTAGGTAATAAAAAAAATTAAAGCAAAAAATTACAATTTTAAGAGATTATTTAGTATGATAATATTTATGTTTAAAGTTAAATATTTTATATTAATGATAAAAGAAAAGAATAATTTAATTGCTATGGTGTACAATAAGAAAATATCAAATATTAAAAAAATGATAGATTTATAACAAATAAACAAAACTTCGGTTTATACTTTGGACCAATTTGAAATCACAATTTAATATAAAATGTAATATTATGACTATAGAAGAATTCTAAATGGGAAAAATTAATTAAGATATCACATAAAATGTACAAAAGGTGGACAAAAATAGTATGAGTATATTATACTTTGACTTGATTTAAAAATGAAATAAAGTAACAAAATAATACACAAAATATTATTGATAAATTTAAATTATATAAAAACCTATGAACACTTAAATTTTTGTAGTAATAAAAATCTATTTTATCTATTTAATATTAAAAAATAATAATACATAACAAGAATTTACTGCGCAAGCTAATAAAAATTATATCGCAATGTAACAATTCTAAGTAAGAATAATGTAAGAAGAATGACAAGACTTATTTGAATTTGAGATGACAAAACTTTTTTTGAATTATGATAAAAAATATCATATATATATATATTGGAATCTTAACAGACAAAGTCATAAAATAAAAAATATCAAATATTGAAAATTTACAATCAAAATAGTAAATTTTAAATATATCCTATATAAAATATTGTTGATAAACTATTCAAGAACTGTGATCAATTAAATTTTCGGAGTTACTAAAAAAATAATAATCAATAACATTAAGTCAAGATCCAAGCTCCTAAAAAATTGCGTCGCAATATAACAATTGTAAGTAACAATAATATCATAATAATAAACAAGTAACAAAAGGACAAAAGTTTTAAAAAATTAAATATAAAAATATAGAATGATAAGATCTATTTGAATTTGAGGTGAAAATGTATTTTTTGAATTATGGTGAGAAAAGTCATATATACAATGGACAATAGCATATATCTTAATTTTAATAGACAAAGTAAAAATCAAAAATATCAAATACTGAAAAACTTCCAAGCAAAAGAGTAGATATTAAGTAAAATATGTGAATTTATCTTATAAGAAAGTAAATTAAATATAAAACCCATAATTTGAAATTTATGTTAAACATAAAAGAGAGTGGAAATTTTTTATTTGCTTATTGTATATAGTATAATAATAATTATTAAACAAAAAAACTTAATAGTAAAGAACACATTCAAATTCATAATTAGTACTGCATATTTGTTGATATTTATAATTTGAATTTGTTTTAAAAAAAATTAATAACTTTGGACTTTTGAAGATGAACAGTAGAATAAAAGTTTCAAGAAAAATTTTAGGAGTAAGAAAAATATATATCTGTGTTATATTAATAGGCGAGTAATTGAAAAAAAATTTAAGTAAAGTGACAAGCTAATAAAACGTAATGAAATAATACTAAGTATAGTAGATTATGTAATAAAGAAAAATAATGAACTGAAAAGCTATTTGTGATTATATGAATCTTTTTATAATTTCATAAGATTCTTTTATTGGTATGTTTCATTGGGTAACAAGAAGATAGTTAGAATTTAATTCAAGCAATATGATAGAATGTGCTCAAACAAATTAGATCACATAACATAATTTAAATTCTGTAATATTCTTCGCGAATGTTTTGTATCTTACACATCAATTTTAAGTTGAAATAATAATTCTTTATTTAGTGCAAGCTTTGTATCTAATCTTATTTGGGTGCAATATACATTACTATAGGTATCTTTAATTAAAATTTTGTGTATAATTCAGTTATGGTAGGTATCCTTTTTGAGAAAAAATCAATTAAGTTTTTATTTTGTATCTAACACATTAATTTTAAGTTGAAATAATAATTTTTATTTAGTACAAGCTTTATATCTGACCTTATTTGTGAACAATATACATTACTATAGGTATTTTTAATTAAATTTTATGTATAATTCAGTTATGGTAGGAAAAACAATTAAATAGTTATATATATATATATATATATATATATATATATATATATATATATATATATATTAATGTTGACAATTCGGACAAATAAATAAACTTAAAATAACAGTGAAAATATTGTTGCAACAATTAGAGTTTTACGATTAATATTTGAATTAAGTATTGCTAGGTTAAGTTTGAAAGTATAAGACGATTTTTAAAATTGTAGTCCAATGGATAAAATAGAAGAATAAGATATATTTGAATTTGAGATGAGACTTTTTTTTAATATGATAAGAAAAATCATATTTAAGAATATGAGCAATAGAGTTAAAGTTACTATTGAAATGATTTTTATTTATTATTTGTATTATATTAAATGAATGTGATAGAAGTGGATATTAAATTTAAGCAAACTAATAAAAAACACATGACAATGTTAATAATATTAAGTATTGAATATACAATAGCAAAATAAGAAACAAACAGAGAAAAAATCAAAATTTATATCATAAAAACAAAGAAGGATAAAACTTATTTAAATTTGATATAAAAAAGTTTTTTATTATGATAAAAAAAGGTCATGATGTGGATAAGGCCACATAACTGAAATTTAATAGATTAAAAAGATTAAAAAAAATCAAAATATTAATAAATTAGAGATAGTGTGAGGTATTTATACTAAGAATTAGTTTAAAAAATAAAATAAAGTAAATATATAATGCTTAAAAATATTATTAATAAATTTAGACTATTTATTAATTTTGAGTATTAATTTTAAATAAAATAAATATTTATTTCAAGATTAAAAAATCATACATCAATTTATATAATAATATTAAAGGATATAAATAGATTATGATATTAAATAAAGAGGCATGTTAATGAAAGCCACATAAGAAAATAAAATACTATATATTAGGTAACTTAATAGCAATAATCAAAAATTTAAAAATATTTAATATTAGAAATAAAAGGGAAAGGCGATTTGAACTTGAGATTTAGATTAAAATTATGGTGAAAACGCTCAAACTATGGATAGGACTATAAAATTAAAGTTTTACTAGATAAAAAACTAAAAATTAGATAACAAATTAAAACTAAGGAAATACAAAATAAATATCTCATATGGGTAACTTTATGAACGAAAATTAAAGTCTAATTTGTATCCTAACTTTAAAACAGAAAGAAAATTTAATTACACGTGATACAAAAAATAATTATAAGAAAATTCAATAGATTTAAAATATAATAATAAAAAACGTATCTATTAATATTTTAAACTAATTCAAAGCTATAACTTAAAATAAAATGTGATATTATATATTTTGTTTATTGGTAAAATATTAATGTAAAAAAAACTAATTAAAAATTCATAGTAGGAAGAGGATATATAAAGAGGAAAATAGAGATAGTGTGAGAATATTTATACTTGGAATTAATTAAGTATAAGTATATTAAATAATTAAATACTACTCAAATATATTATTGAAAGATTTAAATGAAAAAAGAGTTCCAAGTAAGAGGATAAAAGTACAAAAATAAATTAAATTTTAGGAATAATTTGTTTTTGTATTTATATATATTTATCAAAAGGGTAATAAGCAAGATATCAAGTCAATTGGTAAGCTAATAAAAGATCACATGAATATAACATTATTAAGTAATAGATAATGTAATAACTATAAGCAAAGATTAAAGAGAGAGTTGTTTTGGGTGAAAATATAGAAGGATAAAACTTATTCGAATTTGTGGTGAAACATAAAAAGGTAGTAAGAATTTTGTTAAATAATATGCTCAAACAAGACATATTACAAACGTTATATGTTTAGTATTATTTAATATTAATCACAAAATATAAATACAAATACTAAATCAAGGAGTTGTATTGTTACGTATATAAAATAAAAATATAAATAAAAAGAAATATATTATCTAGAAATTTTAAATTTTAAAGTAATTTTAATAACTCAAATTAAAATTTGTTATCTGTGTCGGATGCATTGGGCGGATACTAATACTAGTTGAAGTTAAGGAAAAGAAAGTTTTGTAAAATTGTTGAATTGCCAAAAGGCGGAAAGACACTCAAAAGAACTCAGTAATCAGCAGCAGACTTGGACAGCAAGAGATTCCGTTCCGATCACACAAAGCGTATTAGAATTGCTTCTTCATAGACTCATCTCCGTTTCACCTTCTTTCTCTATTTAATTCTAGATTCTTCTACCCGGAAACCCTAGTTTCCTCCGTCCAAACCAGTTTTCTTCCGTCTAGATTACAATGGAGATCGATTCTGCCGAGTATCAGTTAAGGTGTCAGCTTACAGGTCACGAAGACGACGTATAATTCTTCTCTCTCTTTATATACTTGCATTACTAGCACTAAACCTTTACAATTCTTGTTTTTTTTTTGTGTGGATAAATTGCAATTTTACGTGTGAATTTCAGCAAATGTAATGTTTCTCCTTAAGACAGAGGAACTTATTCAGTTTTTTTGTTGCTCAATTAATTGGATTCATGAATGCTAATGCTACTGATGATGAAACATCCGTAATTATTCACTTAAAATATGTTCTAATTGAAGAAATTTGTTGATACACATGCGGAGAGAAAATTACAGGTCATGTCTCATTATATACTTGCATTACTAGCACTCAAACTTTACAATTATTGTTTTTCTTGTTTGTGGATAAATTGCAATTTTACATGTGAATTTCAGAAAACTTAATGTTTCTCCTTAAGACAGAGGAACGTATCAGCTTTTTTGTTGCTCAATTGATTGGATTCATGAATGCTAATGCTACTGATAATGAAAACTTTTGTAATGATTCACTTAAAATATGTTCTCATTGAAGAAATTTGTTGATATATGTTATTGCATATGCGGAGACTTATGTGAAATTTTCATCTTGGAATGTGGAAACAATTTTGTGTCCATTACATGAATGATTGCTTTAGTTTCAACTAATTTGTGTTTGAATTAGATAAAAAGAAGAAAAGAATAATCTGTATCAACTTTTAAATACTTTTCTTTTTGTTGTACTGCTTGTACACAACTAGGTTCGGGGGATATGCATATGTGAGAATGTTGGTTTTGCAACATCATCTAGAGACAAAACCATTAGGTTTTGGTCTCCAGATGAATCAAACCACCGCAATTATACTACGTCAAAGATATTGCTAGGGCATACAAGTTTCGTTGGGCCACTGGCTTGGGTTTCTCCTGGGGAGGAGTTTCCTGAGGGCGGACTTGTTTCTGGTGGCATGGACACTCTTATCTTGGTGTGGAATTTGGCTACTGGAGAGAAAATTCAGACACTTAAGGGTCATAAGTTGCAAGTTACAGGTATTGCTTTGGATGGCTCAGACGTTGTATCAACATCTATTGATTGGTATGTGAGATTTCTTACTTTTTACTGAACGTGTTACACGTCATTTTTTTTTTTGCAGAAGAATTCCTCATCTTTATTCCTGATTAAATTTTTTTTCCTCATGCTTGTCAATCTAATCCGATTGACCTTTGTTGCTCTAGTTGTACAATTGAAGAAAGAGAATTTGCTCGTAACTGAATTAGCCATTGTTTTACTCTCAGTATATACTAGGTTTCTAATTTGAGTGCCAATGGGCACTAAGTCAATAGTTGAGTATCATGGCAAGTAAATGGAGATAGATCTTAAAGTGGAGATAAAGTGAGCTTTTAAATGAATTTGAACTTCTATTCGTGTAAAAGTTATCCGATGTTGTCTATATTACCTCATTTTGGTGATACAAAAAATATATCATAGAGTGGTATTGCGGTAAAAAGATTCTCGTTTAGAAACTACTTATTAAAAATGATTCTTTTTTGACAATTGCGAACTATGTGTTTTAACAACGGATCAACTAGAATTTGGAACTAGGATGTTTCTAGAGTAAGAGAGTCTTAAGTAAGTTGGAATGAATTCTAGAGTAAGGGAGATAGAATGAGCTTTAGAATGAATTAGAACATTTTTGTTCGTGTAAAAGTTATTCAACATTGCCTAAATTACCTCATTTTTGTAATACAAAAAATGGAATCGTAGATCGAAAGTAGCCTCTCTACCTCACACAAGTTAGGGGTAATGTTGTGTACACCCTACCTTCCCCAAACCCCACTAGTGGGATCACACTTAGTATGTTGTTGTCATTGTTGTTAAAAAATGTATCGTAGAGTGTGGTTAAAAGATTCTCTTTTAGAAATTACTACTTATTAAAAAAAGATTCTCTTTTGACAATTGCGAAGTGCGAACTGTGTGTTTTGACAATGGATCAACTAGAATTTGGAACTAGTGTTTCTAGAATAAGGGAGTCTAAGTAATTTGCAACTTCTATGTACTAGCACAGTTCACCTATCTTTTTGCTCATGTTTGTTGGAGCGCCTTGGGTATTTCCAATTTTGGCATTATGCCGGTTAACTTCTTTACATATGTCAAGGTCTTGTCCTGATAGCATTCCTTCTCGCGATGTGTCAAGGTCGATAGTCATTAGTTGTTCACATTAGTAGTTTCACATGCCTGTCTAGAATTCCCGTGTTCAAATACCTTACTGGGTGCATGCCTTTCTGACGTTGCCCTTGTTAAATGGTTTGCCTACTGTTCATGTGCGTCAAATTTTTCTGGCTGGTTACTGTCCTTTGCATGTTGTAGGAGACATGCTTATAATTACATCCACATTCAACAAACTTCTTCCACCAACTTGCAGGGCCATTTTGTCATTATCTGAAAGTTTTATGTTTGTTTACATTTTCCCTGACACAGTACATTAAGAAGATGGAGGAAAGGCCAAGAGGTTGAAGTTTTGGAAGCTCATAAAGCAGCTATCCAAGCAATTATTAAATTACCCTCAGGCGAGCTTGTTACAGGTATGTATTGAAGTTTTGCATTTTTACGTATTTCTACTTTTTCTGTTCATCTCTGGACGCTCTTTCTGAGTTTTTAAGATCTTAAAACTTTGTTGCGATCATTCACCCAAATTAAGAGTTATCTATATTTCTACTGCAACTTCTCCAGCTTTTAGCATCATCAGGATAATGGAGGTTGATACTAAAAAGATCAGGTTTTATATTGAATAGCCCGTGACTGATGTTAATTACGTTGGTATTAGGCTCAAGCGACACAACGCTGAAGCTTTGGAATGGAGCAGCTTGTATACACACTTTTTCTGGGCATACAGGTTTAATGCATGATTTATTTATGTGAATGTGGCTCTGAGATATTTTTGTGTTTTTTATGTTTTTGTTTGTCTTTGTGATCTCTTCGGAAACCACGTATGCTACTTTCTCTCTCCATCTATTTAATTTTTGTTAATGTCTCTCTTCAAGTATGGATGTTAAGCAAGTATGCATTAAAAGGAAAAAAATATTGGTGGTGTTTGATGACTTATGAATAAAAACGTTGTGATTTCCCAAAGTAGCATCTGACATTTAAGATTGATCAGATGGGTCTTTGATCATTCTAACTCTTTGAGGTCATTGTTCTATCTTCTTAGCCTCTTTATGATTATATCCTTCTGTGTAAAAACATGTTTTTTTTTTCCATTGCTTCCGTTGTTTGCAATGCACTCTCGTGCAACTCCTTATGCTTGTTTGTCAGCCTTATCCTTTTCAAAGGTTTCATGCTGTGCTTATGATATGTACCTTATGGATCGTTGAATCGTGCAGATACTGTTCGAGGCCTTGCTGCAGTTCCCGGTCTAGGAATTCTTTCTGCATCCCATGATGGGTAAGGTTTTGCTTTCTATTGTCATTCCTTCTCTTTACAGTTGTTTTTGATCTTTAGTGTGCTATGCTTAGTGACCTTTGGTGCAACATACAAGAACTTCTGACTCGGGATCTCAGAGGGATTTCATCTCCCTAGTTTAGTAAATAGTCGGGCAAGAGTTGAGAATCAAAGAAATACTCTATCTCTTAGCTCGTCAAATGATTAACTTCTGATGTGACCCTATGAATGCAAATTGTGGAAGAATATCTTGAAGGGGTCAGAAGAGTTCGATGGCAACTTTAAGTTCAAATTAGGGAAGAGAAGTGGAATTCATTTCTGGAAGCACAAATGGTGTGGTGACAACAGCCCGAGCATTGGCTTTTCCAACCATTTTTAGTGTCTCAAGTCAGTGGAACTTGATAATCCAGTCAAATTCACATATTTGATGACAAAACCTTATGAGGTCTGAGATTCCTGAGGGACTTACAAGATTGAGAGGTAGAAAATTACAAAGAACTCTATGGAATTACTCTATTCAAGAATATCATATACTCCTAGTTAGAATAGGACAATTGGAAATGAAAAGAAAAGGCGAGCAATTTATTCTCAATGGAACCCTTTTGTCACATGCTGATGCTATTAAAGAGAGAGGATGCAGGGTTCCAGTCCTATGATGGCGAGGAAGGTATAATTTTCACTTGGTTGACAAGAAGGGTCCTAACAGCAGAATATTTGAAAGAAAAATGGATCTAAAATTTGTCAGCTGGTATTTTTCTTGGATAAACTTCCAGATGAAGATGCAGGCATATTTTTTTTTGAGATGGGCGAAGATGTGGTCCATTCTCTCGGTGTATTGCACTTGCAACTTGCAAGCATGTTCCTTTGGTCATCGCTGAATGTTTTGAAGTCAGGTGGTCAATTCCAGCAACTGTAAAGCTTGTTATGTTTAGTCGGGCCTTCAAAAGGAGGATTAGGAGATGAAGGGCAGGGATGTAGGGTCGTTGGCTGTTATGCTGAGAGACCGCTTGAAGAGGTTGAAATTTAGTTTGTACAACTGAGAACATGCTGTTGTTTTCTGTTAGCTTTTGCTGCACTCATGAGGTCCCTGTTAGCACAGATGTCTTAGCACAGGTGTCTGGGTGTCATGGTGAAGAAACAGATCTTTGTGTAGGTTCTCTACTTGTCAAAAAATGAACCTCTAGGGTTCACTCAACCTGTTTATTAGGTGCATGGTTAAGATTCTAAAGTTACTCTGTTTATCTCGCAAAGCCCCTAGTTTAATCTTTTCCCTTTTTGTGCTTTTTCATCTTTAACAATGTGTAATTTCTAATCCGTGCATATCTCATTTTACAGTTCCATCAGGCTATGGGAACTTAGTGGTCAAGTTCTACTAGAGATGGTTGGTCACACTTCTATTGTTTATTCTGTTGATGCTCATGCCTCCGGGCTTATTGTCAGTGGTAGTGAGGATCGTTTTGCAAAGATCTGGAAAGGTGAGAATCCTTTTTTCCTTTTTGGGATTGTTTGTAATTCATCCATCGTAGTTGTGTACATTGTTTTCCTATGAAGTCTCTATATATGCAGCTCTCGCCATTTAACTAGATAAAGTTTTGTTTCAGAAATGAGGATACTATTGTTGATGAAATGATTTGAACCACTTATTATAAATTGTGAAGACGGGAGTAGTGCATACAACTGTTCTGGTAGTTTCTTATAGAAGTGAAGGCTCTTTGGATTTTAGCCTCTGAATCAATGTGTTTGTACTTCAGTGCTTACTCTCTTAGTGAGTGGTATTTGTTCTTTCTTCTTCTTTGCTCTGCTAAAACTGGCATTGGTCTCCTTGATTAGGCACTTATTATTATATAGTAATATCTCGAAGGTCAATTAAATAACTGATGGATAATTGAAAGGCCTGTCTCATTCGTACAGAAAGGGGGAAAATGTATCACGGTCACCTCATCCTTAATTGTGAAATTCCTGTATAAAGAAAAATACTGAGTTCTGAATGGTGAATGCTTGTTGGTGGATATTCCACACTCCCTCACTTTTTATTTTGACTAGGTTTCTTTGACAAAGGACAGTTTCAGATAACTGGTCTCTGAAAAGGTTGATTCCTTTTAAACCCCCAAAAGTCTGTGTAATTTTGATTTCATTGATACCAAACTTGCACAAACCATAACTCTTTCATTGTCGTACCATTGAGGATTCCATGTTGGCTGCCCTTAGTCATAGCAGCCACTGCTGTATCCTAACTGTAATTTGTTAATGTCCTTGACTACCTTGATTTTCTTACATTATGATATTTCTTGTTTGATTGTCCCCCCTGATCATGGACGTGACATCACTATGTTGCAGATGGAGTTTGTGTCCAAAGCCTAGAGCATCCTGGTTGTGTTTGGGATGCCAAATTCTTAGACAACGGAGACATTGTTACCGCATGCTCTGACGGTGTTGTGCGCATTTGGACAGCCCATCAGGATAAGATTGCTGACCAGCTTGAACTAGAGTCATATGCTGCCCAACTCTCACAGTACAAGCTCAGTAGGTTCGGCATCCAGATTCTTCTAATTACTCTTTCTCTGCCATAACTTTGTGGATTCTGACTAGTCCTTGCAATATCCCTTTTGGCTAGCATTAACTTTTATGTGATTATTAGTGTAAGATAAAATACTTCGCCATGCTGTGCTCGCTCATGATAATCACGTTGTATCAAGTCTACAGTTGCAAAATCTGTTCGAGTGTCCTCTTTATGTTTTTGTTTTCTCCTTTGTCTTTTTTTTTTGTGTGTCGTAAAAGTGCTTGCTATCTTAGGAAATTCTAGAATTTCAGGTCTGGTGTGTACATGAAGTTTGCCGAAACTAAACCTCTTTCTAGCTGTTCTCTTTCTCTTACATGTTGCTCTTGAATTAAAAGATGCTCCAAGGATCATTGCTATTTATTTATCTAATTATATATTGGTTGGTCTGATTCAAGTTTTATGTCATTTCATCTCAGGAAAAAAGTTGGAGGGTTGAAATTGGAAGAGCTTCCTGGGCTAGAGGCCTTACAGACTCCAGGTTTGATTATTATGATAAAGCCTGATACATATTGCTATTTTCCTAACTATTAATGGTTTGAGTTGGCTCATCGTTTTTCATTAAGTTGTCTCTCCCATTTACTGTTGGATCAATCAAAGAAAGGTGTCTGTAATTTGAGAAGTTGGATATGTGACCTATCAAAATTAGAAAAGAAGAAAAAAGGTGCTTATTCATTTATATTTGCCTTTTCCAATATTGGAAACTAAAAACCTGCCTGTAGGAACAGAAGGGTAATATGAATTTGTTATTGGAGGTGAATATTGAATCGAAGTTCTCTCCTCTATCTAATGGTTTGCTTCTTGATCTGTTGAGCAGGTACTAGTGATGGCCAGACTAAAGTTGTCCGTGAAGGGGACAATGGAGTGGCATATGCATGGAATATGATGGAACAGAAGTGGGATAAAGTAATCATTAGATTTATGTTTATATTCTGCTTTCACTGCTATATTCTCCAATTTGATCATATTCATTCCTGGATTTTTTGGGTTTTTTGAGTTTTTTGTTTTTGTTTTGGGGGCACCCGTGAAGGTGCTGGGGAGGGGGGGGGACCCTCTGCTGTGTTTATTTGATAGTTTCTTGTGCTCGATAGCTAAAACTATTGTTATGAATAGGCATACCCATCCTATAGCTAATTTGTATTAGCTTTTGTATTAGCTTATGTCACTGCTCTTGCGTTTTACACGGCCTGCATATGTCGTGATGTATGTTCTTCTGTTTAGTCATAATTGCACTTGAGTAGCTTCTGTTACTAGGCTGTCTACAGACTTGACGCTTTTGTCATATGCCTCCTTTGTTTTCTCATTGATCTGAAATCATGTCATTAAGGTGTCTGTTTCTTATGTTGTTTGTTATCAATTTAGATTGGTGAAGTGGTTGATGGGCCTGATGATGGCATGACACGTCCTCTTCATGATGGAATCCAATATGATTATGGTTGGTACTGCTTATTCTGCTCTACCCTTTTCTCGCTGGTCTTTTCGCGCTTTTACTTCCAGTCACCATATAATTTATTTTGTGCATCCAGTGTTTGATGTTGATATTGGAGATGGTGAACCTGTTCGCAAATTGCCCTACAATCGCTCAGGTATTTTAGTTTTTGCTTACTGTTCCGTGTTATTGAAGGAGAATGTATCTGTAGTATCTGGAATATTGCTCTGTTTTTTGTCAGCATGGTGTTGGGAACTCTTAATGCTTGGCCACATCTTACTTTGATTTTCTAAGATTGAGCATCCATGATTATGCTTGACTATCTTCTGTATCTCTCATGCAGCAAAATGGTCCAATAGATGAACTTATGCTTTATTTGCTGCCCCTTCATTTGTTGAGTTTGCATATGTTTTAGCTGGTTTATATGGGTACCTATATTGTATTAACGAGTCCTTGAATAGATATGGGATGTGTGTGTGTGGTGGTGGTGGTGGTGGTGGGGGGGGGGGGGATACATTTGCTAGTAGGAGGTGGATAGGTTTTGATAACATCTTATCCAGTTGGGGAATGTTTTTGTGATTTGTCATTATTGCCTTCTCATCATTATATTCATGCCGTTTACTTAATTATAATCGAAAATTAAAAATCCATATTTACGTGAATTTTCCCAATTGAAATAATTTTGGCATGAAAACTTCAATGGCATGTTTTAGGTTTTCATTTTTATGTTATTGAATTTAAAATTATCAGATCTCTTTAGTTACATTAATTGCTGGAGGAAAAATAAGTTTAAGCAGTATTTTGTGGATGGTTTATAAGTAGGTCCTATCACTTACATATAGGTTTAAATTACATTTTAAAGTGAAGTTGGTACTAAGGAAGCAAACAGAGAGGAGATCAAGCTTGAAAGTTTGGGAAATATTCCCTGGAAAGGTCGTATATGTGTTTCTAATTCTGTTTGACTTTTTAGGGTTGTTGCACTTGTTCCTGCATGCCTTTTGCATGGATTTTTATGTTTTGAAGTTTATGATATGCACTATATGGACTTATAAATGTTCTCTTTTTTCTGCTATCATTCTCTATCTAATTTCTTTTTTGGGCATCACTTATCTTTCTAAGGCAGTCCTTCTTGATCTGATATCCGAACATTCTTTTGACTAATTGACAGATAATCCATATGACGTTGCTGACAAGTGGCTACTCAAAGAGAATCTGCCTCTTTCATTCCGTGAACAAATTGTGGAGTTCATTCTTCAAAATACTGGTCAGAGACAGTTTACTCCAGATCCATCATTCCGTGACCCCTACACTGGCAGTAAGAAATATTTATTTGGTTATGGAATAATACTTCACTTTTGATATCTCTGCTGCCTCCACTTTGTTCCTCTGTTTTCATGGTACAAAAACATGTCTCATATATGTTCCTATTTTCTTGCTTGCAGATAGCGCTTATACACCTGGTCAACCTTCAAAGCCAGTTGGTAAGTTTGAAGTATTTCTAAAATGCCTTGTTTCATTGGCCATTTTTGCCGTCATTATACAATCAACTTACATTTTGTCATTATTACTTGTATAACAGCTACTGGAGCAAAACCTACTTTCAAGCATATTCCCAAGGTACTGAATTCAATTCTACAGCCAGTCAAATGGCCTCCTTGTTCTGCATATTAATGTATATCCAATCATCTAACTGTAAGCACAGCTGCAGCCAAGTATGTTAGAGATGAACATTTTAGAGTTTGTTTGTTCTGTGTCATCACTGGTTTTTAGTGCAGCATATATAAGTTGCTGAAATGTTAAATATTTCAAGAGGATTTTTAGTATAGTGTCAATTTGGCACTTCAAAAAAAAGAGCTCTTTTGGCTTCTATTCATCAATAGCTTTGCATTATTGTAGATGTTTTATGATAGGAAATAGCAAATAGATTTATTTGACTCGCTTTAGCATTCAGTAATCACATAAGTAAAAGTACAATTCAGTTTGGCTTGTGATCAGGATTGCATAGTCAGTCCAAGTATACAATAAAAGGTAATTACGGATTATGGTGATGTAAACTTATTGTATACTTAATGAAACTTATGTACATATTACTCCATCTATCTGGATGAATTTGATGGTATGACATATGGAATGTTTTTTCCCCCTATTCTGCTTGTCTGGTTCTCTCAATCTTAATGTGGAGAAATGAACTGTGTCCAAATATATGAAGCAACCATCATATTTGGCTATTTGATAGTATTACATTTCTGAAAAGAGACCAACCACCTCTATCCAAAAAATAAATAAATGAAGCCAACCACAACATTAAGTCCTCCACTGTTATGCGTGCAAAACTATGAAAAATAGAGCTTGCTTACTGTGAAGTATTGAACAGATGAAAGAGCATTTTGCTACTTTAAAGCAGAAGATATTTTGGTTTTATTCTACTGATACCATAATTTTGTAGTACTTCAACTAACAGGCTTTCATTTTCTTTCCAGAAAGGAATGCTTGTCTTTGATGTAGCACAATTTGATGGTATCCTCAAGAAAATTTCGGAGTTCAATAGTACTCTACTATCTGGCTCGGTAAGTTTTGTATTTGTAATCGATATAATTTTTTCTTGTCTTGCCATTCACAAGATGTATATAATTTTGTAACGACTATTCCACCTTGGTATGTATATAACTAACATTATAAAAACGATAAAAAACTAACATTTTAAAATGACTGCTCATCTTCTTGCAATTGAGTGATTAAGTAGTTAATTTGCTTTGTCTGGAAAAATAGTGTCTAAGTCTTTATGATCACTGAAATGGAATATACCTTTATGTTGTCATGTTCAAAATCTGAAATTTGAGAAAGGTCTATTTTCCTTTTTGTGCCTTGTCTCATTACTAACACTTGTTCAATAAATTATGCTGAAGGAGCAAAAACATATGGCGTTGACTGAGGCTCATATGTCCAGACTGGCTTCTATCCTTAATGTTTTGAAGGACACATCACACTATCATAGCACTAAACTTTCAGATGATGATGTTGCAATGGTGCTGAAGTTGCTAAAAACTTGGCCGTTGACGATGTTATTTCCAGGTGACTCTTTCTTCTGAGATATACTATTTAAATTAGAAGCAATGAAGTGTAGGCATTGAGTAATGACAGTGAATGCTACGTGTTAGTAGGAGTTGATTATCAATTTCAAGGCCTGTTTGGTTTGGATCTCTTAACGTGTTTTAATTTGAATTCCCCGGTTTGATATATTCAAAATGAGGATTAGTGTTTAATTTTTGTAAGTACGTCATGTGCTAGTGATTAGTGGTGGCAAAATGGTTAAAAGAAAACAGTTAACCACCCATATTATCCACTAAAAATGGGTCAAATATGGATAAGAACCGTATTGTAAACGGATAACTAATGGGTTTAACTTTTACATTTGTAAAACCTCAAATTGGGAGTTCCTCAAGTTTGGGAGACTAGGAATTCTCCCAAAAGTGGTCATATTCAAGAAGCCATGGATAATATGGTTACCCATATTATCCACCGGTTAACCTATTTTTTAGCCGTATTAAATATGGTCGGGTCGGATAATTTATCCGCTTTTTCATTACCCGTTTTGACCCGTCCCATATCTGGACCAACCCGCCTGTTTGCCACCCCTCTAGTGATATAGCCACAGTTTAATTATCCTTATTTGTATTCACTCAATTATTTAATAATCACTTATTCAACTAGGGAACATCATTTCCTTAATTTAGACGAAACAGGCTGTCAGTGCAGCTAAATTTTGGGAAAAACTTTAGTTTTGTTGTTGGTTCGTGTGTTTTTGTCGTAATTTATCCATTAAAGGAGGTGTAGAGCCAAAACTATGCAATTTCAGGTGGTTGTCAGATAACCTAAGAAAAAGTGTATGCTTGCGCTGACTCTCTTCCTTATATTTCAGCTTCTCTGTCTCTTTTTTATAGTTCGCACCCCACATCCTTTTTTAAACAGGACATGCTCAAATTCCATCTCTACATGTGGAAAAGATTAGCTTAGTTCATAAGCAAAAACCATTTGGATTTGGATTATTTTTATTTGATTTTTCTTGTGTGCTCAAAGTTTTCCTAATTTACTAAAATTTGTGTTTATTGAAACCGTTTCAATTCTTCCATCTTTGATCATAGAAATGGAAGTTGTTGAGAAGAAGTAACTCATAAGAGATTGCATAACCTTGTAGCTATATATTGGATATTAGAGTTGTTCCTGTAAAGTGGTTGATGCCGTGCTAGTCCTTTGCTTTGAAAGAACACATACATGGTTGTGCTTATGCTAATCCAACTTGATTATTCTTAAAGATTGTCTTATTCTCTTATTGTTCTGATATTTGTTCATCGTATCGTCTTCCATGGCAGTAATTGATATTTTGAGGATGATTACGCTGCACGCTGATGGTGCTGCTGTATTTTTCAAGCATGTCAGCAATCCCAATGGTATTGAATTCGCAATCTCTTTATGACTGCAGTGCTTGTTCTTTATGTGGAAGTGTAGTTATGAACCACTTCAACAAAAGGTTTTGTGCAAGTGTTTCATAGTTGTAATTGGAAATTGTTCCTTTCCTGTACAATATGAGTGCACTCAAAATCTAGTTACTGTAGCTGTGAGCGAGTTTGGTGGTGAATGCCATTGTTCGCTGCTGGCTAACATGCAAAAGGGGGTGGGGGTGAATCTTGAATTTCCCTTGGTAATTCAGCCAGTTGAAATACCAAATCTTCTAAATAATTTTGAATGGCGATGATTACCAATTTTTCTATCATGTGGGTTTCACGGTGACTCTTGTTTTCTAATTCTACCTAGATGTGCTTATGGAGTTGATCAAGAAGGTCACTACTAGTCCTCCACTTCCTGCAAATCTTCTGACAAGTGTTCGGGCTTTGACTAACCTCTTCAAGAATGGATCCTATCATGATTGGTTGTTAAAGCATCGCGGGGAGGTTAGCGATTGTTCCATTTTGAATGCTATGGTGGCCATACTTGCTAGGAGTTCTCTTTTTAGAAGTTAAATTTGTTCAGTAGTTTTTTGTTATTATTATTATTATTATTATTATTATTATTTTTGAGAATGTTTCCCCTTGATCCTTGTGTTTTTGTGTGGTGGTTGTTGGTTAATGCTTGGAGTTATTGGATTGATGAATACCTGCTTAGATGTCTTTTATTGCTTCCTACCAATCGAAAAGAAAAAAAATTGTTGCTTCCTGTTTGATGTAGATCCTCCAGAATTTCATGCGTCCATGCTGAATAGATCTCTGCTGCTCAATTTGAAAACTTGATTGTTAGCATCCTTATTTTCTTCTGGTGAAATTGGATATTAGTGCTATAAACATTCTCTGAAGATGTGCATACGCTTGTTCATTTCCGTTACTTTTCTTTTTGGTTTTTATGCATTTTTAGGGGCCTTTATGTGACTTGTACAGATTAACAGTGGTTTATGTGCTGTTTTCTTTTTCCTGTCCTCGTAGGTTCTGGATGCCTTTTCCACTTGTTACTTATCTTCCAATAAGAATGTGCAGTTAGCTTATTCGACATTGATACTCAAGTAAGTAGTTGGATAAACGTCTGTCTGGATGACTGTCCATTGCATGGTTAATCTGTCTGCTTCATGATATTCATGTTCTCTGTTGCATCAATTCATATTTATTGTGGTAGTGTAGTGTTACACTTAAAGCATTCAAAGTCTAGCCCTTTAAATTGAACTAAAGGAAATCTTGTTCTTTTGACTTTTTTGTGCATTTAACTCATCAGAACTGCCTCTTTATTTTTGTTTGCTCTCTTGCAGCTATATCATAAGTTGTTTCGCCTCTTCCGGTAGACCCCATAGAAGTGTAATCAGATTTAATTAGGTAGTAATTTCGGCGAGAAAATGGAGTATAGTCTGTAAATTCATCCTTCTAAAAGGGAGAACATGACCAGAAATTTTGTATCGTCTGTGAATTCATCCTTCAAAAAGGTAGAACACGAACAGAAATTTTGTATCGTGTTTAGGCTTCTGGGGGATGTACTGATTATAAACTAATCGATTTGCTTTTTTTCTTTTCTGGCTAATTCACTCGTGCTAGCTGATGTTGTGTGATGCTTTTGATTTCATATGCATTGGAGCAGAAGCTTCGATAGACAACGTCTCTTTCCATTAGAACCGGGGTATTGAAAATTCTTTGTATTAAAATAAAAGCCCCTTTTGGCCTCTTCCCTTGCCTCTCTACTTTCAACATCTCTAATTTAGCCTTTTCTGTTCCAAGTATTCAATTGCCTTAACTCCAACGGACAACGCTAATCGTACCGCTATAAAACAATCCATAGGAAGCGGAAGCAACCTCTACATATTGCCCATTCGCCATCCTTGGTGAGTCCGGTTTTCTGTGCTACGTCATTCTTAGATCCAGCGAAATCATTGGTGTTGACTTGATTGATTGCCAAAAGATTGATGTTTCACTCCCTATTTTTAAAACAGTTGACAACCTAATTTTTTGTTCATTCAAGAATAATGTTCCTAGTTCTAGAAGGATAAATTTTTGTATGATATTCAACAAATTATTTTTACATAAGACCCTCATTTGCTGTTTTCCTATTATCAACATAACCTTTATCCTTACATTATGTTTAAGAAAGCAAAAAAATTTAACATGTGATCCATATTTGTTCTATTTTATATGGAACTCATTACTTTTTAATTTGTTTTGGAAAGTATCACAACTTTCTATATTTGGAAACTTTTTAACTTTTAACTTCCCATTTTACCCTTAATGACATGGTCTTATAGCCATAGAAATTCTGTAGCATGTCTATGACTACAAGTTCTAAAGGTACTTTTGGTATCTGCCGAAGTCTTTTTTTCTTCAATTTCGTACCCAGTGAAACGCTGCCATATAAATTGAACCGGAGCAGGTACATTTTTTTTTTGATAAGGTAAATTGTATTAATCAAAAGGGAGAGAACTCCCGTATGCAGGAAGTATACCAAAGAGTAGAGAATTAACATCAGAACATGATTCTCTACAAAAGTCGCCCAATCTTCTATACAAATAGGGGCTATATGAGTGCACCAAAAAGCGATCAAAGATAAAAGACTATTCTTAAGATGTGAAAAAGGAGACTCAATCCCCTCAAAAGCTCTCCTATTTCTCTCCCCCAAACTATCCACATGAGAGCTAATGGGGCGAACTTCCACGCCTTTTGCTTTCTTCTTCTACGGAAACCGGCCCAGCTATATAACATCTCCTTTACAGTGCTTGGCATCACCCATTGAACACCAAAAAGATTCAGGATTGCCCTCCACAAAGCCGAGGACACAGGGCAATGCAACAAAAGATGATCAACTTCTTCCCCTGAGTTTTTACACATGTAGCACCAACTAACAAGTGTAATTCCTCTCTTTCGAAGATTTTCAGTAGTCAAGATCACTCCCCTCGCCGCTAGCCATGCAAAAAGCAAGGGTTGGCACCCAAGTAGTAAAGAACAAAACCATTTAGTAGTAATGAATTGAGTGGGCACCCAAGGGTGGGCCTAATGGTCATTGAAGTCGGGGAAAGCTATGAGGTCTAACCAAATCCTGTCATGGTGGGAGGTAGCAGGTACCCTGAGGAATTTGTCGAGGCCGCGCAACCATCATAAATTAAAAGAAGTGCACCGAGTGGTTGTCCAAAGATTTCAGAAATAGAAATATGTGTGTACTACCTTTTCAAGAAGTTAATGATCTAGGCCTTCATGTCAGTCCTGACCAAATTCTTCGACTTGAATTTTCAATTAGAAGCTTTCTTGGGCAAATCCCAATGTAAAACATTTGTGGAGCCATTTTCATCATTAGAGAGAGAAAGCCATGCCATTAGAGGTATGTAGCTTCTAATGCTTAGGAACTGAACACACTATCTTCCTAAAGGTGGAGGATAAAACATTTTTCTAGTGAAAACAAAAATGGAATAGAAGGAGGCATGGTGAATAAATTCATGGCCTAGTTAAAAGTATTTATCACAATCTGAATGTTAGTGGAAGTAAATGACTAGAGACAGTTGCAGGCCATGATTGTGAATGGATAAATTTATTAGTTGCAATAGTTCCCGATCTCTCTTCTGAGCATTTAGTTTCAACTTAATCAAGCTAAGACAAGTGGTTATACATTTGCTCGTTGCATTTTGGTGAACCTATTTGCAAAATATTTTACCGCTTTTATTGCTAGGTAAATCAGATGATGATGATAAAAGTAAAAATTATTTTTGTACATGAATCTATTTCTGCCCTTATTTATGATATTATCCAGTGTCAACTATTTTCTTTGACGTTATTGTTCTTACCCAGTGATTGATTGAGTTTGCAGCTATGCTGTTCTATTGATTGAAAAGAAGGATGAGGAGGGGCAGTCTCAAGTTCTTTCGGCTGCGCTTGAGGTATTTACCATTTAGTGATAATTCTGACTCTGGAACCTTGACCTTCCCTTCCCAATTGTCTCCACCTTCCCCTTCCCGTGTCTTTCACTTCTACTTCTGTGAAACAAAGTATTAATGGACTTTTGGTCGGAATACCTTTTCTACCTGAAGATTGCAGAAGAGGAAAGTGTTGAAGCCGATGCAAAATTTCGGGCTTTAGTTGCCATAGGATCACTGGTATGTTTGGTACTCTCATAGCTCTGTTCTTGAATTCTAAGTAGGAAGTATGCCTCAAACCTATCTATTTCTAAGCTCTCAAGTAAAGGGGTACCTAAAATTTGTTTGTTGTACTTCTGTTTTTAATTCATAATATCTAAACTGTTGGCTGTTGAGATTTTGTTCTTACATGTTTGGAACTCCATTACTTAAAAAAAAGTATTGAAGGATTCAGGCATGAACCTGTTAACTCCAAAAATACTGAACAGCGGCAGTTGCTATGCTGTGCCCATGATGATTTCACTTTAAAGTTGGCATTTTCTTGTCGATTTCATCTCTCATCTCTGCTAAATTGATTGCACGAAACATGGAGAATAGATCCTGTAAATGATTCCAATCTCAATGCTGCCTTGCTAATCTCAAATCCCAGAACTGATAAACATGTTAGTCCCTACTGGACTCATCAATCTTACTCTTGGAGTTTCATCATTTCTTCTATAGCTTTATTGCATCACAGAGAATCTTTTTAGCGATGTCTCTTCCTTTATAATGGTATCCTGCTCCTTATTTTCTCAGCAAGTGTAGTTGTAAGTTGGAAATCCTAGTAAATTTTTGTTTTTGTTTCATTAATAGATGCTTGAGGGTGTCGTAAAAAGAATTGCAATGGACTTTGACGTTGCAAATATTGCAAAAGCAGCAAAGGCATCTAAAGACGCAAAAATATCTGAAGTTGGAGCAGACATTGAGCTGATAACAAAGCAGAGTTGAGCCTAGTTTAGCCCGGATCGTGGTTTATCACATTTTTTGCCACAGCGAAGATGCACGAAAGAGAACTACGCTTTGATTCTTTCCAGCTTTGGCCGACAAGAAGGATGCGGATAGTCTGCGGTAGCTAGTATGTTTGTTGCTGTAGGAGGATACCTTATCTGCTTCCATTTTATATGTGAGTCAATGTCATAATGTCTCTCTGGAGATTAGACCTTTTCTTTTTGTTTGTTTTTGGTTGATAACAGTGGTCACACAGTTATAGCAAGGGAAAAGAAAAAGGGGTAGACGTGATGAGGAGAGCAAGTTGAACATGTAAAAGCAGTCAAAAATGGTAATGGAATCTAAACCAGCGTTTCCTTGACCTTGCTTCGTTTTCAGAAAGAAAATAAACATATGGCCCTTTGTTTTACTTTATATTTTGTTTTCAAAAATTTGGAGAAAGAAGTTTGGCTGATGGAGAAAATGTTAGTTCTCTAAGTTTCTGTTTTACAATTTGTCTGAGGAAAGATAAAAAATGATTTCAGTTGAAGCATTATTATAGGTTTGGGTATATGATCCTATTATTTTTTGGTGGTCGTTTTACAGAATCCTAGTTAAGGAAATAGACTTGGTACGAATCGCCATCAATTCCTATGATATATGATATATCTAATGGATTGGATTTTTTTATGAGTTCCAAAATTTGTACAGATTTATAGTATATATATTTATTTCTTACCATTCATCTAATTAGAAGGTTCTTCCCACTAATTACGGTCCCTCACTCTAAAAAAGATAGATAATCGCTGGCTACCAAACAATCTTTGAATTGTTTCTCGATAAAATCAATATTTATATAACTAATAAATTGAGCTACAATGTTAACGAGACTATTGAGAAAAAATTGTCGGGCTAAATTCCAAATCCAAAAAAGAAAAAGAAACAAAAGGAAAGGTTGTTGGTCGAGTTAGTTATAGTTTGAGAGTGACCTGACGACAGTTCTCCAAGTGGCTATACATGTATCTTAATCTTTCTGAAAATAATAAATATTCATTCAATAGTCAAGTTAAAAACTATCCGAACAAGAGAGCCAGCTGCTTTATTTAATTACTCCATTCGCTTCAAAATAAGTGATTTTTTAGCTATTTTCGTACAGATTAAATAATCCGCCTTTTAACATTAATTAGTAATGAAATTGGCCATATTAATCTTTACTATCTCTTCACATAAACACTCCTAACACATACTCCAATACTATTTACTTCAAGGGCAATGTAAGAAAATAATTAATTTATTCTTGAAATCTGAAAAAATCACTTATTTTGGACCACAAAAAAAGGCAAAAAAATTACTTATTTTGGACCGGAGGGAGGATTAATTATACTAAACCAAGTAAAATCCCTGGTTTGAATGAAACACAGTTTTAGACTTCCAAATAGCGCGTTGGATCTTGGATGACTGTTGGTTCGAGGCGACTTTTTTCTTTAACATGGTAATTAACGTTGCCTAATATGCATCAGTAGACTGACTAGTAGGAGTAGTAAATAATTAGGTACCTACCGACACTACAGCTGTGACTAAAAGAGAGAAAAAAACCCTTTTGGGTATGCAAGTGTAAAGTTTTAGCCAAACCCATTCTTGATTTCCTTTTTTCTTTTCATTTGGTGTCATCCATTTTCCTTTCAAGACTCCTCGTCTTCTAATTCCAGGTGGGTACTCCTTTCCTTTTAGCTTACTCTGTTATATATTGTTATTTTGCTATGTGATTGGATCTGTTTCGCTTCTTCTTCTGGAAAAAATTGTAACTTTAAGTAAGTTTTGAGAAGATAAATTAAGGGAAAATGAATTAAATGAAGTGGGTATATGTTTGTATTGAGATCCTAGGATTAAATTTTGGTGGATTTAAGTTCCACTGTGCTACGATCTTGTTCTGGAATATTGCTTGAAATAAAGATGACTAATTTTATCTTGTGGGTAGATTTCGTTTGTGAATATTTGATTTTATCATATTTTGGGTTGCTATGGATATATCATGGCTTTCTATTGGTATAAGTTTCAGATGCATATGTTGATAATGAGTGCATAAGTTCAACGAAATTAAGTAGTCAACATTATGGTCTAAGTTGATTATGAATCATTTGGTAGTTTAAAGGGCATTGCACTTAAGATAAGGGAAACCATGTGAGTTTGCAGTTCATGGGAAAAAATCTACTTTTTTAATAAGCAATGTTTCATGTCAAAAATATCTTATAAATGGCAGACTGGTGCACTAAGCTTAGGCAGGTTCTGGGAAGGGCGAGGCTACATTGGATTTATTGTACGCATTCTTACTTTTCATTTCTGCAAGAGGATAAGGGAACCCATTGAGTTTGCAGTTCATGGAAAAAATCTATCTTTTTTTGATAAGCAATGCTTCATGACAAAAATAGCTTATAAAGGGCAGGCCGGTGCACTAAGCTTAGCTGGGTTCGTGGAAGAGCGAGGCTACATTGAATCTATTATATGCATTCTTATCTTTCATTTCCGCAAGAGGTTATTTCCACGGCTTGAACTTGTGACCTCAATCCTCACACGACAATAACTCTTACCATTGCGCCAAAGACTACCCCAGCTTATACTGAACTAAAATACCACTGTGCCTTTCCCTAACAAACTAATGTCAAGAAAACACCTTCACTTATATGCGGGAATGAGTGTCCTTGGAAGTTACTTTTTACTTAAATTTATGCCCGAAACATTTTCATTTCCTTCCAACTTGGTTCCTAGTCTGTGAAGCGTGAAAGTTCAGGAGGAAGATTGACGAAGCTGAGGGTAATAAGTTATTTACATTATTTGGTGTTTAGGTCTTGGAAAGTAATAATACAGTATGTAAATTTTGTCCATATTAGCTTCTTCAATACCCCAAGCTGAATCATCTAACAACTTCTGAAAAAAAACATTTAGACCTTTGGCGAGTAGCATTACGTACTATTATTATTTGATTTTCATTTCTCTTTTTTACCAAAAGGCCATTTAAGTTATTTTTCATGGTTCCCCGTGTAAATGGACTCAAAAATTGTTATCTTTATTTGCTCTATATATGTTTGGTTCACATTTTCTGATCCCATTTTATACTCTTTCTTCTTGTTATTCCATTCCATGATGTCACTATGTTAATAGAAGTCGGGCCTCCTGTTATCATTTGCTTGCAGGTTTTCAATTCTGGACAGGTGAATCGATGGATGCTTTGCGTTCAGCAGATATGAATTCTGACCCTGGTGGTTTTGAATGCAATATCTGCTTTGAGTTAGCTCAAGATCCTATAGTCACTCTTTGTGGCCACCTTTATTGTTGGCCATGTCTTTACGAATGGTTGCAAGTTCATTCACATTCCTACGAGTGCCCAGTATGTAAGGCTCTCGTAGAAGAGCACAAGTTGGTTCCGATATATGGACGAGGCAAATCAAGTTCTGACCCAAGATCTCGGTTAGTACCTGGGATCAATATCCCTAAGCGTCCAATGGGACAGAGACCTCAAACTGCTCCAGCTGTAGATATGGACTATCTCCGACATGATGAATTGGATCCCATAGGGGGGTTCAGGCCCGTGCCCATGCCCATGCCCATGCCAAGTGCAAGGTTTGGAAACTCGATGTTATCTGATCTTTTTGGAGCTATTCCAGCTTTTTTTAACCTTCATGTACATGGATTTCATGATGCCACTGTTTATGGGGCGACTACAGGAGTCCCTTACCTCTTTTCCGGTTCCTTTCACGGGGGTTATGCTCATGGTTTCCATTACTCTAACCACCTAGACGGAACAAAATTCTTTATGAAGATGCTTTTCTTGATCATCGGTTTCCTCTTAATCATTTCCCTAATTTCATAAGGCCTGAAGTGTTATAGATTAACGATGTGTAATCGTTAATCATACAAGTGTATGTATCCTAGTGTGCTAGACCTACATATGTGTAGTAAACCAGGTGCAACTCTCCTGCACATTATTATTAGTTAGGATTAGGTATGTACTTAGCACCAGAATCTGCACCAAGTTTTTCTCTTAATAAAAAGCTGGTGGAGCTTCTTCTTCTTCAAATTGTTCTGTAACTATTTAACAAGAGGGTGATGTTTGGGCCTGATATTTGAGTGAATTCTTGATTCATATCCATGGTAGTTTCTCTTCGGTCCGTCGGTGAAGAATTAACCCAAATATCCGCCCACCCAACATCTTAACCTAAAAATAGCTGGTGGAGGTATGATATATGCATAATTTATATATATTATGTGTATAATTATGTATAATGAATGTATCTATGTCTATGGCTAGAAAAGTAAACAATGAATATGGCTGGCTATTTGTGTAAAGATCCCAAATGCAGATTATTTGCATCGTCTGGCCTTTTTAAGGCTGCTCTTTAGATTCTGTCCCGGTCGACCAAATGTTGGCTAGTTTTGCCGTTAAAACAGCTAGATGAATATCTTTTTTTTGTTTTTGTTTTTGGTGTAGACAAAATTAACGCACTGGATTTAAAAGGGACAGAATTAAATAGTGATCTCAAAAGGGCCATTTGTGCAAATGCCCCAGTAAATGCTAAGGCTTATGGTAGGGGTAGCAAGCGGATGGGTCGGGTTGGATATGGGTGAGTTGAATACAAGTAATGCATCCGACACGACCCATATTTAATGTGGATAGAAAATGGGTTAACCGGCAGATAATATGGATATATGATCATTTTTGGAAGAATTTTTAATCTTTCAAACTTGAGTAACTCCCACTTTGAATTTTTACAAATATAAAGTTAAACTCATAGGTTATCCATTGGTTAAGTGGATAATATGGATCTTATCCATATTTGACCCATTTTTAAAAAGTTAATTATCCAATTTATTTTTTAGTGGATAATAATCGATGGATAACTGTCTTTTTATCCATTTTGCCACTACTAAGCTTTCTGGTTTTAACTATTCGGTTATTCTTGCTGCTATTCTCTTATAATCTCTTGTTTAATAAGAAGAAGAATGATTTGTGTCGAAGCAACTTTCTTATCTAAGACAAGGGAATTTTTATTTTATTTTTAATAATTATTATTACTTAGGAATACTAAATGAAAGATAATTTGGATATATCCCACACGTAAAGCAATACTTGAGAATTGTTGGAGTGTATGGGATATATTCCTTGTACGTAAAGTTAAAGGAGGTCCTTATTCTTGCTGTTTTCATGGCTCACTTTCTAAGGTTAGAATCTCCATTTTTCTACACTTAGCATAATAGGGTAAGTTGAAATTTCAGCATTAAAGCAAGCAACATTTTAATGTTTTTGGAAGCAGACGCGTGTTGTCTTTTCTGTCCTAAAGTAACAATTAGTTAAGATGGAGGCAAATGTAAATTAAAATATGAAGTTTCCCCCATATTGGGAAGTAAGGAAAGTGGTTGAAAATGTTTTGATTCCGCAAGAAATGAAACTTTAGACGAAAGGAGTGTAGAAATTAGTTAAGTGTGTAGTCCAATGGAAGTCGAAAGCACATGATGTAATGGGAGATAGTGTGTAGTATAATGCAAGTTGTAGGCTTAGGGAAGCACGTCATGCATATATGGTTGTCAATGCCTTGCGCCATTGTTGTACAACAGTATAATACACTACATTGTATAGGATTGGACGACAAATTAAACAACAAGTATTTTTCAATAACTATCTCATATATCGGTATAAAGCACTATAGCTTTAATCAAGACGAAATACAAGTATGTATACAAAGGATACAACTTGTATCGAGTAAATAAAATGCTCTTGTTGAGAGTTGAATTCAAGATCTCAGCTAACTAAGCAAGAACCTCTAACCAACTGAGCTACACGAGCTTATTGGTCTCTTGTTTCAGTTCGAAACAATTAATCTCTTATTTCATGGATTTGCTATGAAATTCAAATATAGCTACGAATGGTAAATTTACTGAAAGTATAGCTACGAATGATAAATATAGTGTAAATATTTGATGTATCGCACAATTTTTCCAGCTCCGTGCAGGATCCATTAAAGGGGGAGCGGTGACAAACAAGAAGTATAATAGGGGTATTTAGTTCCTTTTATCTTTTTCTTTTTCGTTTGCTTTATAAAAAAAAAATGAACAATTGATTGAAAGGAAGAGTTATTTGTGTTATGTTTTTAAGTCTAGGACTAACTTGTCATCTATGCGTGGGTGTAGTTAACTTGGCTAAGAAAAAACATGAAGAAAGCAAAGGACGGCCAATACTAACTAATTTATGTTAAAGCTTAGTTGTTGTTGCACTTACACCTGTTCTGTTCTCCAATAGTTTTATTTTTCCTTTCAAATAATTATAGTTTGAACAGAAACTTTAATATAAATGCGTAATTAGAGAACATTTAATTATTGTACTATTGTCTTTGTAGTATTATTCGAATGCAGTGGAATATATACATGTGATGCGTACGGTTAATTTTGAACTAATTCAGGATTGAAATATAATTCATATTATAATTAGTATTATACACAATTGGCATGCTTTCGAAAGCACGAGTGAGATCTAGAAATCAAGCAATGCCTATTTGATGAAAACTGAAAATTGAGAGTGCTCAAAAGTACGTGTACTACTCACACCTAATGATACGACCTTTTCTGCTTTGGGTAAGTTATCAATATCTCAGATTTGCATTAATTAAATTAAAAGGCAAGTCCGATACATAAAATATTTTGTATTCACGTGAGATCGAAGACGAACTGTGTTTCAAGGGTGATATCGGCAGCCGGATGTACGATGCATTAATCAAAATATGTTATCGACTGCGAATCAATATTGAGTTATTTATATAGAGGGATGAAAAATTTGCGGAAAATCGAACAATTATACAATATTTGCCTTCAAAACAATTTTATTGGGGGCCGTAAGGATTATTGTTTGGTTATAAAAATTTCAACTCCGTAAATAACACGGGCTTCCAGTATATTATGCTGGACCGGAATATTATACTGGAACTCCAGTATATTATGAAGGAGTATTTTTTCGGATTTTGAAAAGTGTTTTCGTTCAAATTTATCTTTACATGAAAAGTGGTTAAATCTCGATTACTTTTGAAACTGTGACCATTTTTGAATGACCACTTGTAAATCTAGCTATTTTTGAATTTCTCCCTTGCTAAATTCATCTTAAAAGCACCTTTAGTTAATTAAGCTCATTCGTCAACTTGATCTGCCTTGGAGCCCGTTTGAATTGACTTTTAAAAGTGATTATAAATAGTTTTAAGTCAAAAAGTAATAAGTTGGGATTGTCCAACCTATTGCTTTTGGCTTGTTTTAAGCATTTTTAATTTATTTTAAGCACTTTATAGCTTTGTCAAACACTGAAAAACTAAAAGAAAAAAACTTAAAAGCTGATTTGACTAGCTTAAAAGCCAATCCAAACACCCTAGTTCAACTAAAATAAATTTCACGAAAGATATACTATATTAATTAATAGTGGCATCAATGAAATGCTAAATTTGTTCAAAAGCTAGAATGGCATTATTTTCTTTTTTTTTTAGATTACGGAGATGGTAAAAAAAATACGTCATCCATCCTAAAAAGAATGATATACTAATTTTGAGTTTGAGTGTCAAAATATTTAATTTTTTTGTGGAACAACAACAATAACTACCAAGCGTATTTTCACAAGTGAGGTATGAGGAAACCAGTGTATATGCAAACCTTATCCTTACCTTTAAAAAGATAAAGAGGATATTTTCAGAAAACCCTCGGCTTAGGTGAGATAAAGGGAAGGGCCATGTGACAAGCAAATCAATCGGGGAATCAAGCGAAGACGCACAACTGGCAGTCTCGCACTAGTTAGTACAATTTTAAAAAAAAATTAAGAATGTAACTATTAAAATTATTATAAAAATTGTATTATGAATAAAAACTTTATGACCTCAAATATGAGATAGACGCAGTGGTATTGTTGAATTTAAAGAAGTGAAAAGGTATTGTACATGCAATTTACTCTAATCCATTATTATGTTTGCTTAAAAGTTTGCTCAAGTATTATAATCTGTATAAATTTGTTGTAGTAAGTACTAAGCAATATTTTGAAGTACTAAGTACACAAGTATAAATAGTTGTAGTACACTGCCTCTCTCACACCCCTTATGTTTACATAAACTTACAAAACAATTGTTACAACTCCATATAGCTAATACCTGAACTAAACCAAATTAATTAACCCTCTCATCTCTCTGTTTATATTCTTAATTAGTCTTTTTTAGAGTTCCCACATCGATGGAGATGTTAAAATTTTCAACTAAACCTTTAAGAACACCTCATTTTCATAATCATTTCTGGGTTCCTCAAAATTCAAGAATTCTTGGTGTTTATAACAAAAAGGACCGCACTTTTTCATTTACTCGTACTTGTAAGCTCAAGACTTCAAAAGGGAAGAAAACGATCAAGAAAAAGATTGTTCCTGGCAATATTTCTTCGCCGGACTCCGGCGGAGCGCCGCCGCTTTTGGAGCGGAAGAAGGCGGCGGAAGGAACCACTAGGATTAATAATGCGGATGGTAAAGTGGTGTTTAAGAAAGTGCACAAAAGGGTATTGGGAGTTCTCTCTAATTTGCCTTTGGTAATTGGTGAGATGTTTGCTGCTGCTGGTTTAATGGCCTTAGGTAATATTTTCAGTGCATGTATTTATGATTTAATTACAAAGCTTCAAGTTGGTCTATTTTTACACACATTCTCAGGCGTGGAAATGTTTTTTAAACTTTTTTGGTGGCGATGAGATTTGAACTCAAAACATGCATTTGTGATATCGTGTTAAAATATGAACTATCTCATCTAAAAGTTTAATCTATTAGAGAGATCATACTCTTGATGAGTACTTAATTATATTATGTCTCAATAATATATACACAAAACAACAGTCCTGAGCTAACTATTGGTATTGGCTATGTGAATCCTTGCTGCCTATTCCGTGTTGGTTTTATGCATGTGTGCATATGTATGTTTATGATGAGAGATTCCATTCTTATGATTTTTAGTAGACCTCTTGTGTTTTCCTACGTAAGCCTTTACTATAATTTGGTTGGGCAGCCCGATGCACAAAGTATCCCGCGTTCACGCAAGATCCCGAGAAGGGCCATATCCAAGGGTGTGACGTAGACAACCTAATATAAATAACCTAATGCAAGCATTAGCGGCTGGTTCCACCGCTCGAACCTGTGACCTATAAATCACACAGAGATAACTTTAATGTTGCTCCCAGGCTTCCCTTCCTTTACTATAGCTGGTTGCGTTTACTAAATTTTGAATTTGCTATTGTCTTGGGGCCTTTCCTTTCCATAATTTATTTGGCAGCAGCCATTCTAATTGCAGTTCTAGGCTGCATAAGATGCATGACAGCACATTCAATTTTTGAGTTATTAGTTGGCCTTTGGTATCCTTATTTAGTCCTCCATTATTTGGCTATTTGAAGTTCTAATAACATTCCTAAGCAGCAGAACATGCGCAATAGGCATAGTTTCGTGGTAGTGTTGGCGTTATCATATTATTTCACCTTGGCTTAGAGCTTTTCATGATTGTAATCTTTTTTTTCCCCTGTGATATCAGTAAAGAGAACAGAAATAGAGCCTGCATTGTTTCAATGGTGGCAGGGTTATTAGATGTTGCCTATGTAGTGAACATTGTTGTTTGTTCAATGTTCTCACCAAAATTAACCTTGATTATTTGATTTCCTGTCTGCTTAAACTGACGAAATCATCTATTATTCTCTTTAAGTTAACACTCACGTATTCAGTGCTTCTCTCTTTCTTTCTTTTCTCAATTTTTCTTTTATTTGTGCCTATCTATTTGAAGATTCTCTGATAACTAGATTTCTTTCTTTTTTTTTTTTTTTCCATTTTTTCGCTTGCAGGAACTATCATTGACAAAGGCGAGGTTCCAGAATTTTACTTTCAGAATTTTTCTGAATTTACCCTTGGCCTTGATCACATGTTCTCGTCCCCTATTTTCCTGGGGTCGTTGGCGATACTAGGTGCATCATTGATGGTTTGCACAAACACAACACAAATTCCCCTTCTGAAGGTAGCAAGAAGGTCTGCTTTTAATTTCCATTTTCCTGAATTTTAATTCGGAGGTCTCTAAAGCAGATTGGAATTAACATGTATTGATCAATCTGCAGGCAGCCTTTCTTGAATTCAGCTGAGCCACTTCAAATGCAAGAAGATGCAGACACTCTGCCAAGAACATCGGTTAAAGACTCGGCTGTCAAACCGCTAGAAGTTGGATATGAGGTATAAAAATAATAATGTTTTCTACTGATTTAGTCTGTGGTTTATTTTAGTCCTTCATATAGTATTTGAAATATTGCCGAGGAGACCTGTCCTATAATGGAATGAGAGAATCAAGATGTTTTCAAAAATGCTAGAGTACATTAATGCAAAATTATCAACAAGGCTGCTCAAGCGTTTCCGTCTCTTTTTGGATTTTTTTTGGAAAAGTTATTTTTATGTAAAACAGTATGCCACGCTATATGGACTAAAGATGAAGAGTAATTTGGAATTGGATCATCTGGTTTTTCCTCCTGTTACTATTTGCAGGAATAACTTTCTTCTCTTGTTAGCCAGTAAACGAGAACATAGGTGGGCGAACATTATAGAGATTTGGTTTGTTGTAGTACAGAAAGTAGTGTTACTCTAACTTTACAATCGGATTGCTTCAACTGGATCCATGCATGACTAGTTGGACAATACATCTTTTAGTTTCTTAATTTCTTCAACAGCGACTTCATAAGTATTAACATTTCGGCAAACTCTGCATCTCTAGGTATTCTTAAAAGGGCCATCTCTTCAAGCATTTAAGGGGTTGGCAAGTCGACTTGCTTCAACTGTAGTACATTTCGCGCTGCTGCTTGCAGTGTCTGGAGGAGGAACTCTCAGTGCAGCAGACAGTTTTGGAGGGGATGTAATTGCACCGCAATGGGTTCTATCGACTCTTTCTGATGCTTTTAGTACTAAGGTTCATGTCAATCGATCCTACTTGGACTACGATGAAAGCGGAGAGGTATATATGCACATTCAATTTATGTGAGTTAACTATGCTTTCCCTTTCCACAAACTTCTGAATAACTCTTTTTCTTTTCTGTTGTCCTTAATATGTAATGTAGGTCTCAAAGTTTCATACTGATATTTCCCTATTTGACCTTAACGGAAAGGAAGTACTGAGGAAAACCATAAGTGTCAATGATCCCTTAAGGTACAGTAGCATCACCTTAAGTTTTTGCGAAAAATGGAATTCTTTAACTTAACGAGAAGCCTACGTTTTTAACGTTCTCTTATTATTTCTACTATTCTGATTTTCCTCCTTTTTGATTCTAAAATGCAGATCAATACAAGCTGGTGATCTGCAATCAACTATTCTTAACGATAAAGAAGGGGAATTTGCTGGAGTTAGACAACCGAACTCAAAGCTTCAAATTGAGATTGATGGAACAAAAATTGTCACTGTGGACGCAATTGGTAGTACCAGCCTGGACCTAAAGGTACCAAAAAAAAAATAAATCCTCATATGAAGTAGCAGCAGCATCCAAAGAAATTGTTTTATTTTACGGAAAAGGGTCTGATTTGTCCCTCTACTATTGTTTATTGTTCAATCTTGTTGCTCGTTATACTTTTCGTTCAGATATACCCTTGTCGTCCATCAAAGTTCTATATTTGCCCCTATTTTAACGACCAAGACACGTGGCGCCTTCTGAGAGATTGAACCATATGAATAAATAGGGGCAAATATAGAACTTTGATGGACGTCAAGGGTATATTTAAACGGAAAATATAACATGGGGCAAGATTGAATAATAAACAATAGTAGAGGGGCAAATCAAACCCTTTTCCGTTTATCTTATGTTTGCAATGGTTGTTGAGTGTGTACTATGTTTGGCCACAGACTGATCCAGGAGTACTAATAGTCTACGCTGGTTTTGGTTCTCTAATGCTTACAACTTGCATTAGTTATTTGTCACATGCACAGGTGAAATTCTGTCCCATAGTCCACAACTGTGACCTCGTAAATTCAAGAAACTATGATTATCTTAACATTTATTCTGACTGATATGAATCTTCTCAATAGCTCTCAGCCTTACAAGATGGAAAAACTGAGGTGGTTGGTGGTAAGAATAATCAAGCCAAGGGCGATTTTCCGGACACTGACGATCGCTGCTTCGTCGATCAAGTCCCTGAGTTAGTTGAATCATATTCTTCTACAGAAGAATCTGATAGTTTCATTGGCTTCAGAATTCAAGTTGGAATTTGGAACAAGAAAGATTTTTGATATGCAAGTAGCTGATGTTAGTACACCAGAATGAGAATGCAGAAGTCAAAAGAATTGATCACAAAATCTTGAGTTGATAAAGACACTGATTTTGGATTTAATTCATTTTCATGATAGGACAAGTTATAGATCAAATTCTTGACCAATGTAAAGTTAGTAGTACTAGTCATTCTCATTAGTTTTGGTGGTTGATATTGGTAGTTAGGGGTATTACAGGTGTATATATTAAATCAGTATGTATAGGATTAGGACCCTTTTACATTTCTAAAAGTGTTTTTTTGCCTTAAATAGAAAGAGTGTATATGTACACGTAAATGGTAGTAATATTTGTTTGTACAGAGCAGCACTAGTGTATTTTAATCTAGGCCACCTATCTCATTTTGCAAGTTACTAACCTGTAATTATCTTTTTAAGTGACTTGATACTGTCGGCCAACGTATATAAATTATATTCTTATAGAACTTGTAGTCCTAATTAATCATGTTGTAATATTTATGTGTTTTTGTAAAAGTATGTCTTAAGGGTAAATGAAAAAGTTTAACATATATCTCCAAATATTTTATGTTTTTTCTTTATTAAAAAAATAACTTACTAAGTACATAGTGCCACAAAAAATAAAACGAATAAGTATTTAATTGTCTATTGATTGTAATAAAATTAAAGTAATACTCTTCTTTTATGGTGTTCTTTATTGGTAGTGTTTCCAAGTAAAAATATAATAATGACGTTGTGTTGGTGGGGTTTGATTTATTATTCGTCAACAGAGTTTGGTGTGGCTTGTTTGTTCACAAGAAGTGAAGAAACTGAACACGAATTTGTTTGTTTCTACTTTCGTAGAGCTTTGACAACCAGATTTAATTTGCTAATTAAATACCAAACCTTCATCCTTTTGTCTTGGCTTAGCTTTGACCATTTTATAATAAGCATTTATTTTTCTTTCTTTTGTACATTTAACTAGGGGTGTACATGGACCGAGTTGGTTCGATTTTTATCAAAACCAAACCAAACCGACTATATCGGTTTAGATTGGTTCGGTTTTGTCGGGTTTTTGGTTTTTTTTGTTACATGAATATTATTTCAATCTTACTTTGTTAAAATTATAGATAAAGTTTTGATAAATGAATAAATGTTTAGTAAATATGGAAAAAAATTGACAAACATATGATCTATTAAAATATTTTAATGGGAGAATTTTTTTAGTAACACATGATAGGAAAAGAGGAAAGGGAAAAACACCGACAATATTTCGTCAAATAATACTTCCTCAAAGTCTGCAAAGTAGTGCAAACCACAAAAGTAGTTGTTACAATTGACTTGTTTTTTTATGGAAAAATCTACTAATTACTCACATAATTAGTTCAGTACTATGACTACACGTATGAAAGCAATAATGATAATTTTAATAAAGGATTGGTAAGACGAATATATGTGCAGTTTTGCTGTCAAATTACGAGATGAATATCATATGATAAAAGAGTCAAAGCATTTTAATTTTAGAGTTTGGTAAGAGTTGGGGACTTCTACAAAGTTTTACTTGAAGTACAACTTGCATGACGCCGGACTATTTGCACTTTTACATCATGCACGAGCTTTTTATTTCTTTGTTTTCACTGTTTAGCTGACTTAATTTGAATATAATTAGGAATTTTTTAGGTAAGAAAAGTTGGGAATAGAAATTAGAAATTCTTGGACAAATATGATAATTCTACTCTAAGTGTTAGGTAAGCTATTCTTGAAAAGGGGTATAACTTTGAATTTATAACTTAAATTTTGGAGTAAAAATAGCATGGCCTAGCCAGTTTTCGAACTGGTAATCGAAAAATATGCAGTATTTGCAAAGTCGTTAAAAATAGCTATTATTTTATGCGAAGATAAAATCTGGACAAAAACACCCTAGCTGAAATACGGAAAGCTTCAGCATAATATGCTGGATTATGAAGCTCTTGCATATAAATTTCCAGCATATTATGTTGGAACTCCAGCACATTAGGAATTCCAACATATATAAAATATGCGGACTCAGCATATTATGCTGACATTTTTTCGTATTTTTAAGGGTATTTTTGTTTAAATTTTATTTTTACATAAACAAGTAGATAAATTTTGATTACTTTTAAAATTGTGATTATTTTTCAATTATCAGTTGTAAATTATGCTATTTCTTATTTATTTTTTCCCAATTTTGGACCGTCACATTCTTTTATTCTTTAGTCGCTTTTTTCTTTAAAATTCATAATCTAATCCACAAGTTTTCCATCATATATATGGTTTCTTTTACTTTAACATTTTCTTTATAAATACAAGAGAGGGAAAGTCTCATATACAATATTCATTCATAGTTTCCCAAAAACTCTTATAATTGTCAAAATACCGATACATCACTACACCAACCAAACGAATATTACAATATAACAAGAATATTAGTTGTGCCTTTTAATAATTAGTATATCCAGTTGTATGATCCAAATTCTATCTCCGACTTAATTGAAGAGTATATCGTGCAATTCGCGTGCAATTGAGTACAATTATATCTATATAAATTTAACTGCTTTAATTATATTTTCTGCTTGATATATATGGAAATAGAACGATAGAGAAATGATAACAGAAATACGAACAAAGTGGTTGAGTTTGGATTGAAAGTCAACTATGGCTTTCACCAAATATTTACATAAATTTGTTGTCACGTCATGCATGATCTAAAAACAAATTCAATTCTTACTCATTTTTTGGTTCTTTTTTCAACCAATCAGTTGTCTAATTCATGAATAACTAACATCCCACCTTATCAATAATAACAATAATAATATAACAAATTTTAAAAATTGCATTAATATTCTTGTAACCGTGCTTCATTCACACGTATAGTTTGAAAAGGTTGCCACAACAAAAGAAAAAGCAAAAAAAAAAAAAAAAAAGCTTATAAAACACTGTACCGATTGAAAATTTGTCGACTACACCTACAATTTCGCCCGAGTTTCCTTCTCCATAACTCGATACTCGTGTCCCTAAATACTTAGGTTTAATTTTGTTAATGATGGTCAAATTATCAATTGTTTAAACATTAATCTCTTCTTTTCTATATAAAATTTATTAATTTATAATTTAAAGAACATTACTAGCCGAAATAACTGTTAGTTGAGTCCTTTCAAGAAACGTTCATACTACTACTTGTTATCATATTATGGGCATGTGGTGAATCGGTTTTCCACACCACAAAGTGAAAGAAAAGGTCAGTTTGTCATTCTTTGTATTCTTTTTTTTGGGTTTCCACTAGGTGTCCGTTACTCGCATTGGAGCCCGACTATATCCTAATTCGCGTAGGGTAGGGCCCCATTTGGACAGGGGCGGATCTAGGGCATAATATATGGGTTCCCGGGAACCCAGTAACTTTTGCGTAGACCCTGTATTTTTGTTAAAAAATTTATTAAATATCTATAAAAATCTATTTGTGAACCCATAAACTTAAAATCCTGGATCCGGCTCTGCATTCGGATGGAAGCGCTCCCTACCAATGATTTTTCCATAGCCAAGGCTCGAATCAAGACCTCTGATTAAGGAAAGAGCAGTCTCATCCGCTTCACCACATTCTTTGTATTCTACTAGTATTATTACTGACTTTCAATTTGCATGCACGTAGCTGTCAAGCTATAAATATATAGTAGTTGAATTTAACTAACAAATAAGCAAGTAAATGTAACAACAGCCAACATAAGAAAATCAAGAAAGCAGAGGAAAAAACAGAGGATTTTGGACTCAACATATTACAATGGCAGTAGAACCAGTGGGAGCTCTTGAAATGGAAAGGAAATTTCAAGCTGATGATTGTGATGATGCAAAGAAAATGAGCAAAAAGAGTTTTAATGAATCTAAGAAGTTATGGGAAATAGCTGCTCCTGCCATTATCACAGCAGTTTCTCAGTTTTCCATTGGCTTTGTCAGCGTTGCATTCGTCGGACATCTTGGTTCTCTAGAGTTAGCTGCTATCTCTGTTGTTCAGAATGTTATTGAAGGCTTTGTCTATGGAGTTATGGTACGTAAAATTTTATGATTGTCGACCAAAACTATGACTTCAGGACTGTGTCGTTTAAGCTGTTAGAGAGAACATACGCTTAGTTACTTATTATTTATGTCTTTGACATGTGCTTGAATATGGACTAAATCTTCCTTTTTCTTTTGTGTTTCTAAAAATTTGTTATATTAGCTAGGGATGGGAAGTGCACTTGAGACACTTTGTGGACAAGCAGTTGGAGCAGAACGATTCGATATGCTTGGAATTTATTTACAAAGATCATGTGTTATTACTCTAGTGACATCTTTATTTTTGACACCATTTTATGTATTCACATCACCAATATTGAAGCTCCTACACCAGGATAAGCGTATCGCAGAAATTGCAGGAAAATATGCAATTTGGGTGATTCCTCAACTCTATGCTTATGCATTGAACTTTCCTGTTCAAAAATTCCTTCAAGCACAAAGCAAAATATGGGTTATGACAATAATCAACGTTGTCGTATTGGTATTTCATATTGTATTGAATTGGGTGCTGGTGACAAAGCTCGGGCATGGACTTCTTGGTGCTGCCATGGCAGGGAATATATCGTGGTGGCTCGTGGTTTTAGCTCAGAATATCTATGTTATTTCTGGCTTTTTCCCTGAATCATGGACTGGATTTTCCATACTAGCTTTTAAATCTCTTTGGAATTTTGTCAAATTGTCACTTGCATCAGCTGTCATGTTATGGTATGTTCTATTGATTTCTCGTGATACATTACTGAGGAGGATCTAAGATTTAAACTTTATGGGTTCAAATGTTTTTAGCATTGAACCCATTATATTTTTAAAGTTTTTTTTGGTAAGAGGGAAACCCGTAGCCGCTACAACCTCTGTCACAGCCTCTGCCCTTCGAGTGAGCAGCACTGGGTAAACCTCCCCTGTGTAATAGCCTGCAAACCACACATGGAATATAAACCGCACTAGGCAATCCCTGTGCGATAGGCTCAACCTGGAAGGCATTGAGGGGGGAATCAATCTCAGTCATCCATATGGATAACTGCCCTCTAAACCAACTGGGCAAATCCTCCATATGGATAACCGCCCTCCAAACCAACTGGGCAACCCCGAAGGGTTATATATTATACTTTTAAAGTTATGGGTTCATATCTATTATTTTTGTAATTTTAACGAATTTTTTACATATAAATTCTTATTCCACGTTGAAAGTTATGGATTCAATTGAACTTGTTACTACAACACTACATCCGCCCCATCATATACAATTTTTGTGATGATATATTTGATTTGTCTAAATTTGGCAGCCTGGAGCTTTGGTATTTTACTGTGGTGATTCTTATGGTTGGCTGGTTAAAAAATCCAGAAATTAAAGTAGATGCTGTATCAACCAGGTTGGTATCTTAATCAAACCCTCTACAAAACTTTCAATTATTTTTAGAAAAATAGAATTTGGTTTTGTTTTTGCTACATTCTCACCGTTTATAATTCTTACTCTTTTCTATATATTTCCTCTGTGTCACAGCTTGGACTTGCAACTTTGGGTACTGATGATCACTCTAGGTTTCAATGCTGCAATCAGGTTTGTAATAAATCCATTATTTCTGTGCTATCTTTTTGGGAAGAAGGGATTGCCGCAATTGAATAGATTTAATTCGAGTATATAGTCAGACCTCTCTGTAACAACATCTATATATAATGGTCATTCACTATAAAAGTCAAGTTTTTCTCGGAATCGATTTTTATGTTATGTTATAATATATGCCCTCTATAACCACTTCACTATAGCGGCCAAAAAATAATGAAACTGTTATAGAGAGATTTGACTGTACATCTAATACTTCAAATTACATGATGCAGTGTACGTGTTTCGAATGAACTGGGAGCTGGTCGTCCAAAAGCTGCAAAATTCTCAGTAGTGATTGCTGTAATTACATCAACTATTGTCGGAGTTGTATTTACAGTTGCAGTAATTGCTACTAAAAATTATTACCCGAGAATGTTTTCTGATAAACCAGAAGTCCTACATGAGACATCCAAATTGTCATATTTCTTGGCTGCTACTATTTTCCTAATGAGCATTCAACCAATACTTCATGGTAATCAAAGTCTTCCTAAAAAATTGTAACTCTAAAATTGTCATAATGCTAAGTCATTTGAACGAACGTTGAGTATTTTTGTTGTGCAAGTGCAGGTGTAGCAGTTGGAGCTGGATGGCAATATTCAGTTGCGATTATAAATGTCGTTTGTTACTATATAATTGGCCTTCCTTTGGGTGCTTGCCTTGGTTACATTGCAAATATTGGTGTTAATGGAATATGGACAGGAATGCTCGTTGGTACCTTGCTTCAAACAATAGTTTTGATGTATAAAATGTGGAAAGCTAATTGGCGAAAAGAGGTTAGTGTGATTTCTTGAAAAGTTAGATATTGTAAGTTTACAATTGTGAACATGTAAAGTAACTTGTTTAGAGTTTAACTTGTATATACTGACAGTCTGACACAGTTCACCTAAAAATGTAAATGTTACGTGGTACAGGCAATATATGCTGAAGAGCGCATCAGAACATATGGTGACCAGCCTTCTCAAGATGGTATTGAACAAACTGGATCGCGTGGTACCTCACCTCTGCCAGTAGTAACATGAGAGAAGAGGAAATGAGATAAAACACAGACCATCAAAATAGAGTATACAAGAATTGTATAGGTATAGTATAGTAAAACTGGTTCACCTCGCGGAAAAATTGTGTTAGATTTGGTCAGGAGTCAATAAAAGGTCAAAATGGACCTGATTGCAAGCCTTATATGTTCATACCTATTACTGGTGTTCAGTGATGAAGTCAGAAAATTCAATAAGGGTGTTCAAATTTTAAATATCTTTTGTAAGGGCGTTCAAGGTCTATTTTATTATAATTAATAACAAGTACTATTCTATATACAGTGAATAGTGTTCAGTTGACCACTCTTGGCCATACGTAGCTTCACCCCTGCTGGTGTTTACCAACGCGGGTGCTGCATTGTCTGGAGATTCTAACCATGAAAATATGAAAAGAACTGTTTTGTTGCTGTTGCCACTCGAGGGAAAATGTTCATTAAATAGATTTAGACAGTTAAATTGTATTACTCTTTCTAAATAAACTGTGCTACTGCTGCCAGTCTTACACATTTTGTTTGTACTAAGAAACATTTAGTTAAGTTCTTTAGAAATATGGTTACCAAATGGTGATCTGATGCATTTTGTTTTCATCTGAATCCTAGTATAGGTCTCCTCTCTTCCTTGACCTAAGTTTTTAGTCTCTTCAACATAATTTAAGCACTAAGTGCTCGTTTGGTACGAGCGATAAGGGATAATTAATTCCGTGATTAAATTTGAGATGAGTTTATCCCACGTTTGATTGAGATAAAATCGTGGTATAACTAATCCCGCCCGGAATTGTAGTATTTTCTTATCCCCATGGGATAGTGGAATAATTAATCCCTGGATAATTAATCATGGGACAACTTATTCCCAACCAAACGACCCTGAATTTTTCTAGTTCCTTTGGAGGCAATCATATGATAGTCGAAGGAGGATGTAGCATGTTTGCTTCGGGATCAACTGAACCCAGCATTTTGGCCACAAAGTATCTATATCGATATAAAAGTTACTAAAATTTCAACATAAGTTCAAAGCAATGGCAAAGTTAGGAATTTCGTGAAGAGTGTTCAAAATTTAATAAAGTCATATAAAAAATAATTTCTATACACAATCTAAATTTTTATATACACAATATAACTTTTCGATGAAGGGTGTTCGATTGGCCACCCTTCAATGTATGCGGCTACGCCACTGGCTCAAAGGTAAGATTTTAAAGGTAGAACTGTTGAGTTTAAATCCTTGATCCACCTGTGGTAATTTGCGACAAAGAAACTCGAACTGAAAGCTGATTAATTTTTTTCCTCTCATTTCATCCCTCAAACTAAAGTTTTGCAATGGATTAGTTTGAGAAAAAACTGCATTAAATATAGTCAGCACGCTGGTCTTAAGAAAAGAATCTTAAATTATTAAAAGTGATTTTGTAATTATTTTGTATATATCAAAATATCAAATGCCATGCTCTTTTGTAACGGGAATTAATACAGATCAGAATGTAATCCAGCTAAGATCATATCAATGTTTATCTATTAATTCATTACCGTTTATGTTTGTATGTTGGAATTCTATATAACAACACATAAGAAATAAAATGCCAGTAATGCAAATTTTTTATCATGTACAAAGTTAATGGTCGTCTCAACAGATTATAAGGTAAGAAACCTGTTATTTAAAAGCTTTTTTTTTGGTTCTTTGTTGATAATTTAATGTTTTAAAATGTCTTTTGTTTGTTCAAATATCTTTTTCATAGTTTAATGTTTTTTCCTGACATGAGATCTAACAATGTTACAAAGTTTTCCCCAGTAACATGGCTGAATTTTTCTCTCTGTAGCCCTTTTTTTAAAATTATTTTCTGAAAAAATTTAATAGGATTCTTTTTTAACCCTCGATTTTTTTTACCAGAAGGGTATAAGTCTAATTTCTGAATATTTACATCTAATCTTGAGAAATTTTTCTGTTTAATGCACAGAAAAATATATGCCAACTTAGGGTGTGTTTGGTATGACAGAAAATGTTTTCCGTGGAAAATGTTTTCCAAGAAAATGTTTTCTTGGAAAATAAGTAGTAATCTTATTCATTTTTCGGTGTTTGGTACGCAAATCAAGGAAAATATTTTCTCAAGAGTATTCATAAATAATTTGATACAATAAACATGAAGCCATAAACTTTCGAACCAACAACTTTCCGAACCCAGAAATTTCATAAACTTCTGAACCGCAAAACTTTCGAAACCGCGAAATTTCGAATCCGTAAACTTTATAATTCTAAACCCGTAAACTTCGAAACACATAAACCTCCGAACTCATAACTTTAGAACTTGTAAAATTTTGAACCTGTAAACCGAAAAATGAAAAAAGTAAAACTGAAAATATATTAAAATAATATTTTTTTTTTCGGGGAGAGGGGGGTGGGGTGCAGAAAAAAAGGGGTGGCGGCAGAGGGGGGTTGGGGATGGGGGTGCAGAAAAAAAATAGAAATTTGAAAATTACAAAAAAAGTAAAAAAAAAAAATTCTTGTGCGGGATTGGGGCAGGGGGTGGGGGTAGGGAGGGGTGCAGAAAAAAAAACAGAAATTTTAAAATAAAAAAAAAAGTAAAAAATATTTTTTTTTTCTTGGGGTGGGGGGTGGGTGGGGGTGGATTGGTGAGGATAAGGAATAAGAATGGAGAAGGTTGAGAAGGAGTTTTGGAAAATGTTTTCCCTCCTCTTGATAGGGAAAACATTTTCCTCCAATTGGAGGAAAATGAATTGACGAGGAAAATGTTTTCTAAAACATTTAAGCCAATCAAACATGGGAAAATTGGAAAACATTTTCCGAAAAATATTTTCCTTCCTACCAAACACACCCTTAGTTTCTCACTGGAAAATAGTCATTGCCTAGATAGAACTAAATCTGCATCTTTTGGGTAAGCCATTAAACAAAATCTGATAAATGCTGTCTTTTTAGCAAAGCCATGAAAATAGCCTCTTGCAAAATTGCACGGTAAGACTGCGTACGATAGACCCTTGAGGTCCGGCCCTTTCCCGGACCCTGCGCAAAGTAGTGGACCGGACTGTCTTTTTAGGAAAACCATTCAAGAAAAACTGCATCATGACATTGAAGAGTTATTTATGTTAATATCTGTGAGGGTCTTTTTGGAAAAAAAGTTAATAAGAGAATAAGATGAAGTCAACATAGGCGTCCACTAGAACAAATTCTAACCTTAGTTAATATTTCATTGAAAAAAAAAGACAAGTAAAGCTGCTGTAGAAAAAAGATAGATCTGCTTAGATAGAACAATGGAAATTTCAAATATTTGACAGCTCAATTTGAAGTACGAATCATGTAGTTAATTTGGTTGTTGTGCAGCCAGATTTCAATACAGATGTGACAAAATACTTATATTTCACTGCAATAGACTAATAGTCAAAAACTAACAAACTCTGCATTTAAAAATTCATGTCAAAGAACCAGAGAAAATATTATCCCACTCTTCTGATCTATTATTTTAAATTGATATATGGAGAGATCCAGGATTTAAGCCTTTTGGGTTCAACCTTCAAGATTCTTGTCATTCAACATTTGAACCTATCATATTTTTAAAGATATGGGTTCATATATATTATTTATTACAATTTTAGTGATTTTTACTCATAAATTTATGCTCTGCGTTGGAAACACTAGGTTCAGTTGCACCTAACTTTAAGCTCCATCCGCCCCTGGAGGGATTAATCAAGAACATAGGTGAGACCAGAATCTAGAGTAATCAGATTCAGAATGAATGTGATCTTATCATATATATACACATTTTAAATTATTTTGCATATGTACATAGTTCTGAGCAGAAAGACATCTGACACAATGTGTCGCTACAACAGAAGTGACATTGAACTGTCAAGGGAGTCTCTAAAAATGGAAGAAAAACATCCAGAAATATGGAAGAATGCATTTTTTCTTCAAAATAGGAAAAATTTAGCAAAGAAATGGTGGGCTGAATTCAAGAAAGTGTGGCACATAGCAGGACCAGCTATTATAACTTCAGTGTCTGTATTTTCTATGGACTTAGTCACTGCTGCATTTGTTGGACAACTTGGAAATATTGAACTTGCTGCAGTCTCTGAAGTTCAAAATGTTCTAATTGGTTTTGTACACGGAATTATGGTACGTTATCAGAACTATTCCCTTAATAACATTCTCGTGACACTTATATATAATCGATTAAAATTGTTTCTATCGATATTAGTTAGGATTAGGAAGTGCACTCGAAACGCTATGTGGTCAAGCAGTTGGGGCTGGAGAATTCAACATGCTTGGAATTTACTTACAAAGATCATGGATTATAAGTATAGTTACAGCATTGCTCTTGACACCGGCCTACATTTTCTCGTCTCAAATACTGAAACTCTTGCATCAAGATCCAAATATATCTGATCTAGCTGGTAAATATGCAGTTTGGATAATTCCTGAAATATTTGCAAGCGCATTGAATTATCCTACAGAGAAGTTTCTTCAAGCTCAGAGCAAAGTTTGGTTCATGGCTTTTAGTTCAATGTTGACATTGGCTTTTCATGTTCTGTTGAATTGGATTTTTGTGACAAAGTTGGGTATGGGACTTGTTGGTGCTGCTTTAGCTGGGAATATATCTTACTGGATTTTGGTTGTGGCTAAGATTATTTACATTGTTTGTGGTTGGTTTCCTGAGGCATGGACTGGTTTTTCATTTTTGTCTTTCAAATCATTAACCAAATTCTTGAAGCTCTCAATTGCCTCAGCAGTAATGTTATGGTAAGTGGTGAATGACTGCTAATTCAGCTCTAGTACCTCTGAGGGTGTGTTTGGTAATGACGGAAGTCATTTTTCACGAAAATGTTTTTCAATCACTACGTCATTTTTTGGTGTTTTGTCTATCGGAAACAACCTCTCTACCCTCACAAGGTAGGGGTAAAATGTGCGTACACTTTACCCTCCCCAGACCCCACTTGTGGGATTATACTGAGTTTGTTGTTGTTGGTTACCAGAAAATGTTTTTCAAGTCACAAGTTATTTTTCTTACATTTATCTTGACGTTTTAACTTCATATTATTTGCTCCAACTAACACTTAATACGCACAAATTTCATCACAACCACTTTTCGATTCTAATATTTTTTTTTCTCTCGAAAGTATTTTCCACTCACTAGTAAAAGACCGAAAAATATTTTCATGGGAAATGACTTCCGTCGTACCAAACATACTCTGAATCGTATTATTTTTTTTTTCTGACGAATGGATGTAATGATGGCAGTTTAGAGGTATGGTACTATTCAGCAGTGATTTTAATTGTAGGAGGCTTGAAAAATGCTGCAATTGCTGTTGACTCAATATCAATATGGTAAATATATTCCCTAAATCCACTCAATATCAACCTCGTTGTTTTTTAGCATATTCTGAATCCTTAGTACTTTTCTGGAAATGGCAGCATGAATTTGCAAGTATGGACACTAATGGTTGCCCTCGGTTTGTGTTTCAGCCAGGTTAGCAGTTTCAAACATCTCTTTTTGGCTATATTTTTAATTGATACTATAGTGGGATTAGTTTGGCTTAATTTTGCAAAATATTATGTTCCAAAATTTCAGTGTAAGAGTATCAAATGAACTAGGGGCTGGAAATCCAAAAGCTGCAAAATTCACAGTAGCAGTCAATGTCTTGACATCAGCAATACTTGGAGTTGTTTTTTTAGTTACCATATTGGCCACAAAAAATCAGTTCCCAAAAATGTTCTCAAAACAGCAAAATGTTATTAGTGAGACATCAAAGTTGGGTGTTATTCTTGCATTAACCATCTTCATTAGCAGCATCCAACCTGTTCTTCATGGTATGTATTTTTGCACCTCTCTTTTAATTAGTAGAAAATTTGACCCCCCCTGTCAAATTTGGCCCAAGCCCAAATGACCCGTCCAACCCACCCAATATTGGGTTGGTTATTGACCCACCCATTTATTATACTCAACTATCTTGACCCAACTCATCTCAACCCATTTAAAATTGGGCTGATTTTTAGTCTAAATTGATCCAGAGGTAATTTTGCCAAAATATCTTAGAATTTTTTTATTTTTATTATGTTATATATGACCATAACAAAAGAAAAACAAAGTCTGATTTAGTAATGATACAATTCATAAAAAAATAATACATATTAAGTAAAGCTTGATAAGATTTGAGCGGGTTGAATTATGACCCAAATTTTGGACCTTCTTGACCCAGCTCATCTTAGTCCAAGTAACTTTTGGGCGATCAATTATTGACTCAATCCATTTTGACCTGCCCAAAATCGGCGTAACTCGTCCATTTGACACCTTTACTTGACCCGTTTGCCTATAGTTAGAATCCATAAATCTAAAATCTTGAATCCATCTCTACGTTGACGAATGAAAATATTTGCAGGGATTGCAATTGGAGCAGGATGGCAGTTTCTAGTGGCTATAGTAAACTTTGTAAGTTATTATGGTTTGGGATTGCCAATAGGAGCAATTCTTGGCTACAAATTCAACCTTGGTGTTCAGGGAGTCTGGTCTGCAATGCTTGGAGGCAGCTTGCTTCAAACCATCATCCTCTTTGTTATTATTGGTCGCACGAATTGGCACAAAGAGGTAAAATTAAGATTTTTTAAGATAATCAATAGGTAAAAAGACAGGTGACCTTTTCTGGGATTTAACTTCACATTAATAGTATAAACATGGAGTCCAGTTAATTATTCTCATTAATTCCACTTTTTTGGACAGTTATATGTATTTGGATCTGATAGTGTAAGAAATTTACAGGCACTTCAAGCTGAGGAGAGGGTGAGGACATTTGGTGGCCAAATGGAGATTCAGCAAGGCTCGTGAGTAGCGGATATTTAATCATATACTCAATTTTGAGAGAAGTCTGCAGACTTTTTAAGTAAACAAATTAATCATATACTAGCTTCAATTCTTTCCCCAAAACAGTGGAGGAAGTGTCAGTTTTAACTCTCGTTTTCTCTATTGTTTGGGTAAACATAAACATATAATTTGGATTAGACTTGGTTTTATTTTTTAATTACTCTTTTTTTACTTCAATTTCAAATACTATCTTTTCTCGAATTTAACCAAATATTGTGGCAACGCCTACTAAATTTTTGTGTCAACCTAGACCTTTTATTTTATTTTTGCTATATAAAAAGAGAAAACGGAAAACCGGGCAACCTAGTCAGGATATAAATTAGTCCTTGTGTCCTTGACAATGTAGTATGTGAAAACTGGTCAAAATCATAAGTCTGTTACAATGCCTGTTCATTCAAGAACTGCTGCTATGGACAGGGGCGGATCCAGAATTTTGAACAAGCAGGTTCAATTAAAGACGATAATAACAAATAGTATAGGCGGTTTCGAGTATGACAAGCAGGATTCGGTAGTTTTTTTTTTCTTTCTGGGTTCTTTTTGTTCATAACGCGGTCTCGAAATAAAGTCGGTGATCTAACAGTTTTAAAAAGTTGGGCATATATGAAAAACATATAAAAGCCTATTCATTTCTTTTTTTAACTTTTTATCAATTTAACTTAACATATTTAACAAATTTTCAAACTTTAACAAAAAAATAAATCAATTTATCCACTTTAAAAACTTATTAGCTCTAATATATTTAAGAAATGATAGAACTTTTTTGTATTTTATAAATAAGAAATAGTTATTTACAAACAAACGACAATAAAAAAAGATAAAACAAATTGCAAATAAATACCAATAATTAAAGAAATAGAGCTAAACACTAAGCCAAAAAATCAATATAGATAAATAAATGATTTCAACACGAACTAAATTAAGTTAAACTAACAAATCATAAATAATTTCAACAAATGTACTTGCATGTGTTCGTGATTTATAACAAAATGATCGCCAAAATAAATTTGTTGAAAGATTTAATTTTTCGAAATAGAATAACTTTAGAATGATTTTCAACGAAAAATTACAGTAGGGAAGCTAGGATCGAACGCAAACCTCACCTAAAATTTGAACCCTCATGACCACCCCAGCAGGGAGATAACTTCAATCAAGCGGGTTCAAATAATTTACCTATACGAGAAATTCACTGTTTTTAAATACAATTACCAATATATACGTGGGTCCGCCCCTGGCTATGGATACGCCTTCGTACGTTCGAAATTTGTTATAACATGAATTACTAGGGCGACAACGTCCATAACGAACCAAAACTTATTAAACTATCTAGTCTAGGGAATAAAAAGAACAGTTTTAAGTTTTACCTAGGGATAATTTAAAATAATTGAGAAATTTATTCCATAGAAAACATGCTGTTATTTTGTTTGTTTGTTTAGCTCTTTTTATTTTGTTAAATTTATAATTTATGCTTTTTAACATCATTAAATTATGAAAATGTTACTCTGCTTACTTTTTAGTACGATCCTGCTTATTAGTGTATTTGAAAACATTACTACAGAAAACATTCTAAGAACTGGCTACTAATATATTTCTAAACGGCCTTACATTACTCCCCGCCAAATTACATGATTCTGCAGGATTTACATTACTACAGAAAGCTGGGCACTGGACAGATAGTGTTAAATGGCTTGAGTTACACACATACAAGAACGCATATTTTTTCGTTTTTTATGGGGTGAGTTTGAACCAAATCACCGCACTCCTATCGTCTTGGAGTTCCAATCTGGTTTAGGCCAATTGTAAGGCTTCTTCCCGCTTGATATTAAACACCTTGATAAGGACATCTTCAACAGCCTGCAAAGTCCATTTCTCATGATAAATATGGTCATGCTAAAGCCAATTATGCTAGCATAGACATCGATATGTAAATGCGTTTACCAACAGTTGGAAGTTCACTCGAATGCAGCATAACAGTAGAAGGAAAAGGATTTTTTTTAAAAAAAATTAAAGATGCAGTAAGAACAAGCTTATGAGCTTATTGTCCTATATCAGAACAAGTTGTTAGGGCCTCTTTTTTTGTGTACCTATGTGGCGACATGGGATGAAAAGCTGAAGTACGAATAAGCTCGTGACATTATTATCCTAGGTCGGAACAACTGGATAGGACTCATTTTTTTGTCTCCATGTTTTTCCCCGTCTGGCAACATGACATGGGGATGAAAAAAGGGAAACAGAGGGATGAGGCTCTTTTTATTATTGTTTAAATTTTCTGAAATTGATTGAAGAGGAAAGAAAATAGTTACTTAAAAATTATTACTAAAGAATTAGCTCTCTTTTTGGTTATTGGAGTGGAAGAAAATAAGGTTTGTTAAGGTTGGGCAAATGCAGAACCAAACATTATCAACTCTCCTGATTAGCTAGAAAAGGGAGTTAACATGAGAAGGAAGCTCAACCATATTAGCAGCTTCAGTATAATGTACCTTATCGGGGGTGGATGCACCAGATGTCACCCCAACTGTAATAGGACCCTCGGGTAAGAAGTTCTCTTTCTCGACCAACTCACCATGCTGTTAAATAAGCTGTTGTAAGAACCAGAATACTGTATTCAAATTTATAGTTGCAAATCTGTGTATATGTTAGCTCACCAGCAACTTGTAACTTATTCTGTTTCCAGGACCTATTCTCTGCTCACTGTCAATCCAGTATGAGGGAATTCCACGCTCCTCCGCAATCTCCTGAAGATGTGAAGTGTTGCTTGAGTTCCAACCACCAACCACTAACATAAGATCAAGCTTTTGATCAACCAGCTTATACATTGCATCTTGCCGCTCCTGATATAAGAAAGGATAAGTTAGGTCCACATCATTGAGAAGACTTCGAGAACGTGATACTATAAAGAAAAATACAGAAGGTCCTGGAATGGTTTGGTAAGAAAGAAACAATCCAGCACTCGGGTCTTCATGCAGAGGCGGAGCCAGGATTTAAAGTTTATGGGTTTTGAATTTGTCTCGGAACCCATAGATCGTCTTAGTTACCGGGTTCGCAATTAAATATTTGTACATATTTAATGAATTTCTTAATATAAATACAGTGTTTAAGCTGTATGTTGTTGTTGTTGTACAGTGTTTAAGCAAAAGTGACTAGGTTCGGCCGAACCCGCACCTATAAGGCTAGCTCCGCCTCTGCCTTCATGCAACAAACTCTGTTTCTTCTTCCGAAGACAAATAACAATAGATGACTTTTAATGAAATTAATAAATAACAACAGGACTTCTAGAAGGCCTTGCCTAATATTCACCCTTCCAGTGCCAGCAGCAAGAGAAACTTTGACATGTATTATTAATGTCTAATTAATGCTGTCTTGCACGAGCATGATACGGCATGTGTACCTTGCCACATCCACGTATAGACTAAGCAATCTTAAGTATCAGAGGTACAAACGAGAGGGAAAACATAGATCATGAGAAAGAAGAAAAAGAAACCAAAGCAAGTTTTTCTTTCACAACCATAATTTACATTAATTACTCCCATCTAAATGGAAAAGAGCAAATTTTCTGACTTCTATAGCCACCGTTAGGAAAATGCATTTTCCACCAAAACACTGTGGTCATATGTTAGCATGAGGTGATTACCAATTGATAACCATCATGTATAGACTAAGCAATCTTAAGTATCAGAGGTACAAACGAGAGGGAAAACATAGATCATGGGAAAGAAGAAAAAGAAACCAAAGCAAGTTTTTCTTTCACAACCATAATTTACATTAATTACTCCCATCTAAATGGAAAAGAGCAAATTTTCCTCTATAGCCACCGTTAGGAAAATGCATTTTCCACCAAAACATTGTGGTCATATGTTAGCATGAGGTGATTAAAAATTGATAACCACTTTCTAATATCTTAGAAAGAGAAACAACTCCTAAGCAGGAATCGGCTCCAGCACTCGCCTCCATTCTCCCAAGCGCCCCCCAGTCAAACAAATATGCCAGCTGATGTATCTTTCGTAGACAAAAGACATTGGAGTTTCGCTAGGAATAGACAAATTACACTAGATAGTAGAGACTGAATTACCCTTCTTCAACATTTTACATCACCTTTAATTATAGTTTGGGTAATTTACAGGCCTGAAAATGATATCTGAACAGCCATATAATGATGAAAAAATTAAGGTTGACGCTACGGGAGGAATATACTCCAACATGGATGTGCGCGATAGATGTAGAAAATCAGTTTGTAACAGACTGTTACAAGATTTTTTTTAGAGTCAGACTGAAAATAGACTGTCTAAGGCAAAGAGGAAGAAAGGAACAGATCATGCAATTAATAAACATATAATAAGATGTCTCTGAATACTTATCGTCTAATATTTATTGCACTGGAATTTAGGGGCCTCGGGGATGTAAGAAAACTTACTTGAGTTGCATCACATATAGTGTTGAAACTTATGAAGTGGTTGTTAATATTTTCCACCCCATATCTTTGCATCATTGTCCTCTCAACCAACTTCCCTGTACATCAACATAAGTTAAATCACTACATGATTGCAGCCCGGAGGCAATTTATATTAGGGAGTGATACGCTGAATAGAATCTAACCAATATCTTCTGTTTCTCCCTTCAACATTGTAGTTTGGTTTGCAATACCAGTTTTTACAAGATCAACATCCGGATCGAACCCTTTAGAAACTGCATTTTTGAATTTCTATACAGAAAAATTATTCACAGAAAATATCAGTACTGATGCAAAGTACTGCAATTGCATCAGGTCAAATAAACAACTCAGACAGCACCTGCATAAATGCCTCTTTGGTTGAGCTAGAACCGTCAAGTTTACCTCCAAGAATATAATCACAGACATAAGTTGCCTGGATCAAGGAAAAATTGCCACAGAATAATCAAGATCAGATCCCAGCTCACTATTTTGAGAGAATTAACACATAATGTGAGATTGAAATACCTCTGCCATGTTCTTCACAATGATGTATTTCCCAGCAAAGGATGCAGTCGCTACAGTCTCCTCATGAGAATATTTACCATGGATAATGGAGGTATAGTCTCCCTTCTTGTGCTTTTCAACGGTGTTCCAGACCTTTACAGAGAATTATGAGGAAATCTAATATAGTCCTAATGAAAAAAGAGGCCATAGATTCATTTGAGAAACTGTATATACAAACCTTTGTTACCCAGGGGCAGGTTGTATCAACGATTTGTACATTTTTATCACTCAAAACAAGCATTTCATCAACAGCGGCCCCAAAAGCAGGCAAAACCACAACATCATCCTTGTCAACAACATCAAAATTTTTCTTCCCTTCCTCAATAGGGATGTTCTTAACATCCATCTCCTCGAGTCTCTGATCCACACAAAGAAATCTATCAAAATTTACATGAGATAGATGAAAATACATACAGACAAACAGCATAAACCAGAACATAGCCTGAGTAGAAAACTAATAATTGCACAAAACGCAGAGGGTGGTAAAAGTGTTATCAGAAATGTACTTCAAACAAAGAATGTTCACCAGCTATACATCAGAATTTGAAATTTCTGCAGATTAATTTTACTATTTTCGATCTTCAGCATCATGAATAACTTACTCCTTTCTTCTCACATATACCGTTCCAATTTTTCATTTCTTTCATGCCGAGAAGAAGGGAAACAGACAACAAACCTGTCGAAGAGGAATGGAGAACCAGAGAAAATCTACACATGAAATGAGGTAATAATTACATGTGAGAAGGACCTTTCCAAAATCATTTATAGGACCAGCATCTGAAAAAGTAGTAGAAGCTGGTACTCATCTGTGTGTAACCAGTATCTCATGAGAGTGAAAGGCAAGGTTTTAAAGCATGGGCTCAAATAATTCCTATCCTTGGGTTGCAATCATTTGAGGCAAGCAACTATTATGGATGCAACACCTCTAGAAGCCTAAAAGTCAGGCATATTGAGGTAGTTCCTAAAACTGCCAAGATATAAGCAGAGTAGGGAAGAAGGAGCAAAACGAGATACAATTTCACAGTCTTCCTCCTAAAATAAATAAAAACTGACAATCAGGAACAATGGCATGCACATCTGAGGAATAGCAGAAGAAGCAGAGACCTTATTCACAGTGGGGTTGTGAATAATTTCATTGGTTATCCAAAGCCTCTCTGTTGGAAACTGTTTCCTCGCTTCATAAGCAATCTGAACTGCACGCTCAACCCCCCAACAAAAACCATAGGCCTCTGCAAGTTTTACAGTAACATTTCCCCAAGTGTACTCATACCCATTCTCCTTCAATTTCTTTATGATATCACCTGAAATTCATGATAATAAATGGGAAAAAAGAACACTGTTATTCGTTATCCAATCTAATATAAGAACTTAACATAGTCTTCTTGAGAATCTTTTGGAAGAATTGTACCCAAACAAGTTTTCTGAATTTTTTTAATGACGGTGGTGTCCAAGCCAACAGCGCACACCTCCACGATTTTCCTTGGCTACATGCTACCTCCCGCCAGCACAGGCACCAAGGAACTCTTTCCACCCAGGCTTAGGCAGAAGAAATCACCAAAAAGTGTGTTTTGCTTCTGCTTGGATTTAAACCAAAGACCTCCTGATTCTCCTCCCACTTCATTTACTACTAAGCCACAAATTTCGGAGCAGTTTTCTGAAATTACTTTTTTTTAGTTATATTATTTATCTCACGCCCAAACCTTCTAATATCTTTGGTTCACAAATGATTGCTGATTGCTAATACATCCTAAAGTAAGAATTCCCCGCAACTTTGTCCAAATGACTTGTGATAAAGATATTTTTCATATAGGGTGTCAACCAAGATGAGTTTGAATATGTCAATCATAGAAGTTGCATAATTGTGTATCATGTGAACCAAAGGCTCTGCGACCAAAACAGAACAGCAAAAAATATAGTAGTACCTTTGTTCCAAATCATTTTACACTTTTACCACTATTTGAGGAGTCAACCCTACATCGTGATATATAAGTTTCTATATGTAAATTTTACTTCAAAAGTCAAGAAATTCACATAATTCACACCGAGAATTACATTCTTCTGAAAGGAATAAGTATATGCATATATCATAAACAAGAAAAACGAAGTACAAATAAAGACAAAATCTCAAGGAACAGAAAGAAAACTGAACTCGGTCCGATTCTAATTTTTGCTAATTTTATGTTCAGTTCTTAACTTGAGCTCCAAACTAAAGGAATTGAGCTATGAATATGGAGTTAAGAACTTACTAGATTGATACTCCTGATTCAATAGCTCAAGAGTAGCTTCTTTATGTCCAAAACCTTTACGATTGTAATTAGCACTTCTGGTCAAGTTCTTCCGAAAAGCCTTAGCATCGAATTCTGAATCCGCAGTAGCCGAGGAGGAAGGAGCAGCTTCGCCGGCGGAGCATTTAACGACGGAGAACTTCGGCAATCGGAAAGTTCTAGTCTCCGGCAAGGAGAGTTCTGTACGGGTGGAGATACTAGAGAACTGGAGAGGAATAGCCATGGGAGATAGAGAGTGCGCACGTTAGCGAACGGTGTTTGGTGGAGCAAAGTGGGTCAAGTTCACCTATGGTGAAGGCCAATTTATCCCTGCCAAGTTCGTGATCTGGTACATTTCATGTCCACATGCTTTTCTCGTTTATATATATATTTCGATTTCTGTTTTTTAGTGGCTGGTACTTAATTTTTATATTTCATTAATTATATTTTATATTTTTAGTTTGGCCATGAGGATCCGTAACCAGTCCGGCATTTGATACTATCCAGCCTAATTCTTAGTCGCGTTTGGAATTAGGAATATAATATTAAGATAGTTCATCTTCCTGGAATATTTCGACATTAATCTTTTAATATTTTTGATAATAAAAAGATTAAAATATAAAATCCCCCCCCCCCTCCTACTATTGCCCGTCTCGCTGTGCCCCCCTCTTCTTCCTCTCCTATTTTGGGCCAAGTGCACACATAGTCCTTTTCAAATATGCTATTTAGAGATTAATCAATATTTATTTTGTTCTAAAATTTTAAATTATAAATCTTAATTTTAAGACAATACAGAAAACTTTTATCTTGAAAAATTAAAATTCATAATGCATTGGCTAATTTCTAAATAGCAGACATATAAATTGATTACTTGTGTCATTTCTACTTCTATTGCCCCCTCCCCAAACCAAAACCACACACACTTCAATAATTCCAACTTGTCCGTTATTGCTATCTTACCTTTTGTTTTTATTCTTGTATTTTTAATTTTTTAAATTAAAGCCGAAGGTCTATTGAAAATAGTTTTTCTATTTTCACAAAATAAGCGTAAAATGTACATATATCTCATCCTTCTAGACTTTACTTATAAGATTACGTTGCCGATGTAGTTGTTGACTCGGTGATTCCAACATCATCAATTAAAGTAATCTAACTAGTAGGAGTAGCAATTAATAGCAGTACATAGGGCTTCAATATGTTTGGCAGTCTTCAATATGTTTGGCAGTCTTGTTTTCTTGTACTGTTGTCATTCAAGGTGTTTTAAACGCGGTGAATGAAAATATCTTCAGTAATAAAAACCACAGATGTGTTTCTTTTTAAAATTTTCTATAAGGAAGAGGAAAAGAAAATGAGAATGGTGAGAATTGAACTCATATCAATAGTGAGAGAGACTAATATCACTAAATCATTGTAACACTCCTCAAATTTATAAAATTTTTTAGATACGCTAATTATAGTATTATAGAATTTAATTTATTATTATTATTATTATTATTATTATTATTATTATTTTTCTTGCCTATAGTGAAAAAAATTATATATACACACACATATATATATACACACACACACACACTTAAATAATTGGATATACAATTAGAGGAATATTAATAATATATTAATAATTTTAGTGTTATTAATTATTAATAGTGAATATCATTAATTATTAGTTAAGTTTTAAAAATAAATAAATAAAGAAAGAAAAAAGATAGTGCACGTGACCTAACCCATAAAGTGGGTACAAAAAAAAAGAATACAAAGGGGCTTAATACCCTGAACAAAACAGAGTCATTCTATTTTCAAACGCAGGCAGAGAGCTTAAAGCCCTCTGCGAAACGGAAGCAGCCACAAAGTTACTCACGCACGGAAAATTCTAGGTTCTTTATAAATCACGAATTCTTAAACTCAGGCATATAAAATTCCCTATTGTTAATTACCGTACAATAATAATAGGTAAGAATTGAATAGTTAATTCCATTCTCTCTATATCAACAATAAATTTCATGTTTACATGTGAAACTTTAAAATTGATTAAAATGCACTCGTTGTTATAGAATCGATTGTTTGATTAGTGTCAATTAGACTAGGTTCTAAGTATTGGCTCGAGATGTTTTGAGGTGAGTTGATACAACCCTTTTACAAAAGTGATTTAACTCACAAAAACATGCATACAAGGTGTTTATATTGCTTAAAAGAGTTTATATTTACTTAATTGGAGCGAGTGCGTACCTATTAACTTAGAATTATTCTAGCAAAAGTTTAGATGATTTATTATGATATATGTGCACAAATTTTCAGTTTTTTGTGTTATTCTTATATGCTATTTTCATGTTGAAAATTTATGAAGAAGTAAGAATCTTTAGAAATACTTTTAGATGTTTATTTCGTTCTTATGTCATGCTTTACATTTAAGGATACCAACATGAGTATGTACATGATATTCCAAAAAGAAAAGATTTAGACTTGAAAAGTCACAAGAAGAAATTTTAGAAAGAAATTTTTTTTGGGAGTATCCTTTATTCTGAGAAGGGGTCATCGTCCAGGCCGAGGGTCCTGACCAAGGCGTTGACTTCCTGAAACTACTTGTGCCAAAGTAGGGAGCACACGAGCCGAGGGTCTCGTTGCTGAGAATTTACTTAGTCATGCTAAGGTATGATACATGAGCGCTGAGAACCATGAAGCGAGTGACACCTCGTGGATTGGGCCTATTCGATCAGGCTGGGATCGAACCCGTGCCGATCACACGGTGACTGAGACAGAATTAAATCAGGATAGTTGGAACTCCTAAAGTATAAAGTGAAGTATTTTCTTTTATAAGAAAGAAAAAGAAAAGAATTCTTTTAGAATATTCATGAACTACTATATGCAATTATTTTCGAATTATCCTTATAAGCTTTATGTTTTACATGCATTTAGAACCTTTGCTCGTAATGTATATGTTATTAAAGTTTCGCCCCCTGTTGTTGAGACTCACTGAGTACAATGGATAGACTAACGTTCTCTTTTGGGAACCTACGTTGGTCTGCGGTACAACGTAGGAACCGATTTTGTAGGTGAGCAAGCTACTAGTTAGGACTGCCTTCTCTTCCAGTGTTATTGGTGAGCTCTGCTTTTGTTCGTGGAATATTCCTTAGAGTTATCTTTATTTAGTTATCTCTTTGTTTACTTAGAGAACTTGCCAGGAAATCTCATGTCCTGAGCAGTGCGTCAGTTTATCAATAGAGGCTTCATAGACATAGTCGTTGGGTTAAAATTCAGATGTTTTTGATAATAACTTAGCAGTAATTCAGTAGTTACTACGAATAAAGTTTTGGAGTTGATTTATTTAAATATTTAAATTAATCAAAAGTATTTGGTTAGAGTATTGCTGTTGACATGTGATTTTTGACCCTCCCCAAAATTTTACACATATTTTAGCATTTAAATGTTTAGTTTAGGCCTAATATAGTTATTTTAACTAGTTTTGACTCTTTTACTTTATTTTATAAAAAAATAAAATTACAAAAATATTTCCTCTTTTTAGTTGCTTTTAGTTTATTACTTTTCGTAAAACTAAAAAAAATAGTACCTTATTTTTATTTTAGTATGATATTTGAAAAATACCAAAAATAGGTTTGTTTTAATGGCTAGTGTTATTTTAATAATTATTTTACTTAAGTAGGATTAATTAGTAAATACAGTAGTATTTTTGGGCTTGTTTTAAAAGAAAAAGTATGAAATTTGAGGCTAATTTTGTTAGGTCTTAATTGAAAAGGCCCATTTTCGGATAGCCCAAAACATTGAGCCCATACCCATTCCCCATTTGACCTAACCTAATTTTCTACCCCTATAAAATAATCCCTAAATCCTAGACCCTAAGAGCGAGATCCCTGCCCATGAAAAGGGACTTGACAACCGCAATTCCTGAAAATCAAAGAAAAAGAGGACCTAGGACCTAGACCCCAAGAAAACGGCAGACTTTTAATTCCTAGACCTAACTAAGAGAACAAAAATTCTTACACCTCTAAATTCTTGGTTGATTGACTTTAATTACTGCCGTTTCCAATTGGCATTTTCTAGTGACTTGTGCTTTGATTTTAATTCTGCTTCGTCTTTACCTCACTCCTTCACCAACGCCGAACAACTAGATAACAACTACCTATTTCGACATTCAGGAAGGGTTCAAAAATATGCCCCATAGTTGACCTTGCCCACGCATTCAAAAAAAATGCTACAAATTTACTCAACACTTGCCGATTGATAGATAGTAGTGCAAACGAGCAAAAGGCCGTGAAAAGATTCAGTTTGATCTTTCTCCATTCTTATTTAAGGTTGGATTATTGTCACGATCCGGATTTCCCACCCTCGGGAGTCATGATGGCGCTTACTAATGTGAGCTAGGCAAGCCGACTATTGAACTAATTAACTTTTTACCCATTTTATATTTTTTAACAATTATGAAGCAATAACATTTAAACAACGGAATTTACCATAAGAGGAAGAAAAGCAATAAACTATTTGAACATGAATCCAATACAATTGTTTGAACCTCTACTACCCAGAACTGGTGTCACAGTTCATAAACGATCTAAGAATGCTACATAAAAAGTCTGAAAAATAAACGATACACTGTTTCTGAATTAAGGAAATGAAACAGGAATAAAGGGATAGAGGGAGACGCCAGGGCCTGCAGAGTATTTTCTTTTATAAGAAAGAAAAATTAAAGAATTTCTTTTAGAATATTCATAAACTGCTATATGCAATTATTTTAGAATTATCCTTATATGCTTTATGTTTTACATGCATTTAGAACCTTTGCTCGTAATGTATATGTTATTAAAGTTTCGCCCCCTGTTGTTGAGACACACTAAGTACAATAGATGGTACTGACGTTCTCTTTTGGGAACCTACGTTAGTCTGTGGTACAACGTAGGAACCGATTTTGCTGGCGAGCAGGCTACTGGTTAGGACTTTCTTCTCTTCCAGTGCTATTGGTGAGCTCCGCTTTTGTTTGTGGAGTATTCTTTAGAGTTATCTTTATTTAGTTATCTCTTTGTTTACTTAGAGAACTTGCCAGGAAATCTCATGTCCCGAGCAGTGCGTCAGTTTATCAGTAGAGGCTTCATAGACATAGTCGTTGGGTTAAGATTCAGATGTTTTTGATAATAACTTAGCAGTAATTCAGTAGTTATTACGAATAAAGTTTTGGAGTTGATTTATTTAAATATTTAAATTAATCAAAAGTATTTGGTTAGAGTATTGTCTTGTTGCATATAAAGTTTGGAGTTATAATAGATTTGATAAGTAGAGATGGTTCGCTCGGTCATGTTTATTGATCGAGTGCCGGTCCCGGTTTGTTCAGAAAATGGGTAGTGATAAACTTGGTATCAGAGCCTCAGGTTTATGGAGTCCTAGGGGTCTATGAAGCCGTGTTAGTAGAGTCTTGTTTATGGGTATGAAGCGCGCTATACTTATAAACAGGAGGCTACAAGCATTTAGAAAAAGTCTCATTTTTTTCTCATACTTTAGATCGTGCAGTAGAGTCTACCTCTAAGAATTATCTAATGTATTCTTTTCTCCAAAACTCACATAAATGGCTCATACTCGTAACTCTAACACCGACATTCAAGATGCTGCTCAAGAAACTATTGCTACTATTGTGGCTCAAGGCAGAACTAAAAAGGCTTCAACTCAGAAAAGGAAGGGTAAATCCACAAAGGGGGTTCAAGTACCCCGGATTGAACATGGAGAAGGGGTGGAGCATGATGATCTAATACCTCAGGATCCAATACCGCCCCCAACAGCAGCTCCGGCTCAGACAACTATATCCCCAGAGGTGGGTCAGATGTTTAATGCAGTCAACAACGCTATGGAGATATTTAAAGCTTTCATGGCCAACCAGAACGAGAGAAGAGACGAGATTCTACCTCAATCAAATAGACAGAACAATTCTGAGTCCTCAAGAGCGAATAAATTTTTGAAGTTGAATCCTCTAGTGTTCCATAGTTCTATAGTTGATGAATATCCAATGTTGTGGCTGGAGGGTGTGAAGGAAGCCTTCCGAGTGATGAAAGCATTTGATGATTGTCACGGCCCAAAATCCACTAAGGGTCGTGATGGCGCCGGACACCACTGTTAGGCAAGCCAACCAAAATACTTAATTAAATTCTCATTTAAACAATTATGAATAACTCTGATTTTTCTTCAATTTTTACTAGTAAAAGATACTCAGTTCAAATTAAATATACATGTCAAGAAGTCAATACGAAATACCCCATAACTATCCCAGACCTGGTATCACAAGTGCATGAGCAATTTATAAGAAATAATGTAATACAACAATAGTCCGGAATACAATATTGGACAGAAAATAAATACAGTAATCTGAAAGAGACTTGCTGACTGCGGGTCGTCTCGGAGATGCAGCTCACCTAAGTCTCCATATCAACCATGCTGCTACGCTCACTAGGCCACTAGAGATGCATGTGCCTGTATAACAAAAAATGCACAGAAGTGTAGTATGAGTACGAAAACAACGTGTACCCAATGAGTATCCCGTCTAATCTCGAAGAAGTAGAGACGAGAGGTCGACTTTGACACTTATTAGTGGTCCAATAATGATATATTATTAATGCGAATAATCATGGATTCATTAAGAATGACAGTAATTTCAAATAAGTCATGAACAGGTAAAAGTTCTTTTTTATATTAAAGGTCTCCGGATTCATAATCTATTAGTTTTCAATTATCTCAAGTCGGGGAGAGCAAATATCAATATCAATAAATGTCAAGGCAAGCAATACAAGCATACATAAATCATGCCGAGGTCGTACGACCTGACCCAACAATATTTAAACTGTGCACTGCTGAGGGTTGAACGACACGAACCATAGATGCATCTATTACCCCGCTCGCGAATCATACATGTGACGCAGTCAAATATAAATAAACACAACAATCAGTCAATCAAGAATTCATCAAGAAACAATTATCCAAGGAAAAGCCAATTCTCTTTTAACAATTCAAGAAAATGAAATTTAATCTTTTTAGAAATTCATTTACTAATTCGATGTGATTTAACCAATTCAAATTGTCAATAATATTACAAATATTCCATGTATAGTATGCTTTTGGGTCCTAGACTACCCGGACAATAACATAATAGTAGTTACGCACGGATTCTCGTCACCTCGTGTGTACGTAGACCCCACAAATAGGAGCACATAACCAATTACCTCACATATGGGGACAATTCCCTCTTACAAGGTTAGAAAAGAGACTCACCTCGCTCCGAAGCCTATATTCCGATTCAAGAACGGGGTCAAACCTCTAATTTGGAGCCGAACGATCCAAAACTATTCAAATAGGGTAAGAATCAGTCAATACATGCTCAAAAATTCATATTCTAATTATTAAACCAATTTCCCGACCCTAAATGCAAGGTTCCTAAAATTCATCCTCGGGCCCACGTGCCCGGATTCCAAATTTTTTTGAAGAAAGTTGTTACCCATAACCTAAGGATCAAGAATATATGATTTTTACTCCATTCTCTAACAAATTTCGTGGTTAAATCTTGTTTTTACGAAATTCTAGGTTTTTCATCTACAACCTTTGATTTTTCCTAATTTTCATATGTTAATCTACCCATAATCCATGTATTTAACTTATGATGTGTAGAAATTACTTACCTCTTTGATGATGATGGAATCCCTCCTCAAATGCTCTCAAAAATCACCTAAGGCCAAGTGGAAAATGAGGAAAATGGGCTAAGTCTCAGAATAAAGAGCCACAGCTCCGGACGCAAAAGTCGCATTTGTGACTCCAGGCTCGCAATTGCGATGGCGCATTTGCGACTATTGCATCGCAAATGCGAAGCCTAGCCCACCCTGTCCTGGTCGCATTTACGACAATGTTCTTCGCAATTGCGAAGGTGACAACCTTGCAAAATCGATCCCTCGTTCGCAAATGCGAACTTTCCCCTAGCAGCCCAGGCTCGCAAATGCGAACAAAAACTCGCAAATGCGAGGTCGCATTTGCGACCAATGCATCGCAAATGCGAGGTCGCATTTGCGACCAATGCATCGCAAATGCGATCATACCAGTACCAGCAATCCTATTTCTTAGCAAATCATTTCGAAGCTATCCGGAATCACACCTGAGCCCCCGGGGCTCCAAACCAAACACCTGCACAAGTCTAAAAACATAATACAGACTTGATCGAAGTCTTAAATCCCATCAAACAATGCTAGAACCATGAATCACGCCCCAATCCAAGCTTAATGAACTTTGAAATTTCCAACTTCTACTTTCGATGTTTAAACCTATTACATCACGTCTGATTGACCTCAAATTTTGCACACAAGTCATATTCGACATTATGGACCTACTCCAACTTCCGGAATCAAAATCCGACCCCGATATCAAAAAGTCAACTTCCGGTCAAACTCCTCAAAACCTTCACCAACTTCTATCTTTAGCCAAATGACTCCAAAATGAACCACGGACCTCCGAATTCACTTCCTATCACGCTCCCAACTCCAGAATCACCATACGGAGCTACTCCCAGCCTCAGAATCCCAAACAGACATCGATAACAGTGAAATACACTTCAACCCAAGCTTATGAAATTCCTTCAAAATGCTAACTTCCACAATAGGCGCCAAAACATTCACGGGTCTCCCAAAACTAGTCCGGACATACGCCTAAGTCCGAAATCATCATACGAACCTGCTGGAACCTTTAAATCCCGATTCTGAGGTTGTTTACTCAAAATTCCGATCCTAGTTAATTCTGTCAACTTAAAGCTTCCGAAATGAGAATTCTCTTTCCAAATCAACTCCGAACTTCCCAAAATTCAATTCCGACCATGTGTACAAGTCATAATACCTGAAATGAAACTGCTCATGGACTCAAACTGCTGAACGATGCACTAGAGCTCAAAACGACCAGTCGGGTCGTTACAATGATGAAGTTGTGGAGCTGGCTGCTTACCAGCTTAGAGATGTGGCCGGCGCTTGGTTTGAGATGTGGGAAAAGGAAGGAGATGAAGATGATGGTCCGCCTACTTGGGAAGAATTTGAAGAGGCCTTCATAGCTAACTTTATCCCAGAAGAGGATAGGGAAGCTAAGGCTACAGAGTTCGAACAGCTCAAGCAAGGGAATAAAAGTGTGCAAGAGTACTACATGGAATTCATAAGGTTAGCTAAGCATGCTCCTCACATGGTTAAGACTGAAAAAGCAAAGATTCGCAGGTTTGTGGGCGGTTTAGCTTACCACATTAAGGATATTACATCAGCTGCAACGGTAGGGATGATAGATTTCTCCTCTGTTGTGGGATTCTCCAAACACTTAGAAAAAGATAGATAACAAAGGAGAGAAGAAAAAGAGCATAACAAGAAAGCCCAGACAACGGGCAGGTTTAATGGTACATCCAGTAGAGGTGGAAAGGATTCCTCTAATAAGGAGTCATTAGCACCAGCTCAGTCTAGTCATCAGTCAAGTGGTGAGTATTCCTTCAGATGTACTCAAAGTTATGGAAACCAGTCTCGCCAGAGTCAGAATTTTAGGACATTATCCTCACATAGCCAGAGTCATGCTAAGCAACATTCACACCAACAAGGTCTTTGTGGAATATGTAAGTGGCAACATTCAGGTCAGTGCAAGCTCGTGTTTCATGGTTGTTATCCTTGTGGAGACATTGGTCATATAAAGGCCAACTGCCTAATGTTGTGGTGTAATTTCAGTGGGGGATCAACTCATCCTTCTAGTTCCTTAACTACTGCAGTTACACCATCCCAGGCTCGTGATTCTCATAATCAGGCCGGGCATGGGGCAGACATAGGTGCAGATTGAGTTACTCAAGGAGGGGGACAACCCCGTTTGTTTGCTACACATGATCGTCAGAGTGCATAGGCATCTGCAGAAGTTATTACATGTATACTTTTAGTCTGATCACATAATGCTTATGCCATAATGGATCCAGGTTCAACATTTTCATATGTGACTCCATACTTTGCAATTAACCTCGGTCTAGAACCTGAACAACTTAGTGATCCATTCTTAGTATCTACCCAGTTGGCGAGTCAGTGAGAGTCACAAGAGTCTATAGAGGTTGTATAGTTTCAGTCCAAAGTCGCAACACCAAAGCCGATCTCATAGAGTTTGAAAGGGTAGATTTCGATGTGATCATGTGTATGGATTGGTTATCTTCCTACTATGCCATATTAGATTGTCATGCCAAGATAGTCAGGTTCCAATTTCCAAATGAATAAGTCTTAGAGTGGAAGGGTAGTTCAGCATCACTTGTAGGTAAGTTTATTTCTTACTTTAAGGCACAACGAATGATCGGTAAGGGGTGTCTCGCCTATTTGGCTCACATCATTAATCCAGAATTAGAACCACCAGCTCTTCAGTTTGTGCCAGTTGTTAGAGAATTTCTAGAAGTTTTCCCAGATGACCTTCCCGGACTTCCTCCTAAAAGAATCATAGACTTTGGCATTGATCTCATGCTAGACACTCAACCCATATCTATACCTCCTTATAGGATGGCTCCAGCAGAAATTAATGAGTTGAGAGAACAGTTAAAAGACATCCTTGACAAGGGCTTCATCAGGCCGAGTGTTTCATCAGACGTTTCTTGGGGTTAGCTGGCTACTATAGAAGGTGTGTAGAGGGGTTTTCCTCACTTGCAGCCCCATTAACTAAGTTGACTCAGAAAGCAGTTAAGTTCCAGTGGTCAGACACTTGTGAACAGAGTTTTCAAGAGTTAAAGAAGAGGTTGACCACTGCACCTGTATTAACCTTGCCGACAGGTTCGAGTGGGTTCACAGTGTATTATGATACCTCCAATGTTGGTCTCGTTTGTGTTCTTATGCAAAATGGAAAAGTTATTGCTTATGCTTCTAGGCAGTTAAAGAATCATGAAAAGAACTATCCCACACACGGCTTGGAGCTTGCAGTAGTGGTGTTTGTATTAAAGATATGACGATATACCTTTATGGCGAGCATTTTGAAGTGTTTACAGATCACAAAAGCTTCCAGTACATTTTCAAGCAAAAAGAATTAAATTTGAGACAGAGAAGGTGGCTCGAGCTATTGAAAGATTATTACATCAATATCCTTTATCACCCGGGCAAAGCTAATGTTGTAGCAAATGCACTTAGTAGGAAGTCAATGGGTGTCTTGACCCATCTTGCAGTACAAAGGTGATCTTTGGGTCGAGAAATTCAAAAACTGGCAAATGATGGAATTAGATTGGATGAGACCGAAGAAGGAGGTATAACTGCTTATGCCTTAGCGCAATCCTCCCTTGTTGTGCATGTTAAGGCTAAGCAAAACGAAGATCCGTACTTAGTGAAGTTAAAAGAAGGAGTCAGAAACAAATAAATCACTGCTTTCACACTAGGAAGTGATGGAGTTTTGAAGTTGAATGATCGGTTATGTGTGCTTGATGTAGATGGTCTTAGGAAGGCCATAATAGAGGAAGCTCACAGTTCGAGGTAATCTATCCACCCAGCTGCTACCAAAATGTATCTTGATTTGAAAGAGTTGTATTGGTGGAAAGGCATGAAGAAACAAGTAGCAGATCATGTGGCTAAATATTTGAATTACCAGCAAGCCAAAGTCGAACATTAGAGGCCTGGTGGCCTAGCTCAAGATATAGAGATACCACAGTGGAAGTGGGAGATGATTAATATGGATTTCGTAGTAGGTCTACCTCGCACATACCGTAAGCATGATTCAATTTGGGTTACTGTAGACCGACTAACAAAGTCCGCGCATTTCCTACCAGTAAAGACGACAGATTCTGCAGAGCAGTATGCATAGTTATACATCAAAGAAATAGTCTGATTGCATGGTACTCCAGTTTCAATCATATCTGACAGAGGCCCTCAGTTCGCAGCGCATTTTTGGCAAGCATTTCAGAAAAGATTAGGTACCAAGGTCAATTTGAGCACCGCTTTCCATCCACAGAACGATGGTTAGGCAGAAAGGACCATTCAAACTCTTGTAGATATGCTGCGTGTGAGTGTTATAGATTTTGGAGGTAATTGGGATGATCACTTGCCACTTATAGAATTTGCTTACAATAACAGCTATCAGGCCAGCATTGGTATGGCTCCTTATGAAGCATTGTATGGGCGGAGATGTAGGTCTCTAGTGGGTTGGTTTGAACCAGCAGAGGTGTTGTTGATTGGTCTAGAGTTTGTTTGTGAGGCCTTGGAGAAAGTTCAGCTAATTAGAGAAGGACTTAAAGCAGCTCAGAGTCGTTAAAAGTCTTATTCTGACAAGAGACATCGTGAGTTAGAGTTCATGGTTGGTGATAAGGTGTTTTTGAAAGTTTCACCAATGAAAGGAGTTATGAGGTTTGGTAAGAAAGGGAAACTTAGCCCTAGATTTATTGGACCTTATGAAATTCTAGAAAAGAAAGGAAATGTGTTTTATGAGCTAGCGTTGCCCGTTGAGTTGTCCTCTGTGCATTCTGTCTTTCATGTGTCTATGCTTAGAAAGTACATTCATGATGAGTCGCATATAATACTTGTCGATACCATAGAAATTAAAGAAGGGTTGACTTATGAAGAGGTATTATAGAAATTCTCGATATGCAAGTAAGAAAGTTGAGAACAAAAGATTTAGCATGGCTAAAATTTTGTGGAGTAACCATGATTCAAAAGAGGCTACATGGGAGGTCGAGGAAGATATGAGAAAGAAATATCCATATTTATTTGAGGAAAAAGGTATGTGAACCTAAGTTTGGTTTGACATTTATATTTCATTTATTAAATACAAGTTAGCAAGTGTTTCTGTCATTCCTAGACTATACTTAGTTGTTGTAATAATTTAGTGCCATGCCAGAGTATATTTAATTCATTAAAGTTATTTACTTTTTGTAAAGTGTTGTGCTTTAGAATTTGGTTGGTTATTGTGGTACCTCCTTGCCGGAGTGTGTGTAACTAGTTTATGAGCTGTCTATAGTGCCTATGAATGGCCTGTTATGATATATTTGGTTGTTGTTGGTGTATTTGTGACAGAGATATTTTTTTTGGATAGTCCAATTTACAAGGGTAACTCTGCCGAAAATTTTAAAAATTTAGGGAGTTAGCCAAAATTTTGAGTCCCTTGGAAAAGTGAGTAGTGCTAAGAAAACTTAAGAGGTTTAAGTACTTAAGGAATGATTGTTAGCTTAAGAATAAAGCCTTAGCAACATTCGAGGACGAATGTTTTTAAGGAGGGAAGATTGTAACATTCCTCAAATTTATAAAAGTTTTCGAGACACGCTAATTATAGAATTTAATTTATTATTATTATTATTATTATTATTATTTTTCTTGCCTATAGTGAAAATATATACACACACATATATATATATATATATATATAGACATACATACATACATACAATTAGAGAAATATTAATAATATATTAATAATTTTAGTGTTATTAGTTATTAATAGCAGGTATCATTAATTATTAGTTAAGTTTAAAAAAAATAATAATAATAAAGAAACAATGTAGTGCACATGACCTAACCCATAAAGTGGGTACAAAAAAAGGATACAAAGGGGCTTAATGCCCCGAACAAAACAGAGTTATTTTGTTTTCAAACGCAGGCAGAGAACTTAAAGCCCTCTGCGAAACGGAGGCAGCTACAAAGTTACTCACGCACGGAAAATTCTGGGTTCTTTACAAATCACAAATTCCTGAACTCAGGTATATAAAATTCCCTATTGTTAATTACCATACTGTATTAATAGGTAAGAATTGAATAGTTAATTCCATTCTTTCTCTATATCAATAATAAATTTCATGTTTAGGTGTGAAACTTTAAAATTGATTAAAATGCACTGGTTGTTATAGAATCGATTGTTTGACTGGTGTCAATTAGACTGGGGTCTAAGTATTGGCTCGAGAAGTTTTGAGGTGAGTTGATACAACCCTTTTACTAAAGTGATTTAACTCACAAAAAGCACGAATATAAGGTGTTTAATGAATTGCTTACAAGAGTTTATATTTACTTAATTGGAGCGAGTGAGTACCTATTAACTTAGAATTATTCTAGCAAAGGTTTAGATGATTTATTATGATATATGTGCACAAATTTTCAGATTTTTGTGTTATTCTTATATGCTATTTTCATGTTGAAAATTTATGAAGAAGTAAGAATCTTTAGAAATACTTTTTGATGTTTATTTCGTTCTTATGCCATGCTTTACATTTAAGGATACCAACTTGAGTATGTACATGATGTTCCAAAAACAAAATATTTAGACTTGAAAAGTCACAAGAAGAAGTTTTAGAAAGAAAAGATTTTTGGGAGTATCCTTTATTCTGAGAAGGGGTCATCGTCCAGGCCGAGGGTCCTGACCAAGGCGTTGACTTTCTGAAACTACTTGTGCCAAAGTAGGGAGCACACGAGCCGAGGGTCACGTTGCTGAGAATTTACTTAGCCATGCTAAGGTATGATACATGAGCGTTGAGAACCATGAAGCGAGTGGCACCTCGTGGATTGGGCCTATTCGATCAGGCTGGGATCGAACCCGTGCCGATCACACGGTGACTGAGACATAATTAAGTCAGGATAGTTGGAACTCCTAAAGTATAAAGTGAAGTATTTTTTTTTATAAGAAAGAAAAAGAAAAGAATTTCTTTTAGAATATTCATAAACTACTATATGCAATTATTTTAGAATTATCCTTATAAGCTTTATGTTTTACATGCATTTAGAACCTTTGCTCGAATGTATATGTTATTAAAGTTTCGCCCCTATTGTTGAGACTCACTGAGTACAATGGATGGTACTGACTTTCTCTTTTGGGAACTTACGTTGGTCTGCGGTACAACGTAGGAACCAATTTTGCAGGCGAGCAGGCTACTGGTTAGGACTGCCTTCTCTTCCAGTGCTATTGGTGAGCTCCGCTTTTGTTCGTGGAGTATTCCTTAGAGTTATCTTTATTTAGTTATTTCTTTGTTTACTTAGAGAACTTGCCAGGAAATCTCATGTCCTGAGCAGTGCGTCAGTTTATCAGTAGATGCTTCATAGACATAGTCGTAGAGTTAAGATTCAGATGTTTTTGATAATAACTTAGCAGTAATTCAGTAGTTACTACGAATAAAGTTTTAGAGTTGATTTATTTAAATATTTAAATTAATCAAAAGTATTTGGTTAGAGTATTGTTGTTGACATCTGATTTTTGACCCCCTCCCCGAGATTTTACATATATTTTAGCATTTAAATATTTAGTTTAGGCCTAATATAATTATTTTAACTAGTTTTGACTCTTTTACTTTATTTTATAAATTAAATAAAATTACAATAATATTTCCTCTTTTTAGTTGCTTTTAGTTTATTACTTTTCGTAAAACTAAAAAAATACAAAAAATAGTACCTTATTTTTATTTTAGTATGATATTTGAAAAATACCAAAAAATAAGTTTGTTTTAATTGTTAGTCTTATTTTAATAATTATTTTACTTAAGTAGGATTAATTAGTAAATAGTGTAGTATGTTTGGGCTTGTTTTAAAAGAAAGAGTATGAAATTTGAGGCTAATTTTGTTTGGTCTTAATTGAAAAGGCCTAATTTCGGATAGCCCAAAACATTGAGCCCATACCCATTCCCCATTTGACCTAACCTAATTCCTATCCCTATAAAATAATCCCTAAATCCTAGACCCTAAGAGCGAGATCCCTGCCCATGAAAAGGGACTTGACAACCGCAATTCCTGAAAATCAAAGAAAAAGAGGACCTAGGACCTAGACCCCAAGAAAACGGCAGACTTTTAATTCCTAGACCTAACTAAGAGAACAAAAATTCTTACACCTCTAAATTCTTGGTTGATTGACTTTAATTACTGCCATTTCCAATTGGCATTTTCTAGTGACTTGTGCTTTGATTTTAATTCTGCTTCGTCTTTACCTCACTCCTTCACCAACGCCGAACAACTAGATAACAACTGCCTATTTCGATGTTTAGGAAGGGTTCGAAAATATGCCCCATAGTTGACCTTGCCCACATATTCAAAAAAATGCTACAAATTTACTCAACACTTGCCGATTGATAGATGGTAGTGCAAATGAGCAAAAGGCCATGAAAAGATTCAGTTTGATCTTTCTCCATTCGTATTTTAGGTTGGATTATTGTCACAACCCGGATTTTCCATCCTCAGGAGTTGTGATGGCGCCTACTAATGTGAGCTAGGCAAGCTGACTATTGAACTAATTACCTTTTTACCCATTTTATATTTTTTAACAATTATGAAGCAATAACGTTTAAACAACGAAATTTACCATAAGCGGAAGAAAAACAATAAACTATTTGAACATGAATCCAATACAATTGTTTGAACCTCTATTACCCAGAACTGGTGTCACAGTTCATAAACGATCTAAGAATGCTACATACAAAGTCTGAAAAATAAACGATACACTGTTTCTGAATTAAGGAAATGAAATAGGAATAAAGGGAGACGTCAGGGCTTGCGGTCGCCTGCAGGTCTACCTTGGATCTCCGAGTGGACTGAAGGAAGCCACCCAAGCTAAGGTCCGAATGCTGCTGCTCCAGGATCTGCACATACTGCAGAGTGTAGTATCAGTACAATCGACCCCATATGCTGGTAAGTGCTTAGCCTAACCTCGGCAAAATAGTGACGAGGCTAGGACCAAACTACCAAATAAACCTGTGCAATTTAACTATATACAGCAGAAAAGAAGAATAGTAATATACAGTCAATTATGGGAGGGGTAACATGCTGCAGGGGAACTATCAATTTAGAATAGAAAGACAACAGGTAATTGAAAGAATCAACATATCTGAGATATCAACATAAAAACCAGAAATCAATAAGTGCACGACATCACCCTTCTTGCTTTTACTCTCGACCTCACCAAAGCAATCAAATAATGAAAATGTGCACGGCATCACCCTTCGTGCTTTTACTCTCATCCTCACCATATAATCAGTATAATCGGTACGGAATGGTAGATCATGCGGCACGACATCACCCTTCATGCTTTACACTCTTTCCTCATAAATCATACACGACGTCACCCTTCATGTTTTAATACTCTTCCACCCTTCGTGCTTAACACTCTTCCTCACCCGAACAACAATCACAAACAATAGGGTAAGGGAATAAATGAAATTACGATAAGAATCCCAGCAAGGGACAATAGTTCAACAATCAAGTCCCGGCAAGGGAATAACATTAAAAGCAACAGTATCCCGACAAGGGAGATAATATAATGATTCTATTCTCTTTTTCACTTTTACTTCACAACTCACTTCACAACTTTGAGCCAATGCTCTAAAAGGTTCAATTTCCACTTATACTTTCACATTTCATTGTACAACCTGATCCAACGTCCCTCAATGTTCAAATGTCATAATTACCTCCACAAACTTTGGCCATTAATAGAAATCATCATCAAAGCATGAATATTACAATGAAGTCATAATAATCACAATATAAGACTCACGGGCATGCTTGACACCAACGTATAGATACTTGTCACCATGCCTATTCGTCGTACTCGAGAAATACCACATAGCAAATAGGACTCGACTCCTAATCCCTCAAGCTAAGGTTAGACCAAACACTTACCTCAATGCCACGAATACAATTCTAGCCTCTACTATCCCTTTACCTCTTGATTCCACCACTAATTCGCTCGTATCTAGTCACAAGTTACTTAATTACATCAATAAATGCTAAATGAATCAATTCTAATGCATGAAAATGAGTTTTCTAAAATTTTACCCAAAAAGTCAAATATTGCCCCGGGCCCATATGGTCAAAACCCGAGGTTCGAACCGAAACCCGATTACCCATTCCCCCACGAACCCAAGTATATGATTTTTTTTTGAAATCGGACCTCAAATCGAGGTCCAAATCCCCAATTTTTTAAAAACCTAGGTTCTACCCAAAACACCCAATTTTTCCCATGAAAATCATTGATTTTGAGTTGAAATCATGTGAAAAGATGTTAATGATTGAAGAAAACGAGTTAAAATTGACTTACAATCGATTTGGAAGAAGAGTTGTTCTTGAAAAATCTCCCAAGAGTGTTTTGGTTTTGAAAGAGTGTGAAAAATGAGAGATATTCGGCTAAGTTATAAAATTGCAGGTTGCAGATGTCGCAATTGCGACCAGGGTTCACAACCCAGACTTCTGCTAAGTTGGGAACTGCGAACAACTTCTCGTATTTGCGAGTTGTGAATTGCAAAAAACACGTCGCATTTGTGATGACTGGCTAAAAGGGAAGGCATCACATTTGCGTTCAATCCCTCGCATTTACGAGGTTAGCTGGCGTGGGCCATTGTTCGCATTTGAGACAATGCCTTCACATTTGCAAACTCGCATTTGCGAGACAGGCTTTGCAAACGCAAAGCCTGCAGGCCTGCAATGCAACTGCTGAAGTCTGCACTTTTCCAGGTCCAAAAATCCACCCCGTGGCCTATCCAAAACTCACCCGAGCCCTCGGGGCTCCAAACCAAACATGCACACCAACCTAAAAACATCATACAGACTCGCTCGTGCATTCAAATCACTACAATAACATCATTAACTATGATCAAAATCATGAAATTTCTCAAGAACTTCAAATTTTCCAATTTTCTCAAATACGATTCGATTCACGTCGTTTCAAATCCGTTTCTTACCAAATTTCACAAACTTATATTAAATCACATATAAGACTTGTACCAGGCACTGGAACCAAAATACGTGCCTGATACCATCAAGTTTTTAAATAAATTTCATTACCAAAACTCATAAATAATTCCAGAAAATAATTTTCTTTAAAAATTTATTTCTCGGGCTTGGGACCTCGGAATTCGATTCCGGGCATACGCCCAAGTCCCATATTTTCCTACGGACCCTCCGGGATCGTCAAATCACGGGACTGGTGGTCACATATTTTCATAAAATGGCTTTCCGGCTACGCACCCGAACTGCGCACGCAAATCAAGGTGATGCCGAAAGATGTTTTTAAGGCCTTGGAATGCAGAATTTACTTTTAAAATAGGTGATGAACTTTTGGGTCATCACATCCTCCACCTCTAAAACAACCGTTCGTCCTCGAACAGATAGAAGAAGGAAGTACCTGAGTCGGGAAAAAGATGGGGATAACGGCTCTGCATATTGAACTCGGACTCCCAGGTCGATGCCTCAACAGGCTGACCTCTCCACTAAACACGAATAGAAGGAAAACTCTTCGATCTCAACTAACGAACCTGCCGGTCTAGAATAGCTACCGTCTCCTCCTCATAAGACAAGCCCTTGTCCAACTGGACAGTGCTGAAATCTAACACGTGGGATGTATCGCCGTGATATTTCCGAAGCATGGACACATGAAACACTGGATGCACGACTGATAATCTCGGAGGCAACACAAGTCTGTAAGCCACCTCTCCCACTCGATCAAGAACCTCAAACGGGCCAATGAACCTAGGGCTAAGCTTGCCCTTCTTCCCAATTCTCATCACACCCTTCATAGGCGACACCTGAAGCAATACCCGCTCACCGATCATGAATGCCAGATCACGAACCTTGCGGTCGGCATAACTCTTTTGCCTGGACTAAGCTGTACGAAGCCTATCCTGTATAATCCTAACCTTGTCCAAAGCATCCTGTACTAGATCCGTACCCAACAATCGAGCCTCCCCCGGATCAAACCATCCAACTGGCGACCGACACCGTCTACCTTACAAAGTCTCATAAGGAGCCATCTGGATACTCGAGTAGTAGCTGTTGTTGTAGGCCAACTATGCTAAAGGCAAAAACTGATCCCGCGAGCCTCCAAAGTCAATAACACAAGCTCGGAGCATATCCTCCAAAATCTGAATAGTCTGCTCGGACTTCCCGTCCGTCTGAGGATGAAACGTTGTGCTCAACTCAACTCTTGTGCCCAGCTCTCGCTGAATTGCTCTCCAGAAATGTGAGATAAACTACGTACCTCGATACCAAATGATAGACTCAGGCACACCATGAAGATGAACAATCTCCTGGATATAGATCTCAACTAACTTCTCGGAAGATTAGGAGACTGCCATAGGAATGAAATGTGATGACTTAGTCAGCCTATCAACAATAACCCACACCGCGTCGAACTTCCTATGAGTCCGTGGGAGTCCAACAACAAAGTCCATAGTGATCCGCTCCCACTTCCACTCAGGAAGCTCAATCTTCTGAAACAAACAACCAGGCCTCTGATGCTCGTACTTAACCTGCTGACAGTTCAAACACTGAGCCACATATGCAATGATATCCTTCATTCTTCTCCACCAATAATGCTACCGCAAATCCTAATACATCTTCGCGACGCCTGGATAAATAGAGTACTGGGAACTATAGGCCTCCTCTAAAATCAACTCTCAAAGTCCATCCACATTAGGCACACAATTCGACCCTGCAATCTCAAAACTCCATCATCACCTAAAGTAACCTGCTTGGCACCTCCGTGCTGCACCGTATCTCTAAAGACACACAAATGGGGATCATCATACTACCGATCACGGATACACTCCAATAAAGAGGAACGAGCGACCGTGCAATCTAACACATGACTGGGCTCAAAAACATCTAACCTTACGAACTGATTGGCCAAGGCCTAAACATCCAAAGCAAGCAGTCTCTCACCGACCAGAATATAACTAAGACTGCCCATACTGGCTGACTTCCTAGTCAAGGCATCGGCCACCATATTGGCCCTTCCCGAATGATATAAGATGGTGATATCATAATCCTTTAATAGTTGCAACCACCTTCTTTGCCTCAAATTTAGCTCCTTCTGCTTGAACAAATACTGCAGACTCTTGTGATCCATGAACACCTTACATGCCATGCCATATAGATAATGCCTCCAAATCTTCAACGCATGAACGATGGCTGCTAACTCCAAATCATGAACCGGATAGTTCTTCTCATGAATCTTCAACTGCCGTGAAGCATAGACAATGACCTTGCCATCCTGCATCAACACCGCACTAAGTCCAATACGAGATGCATCATAATAAACTGTATAAGGCCCTAAACCTATGGGAAAAACCAACACCGGTGCTATAGTCAAAGCTGTCTTGAGCTTCTGAAAGCTCGCCTCACACTCATCTAACCATCTGAACTGGGCACCCTTCTGGGTCAACCTGGTCATCGGGGCTGCAATAGACGAGAACCCTTCCACAAACCGATGATAGTAGCCTGCCAATCCCAAGAAACTCCGGATTTCTGTAGCTGATGCTGGTCTAGGCCAGTTCTTGACCGCCTCAATCTTCTTCGGATCAACCTGAATACCCTCTGCGGATACAACATGACCCAGGAATGCAACTGAACTCAGCCAGAACTCACACTTCGAAAACTTAGCATATAACTGACTATCCCTTAAAGTCTGAAGAACAACTCTAAGATGTTGCTCGTGCTCCTCCCGACTACGGGAATAGATCAACATATCATCAATGAAGACTATCACGAACGAATCCAAGTAAGGACTGAACACTCGGTTCATCAAATCCATAAAAGCTGCTGGGGCATTTGTCAACCCCAATAACATTACCAAGAACTCATAATGCCCGTACCGAGTGCGGAAAGCTGTCTTAGGGACATCGGATGCCCTAATCCTCAACTACTGGTAGCCAGATATCAAGTCAATCTTTGAAAGGATGGGCTGGCTCTGATACTACAGTATAGAGAAGAGAGCAAGAGTCTTTTAGAAAGCAAACTAAATCATAGATACGAAAGTTTCCCTACAAAGGGGATGACTTCAACAACCCATAAGGGACGGCTTGCCAAGCTATACAAACAGTTAATTTGTTTATAGTCACAAAAGTTTTCCTACAAAGGGGCTAGCTTCAACAACCCATAAGGGACGATTTGCCAAGCTACACAACTCATAAAGCTTTTGTACTATAACCAACGTTAGCTGTCTATAACTCAGAAAACTTTCGTACTACAATAAGCTAACTTTCAAAGAGTATTCTTACTCTCTTTTCATACATGGACCGACCTTTCCATCCATTCGAAAGAAAGAACAAGATGGGAATTTGGAAAGCACTCATATGTAATATATCACAAAAGATTTATAAAGGTTACAAGATGATCTTCCAACTACTACAAAGCCTCCTTTATATAGGACTAGAAGGTTATTACAAGACAAACTTACTTAATAAAATAAACCTATCTTACATGGCAAACTTATCTACATGTGGGTCTTTCTTGGCATGTGAAGGACTTTAGGTAAAACAAATAAAAATCTCCTGAAAACATGTGAAAGGGGTGAAATATACATGGTGTAGCATGTGGAAGTATGAAGGAGCATGTGACTATATGTGAAAGTAGGGTGTTGCATGTGACGAAGCATATGGAATCATGTGAAAACAAGTGGAAGTGGGACCCGGATAGTATGGAAAGATGTGAAAATTTGTCTTGGCATGGGTAGATGATTTTTGAGGGTTTTTTGGTGGGTAATGTAGGATTATGGTGGGATTAGTAGGGATTTAGATAATTATCCTTCATTGATTCTAGGGTTGTCTTCTAGGCATTTTTTCAAAGACCTTGTGTAGTAATTCCTGGAACTTGACGGTCCTTCTCTGCTGTGTTCCACTACATTTTTGGTCACCATCCAAGTATAGAAGTCTTGGATCCTTTGAGGCCATCTTGAAACTTTGACGTCATCTAAGGTGAAAGTGTGGAAGCTAGTTCCAACTGGTTTTGATACCATGGGATCATATATTTTTTCTGGGATTGGTTCATCTGTCATGCCTTCTTGTTCCTCGTCTACTTCAGATACTTATGGGTCTCTCGGATGGTTTACAAATATTGGGAGATTATCGTCTTTGGAAGAGTTTGTTGTGGATTCATTGCTTGATTGAGAGCTATCTTCCATTGTTTCATCGTCTGATGAATTTAGAGATTCCGACCATGGAGTATCTTTTTCTGATATGTATCTTGGCTGGGAGACATAGAAGTCTGGAGCCTTCTGGTAAAAAAACATCAGATTTTTGGGGTTCGATCCTTTTGAACTTTCTCCTTAGTCTCGCCTTTTCTTGGTTTGTTTTTGAGCTACAAGGGAATCTTTCTTTTCCCAAACCATTTTTGCGATATCAAAATCATATTCTTCTTTTAAGGGTTGGGTGAAAGGGATTGGATTTTGTGAGGTAGATGGAAAAGTAGAGAAGGTGTAGTCCAATTTAGGTGGGGAATATGCTTATGGAGATATAGGGAAGAAGGTAGGTTTTGAAGGGAAGTCTGGGGTCTTTTGTGTCTCAAAGTGATCATTTCTCAAAAGTTGAATCTGTTCTTTGATGGAAATCATCTCCTTTTGTTGTTGTTGGAAAAATTGGAAAAGTGAAGTTCCTGGCAGACAAATTTCATATTGTAAATTTTCCAACCTCAGTTCCAAGGCTTTGATTAGTCCGACATGGTGAGACGATGTCTGCTCCATCCTTTTTCTCAATTGTTTCCACTTTGCTCATCATTTTGTTTTGTATATGGGACACGTTCTTTATTGTGTTGCCAATGTTGTTCAACACATTGTTTTGGCAGATGGAGTTTTCTGATTGCCAGTTCATTGTTGCTTTAATGTCACTTGTTGGGGAGTTTTCTCCAGTAGGTAGCACTATGTTTTTCTTGGGAATTTTTGGAGCATGGCTTATATCCTCCTTTTCAAAAGGTTGAAGTGAAGGAAAATTCTTGGGTATGACTGGAGCTTGAAGGACTTAACATGAATATCTGTGGTTGTGTGGGATTTGTGGTTTTTTGAGTTGGTGAAGTTTTAGGTTCAGGTAGCTTTTTGGATTCTGGGGTATGAGCTGATGGTGATTTGGGTTTGGGTGTGGTTTCACTATCCTCCCAGTTTGGAGTGAATATTTCTGGTAATTTTGGCCATTCTTGGGGTTTGTAACTAACAAGAAATTCATATTACCTGGACGGCTTAATGAGCCAATTGAAAGATCTTTATTTTCATAATTGGCTCGAAATTGTTTTTCAGTGGTTTTCCCCTTTTTCTTAGATTTTGCTTTGGTTTTGATGAGGCCAAATCTTTCCCAATGATGTTGGTGGCGTTCATCATATTCTCCAATTGGATCTTCTCAACAGTCTTGGCAGTCGTAATCATGATCCCAAGGGCAGTGTTCCTTTATGATCCATACTTAACCGAAGCTCTAAAAATCCAAGTCCAAATCCAAGGAGCTCTTCAAGCCAAAGATTTTATCCAAGCCACTCTTCATCACCAAATGGCGTGGCGAGTCCAAAATCATGCTATGGATCTTTGCCTTCCCGGAGGAGAAAATGCTTTACTCTTAAATATTAATGCTACCAAAGGAAACACCATGTGAATCCAAATACCCAGACAAATTTCCAGAGATGAAATTGTCAAAATTCTTCCTGATTCCTGGTAAAGAAGAGAGCAAGAGACTCCAAGAAAGCAAACTAAATCATAAATACGAAAGTTTTCCTACAAAGGGGCTGGATTCAACAACCCATAAGGGACGGTTTGCCAAGCTACACAACTCAAAAAAGTTTTGTACTATAACCAACGTTAGATGTTTATAACTCAGAAAACTTTCGTACTACAATAAGCTAACTTTCAAAGAGTATTCTTACCCTCTTTTCATACATGGATTGGCCTTTCTATCCATTCGAAAGAAAGAAAAAGAGGGAAATTTAGAAAGCACTTATATGTAATATATCACAAAAGATTTTCAAAGGTTACAAGATGATCTTCCAACTACTACAAGGCCTCCTTTATATAAGACTAGGAGGTTATTACAAGACAAACTTACATAATAAAATAAATCTATCTTACATGGCAAACTTATCTATATGTGGGTCCTTCTTGGCATGTGAAGGACTTTAGGCAAAACAACTAAAAAGCTCCTGAAAACATGTAAAAGGGGTGAAATATACATGGTGTAGCATGTGGAAGTATGAGGGAGCATGTGACTACATGTTAAAGTAAGGTGTTGCATGTGACGAAGCATGTGAAAACAAGTGGAAGCGGGGCCCGGATAGTATGGAAAGATGTGAAAATTTGTCTTGGCATGGGTAGATGATTTTTGAGGGTTTTTTGGTGAGTAATGTAGGATTATGGTGGGATTAGTAGGGATTTAGATAATTATCCTTCATTGATTCTAGGGTTGTCTTCTAGGCATCTTTTCAAAGACCTTGTGTAGTAATGCCTGAAACTTGATGGTCCTTCTCTGCTGTATTCTTTCTCCTTTGGATTGAGAGATGTAATCCGCATATTTAATCTAGAAATGTCGTGGGTGATCTTTTCTCGGATGACTTCGTATGGGGTTTGATACTCTTTTGTTGTTTCCCGGACTCTTTCCTAGTGAGGATGAGTGTTGGTATAATTCCAGCTTGCCCAATCTTTTGGCCATATCTCTCTCGGGATGCACCTATTTTGCTGGAAAAGGATTCTTTGTGCCTTGCTATATTCTTCCTCCATTGATAAAATGGACACGGGAAATTTCCACCAGAATGATGCCTCTGCTTGCGCCTGGACTTTTCCATTAATAATCTTCACTAGCCTATGGAACATAAATACCTTTGTTGTGTAGGAATCGTTGAAACATTTTATCCAATATCTTCTAGGTTTGAACCATAGCAAAAATACTTTAAGAGCTGGTGCCATGTTATCAAAATCCTTGAAGACGTTGCATTTGAATTCCATGAAAATATAATACTGATGGCATAGGTACCAGAAAAACCATAATAGTTCTTTGCATTCTTTCTTTGCAAGTTGAAGATGATCTTGATTCATGCCTGAATGACTTGCTTTTGTTGGATTGATGTTTTCATTTTTCTTGAAAGGGAGCTTGATAAAAAATTCTTTGTTTTTCCATAACGCGCTTTTCCTTTTCTTCACGAAATCCTTGTGGTTCAGCACATGAATGTTCAATGAAAATTTGCCCAATCTCTCTGATTTGTTCATCATTGGTGATTTGGAATAGCCTTGAAATCTTAGCATAAGGTTTGAACTGCTTTTTAAAAGCTATCCCATTAGCCTTGATCTAGAGTTGATCTTTAAGTTGTCTATAAATGTCGAATCCAACAATAAGATCTTTTCCTGGTACATCTGACCCTATCAGCTTGGTTATGTACTTCAATCCTAGAAAGAACTCAATTGTGACCGGATGCTTTGTGATGACGGTGGTAGTCAGGATTCCATTTGATGCAGTGTTAAAATCCTTAAAGTGTGGCATCCATTGATCTTCAGGGAGAATAGAAGGATTTATGAGTGAGGAAGCAACTCCTGTGTCGATGAAAGCAATAACTCGAGTTGGTTTATCCCATTTGGATGAATAAATCTGGAGTTCTACTTGAGGAATGACTACGAGAGCGTTGATCTCCTCTCGAGCTTCGATAATTGCTTATGAAATTTGGTAGTGATCATTGCCCTGATCTTCATAGACATCAAGAGAGAATAAAGTTTCTTCATTAGGTTCATCATCCATAGAGAATATGGATTCAAGGTCCTCCTCTTTTCTGAGATGTATGCCAGTGTAATCTTCAATCTCTTCAAGGAGTTTGATAGATCTTCTTGATTGGGGGACATTTTTTAGCGAAATGTCCAATCATACGGCAAATAAAACATCTGTTTTTCTTGTGAAAATTTCCTGGCCTTCTACGTCTGAAATATTTTGTGCATCTCTTGGACCTTGATTTCCCGTCTGGAATTCTTGGCCATCCAAACTTCCTGAATTCTCTCTGTCGCCTAGATGTGTGGCAGGAACATCCTGATCCGGCGATTAGATCAGATTTGTGGCATGCTTTGTCAAGCACTGGATTGTGTTGGATAATTTGTTTTAGGTCAGAGCGCTTTGCACAAATGTCATCCAATGTGACGAAAATAGCTTGCCTGATGTAACAAATTTGTGGGATTGTTATAGACTGGAACTTTTCTTTAATTATGGTCATGGTTCGGCTTGCCAACAACTTTGGAAGTGAAAAGACAAAGGCTTACATTAGATTGATGTATCCACCGATCTCGAAGTATATATTCGCCATTTTTGGAAAATGCCTGTCAATGTCATTTCTGTCGAATGACACACACTTCATCTCGAAGAGTTGTCTTTGCATTTTCTCCTGTCTTTGGCCAGTATCTCCGTAGAAAACTTCATGTAGGATCCTGATGTTGAAGGCAAAATCTTGGGAAGTAAGAAAAGTATTTTTGTCTTGAATTCCAAGTCAGTTCCACCAATCTCTAAGAATTCCTGAGAACCGTGAAGTGAGTTATGACAGGATGATATACTTTGCTCCTTCCACTAAATTTTTGGCCATCATCCAAGTATAGAAGTCTTGGATCCTTTGAGGCCATCTTGAAACTTTGACGTCATCTAAGGTGAAAGTGTGGAAGCCAGTTCCAACTGGTTTTGACGCCATGGGCTCATATCTTCTTTCTAGGATTGGTTCATCTATCATGCCTTCTTGTTCCTCATCTACTTCAAATACTTTTGGGTCTCTCGGCTGGTTTACAAATATTGGGGAATTGTTGTCTTCGGAAGAGTTTGTTGTGGATTCATTGCTTGATTGAGAGCTATCTTTCATTGTTTCATCGTCTAATGAATTTAGAGATTCCGACCATGGAGTATCTTCTTCTGATATGTATCTTGGCTCGGAGATATAGAGGTCTGGAGCCTTCTGGTTAGAAATCATCAGATTTTCGGGGTTCGATCCTTTTGAACTTTCTCCTTAGTCTTGCCTTTTCTTGGTTTGTTTCTGTGCTGCAAGGGCATCTTTCCTTTCCCAAACCATTTTTGTGATATCAAAATCATGTTATTCTTTTAAGGGTTGGGTGAAAGCGATAGGATTTTGTGAGGTAGATGGAAAAGTAGAAAAAGGTGTAGTCCAATTTAGGTGGGGAATATACTTGTGGAGACATAGGGAAGAAGGTAGATTTTGAAGGGAAGGCTGGGGTCTTTTGTGTCTCAAAGTGATCATTTCTCAAAAGTTGAATCTGTTCTTTGATGGAAATCATCTCCTTTTGTTGTTGTTGGAAAAATTGGAAAAGTGAAGTTCCTGGCGGACAAATTTCATATTGTAAATTTGCCAACCTCAGTTCCAAGGCTTTGATTAGTCCGACATGGTGAGACGATGTCTGCTCCATCTTTTCCTCAATTGTTTTCACTTTGATCATCATTTTATTTTGTGTATGGGCAACGTTCTTTATTGTGTTGCCAATGTTGTTCAACACCTTATTTTGGCAGATGGAGTTTTCTGATTGCGAGTTTATTGTTGCTTCAATGTCACTTGTTGGGGGATTTTTCTCCAGTAGGTAGCACTATGTTTTTATTGGGAATTTTTGGAGCATGGCTTATACCCTCCTTTTCAAAAGGTTGAAGTGAAGGAAAATCTTGGGTATGACTGGAGCTTGAAGGACTTAGCATGAATATCTGTGGTTGTGCGGGATTTGTGATTTTTTGAGTTGGTGAAGTTTTAGGTTCAGGTGGCTTTTTGGATTCTGGGGTATAAGCTAATGGTGATTTGGGTTTGGGTGTGGTTTCACTATCCTCCCAGCTTGGAGTGATTTTTTCTGGTAATTTTGGCCATTCCTGGGTGTTGTAACTAACAATAAATTCATATTTACTTGGACGTCTTAATGAGCCAATTGAAGGATCTTTATTTTCATATTTGGCTCGAAATTGTTTTTCAGTGGTTTTTCCCTTTTTTTTGGATTTTGGTTTGGTTTTGTTGAGGCCGAACCTTTCCCAATGACGCAGGTGGTGTTCATCATATTTTCCTATTGGATCTTCCAAACAGTCTTGTCAGTCGCAATCAAGATCCCAAGGGTAGTGTCCGTAAAGGGGCATTTAAACCACAAAACCCTCTTTCCTTCTTTGTCAAAATTTTGACATCAGTCATGTTCTTCCATGATGCTTTGTATATTCCAAAAGAACTCTCCGTCAGGTTCAGGGTATGTGTTTGTTGTATCTTTGGGTTAAATCATTTGGCAAGAGAAGATGTTTTATTGGGTTTTTTGAGATGGGAATGGTCAAAGCTTATGCAAATGGTTTTGTCACTTCTTTTGGTAAAAGTTGGTTCACCAGATTGCAGAGATTCCTCCGGTTCTCTTAAATTTTCATAATTTGTGATCCAGGAATCAGGAAGAATTTTTACAAGTTCATCTCTAGGAATTTGTCTGGGTATTTGGATGCACATGGTGTTTCCTTTGGTAGCATCAATATTTAAGAGTAAAGCATTTTCTCTTCCGGGAAGGCAAAGATCCATAACATGATTTTGGACTCGCTACGCCATTTGGTGATGAAGAGTGGCTTGGATAGAATCTTTGGTTTGAAGGGCTCCTTGGATTTGGACTTGGATTTTTAGAGCTTCGGTTAAGTATGGATCATAAAGGGACATGTTGAAATTTGAAAAGATAGTTATAAAGACAGTCCCAGCATTTAGTGTAACTTCTGCAGTACCTAGATTTGTATATTGGTACTCCAAGTATCTTGTATCTAGAAGAGAAAGGCGAGCTACAACAGGTTGACCTTTTCTTCCGTGATATGTTAAAGCGATTCAGATAGCACCAAATGGATATGGGTAAAACCATGATCTTTCCATTGTCTAGGAAAATCATCTGGGATTTGAAGGGTGATAAATTGTTCCTCTCGAGTTGCAAGAATAGGATGATGGTCATGTTTTGAGGCAACAACATATTCTTTGACTCCTTTTGGTCTGTGCTGGACTAAGGAACGAATTTGGGTCCAGGGTGCAAATGATTTTTTGGCAAAAGCTGAGTAAGGGTTTATAAGGGGTAGTTCAGTGGAGGATACTTTCTGTTCATCGGGCAGGATATCTACTTCATAGAGGTAATCATATTTTTTGGACAAGGTTTTATATAGAGTAGGGGACATATTCATTTTCACAAGGGAAGAGGATGATGGAAATGACTCAGACATATTTAGTAAACTGTTCCTCCCTCCGAAAGGATGGGCTGGCTCTGATACCATAGTATAAAGAAGAGAGCAAAAGACTCCAAGAAAGCAAACTAAATCATAGATACGAAAGTTTCCCAACAAAGTGGTTGACTTCAACAACCCATAAGACTCTGAAACTGATCAAACAATCATCAATCCTTAGCAACAAATACTTATTCTTGATTGTAACCTTGTTCAACTACCGGTAATCAATACACATTCTCATTGATCCGTCCTTCTTCTTAACAAACAACACCGGTGCACCCCAAGGCGAAACACTAGGTCTAATGAAACCTTTCTCAAGCAAGTCCTGCAACTGCTCCATCAACTCTTTCAACTTAGGCGGGGCCGTACGATACGACGGGATAGAAATGGGCTGAGTACCCGGAGCCAAATCAATGCAAAAGTCAATATCCCTGTCGGGTGGCATACCTAGCAGGTCTAAAGGGAATACCTCAGGAAACTCACGAACAATGGGCACGAAATCAATAGAAGGGACCTCAGCACTAGAATCACGAACATAGGACAAATAGGCCAAAAACCCCTTCTCGACCATACGCCGAGCCTTCATATAAGAGATAACACTGCGGGTAGAATGACCAGTAGTCCCCCTCCACTCTAAACGAGGTAAATCCGGTAAGGCTAAGGTCACATTCTTGGCATGATAGTCCAAGATAGCATGGTAAGGTGATAACCAGTCCATCCCCAGTATGACATCGAAATCAACCATGTCCAGAAGAAGCAAATCTACATGAGTCTCAAGACCCCCAATCACAACTATACAAGAACATGGACTCGATCTACCACAATAGAAACACCCACCGGTGTAGACACATAAACATAAGCACTCAAAGAATCACTAGGCATGACCAGATACGGTGCAAAATAAGATGACTCATAGGAATATGTAGATCCTGGATCAAATAAAACTGAAGCATCTCTGCTACAAACCAGAACAATACCTGTAATAACTACATCGAAAGCCTTAGCCTCGGGCCTGGCTGGAAGAGCATAACATCGGGACTGGGACTCACTACCTTAACTATATTTCTGGGACGGCCTGCTACTGATTGGCCTCCACTTCTAGCAGCCTGAGCTCCACCTCTAACACCTCTACTTCCACCTCTAGCACCTCTACCTCTACCTTTAGCTGGCTGGGCAGGCTGTGGAACACTCGGTGCCTAAACCATGGCACGGGAACCCTGATATTGAGAGCTACTCGGTTCTCGAGGGCAAAACCTAGCAATGTGACCCATATCACCATAAGTGTAACAAGCCCTCGGCTGCTGAGACTGCTGACCCTGACGACCTGAATGACCATCCCAAAAACTTTGAAGTGGAAGTGCACTGATAGGAGCTGGTGGTGCACTGTAGGACTGCTGATCAGAATGCTGCATATAGGAACCACGAACACCTGAAGCACCATGAGAAACCTGAAGTGCTGACTGAAAAGGCCTAGGAGGATGGCCTCTACCATACGAATCTCTGCCTCCAGACGCGGTACCACTGAATCGGCCTAAATGACGAGGCCTCTTTCAGACCCCTAACCACCCCCTACGATAGAACTATCTCAACTCTCCTGGCCACATTGGCCGCCTCCTGGAAAGAAATCTCACTCCTGATCTCCTTGGCCATCTAAAGTAGAATCAGCTGAACAAGTCCCTTAATGAACCTCCTCACCCTCTCTCTCTCTCGGTACGAAGTATGACAAGAGCATGACGGTCCAAGTCGATGAATCTGGTCTCATACTGAGTAACAGTCATAGAACCCTGTTGGATACGCTCAAAATGCCTCCGGTAGATCTCTCTCTGAGTGATGGGGAGAAACTTATCCAGAAATAGCTGAGTAAACTGCTCCCAAGTCAAAGCTGGTAATCCGGCTGGTCTAGCCAAGCAATAATCTCTCCACCAAGTCTTGGCGGATCCAGACAAGCGAAAAGTAGCAAAATCGACCCCATTGGTCTCCACTATCCCCATGTTCTTGAGAACCTCATAACAACTGTCTAGATAATCCTAGGGATCCTCAGAAGATGCACCGCTGAAAGTAGTAGTGAAGAGCTTGGTGAACCTGTCCAACCTCCACAAAGCATCGGCAGACATAGCTTCTCCATCACCGGTCTGAGCTACCACACCCGGCTGAACTGCTCCAACTGGCTAAATTGCTGGAGTCTGGAACTAGGGAGCTACCTACTCCGGAGTGCGAGTAGTAGGAGTCTGATCTCCTCCTCCAGCCTGAGAGACGGTTGGTGCTACAGGAATAAAGCTTGCCTGGGTGACACTCTCCATAAGGCCCACTAGACGGACCAAAGCATCTTGGAGTACTGGGGTAGCAATAAACCCCTCCGGGACCTGAGCTAGCCCCACCGGAACTGTCGGGGCTGGAACCTCATCATCAAAGTCAACTTGAGGCTTCGCCGCTGGTGCTGCTGCTCTAGGCTAAGCTTTGCCCCTACTTCAGGCTCTAGCATGGCCTTGACCTCTACCCCTAGTGGGAGCTACTGCTGGGGGCTCGGGCTGCTGATCGGTGGATGAGGAAGCGCGTGTTCTCTCCATCTACGAAAGAACAGAGTAGAAATTCAATTAGCATTGAGAAACCAAACTGCACGACAGGAAAGAATAAATGTGAAGTTTTTCCTAACTCTGTAGCCTCTAGGGGATAAATACAGACGTCTCCGTACCGATCCCTCAGACTTTACTAAGCTTGTCTGTGAACTATGAGACCCATGTAACCTAGAGCTCTGATACCAACTTGTCACGACCCGGATTTTCCACCCTCGGGAGTCGTGATAACGCCTATTAATGTGAGCTAGGCAAGCTGACTATTGAACTAATTACCTTTTTACCCATTTTGTATTTTTAACAATTGTGAAGCAATAACATTTAAACAACAGAATTTACCATAAGCGGAAGAAAAGCAATAAACTATTTGAACATGAATCCAATACAATTGTTTGAACCTCTACTACCCAGAACTGGTGTCACAGTTCATAGACGATCCAAGAATGCTACATACAAAGTCTGAAAAATAAACGATATACTATTTCTGAATGAAGGAAATCAAACATGAATAAAGGGATAGAGGGAGACGCCAGGGTCTACGAACGCCTGCAGGTCTACCTTGGATCTCCGCATGGACTGAAGGCAGCCACCCAAGCTAAGGTTCGAATGCTACTGCTTTGGGATCTACACATAGTGCAGAGTGTAGTATCAGTACAACCAACCTCATGTGCTGGTAAGTGCCTAGCCTAACCTCGGCGAAGTAGTGCGAGGCTAGGACCCAATTACAAAATAAACCTGTGTAATTCAACTATATACAGCAGAAAAAAAGAACAGTAATATACAGTCAAGTATGGGAGGGGTAACATGCTGCGGGGGAACTATCAATTTAGAATAGAAAGACAACAGGTAATTGAAAGAATCAACATATCTTGGATATAAACAAAAAAACAAAAATTAATAAGTGCACAACATCACCTTCGTGCTTTTACTCTCGACCTCACCAAAGCAATCAAATAATGAAAATGTGCAAGGCATCACCCTTCGTGCTTTTACTCTCATCCTCACCATATAATCAATATAATCAGCACAGAATAGTACATTATGCGGCATGACATCACCCTTCATGCTTTACACTCTTTCCTCACAAATCATACACGGCACCACCCTTCATGCTTTAATACTCTTCCTCAGCAAAACAATACACGACATCACCCTTCATGCTTTTACACTCTTCCTCACCCGAACAAAAATCACAAACAATAGGGCAAGGGAATAAATGAAATTACGATAAGAATTCCGGCAAGAAAACAATAATTCAACAATCAAGTCCCGGCAAGGGAATAACATTAAAAGCAACAGTATCCCGTCAAGGGAGATAATATAATGATTCTCTTCTCTTTTTCACTTTTACTTCACAACTCACTTCACAACTTTGAGACAATGCTCTAAAAGGTTCAATTTCCACTTATACTTTCACATTTTATTGTACAACTTGAGCCAACACTCCTCAATGTTCAAATGTCACAATTTCTTCCACAAACTTTGGCCAACAATAGAAATCATCATTAAAGCATGAATATTACAACGAAGCCATAATAATCATAATATAAGACTCATGGGTATGCTTGTGACGACCTGGCCGGTCATCTTAAAAATTAACGCCCCGATCCCCTATTAAATGCTTTCTTCGAGTTTAATTATACTATTTTAATTTGTCGGGATATTCGGTTTTGAGTTTTGGGGAGTTTTGGGACACTTAGTCCCTAAATGAGAGCTTAAATATTGGAAAGTTGACCGTAGTTAGAACAGTATGAAGACAGACTCGGAATGGAAATCTGATGATTCCATTAGCTCCGTTGGGTGATTTTGAGGTTAGGATCGGATGGTGTTTTGGAGGTCCGTAGCTAATTTAGGCTTGAAATGCCGAACGTTGAATTTTGGAAGTTTCTGGTTCGATAGTGAGATTTTGATCAGAGGGTCGGAATGGAATTCCGAGAGTTATAGTAGTTTTCTTAAGTCATTTGGGATGTGTGTGCAAAATTTCAGGTCATTCGGACGTGTTTTGGTGGGGTTTTTGATCGAAAATGGAATTCAGAAGATTTTAGAAACTTAGGCTTGAATCCGATGTGTTTTGGTTGTTTTGATGTTGTTTGAAGTGTTTTGAAGATTTGTACAAGTTTGAATAAGGTTTCAGGATAAGTTGATGCCTTTGGTTAAGGTCCCGGGGGCCTCGGGATGAATTCGGATGGTTAACAGAGAAAATTTTACAGTTGAAGTTGTGCAGCAGCTGGTCTTCTGATATTTTCGCATCTGCGGTTTGGGGACCTTAAGCTAAGGTTAGACCAAACACTTACCTCGATTCCATGAACACAATTCAAGCCTCTACTATCGCTTTACCTCTTGATTCCACCACCAATTCGCTCATATCTAGTCACAAGTTACTTAATTACTTTAATAAATGCTAAATGAATCAATTCTAATGCATGAAAATGAGTTTTCTAAAGTTTTACCCAAAAACTCAAAAATCGCCCTCGGGACCACATGGTTAAACTCGAGGTTTGAACCAAAACCCGATTATCCATTCCCCCACGAACCCAAATATATAATTTGTTTTGAAATCGGACCTCAAATCGAGGTCCAAATCCCCAATTTTTTAAAAACCTAGGTTCTACCCAAAGCACCCAATTTCCCCCTTGAAAATCATTGATTTTGAGTTGAAATCATGTGAAAAGATGTTAATGATTGAAGAGAACGAGTTAAAATTGATTTACAATCGATTTGGAAGAAGAGTTGTTCTTGAAAAATCACCCAAGAGTCTTTTGGTTTTGAAAGAGTGTGAAAAATGAGAGATTTTCGGCTAAGTTATAAAATTGCAGGTTGCAGATGTCGCAATTGCGACCAGGGTTCGCAATTGCGAACCTAGACTTCTGCTAAGTTGGGAATTGTGAACAACTTCTCGCATTTGCAAGTTGGGAATTGCGAAAAATGCGTCGCATTTGAGACGACTGGCTAAAAGGGGAGGCATCACATTTGTGATGAATCCCCCGCATTTGCGAGGTTAGATGACCTGGGCCATTGTTCACATTTGCGACAATGCCTTCGCATTTGCAAACTCGCATTTTCAAGCCAGGCTTGCAATGCAACAGCTGAAGTCTGCACTTTTCCAAGTCCAAAAATCCATCCCGTGGCCTATCCAAAACTTACCCGAGCCCTTGGGGATCCAAACCAAACATGTACACCAACCTAAAAACATCATACGGACTCGTCCGCACATTCAAATCACTACAATAACATCAACAACTATGAATTTAGCATCAAAATTATGAAATTTCTCAAGAACTTCAAATTTTCCAATTTTCTCAAATACGATCCGATTCACGTTGTTTTAAATCCGTTTCTTACCAAATTTCACAGATATATCTTATATCACATATAAGACCTGTACCGAGCACCGGAACCAAAATACGGGCCCGATACCATCATGTTTTTAAACACATTTCATTACCAAAACTCATAAATAATTCCAAAAAATAATTTTCTTTAAAAATTCATTTCTCGGGCTTGGGACCTCGGAATTCGATTACGGGTATACGCTCAAGTCCCATATTTTCCTGCGGACCCTCCGGGACCGTCAAATCATTGGTCCGGGTCCATTTACCCAAAATATTGACCTAAGTCAACCTAAATCAATTTTAAAGGCAAAATACATCATTTTTCACAGATTTTCACAAAATGGCTTTCCGGCTATGCGCCCGGATTGTGCATGCAAATTGAGGTGATGCTGAAAGAGGTTTTTAAGGCCTCAGAACGCAGAATTCCTTTTGGGTCATCACAATTATCCTCTCTCCTAACTAGATATCTGGAACGTGATGTTGTATCTCTTTAACATCTGCCGTTCAGCTCTTCGAATGCAAGAAAAATGACGGTGGTTTGAGTTGTCAAATAGGTTTAGTTTATTGTTTGACTGAGGTCGATTTGAGTTTTGAGCTTTCCGAAGTCGATTCGAGGTCCGCGGTTCGTTGCATTTATGAGTTTGAAATAGTGAAACAATCAATTTTTCTATTATATTGAGGTCCAATTCTTTCACCCTCTTTTCGTTTTATTCAAGCTTAATTTTAATTGTTTGTTTGGTGATATGATTACGTCGTTGTGTAATTATTCTCTATAGTTTTGAATTTGCTCGTTTAGTTATCTGCTCATGTGTTTACTCGAATTGGTTATAATTGAACATGATTTTTTCACAGAACAGAAATTGGGTTGCTATTCATCAACTGAACTACGTCAAATTAGATAAAAGGGGCAGGGTGTGCATTTCATGTGACCCGACTTCAATTTCTAACAAGGTTAAATAGAATGTGTCGTGAACCACATATGCATTTCATGTAGTGTTGCTTACGATGTATTTTAAATAACCTTGAATTTTTCCAAAATGTTAAAAGCGGCTAAAAATTTAAAAATGCACAATATGTTTAAAACGTGTAAAAAATTAGATAATTAGGCCAATAATTATAGTTGAGCGACCATGCTAAAACCACGAAACCCGGAAATGCCTAACACCTGTCGCGCCCCCTTTTTCCCTCTTTGCATCGGAAAATCGGGTTTGTGACATTCTGGGTATAGGACAACTCATTCCTTTTGGGAACTGAGTTTTGCATTTGAAGAGTCGCCACCTAATGATTTAAGGTGCATTAGGACACCTATAAGGTTCACTTCTAAGTTTGTTTGATAACCAGAGATAAGGTAAGGGCTTGAAATTATCCTAAGGGGAAGGTGTTAGGCACCCCTCAGGATCCACTAGTGTGGTTCCCGGCCAGACAATTTTGTGAATTTTGTATAATTAGCATATAGACAAATATAGGCTCAAATAGCAGGGAATTTGAGTTTAAACACATAAGAGTTTGAAAGAACAATTATTAAAAGACGAATTCTTTGAAGAGAAGTCATAGTTCTACAAATACTTGAGAATATAAAAAAAGAAAAGGAAAGGGGGAGGGGGGTCCTAGGTTTATTTATAATATGGATCACATCAATGCGATACCCGGTATAACACTCCTCAGAAGAGGGGATACACGTGGTATTAGCGCACCGGTCATCATATCCATATCTACCCTTCCCATCCCATTAAGGTATTAAAGCGCGGATTGGTCTCGACCTCTATTGCATGCTATTACCCGTCCCATTCCTATCAGTCCCAAAGGAATTTAGGACTATTATTCCTATAAGAGGGAGGATTTAGGCTAACTCTTAGGTTTTTAAAGGTAAAAAGACTAAGACGACATTCAAAACACATAAGACTGCATATTAGGGGAAACATGTAAACAACTAAGAGGTCATATATACCTCCTCAAGTAAAGCACATAAATAGCACGACTCAAACACATTTAGGGTCAGAATTTAAAATACTAAGACAGGGGAATTTTAGTTGTTGAAACAGACCAGTTTATTATATAACTCAGATAAGAAGTCCGAATCAGGCCTGCCTGCTGGTTGTAGCAGTTACTAATTAACAAAGGCGGATTCAGTTTTGTTGTTATCACCTGAGGATTGCCTAAGTGTGTTTGGTGAGATCATATAAACATGATGCCTATTACTGTTTAGGAGTGTAGCAAAGCAGTGACAATTTTAAACGAGCGATTTGGGATCCTATAGGCATGCTTTCTAAACCGTATTAATAAAAGGAGTAGGTTGTTTAGAACTGATTCAGAACAGTACGAGTCAAACTGATTTTAAACTAGACTGGTTTCAGATCGTATAGGCATGATCTCTATTATTGCTGATTTTTAATTCCTATAGACATGATATCTAGTTGAACGTGAAACGAAGCAGACATGATTTACTTGAAATTCCTATAGGCACGATTTCTATGAAAATACTGATTTTAACCTTATGAACATGATGTCTGATTATAGCCATTTAGATCCTATAGGCATGGTGTCTAAGCGTGGTAATGAAACATGCAGATTTAAAACAAGTCCTATAGGCATGTTATCGAAATGTAGAATTAAAACATGCAGAATTTAAAGAAACAAATCCTATAGGCATGTTCTCTACCTTTCTAATAGCTAGACATGCATAATTACCCATCCCCTTTTTACTAGCCAACCCCAATATTTATTACAAATCATTACAGGCCAAATACTGAATTGCATTAGAAAAGTGCAAAAAATGGAAGTTACAACCATAGGAAGCCTGATTCTTGACTTCCTCTCTGAGTTATGGAATAAACCACCTCAAGTACCACTTGTTTCAAAGCCTTTCTCAGACATGGGTGAGTCAAAGTTCCCTAAGGGCCTCAAGAGACCCCGGGAAGTGCTTACACCCAGGTTTGCATAACCAAATAGAGATGAGTGCAGTGTGGAAGGGCCAACCCTTATGTGTCCAAGTTCAGAGGGAGCTCAAGGATCCCAAGGCAAGGCTCTCACAAGAGGGGGAGAACCTAAGTTCTAAGATTATAGTGGCAGTGGCAGAAACAAAGATTTATTTAAAACTGGGTTGAGAATAGTAATGGGTAAGGGTGATTTGAAAACAATAGAAGTAAAACTTAAATTACACAGAATCAATAATTGCATAAAATGGGTCAGGTTTGGACATGCACACAATAGATGATGCTGGCATGCCCACAAACCAGCCATAGAACACAAGCACATATGAGGTTATGGGGGTTTCTGATTCATAAGTCATCAAATCATATAACAAGTGGCTGACAGAGTACATGCATAAGGGAAAACATTAATTTAGAAGGGGAGGGAACAGATTACAGCATGCTTAGTAATATAACTTGATTGCATAAACATAAGTAGAAGCAGGCAAAAGTGAAGGAAACTGAAATAGCTAAAGAAACATGTTGTTGTAGATGCTTGAAGATTAACTAGGACATACCAGTAAGAAGCAAAGCGCAGAAAGAAAAAGTAAGCAAATTTCCATAGCCTAGCCTTAGCTTTCAGCCGGCTAGACAAAGCAGTAGCACAAGTAGTAATAGGGAAAAGAGAGAGAGTTTTGAGTGAAATGTGTGTTCTGAATTCAGATGGTTCGTGTTTTGCAAGAAAAGAGGGTGGGTATTTATAGTTTTGAAAATAGGTGAAGAATAAAGTAATAAGTAAAGTTCTAACACAAACATGGAAACACTCACAAGTCAGAATCAATTACCACAAGTGATTTCCTTTAATTAAGGAATCATTGTCTAACGGATAGCCACAAGTCTAATTAAGGAAAGAAAATCAGTTTGGAAACAGATTGATTATTGCCATAAAAGGGGCAGTAAAAGTATGAAGGAAATAATCGAGTCTAAGTACAAAAAATATGCTTATTTTGGAAAAAGTTCAATAAGGTAAAATATCATAGTAAAGGAAAGGAATCAATTAACTTTAAACAGATGAGTAGAAATTAGGGCTCGTAAGAAAACTTTTTGCAATCAAGATCAATCAGTATATAAATAGAGTGAACAGAAGCATGAGACATGTGAGGCCAAGCTCATTAGCAGAAGAAACAACATGCAAGAGTAGCAGAAATAAGCACAGGATTTAGTAGTAAGAAAAATATTCAAAGCATAATAGTCAAGTATGTCAGGTAGTCACATAGAATCAACAGTGAAGAAATCATAGCAACAAGTAAAGAGAATCGGAAACAAGTAAAGGTCTCACAGCAACAAGTGAGGAAACCTTTTGAGAAATTAGGGTTTCAACAATAGTCGAGTAAAACTCAGAATCAAATAAGTCGCATAAAGAAAAGAGAGTCTGAAACAGGAAACCTTTAATAAAGTCAAGTATACTTTCAAACAAACAGTCTCAGACCAAAAGACCTAGGGTTTTCCATAATGATCGAGTTTAAAAGACTCAGAATCAAATAAGTCAAACAAGAACGAAGAACTTAATCAAATCAGTACACATTTAAACAAACAGTCTTAGAACTCGGATGAGACCAAAAAGGAATTAGGGTTTTCAACATGCTGACTCAGATAGAAGAACAACATGAGCAAAATATAGCAGAATCACAAACACCATTAAAAATCGGAGAAGAGATCTTTTGAAAAACTTAAAGGAAAACCTTAACGAAAAGTCGTTTTGAACGAAAAGTCGTTTTGAACGAAAAGTTGAAGAACTTTCGAGAAAACAGTTAAAACATTCATAGCAAGTACAGAACTAAAGTAGATCTGAAAGAAAATCAAAAGATCTTAAAGATTAGGGTTTTGAAAAACCCAGATAAGGTGAGAAACTCCTTGAAAGTTTACGATCTAACCAGAAAAGTCAAGGATCTTCCTTGAAAGGCCATTAATGGCCAGAGAAAGGTCGTGGATGGCCGGAGAAAAGCCATGAACAACAGTCGAGCGAGGACTGGACCAGATTCCTTCGAGGACTGGTCATGAAACCACAGAAACAAATACCCAAGAGTCATGGGAGGCTGATACATGTCTCAAATGACCACGAGGGGCCATGGATTAGGAGGGTATTAAGGTGTATTTTAATGGCGGCGGCTAGGGTTCGTGTTAGGTTTCAGAGAGAATTGAGAGGGAAAGGGGATTCAAAGGCGGCGGGTGTAGAGAAAAGATTTAGGTTTAGGGGTTGTTTAGGGTTAAAAAAAGGAAAGGGCGTATAGTGGCCATTGATTTAAATGATCAACAGCTAGGATTGAAGGGGTTAGGTGGGGATCCGGGTTGGGTTGCTTTAGTTGGGTTAGGGGTTGGATTTAAAGGAAAGTGGGACGGAAAAATTGGGTCTGATTTGGGGTTCAAATTAGGCTACAATTGAAATGAAATTGGGCTATCATTTAAATAGCCAATTTCCCCTTTTTAAAATTATAAAAATAGTAAATTATTTTATAGAAATAATTGAAAGTACTAAAATGATTTATAACATATAATCATCAATTCAAAAATGTTTTACTTATTTTTTATGAATATAAACGCAATCAAATCCTAAAAGAGGCTAATATTGCAATTATATGCAATTTAGCTATAAAAATACTAAATAAATTTATAAAAATATGCAAAAATTAAATTAGCTATATTTTAGCATAAATATAAAACTCCAACAAATGAATCACCAAAAATGATAATTTTAGAAATAATTATTGGTTTTTTATGGATAAAAGGGGAAATAAATTGATTTAAATACCTTTAAAAATTAAGGAAAAATAATAAAATATTTGTACATACTTATATATGCATACATATGCTATTTTGAAGTTATTTTTCATATTGAATATATATAGGAAAAAATTGGGTATCAACAGTTGCCCCTCTTTACCCGGGAAGGATGAAAGAGTTGTCGGGTAAAGATATGATGGCCAATTTTGACCGAACAAAATGGTTCGAAGAAGTTAGGTCGCGCCCTAGATTCTGAGCTACCTACATATCCCTGGTTTTATAGGAATCCGGCCATATGTAGTTTAGGGTCCGTCGGCAGAGTGTGGCGATGGAAACTTTCCAAGAACAGACGCAATATCCAGGACGAGGTGAGTGGGCGGCTTGTGAGAATGGTTGAGGTTTGATATGGCTCCAGGAAATGGAGTGGGTTTGCTCCTACTGGGATGGCCGTTTCTCGCCGGTGTACCTACAATTAGAAATAATACAAGAGTATACTGTGCATAAATTTAAACATGATGCAAATTCCCGTCGGACCATGAATGTTGTCTTTGGACGGTTAGGATGACGTCCTTTAGACCATGACGTCCTGGTCCATGAAGCATACAATAAAGGATTCGCAGGCTGTGAAATAATTCTCTTGGGCTATGAGGATGGTGCCTTCGAACCATTATGCCTTTGAATAATGATATGCAAAAGATTAAAAGCGATCCTCAGGACATGACATGGTGTTCTTGGGCTATGAAGATGATGCCTCTGAACAATGATGCCTTTGGATAGTTTGGCGATCTTTCAGCCCATGAGATGCAGTATGAGGTGATCTTTCAGCCCATGCAATATGAGGCAATCTTTTAGCCTATGAGATGCAGTATGAGGCGATCGTTTAGCCATGCGATGCAGTGAGGTGATCTTTCAGCCATGCAAATGCAGTGTGAGGTAGTGCTTAGCCTTATGCAAGGATGAAGGCAGATGGAGGTAGAGCTTAACCTCGGAAGGCAGAATGGTAGCCTTATGCAATGCAAAAATGTAAATGGAGATAGCGTTTAGTCTCGGAAGGTAGAATGGTAGACTTATACAATGCAGATGGAGGTAGAGCTTAACCTTGGAAGGCAGAATGGTAGCCTTATGCAATGCAAATGCAGATAGAGGTAGAGCTTAACCTCGGAAGGCAGAATGGTAGCCTTATGCAATGCAAAAATGCAGATGGAGACAACGTTTAGTCTCGGAAGGTAGAATGGTAGCCTTATGCAATGCAAAAAATGCAGATGGAGACAACGTTTAGTCTCGAAAGGCAGAATGGCATCCTTATGCAAGAAATAAAATGGCAGATGGTAGTAGAGCTTTCTTAGCTGACAGCAGATTGCGACATTATGATTGCCGGGGACATTGTGACATACGGAATATCACTGGTGTGTGTGGATAACAAATGTTGGTAAGTGACAATGGTTTTGAGAGTCGTATTCCTGAATAATGTTTGTCTCGTGGGTGTATAGTATGTTTGATGATTTCGCGATCCAAGTGCCTGCATCCAAAGAAAAATCATGAGTTTTGTAAAGGGGGAGGTTAGTTCGTATCCCTGCTGGCTTTGCTTGATCTGCTCGGCTTTGATCTTGTGATACTATAGGTATCATTGGGGTAGCGTTGCTAAACAAAGCAATTTTAGTAATATGCATGATTTTGTAAAAATATGACATAATAATTTTTTAGATGAACCGACGACTGTGACATGGCTCGGGATATTGCAACCTCTCTTGCTACGGAATTTTGAAGGTCCTCCTCAAAATTCTCCCCAGTTTCCAATTGAGGGGAAAATAAATTTTTATTGAATCGTGACCTAACCCATAAGGCTGCCTACATATCCCCTCTTAATCGGGAAACAAGTCAGGTGTAGTTCAAATTATATCATATAAGGAAAGCGTAAAGATTACACATAGTAACGCTTGACTGCATCTGAGTTGAACCATGTATGGGCCCTGCCAATTGGGAGAGAATTTCCCTTTGGCTTCATCCTGATGCGGAAAAATTTTCTTTAACACTAGCTGCCCCGGTGTGAACTGTCTCGGCTTGACTCTTTTGTTGAAGGCTCTGGACATTCTGTTATGACATAGTTGACCATGGCAGACTACATTCATTATCCTTCTATCGATAAGGGCTAGTTTCTCATAACGACTTTTCGCCCATTCCGCGTCGTCGAGATCAGCTTCTTGTATGATCCTTAGGGAAAGAATTTTTACCTCAGCGGGAATGACAGCCTTTGTACCGTAAACCAGCATATAGGGGGTTGCCCTGGTTGATGTGCGGACCGTGGTGCGATATCCCAGTAGAGCAAATGATAAATTCTTGTGCCACTGTTTATGCTTCTCTATCATTTTCCTCAATATCTTCTTGATATACTTGTTGGCAGCTTCTACAGCTCCATTCATTTGAGGCTTGTAGGCTGTGGAATTCTTGTGTCTGATCTTGAAAGTTTCACACATAGCTTTCATTAAGTCACTGTTAAGGTTAGAGCCATTATCCGTAATGATCGACTCTGGAATCCCGAATCGACAAACAATGCGGTCGCAGACAAAGTCTGCCATGACTTTCTTAGTTACTGCTCTGTAAGATGTTGCTTCGACCCGTTTGTGAAATAGTCTATGGCTACCAGGATAAACCTGTGTCTATTGGAAGCGGCAGGCTCGATTGGCCCAATAACATCCATTCCCCAAGCGGCGAATGGCCATGGTGAGCTTGTTGCATTAAGCTCATTTGGAGGTACCTTTATCATGTCTGCATGTATCAGACAATGATGGCATTTCCGAACATACTAGATGCAGTCCGTTTCCATAGTCATCCAAAAGTAACCGGCCTGGAGTATCTTCTTTGCTAAGACAAAACCGTTCATATGTGGACCGCAGGTCACAGTATGAATTTCCTTTAGTAGCCTGGGCTTCTTTCGCGTCAACACACCTTAGTAACCCCAAATCGGGAGTCCTCCTATACAGGATTCCTCCGTTGTGAAAGAAATTGTTGGCCAATCTCCGAAGTGTGCATTTCTGAGTAAGATTTTCAAGCTTTAGGTATTCTCCTTTTGGCAAATATTCCTTGGTATCATGAAACCAAGCCTTTCTGTCTGCTTCTTCTTCAACATGGGCATAGTAAGCTGGCCGACCATGGATCTTTACTGGAATGGGATCAATGAAATTCTTGTTTGGATGTTGTATTATAGACGACACGGTAGCTAATGCATCAGCGAACTCATTCTAGATTCTGGGAACATGTTGGAACTCCGTCTTCGTGAACCTTTTCCTCAGTTCCTGTACATGGTGCAGATACAGGAGTATCTTGGAATTCTTGGTTGCCCATTCTTCTCGTACCTGATATATAAGCAAGTCTGAATCTCCAATTACTAGCAACTCTTGAACGTTCATGTCAATGGCCATTTTGAGCCCTAGGATGCAAGCTTCATACTCGGCCATATTGTTGATGCACGGGAACCTGAGTTTGATGGACACCGAATAATGCTGACCGGTTTCTGATACTAGGATTGCTCCTATGCCAACTCCTTTGAAGTTTGCTGCTCCATCGAAAAACATTCTCCAACCATCATAGGATTCTACAATGTCTTCTCCTATGAATGATACCTCTTCGTCAGGAAAATACATTTTCAGGGGTTCGTATTCTCCATCCACAGGATTCTCCACAAGGTGGTCTGCCAGTGGTTGTCCCTTGACCGCTTTTTGAGTTACGTACACAATGTCGAAATCACTTAATAGGATCTGCCACTTGGAATAGCTTGCCAGTGGGCATAGGCTTCTGAAAGATATACTTTAAAGGATCCATCCTTGATATGAGATATGTAGTATAGGCACAGAAATAATGCCTCAGCTTCTGAGCTACCCAAGTCAAAGCACAACAGGTGCGCTCTAATAGAGAATACCGGGCCTCGTGCGGGGTGAACTTCTTACTGAGATAATAGATGTCCTGCTCCTTCCTCCCTGTTTCATTATGCTGCCTAGAACGCAACCGAAAGCTCCATCCAATACTGCAAGGTAGAGTAATAATGGTCTTCCTGACTCGGGCGGGACTAAAATTGGCAGTATTGACAGGTACTCCTTGATTATGTTAAAGGCCTTTTGGCAGTCATCAGTCCATTTGGTAGCTGCGTCCTTCTTCAACATCTTAAAGATTGGCTCATAGATAACTGTAGATAGTGCTACGAACCGACTGATATAGTTGCGTCTCCCAAGAAACTCATTACGTCCTTCTTGTTTCTTGGCAGTGGTAGTTCCTGAATGGATTTGACTTTTGATGGATCCAGTTCTATTCCTCGGTGACTCAGAATAAACCCAAGCAATTTCCTAGCAGGAACCCAAAATGCGCACATTGCGGGATTCAGTTCCAGGTTGTACCTTCGCAATCTGTTAAAGAATTTCCTCAAATCTTCCATGTGATTAGTGGACTTCTTGGCCTTGATGATGACATCATCTATATATACCTCAATCTCTTTGTGTACCATATCATGAAAAATGGTAGTCATGGCCCTCATGTAGGTGACCCCTGCATTCTTCAGGCCGAACATTCTCATCTTGTAATAGTACATTCCCATGGCGTAATGAAAGCCGTTTTCTCAGCATCTTTTTAATCCATCCAGATTTGATGATAACTAGCAAAGCAATCTACAAATGACTGCAGCTCATGCTTGGCGCAATTGCCAATTAGGATGTGTATATTTGGTAAAGGGAAGTCATCTTTTGGACTGGCTCGGTTGAGATCCCGGTAGTCAACATAGACTCTGATCTTCCCGTCCTTCTTTGGTACTGGCACGATGTTGGCTAACCATGTCGGGTATTCTACTACCCTGAGAACCTTAGCTTTGGCTTGCTTAGTGACTTCTTCTTTGATTTTCAAACTCATATCAAGCTTGAACTTTCTGAGCTTTTGCTTTATCGGAGGACATGTTGGATCGGTTGGCAGTTTGTGAGCCACAAAAGACGTACTCAGACCAGTCATGTCATCATACGACCAGGCGAATATGTCCTCATATTCCTTTAGAAATTCTGTGTATTCCTTCTTTTCTGATGGCGATAAGTGAACGCTGATTCGTGTTTCTTTGACGTTTTCTGTATCTCTTAGGTTAACAATTTTGGTCTCATCCAGGTTGGACTTAGGTCTGTTCTCAAAATTCTCAACTTCTTTGACAATCTCATCTAGTATGTCATCTTCCTCTGAATCAATGTCCGTTTGTTGCGTTGTCTCATTGCATGTCATAGTCCTTGGTTCATCAAGATAAGTAATAGTAATGCTGTATAAATAAAGTAATAAAAGAAAAGTAATAATGAGTGTTGATTCCTAAGAAAAGTCAAAATTCTTTGATAAATTGCATAACTATTTTGAACATTGGAGATCTTATTATAGGAATGCGAAAAGAAAATTATTTAGTAAATAAAAATAGTGCATGGTGCTTGTTTTAGGCTTGCTACCTCGAGGCTCACCGGGCTTTAGTTGTCCTGATAGTCCAGTTATTGAGGCGTGCCCCTCTGCTAACAGCCTGTATGGAAGGGCCTTCCTCCCCCTTCTCCTCGAGAACAACACAACAGTCCATGTCATTGTCTTATAGGAACAAGTTCTTCACCGCTGCCAGTGCCTCCTCTTCATCTGACCCATAAATAATATCGGTCGGTTGGAAGGTCTGCTCCAAATGTTGTATTTTCGCTCCAGTGGATAGTAAGGTCCGCGCCATGGTGGCTACCAATTGTTGAATTCTTCCCAGGTGTAATCGTATCCCAAACCGAAAGTGGTGTCATGTTTCTTGAGTCTTATGGGCTTAGCGATTCCTTGGAGGTTCTTACCGAGCCCCTTGCCAGGTTCGTACCCACTCCAATTTAGTATACTCTCGATTTTGTTATCCCACCATTTAGCTTTGTCAACGGCATTTACCCGTTCAATGTGGTGGTAAGTCTCTCCACCTAACTTCCTTCTTCCTTCGATTGCCGGAATGGTCTAGAGACTGTATATAGGGTTGCTACCATTGCCGTAAATGATCGCCTCTTAGTGATTCCATTCAAATTTTACTGCCTGATGCAATGTTGATGCTACGGCCCTAGCAGCATGAAACCATGGCTGCCCTAACAGCAAGTTGTAAAATGTTGGCACGTTATCACCTGGAAATCGATATCGAACCATGTTGGTCCCATTTGCAAACATAGGACAATCTCACCAATGGTGGACCTTTGAGAACCATTGAAAGCTTTCACATTGATTGCTCCATCCTTTATCTCGTGCAGTCCCTTTCCCAACTTCTTGAGTGTTACCAGTGGATAAATGTTGAGACTGGAACCTCCATCGATCAGGTTCCTGGTGATAAAATAGTCCTCGCATTGTACGGTGATGTATAGTGCCTTGTTGTGCCCCAAACCTTCAGGTGGAAACTTGTCCTCATGAAAGGTGATCTTATGGCTCTCCAACACTTGTCCTACTATATTAGCCATTTCCCTACCGGTGATGTTTCTTGGTACATATGTTTCACTCAGCACCTTTAGCAGAGCATTCTTGTGTGCCTCAGAATTTTGTAGCAAAGCAAGAATGGAGATTTGCTTCGGTGTTTTGTTCAACTTGTCGATGGTCGAGTATTCCTTGGCCTTGTATCTTTCTCCAAAGGTTGTCTGGACCTGTATCAATGATGGATGGCCGATTGGAGGCCTGCTTGCTTGACTCAACTAGATGTTCAGGAGTATAGACTCTACTAGTTCTTGTCATACCTTGTGCTGCAACAGTCTCTTCAAACCTGACCTTGCCTTTCCTCCTCGCCTCGACTGTATAATCCCAAGGTACAACCTTTGTATGGAATGGTGTCATGGTTGACATTTCCACTGGGATCGGTGTGGTTATCCTTACTCCGAACGGAGCACGTGCCTTGGGTGGTAAAACTGCAACTTCAAATAGCGTGGGTGCATTTGCTGGAGACACAAATTCGACCTCAATTGGTGCTGGCATCTTAGCGGACGATGTTGTTTCAAATTCAAGTGGTACAGGCAAGTTCACCTCAACATCCTCAGACGGTTGAATCTAGACTATGATTAGATTGAGAGCAACTATTGGCTTTTTTGGGTCATCACCTTCTGCAATCAACCAATTGATCCCTCGGGATCCCAGTCATTTTCTATTTCAATCATGTGAATACCTCCACCCTTATGGTCTGGCAGAGGGTTGTTGCGGACATTTAGAGCGGTTTTTCCACAATAATCTTGTTATCAATAAAGGAATGGATCTTGTCTTTCAAAGAACGACATTCTTCGATGGTATGCCCTTTCATGCCGGATAAACCACTTAGAAGGGTTCTCAGGGGTTGCAACAAGGATGGGGTGATATAACCAGCGGCTTTGAGTCTCTCATACAACTAGTCAATGGGTTCGGCGATGGCTGTATATTTTGGAGGTCTGCGGTCAAAATTGGGTCGGGGTCTAGGGAAGTTTTGGCCTGCAGGAGGTAATTGATAGTGGTATGGTTGAGCATTATAGGTCTGCTAGACATGTGCAAGTTGGGAGTATCTGGGTGGAGTAGAGTGATATATGGGAGGTGGATGTGATTGATAAGGTGGTGGTCGAGCTTGGTAGGAAGGTGAGAGTGCTTGGTAGTTTGGAGTTGGCTAATATATGAGTGTAGGTGTTGGGTAAGTTTGGTATTTGAGGGGAGATTTGGTCCTCTGAGCAAACATTACGGCCCCTACGTCCCTTTTCTTGGACACAACACCAGACTGCAAGGCCTTATTTGTAGCCTACACGGCCTCGAAGTTTGTAACCATTCCGCTTTTGATACCCTCTTCAATTTTCTCACCCAATTTGATAATGACGGAGAATTTGTGGTTCTCGATCATCATCAGTCATTCATAATACTGCGGGTCCTAAGTCCGGACAAAGAATTTGTTCATCTATTCCTCCTCCAAGGCAGGTCTGCCCTTAGCAGCTTCGGACCTCCAGTGAGTAGCATACTCGCGAAACGTCTCTTGGGATTCTTCTTTAGATTCTGAATGTAGAACACGTCTGGCGCATTCTCTGTATTAAACCTGAACCTGTCCATAAAGTCGGACGCCATTCTTACCCAGCTTGACCACTTCTTTGGATCTTGGCTGATGTACCAGGACAACGCATCTCCTTTCAGACTTCTCATGAATAGCTTCATGCGGATTTTTTCATCTTTCCCTACTCCGACCAGCTTGTCACAGTACGTCCTCAAATGGACCCTTGGATCACCTGTACCGTCAAACATTTCGAACTTCGGAGGTTTGTACCCCTCGGGTAGTTCGACATCGGGCTGTATGCAAAGATCTTCATAGTTCAGCCCCTCGATTCCTTTACTTCCCTCAACGCCTTGAATCCGGCTAGTCAATTTCTTAAGTTCCTCAGCCAAGTTTTTGATGAGCAAGTCTTTTTCATCAGACTCGGGTGTGCTTGAGATAGGTTGGGTGGAGTGTGGCATGGTCTCCACGTAGATGGGGGTGTTATGGTGGGTGTGAACGTGGTCATTTGTGGAGTTTTGGAGTTCTGGGATGAGTAGTGGAGTTTTGTTTGGGGTATGGCAGGTGTTGCATTGGGTCTTTGGTGGAATAATGTCAGGAGCAGGATGATTCTGTTGCTTTGGGATGTTTTGAGGCGGTGTATGGTTTTGAGTATCGGGAAAGGTGATATCTGGGGTGCTGAGGGAAAATGATAGGCTTGCCAGATTCCAAACTTTATCGAGCTCTTCTTGGAATTTCAACAGCTTTTGTTCAAATTGGGATACATTTTCCTTAGGAACCTAAGTACCATGGCCATTGGCGGCCTCTACCTGTTCAGTTGAATTCTCCTTTCTGACGTTGTTCAAATCTTCTGTTTTGCATTTATTCTTGTTTTTGACAGGACTAAGAGGAGGAGTGGGTGGAGGGCCCCTAGATCTCGTAGAATAGGATGATGTTGCCAGAGTGTACGAACTAACCTTTGGGGACGGGAATAATAAAGACAAAAACAACGAGTAAAACAAAAAGGTAACCAAGTTAGTGAGAATCATAAAAAGTATTGCAATATTTAAACACATAGTGCGGGAAGGTAAATCCTGTCCTAATTTGGGGGACTCTTTGTGCCCGGGGTAGGCCTAGCAACAAATTGATTTGGAGCACTTAGGATGATAAATGCCTCATTTTATTGATAAAAAGTAGACGAATCCAAAATTGACACTAAATAAATAAAACGTCACTAATGGCCATCGGCCTTATTACATTCATAAAGCGAAAAAGTAAATTCCTATATATTTGTTCCTAGAAGGACCTTCCCCAGGTTGAATGTTCTTGTCGATCAAATCCTCCAGTTCGCGTAGGTTCACCAGTAAAAATGCCTTCGCCGGGTGTTCTCCTTCGTTTCCCTCAGCGTTTTGGCAGTCGGTGACTCTCTTCCTCACTTTTCCTTCCAATTCCACAGACTGTATTCCAGATATTCCAACTTTTGTCTAGCTTTGGCGGCCCTCTCTTTCCACTCATTGATTTGGTCATTTGATGGAAGACTCCTCCACTAGTCTAGCAAGAGTGGGGGCGTGCTAATCATACCAAAACTGGGGACCTCGTGCCTCATTTTCTGCAAAACTAAAAGGGTTAGACCCTACCCTTACCAGACTCGACTATTTAATATCAACAATTAGCATGAAGCATTTAGTTCTCCAAATAAATGCATAGAACGTGATGATGTCCGTTTGGGTTTTAGAGAAACCCGGGGGACTTTGGACAAGGCTATCTTAAAAGATCATTATGTGGACAACATAACTGATCCGGCTAGGTTTGACCATAATGCATGCACAATTTGAACAGAGTAAGGTTTCTATGGGGTTTTAGACTGGTACCCTTAAGTGGACAACTCAAGTGGGAAGGCACGGAACCGTCGACTGCACCGCTGATCGACAGGTTTTACCGCAAATATGCCTTTCCGAATTTAGGGGGTATAATATAGGAAGAGCACAACCACTCATTATAAGCGTTGCTATGGTATTTGTTTGGAACGAGTGGAGTATGATGTTGAGCATGATTATGCAATAATTAAAAGCATGTTGGCACATATTTGCACGTTAAGAAAGCGATAAATACAGCAGTTTCATAATTTAAAGCAGTAATAAAGGAAAGAAACGAAGAAGATAAGTCAGTTTTGATTTTTGAAAAGAAATTAAATGCTTAAAGGACTTAAACAAGTAATTGCACATAAGGGAAGGTACAAATTCACAAGAACAATCTGAAGTGGTAAAAGCCTAAATATCTCCAGCAGAGTCATCATGTTATCGCGCCCCTTTTTTCCTTCTTTGCATCGGAAAATCGGGTTTGTGACATTCTGGGTACAGGACAACTCATTCCTTTTGGGAACTGGGTTTTGCATTTGAAGAGTCGCCACCTAATGATTTAAGGTACATTATGACACCTATAAGGTTCACTTCTAAGTTTGTTTGATAACCAGAGATAGGGTAAGGGCTTGAAATTATCCTAAGGGGAAGGTGTTAGGCACCCCTCAGGATCCACTAGTATGGTTCCCGGCCAAACAGTTTTGTGAATTTTGTACAATTGGCATATAGACAAATATAGGCTCAAATAGCAAGGGATTTGAGTTTAAACACATAAGAGTTTGAAAGAACAATTATTAAAAGACGAATTCTTTGAAGAGAAGTCATAGTTCTACAAATACTTGAGAATATAAAAAAAGAAAAGGAAAGGGGGAGGGGTCCTAGGTTTATTTATAATATGGATCACATCAATACGATACCCGATATAACACTCCTCAGAAGAGGGAATACACGTGGTATTAGCGCACCAGTCATCATATCTATATTTGCTCTTGCCACTCTGTTAAGGTATGAAAGTGCGGATTGGTCTCGACGTCTATTGCATGCTATTACCCGTCCCATTCCTATCAGTCCCAGAGGAATCTATTATCCTATAAGAGGGAGGATTTAGGCCGACACTTAGGTTCTTAAAGGTAAAAAGACTAAGGCGACATTCAAAACACATAGGACTGCAAACACATTTAGGGTCAGAATTTAAAATACTAAGATAGGGGAATTTTAGTTGTTGAAGCAGACCAGTTTATTATATAACTCAGATAAGAAGTCCGAATCAGGTCTGCCTGCTGGTTGTAGCAGTTACTAATTAACAAAGGCGGATTCAGTTTTGTTGTTATCACCTAAGGATTGCCTAAGTGTGTTTGGTGAGATCATATAAACATAATGCCTATTACTGTTTAGGAGTGTAGCAAAGCAGTGTAATTTTAAATGAGCGATTTGGGATCCTATAGGCATGCTTTCTAAACTGTATTAATAAAAGGAGTAGGTTGTTTAGAACTGATTCAGAATAGTACGAGTCAAACTGATTTTATACAAGACTGGTTTCAGATCCTATAGGCATGATCTCTATTATTGCTGACTTTTTAATTCCTATAGACATGATATCTAGTTGAACATGAAACGAAGCAGGCGGGATTTACTTGAAATTCCTATAGGCATGATTCCTATGAAAAATAATGACTTTAACCTTATGAACATGATGTCTAATTATAGTCGTTTAGATCCTATAGGCATGTTATCGAAATGTAGAATTAAAACATGCAGAATTTAAAGAAACAGATCCTATAGACATGTTCGCTACCTTTCTAATAGCTAGACATGCATAATTACCCTTCCCCTTTTTACTAGCCAACCCCAATATCTGTTACAAATCATTACAGACCAAATACTGAATTGCATTAGAAAAGTGCAAAAATGGAAGTTACAACCATAGGAAGCCTGATTCTTGACTTCCTCTCTGAGTTATGGAATAAACCACCTCAAATACCACTTGTTTCAAAGCCTTTCTCAGATCTGGGTGTGTCAAAGTTCCCTAAGGGTCTCAAGAGACCCCAGGCAGTGCTTACACCCAGGTTTGCATAACTAGATAGAGATGAGTGCAGTGTGGAAGGGTCAGCCCTTATGTGTCTCAGTTTAGAGGGAGCTCAAGGGTCCCAAGGCAAGGCTCTCACAAGAGGGGCAGAACCTAAGTTCTAAGAGTATAGTGGAAGTACAGAAACAGTGATTTATTTAAAACTGGGTTGAGAATAGTAAGGGGTAAGGGTAATTGAAAACAGTAGAAGTAAAACTTAAATTACACAAAATCAGTAATTGCACAAAAAGGGTCAGGTTTGGACATGCACATCAATAGATGATGCTGGCATGCCCACAAACCAGCCAGATAACACAAACACATAGGGGGTTCTGGGGGTTTGGGATTCATAAGTCAGCAAATCATATAACAAGTGACTGACAGAGTACATGCATAAGGGAAAACATTAGTTTAGAAGGGGAGGGAACAAATTACAGCATGCTTAGTAATATAACTTGATTGCATAAACATAAGCAGAAACAGGCAGGAGTAAAGGAAACTAAAACAACTAAAGAAACATATTGTTGTTGATGCTTGAAGATTAACTAGGACATACTAGTAAGAAGCAAAGAAAGAAAAAGTAAGCAAATTTCCACAGCCTAGCCTTGGCTTTCAGCCAGCTAGACAAAGCAGTAGCACAAGTAGTAATAGGGAAAAGAGAGAGAGTTTTGAGTGAAGTGTGTGTTCTGAACTCAGATGGTTCGTGTTTTGCAAGAAAAGAGGGTGGGTATTTATAGTTTTGAAAACATGTGAAGAATAAGGTAATAAGTAAAGTTCTAACACAAACATGAAACAATCACAAGTCAGAATCAATTACCACAAGTGATTTCCTTTAATTAAGGAATCACTGTCTAACGGGTAGCCACAGTTCTAATTATGGAAAGAAAATCAGTTTGGAAATAGATTGATTATTGCCATAAAAGGGGCAGTAAAAGCATGAAGGAAACAATCTAGTCTAAGTACAAAAATATGCTTATTTTGGAAAAAATTCAGTAATGTAAAATATTATAGTAAAGGAAAGGAATCAATTAACTTTAAACAGATGAGTAATTAGGGCTCCTACGAAAACTTTTTGCAATCAGTCTCAATATCAAGAACATGAGCATCAGACATGCATGGCCAAGCTCATTGGCAGAAGAAACAACATGCAAGAGTAGCAGAAATAAGCATAGGATTTAGTTGTAAGAAAAATATTCGAAGCATAATAGTCAAGTATGTCAGGTAGTCACATAGAATCAACAGTGAATAAATCATAGCAACAAGTAAAGAGAATCGGAAACAAGTAAAGGTCTCATAGCAACAAGTAAAGAGAATCAGAAATAAGTAAAGGTCTCATAGCAACAAGTGAGGAAACCTTTTGAGAAATTAGGGTTTCAACAATAGTCGAGTAAAACTTAGAATCAGATAAGTCGCACAAAGAAAAGAGAGTTTGAAACATGGAACCTTTAATCGAGTCAAGTATACTTTCAAACAAACAGTCTCAAACCAAAAGACCTAGGGTTTTCGACAATGATCGAGTTTAAAAGACTTAGAATCAAATAAGTCAAACAAGAACGAAGAACTTAATCAAACCAGTACATATTTAAATAAACAGTCTCAGAACTCGGATGAGACCAAAAAGGAATTAGGGTTTTCAACATGCTGACTCAGATAGAAGAACAATATGAGCAAAACATAGCAGAATCACAAACAACATTAAAAATCGGAGAAGAGATCTTTTGAAAAACTTAAAGGAAAACCTTAACGAAAAGTCGTTTTGAAAGAAAAGTTAAAGAACTTTCGAGATAAATACTTAAAACATTCATAGCAAGTACAAATCTAAATTAGATCTAAAAGAAAATCAAAATATCTTAAAGATTAGGGTTTTGAAAAACCTAGAAAAGGTGAGAAAGGCCTTGAAAGTTTACGATCTAACCAGGAAAGTCAAGGATCTTCCTTGAAAGGCCATGAATGGCCGGAGAAAGGTCGTGGATGGCCGGAGAAAAGCCATGAACAACAGTCGAGCGAGGACTGGACCAGATTCCTTTGAGAATTGGTCATAAAACCACATAAACAAACATCCAAGAGACATGAGAGGCTGATACATGTCTCAATGACCACGAGGGGCCATTGATTAGGAGGGTATTAGGGTATAGTTTGATGGCGACGGCTAGGGTTCGTGTTAGGTTTCAGAGAGAATTGAGAGGGAAAGGAGATTCAAAGGCGGCGGGTGTAGAGAAATGATTTAGGTTTAGGGGTCGTTCAGGGTTAAAAAAGGAAAGGACGTATAATGGATGTTGATCTAAATGATCAACGACTAGGATTAAAGGGGTTAGGTGGGGATCCGGGTTGGGTCGGTTTTGTTGGGTTAGGGGTCGGGTTTAAACGAAATTGGGCCGGGGAAATTGGGTCTGATTTGAGGTTCAAATTAGGCTACAATAGAAATGAAATTGGGATATCATTTAAATAACCAATTTTCCCTTTTTAAATTATAAAAATAGTAAATTATTTTCTGGAAATAAATGTAAAGTACTAAAATGATTTATAACATATAATCATCAATTTAAAAATGCTGGACTTAATTTTTATGAATATAAACGCAATCAAATCCTAAAAGAGGCTAATATTGCAATTATATGCAATTTAGCTTTAAATATACTAAATAAATTTGTAAAAATATTCAAAAATTACCTTAGCTATATTTTAGCATAAATATAAAAGGAAACAAATGAATCACAAAAAAAATGATAATTTTGGAAATATGAGTTTTTATGGATAAAAGGGGAAATAAATTGACTTAAAAACCTTTAAAAATTAAGGAAAAATAATAAAATATTTGGACATACTTATATATGCATACATATGCTATTTTCAAGTTATGTTGCATATTGAAAATATATAGGGAAAAATTGGGTATCAACAACACCTTCTCCCGGGTTAACAGAATTCATTACCCGGATTTCTATGTTCGCGGACCATAAATAAGAGTCAACTTTCCTCGATTCGGGATTTAAAACCGTTAACTTGGGACACCATAAATTATCCTATGTGGCGACTCTGAATAATAAATAAATAATCCTGTTTCGATTGTCACTTAAATTGGAAAAAACTCCCTTATACCCATTCTCGGGGAGAAGAAGGAGGTGTGACAGCTCAGACGATTCTGCTGGGGATAAGAACCTAGAAATTCTGGTTCAGGGTTCAGAATTAGAGCTTAGGATAATTGTTATAGTTGGCTTTGTTTATTATCTGACTTTTACGTGTTTGGGCCTAATGTGCTAAATGTCACTTTTTACCACTTTGATATTGTTCGAACTGTATATAAACTGTTACGAAACCCTCCTCTCTCTGAGTCTTCTAAATCATCTGGGAAGTGTGCACTTCATGTGACTTCTCTTCTGTTAGAGTCATATCCCAATTTTAGAATGAGGTTCGGACAAGTTGCAAAACCGGTGAAGCTTCTGTATTCCCGGTACGCTGCCCCCCCCCTCCCAGCTCGAGCTGTTCGCTTGGGTAAGCCAGGTCTAGAACAAATAAACTCAGGTTTTTAAACCTAGAATAACATAGCCTCATGCCGGATCCCTAGTAGGAACGTTTGTTTGCATCACGTGCATTTGACTTAGGGGACTCAACACAAGGGTTGGGTCCGTCTAGGACAAGTGTACCCAAAAATAAAAGACCATCCTGATACATTCTATGTGCTATATGTTGCAATCGTCAAGGGTAAATAGGGGTCATTTGGCGGACCAATGTTGGTTGAGGATAAATGAGAAAAAAAGAGGGCGAAGTGTAAAAATGAAGCAAGTAGGGCCAGTTTTGTTTTTCGAAAAAAAATGAAAATGAAAAATCCAAAAAGAATTTGCACTTTCCCATCATTTTCCAAAAAAAAAGAATAAAAAAAGGAAAAATAAAATCCTAAAAGAGTTTCCATGTTTCATCATTTTTTAAAAAAAAAAAAGACAAAAAGTATATTTTCTCTAAATTAGTTGTTTTTTTTATAATTCTTGCCCGTATCCAATCTGCCCAAACTACGCATACCTGATTCTCGTCTTTCGGAGCGTGATACGTAGGCAACCCACATAGGGTCCGGTCTTAGTCTTAGGTTCTTGGCTCGCGGGGTAGTAGCCAAATCTTGCATGTTTAGCCATTTTTAGCCACTTAGGTTAATTTTGGAAAAATAGTCACAATCATGTCTTGCATGTGTCCAACAGAAAGGGTTATTGTCTCACATAGCGTTCTAGTTCTTTAACTTTATGTTGTCTTAATTTTCTCATACAGGTGTGGATTTACTTACCGGAGTTTGAGCATGATAGACGCCTCAGGACCATCTAGTCATGATCGCTCATTCAGGGTTGGCCTAAGGAGATTTTTTTTTAATTTTATTTTATGTTTTAAGTCTATTTTTCTTTTTATGTTGTCTTTTACCTTCTAGTTTTGTACAGTAATATCGAGCCCTTTAGGTGATGTTAGAGTCTGTCATAGTCTAGTTTAAGTTTGCCAAGTCTTTTGTTATTGTATTTCCTATTTTGTATTTGAAAAAGAAGTGTTATAAGTCAAAAATTCAAAAAAAAAAAGAAAGAGATTTTACATTTTTATATTTCTGCTAGATGTTTTTTTTAGAATACTAACTCTAGAAGTTCAAAAAATAATCTTTTGTGGTTTTCCTTAAGAAATTAATATCCAGAACTCAAAATAAAAATTGCCTTTATATTTCCTTTAGTTATTAAGACTAAAAATTCAAAAAAAAAAAATCATTTAGTACCTCTTTAAAAGTTTTCTTTAAGATATTGATGCCAAAATCCAAAAAGATTTTCTTTTGAGGTTCTTCTTTGGGAAATATATATATAAAAAAATATTCTTTTTATTTCACTATAACTTTAGAATATTGTACATAGAAGAAAAAAAAATATACTTTATCTTTGTTTATCTTTAGAGTTTCTTCCTTAGGCAATCAAAAATTAAAATCCAAAAATATTTTTTATCTTGTTCATTGCTTGTTTCAAAATCTTTCTTCAGGGATATCAAATGAAAATTCAAAATATTTTTCTTTGGTTTATTCTTTAGATTTCCTTTCTAAAAAAAAGAGAAGAATCAAAAAAATAATTTTCTCTTCTTGGGTTTTTTCCTTAATAATTTCTCATAGAGTATCTATTTCAAAAAGAAAAAGGAAAAAATATATGCATGTTAAGCTTGAGTTTAGAATAGGTCATAGAACATTAAGTCTAGAAAATTAAAAAAAAAGATTTGCTTCTTTTATTTCCCTTTTCTCGTCAGAGTAGTCATTAAGGTAAAAAAGAAAAAGAAAAAGAAAAAGAAGAAGAGAACATTAGTTTATTTAGTTTATTCTCGATTTTTACCGAACTACGCAAAGATCTGATTCATGCAGCATCATGATACATAGGCAACCTACATAGGGTTCGATCGAATCATTTTTTTTTATTTTTTTTATTAAAAGAAAAAGGAAAAAAAGGAAACAAAAAAGGGTAAAATTATGGGATGTGAGAAATGAGAGGAAAAAAAAGAATGATAATTAGAAAAAAAAAAAAAAAGAGGAAGGAAAATGAGCAAGCAAGTGCTAGAAAAGGAAAGAAAAGAGAAGATTGAAATGAAAAAATTGGGATGATGCCAAGTGACCTTGTGACCCTCGAAGTCATTCTTGAACCGTTAATTGTTGCTAGGTGCATTGCACCTATTGTGATATTTTTAGCTGTTAAATGCCCTAATGCTAACATGATGACTTCATTTTGTTCCTCTTTGTTATCCTCATTATAGTAGAAGGGTGGTTGGTTTGTGGTTCTTAAACTGGTAACTCTTCCATACAATACAAGGTCAAAGAGCAAGGTAGTCATGGCTAGCAAAGACTTGGACACAGGAGTTGTTGACCCGTCAAGGGAGTTTGTGGAGTCGGAGTCTAAATTGAAAGGGGAGGTCCAAATGTTGAAACAACAAATGGCAGAAATTATCAGTCTTGGATTAGGGGGAATCCTCCACTTTCATTCCCTACTAACTACACTGAAAACCCTACAACTATCCCACCACTATCACAAATCCAGATTCACATTGCTGCTGACATCTCCCTACAACCTTTTCATACTCTACCCACCAAAACCACCTCATATCCTGCTCTTTTGGCTACTCATGCTCTTGTAGCTCCTCCTCCAGCTACTTTTTCCTCGATCTTCTAACGAGACTGTGTTCAAAGTCCCCAATACCCAACACTATACTCCAGAACCAACTTTCAAAGTCTCGGATTCATACTCTCTCGCTCCTCATTTTGAGCTTCCCGGTGAAACTGAAAAGCTTTCTAAGATAGTGGAGCAAGATGAGATATCCAGGAAGGTGAAAATCTTAGAGCAGTCTTTAAGAAACATGCAAGGGATAGGGAGCCAGATGAGCGTGGCTTACAAAGACTTGTGCTTGTTTCCTGACATCCAACTGCCTGCTGGGTTTAAGATGCCGAAGTTTGATTTGTATGACGGACATGGAGATCCCGTGACCCATCTAAGAGGATACTGCAATAAGATGAGAGGTGTCGGTGGGAAGGACAAATTATTGATCGTGTATTTCAGTAAGAGTCTGAGTGGGGCAGCTCTAGAGTGGTACACCCGCCAAGTCGCTAGCAGGTGGTACACATGGGATGATATGGCTCAGGCCTCTACCCGGCACTTTCAATACAATATAAAAATTGTCCCGGATCACATGTCCCTCACCAAGATAAAAAGGAAGCCTAATGAAAACCTTAGGGAATATGGGCTCAGATGGAGAGAGCAAGCTGCTAGAGTCAATCCCCCCAATGGAAGAAAAAGAGTTGGTTGAGTACTTTCTTTAAGCTCAAGAGCCAACTTACTTTGGGCATTTGATCACAGCTGTGGGTAGGACTTTTAATGATGTGGTAAAAATGGGAGAAATGGTAGAAGATGGGCTGAAGTCGAGCAAGATCATGAGCTATTCTGCTTTAAAAGCCACAACACAAGCAATTCAGAACGACACATGAAGCTTGCTGGGTTAGAAGGAACATGATGATGTTGTCATGGTTGTCTCAGGATTAGGACATGGTTCAACGGGTCCGCCTCACCAATATACTCAGCCCCAACCCCAAACCTATCTCCGAGCTCCACATAATCCACCTTAGTATTATCCTCCAAACAATGTCCGATCATCTGTCCAACCACCAGGTCACCCCTTATGGCGAGCGCTAGCACCGCATAATGCACTCTTGCCTTCACAACATTTTTAAGCACCCAACAACCCTAGAAAATAGGGTCAGGGAGGGGAACAAAGGTAAAGAAATAGTTTCACGTCAATCAGAGAGCCTTACACAAGCTTGTTTGAAAAGTTAAAGCATTCTGGCCTGATTAAGCCGATCTTCGGCTATACTCCAGACCTATATGCAAAAGGTTTTGATCCTACTGTATGATGCATGTACCACTCTAACGTCCAAGGGCATAGCATTGAAGATTGTCGTGCTTTGAAAAGGGAAATAGAGAGAATGATTCAAGAAGGGGTAATTGTGATCAAGGGCAGTGATAGGGAGCATGCGAATCCTCTTGGGAACTTGCTGACTGAAGTTAATGATATTGAAGTTGGTAATGGTCTTGGCAATATTGATGTGGAACCCAGTGACTAAGGTGCCGTGCTTGGTAATTGGAAAGGCACTCTATTTCCTGATTAGCCGGGGAGGAGTTTTGGTGGTTTATTTTGTTGTCATTTCTGTTATCCGGGTTATTTTCAGGGTTGTAATCCGCATATTGTCTTGTGACTCAAACCCTTCTATCCTTTTATTTTGCTTAGTTTGTTTAGTCGTAGTAGCTCATTTAGTGTTGTCTGGTTTTGTTCTAGGGTTGTAACCCCAGCTTATTTTACTTGTTTTGTTGTTCAAATCCTTTCACCATATGTTTAATGCAATTTCCTGTTTTCTGTCATCTTTAGTCAGTGTTTGTTTAATTCTTTTTTCCTTTTATAGTTCTTTTCCTGATGACTCTAGTGACATGACATGCACGCGTAATTATCAGCCTGGTCTTAAAAGTTAGTTTAGTCATGAAGCAATGAAACAATTTTGATGATGATAAGGGCAGTTGAGGGAAATAAATAAAGGCATTTTGAGATCACTTAAAGCCCGAATTGTGTGAAACTGGGGCAGATAGAACATAAAAAAGATACTTCGAAAGATGGTACAAGGTTCTAGGCAATGGCCTGAAAAGTTGCCGTTTGCTTTGCTAGATTACCGCACTACTGTTCGCACTCCAGTAGGTGCAACTCCTTATTTGTTGGTATATGGTACTGAAGTAGTGATACCCGCGGAAGTTGAAATTCCATCCCTTCGGATTGTTGCTGAAGCTGAAATTGATGATGATGAGTGGGTCAAAACCCTTTTGGAGCAACTAAGTCTGATTGATAAAAAAAAGACTAGCGGCAGTGTTTCATGGTCAATTGTATCAGAAGAGAATGGCAAGAGAATACAACAAGAAGGTGCGTCCCTAGAAATTTGAAGTGGGTCAGCAAGTATTGAAATGCATCCTGCCGCATCAGGCTGAATCTAAAGGCAAGTTTGCCCCAAATTGGTAGGGGCCGTTCGTGGTAACGAGAGTGTTGTCCAATGGGCTTTGTATTTAACAGATATAGAAGGAAAATGTGTAGATATGGTTATCAATTCTGATGCAGTCAAAGGATATTATGTATGATTTCTTTGGTTTGTTTAATTGTGTTGTTTGTATTTGGCATGCTTTGAAGATTGGAATGATGAAAGCATTTCATTCTGCTATCTAAATATTTTATCCTTTGTTACCCCTTTGAGCCTTATTTATTTTCTTTCATATCCCTCTTTTGGAATCAGAAGCAGAGTTTAGAAATACAGATACAGAAAAAAAAAAGAGAAAAAGAGAAAGAAAAAATGGGAAAAGAGTAAAGAAAAGAAAAGAAAGGAAAAGAAAAAAAGAGAAAATAAAAAAAAGAAGAGAGAAAAGCACAAAAAAACAAAGCAATTCATATGTCATGAACTACGTTCGACCTGATTCCTTTTAAGGATATGTAGGCAGCCTCATGGTTTGGTCCCATCAAAATAAAATTTCAAAAGTCCCCAAGCAAAGAAACAGGGGAAGAAGTTGTGGTTGTTGTAAGAGATATGATTCCAAAAGTTTTAATTTTGAGTCCTTTAAGCTGTTTTTGAGCCTTTATGATACCCTTTGTTTTAATCCTATCCAAAAGCCTACATTACGGTCCAAAGAAAGACCTTCCGATCAATCTTTGAGTAGTTCCAAGTCAAGCGAGTTAGAGGTATGATTCTCATCAGGGGCAACACTCCATTCTACACAAGAAAAACAAAAATGAGAGAGTCTTATCGGTGAAAACCTTCACAAGCACCATAAGGCGATGATAAGTTGAGAGAAAGAACAAAATTAGAGAGGCTTGATGGTGAAAACCCTTCAGGCACTACAAGTCGAATAAGGATCGTGAATCAAATAAGATAATCGGATCATTGAAGCCCAGTTTCATGGCAAAGAGGTACAACAAGAGTTGAGCATTAGATTTACTTGACAGATTAGGCCACTTAATCCAAAAGTACATGTTATTGTTATTAGAGTTGGTATCCACATCTGATAAGTTTCTACTTTGCAGTTTTCTTGTTAGGAATCATCTCTTTCTATTGTCCTTTACTCTGTTCCTTTTATCTTGTTTACTCCCTCTTCCTGAGTCTGTTTGGTCAGAACAAGTAAGAAATGACTTCAAAACTTGCTACCAGCTCTCCAATTGCACAATGCGGAGTCTGGCTAGTACATCAAAGTGGTATAAGTCAAGAAAAAGCAGTATGCACACTAAGTTGGCGATGTTTGGCGTGCTTTGGGATTCATATGAAATTCAAAGGTTCGATATATGTCAATTTTTTAGCACAATGCAACAGATAAAGGGTATTGGGTTTGAATGAATCAAAGGTATTTTCTGTGATAAGGGTGACAGAGAAAGTGGTTAGTCAATAAACAGGCAAGGTCTTTCAAGTTGAAGTCAAGGTTATCATGGCAAGTGAAGGAGTGATTGCCCGCAAAGTCAAGGCCACAAACCAACCACCATGTTTTAACTCACAAGTTTTCTTTGTCTGAAATAGGGACAGAAGCTACGTTCATATCAAAGCTTGGAAGCTTGAATTTTTCAGGTGTAATGCCCCAATTCTGCTTACGCAAAGGCTATTGAGAAGATCACACATCACCCCTAGGAGAAACACTTCCTAGTCTGGGTTTTCAAGTTATATTTTGTTGTAGGAGACGCACTTCCTAAATTGAGATTTTACCCTTAGGAGACTCACTTCCTAGTTTGGATCATTTGAGGTTTAGTCACTGAAGTTCCACCCCTAGGAGACGCACTTCCTAGTCTGGGTCTCTCAGGTTATATTTTGCTCTAGGAGATGCACTTCCTAAATTAAGAGTTTACCCCCAGGAGACGCATTTCCTAGTTTGTGTCATTTAAGTTTCATCTAGGAGACACACTTCCTAGTTTGAGTCACTGAAGTTTCACCACTAGGAGACGCACTTCCTAGTCTGGGTCTTTCAGGTTATATTTTGTTTTAGGAGATGCACTTCCTAAATTGGGTTTCACCCCTAGGAGACGCACTTCCTAGTTTGTGTCATTTAAGTTTCATCTAGGAGACGCACTTCCTAGTTTGAGTCATTGAAGTTTTACCCCTAGGAGACGTACTTCCTAGTCTGGGTCTTTCAGGTTGTAGACACCGGATTTTTGACCTTCCCCGAGAATTTTCACATTTTTAGCGTGAATATGTGAAATTGGGTCTAGTATAGCTATTTTAACTATTTTTACTTTATTTTGTTGCAAAACGAAAATTACAAAAAATATATATATAAATTTTAGTTTATGTATCTCTCATAAACTTGAAAAAATACAAAAAATGCACTTTATTTTGGTACTTTATATAATTTCGAAAATAACCAAAAATATAGTTCTATTAATGTTTTATAGTCATTTTAATTTTGAAAAATACAAAAAAAATGTTACTTTATATTTTATCTTTATATTAAAAACGAAAATTACAAAAAATAGTTTTATTAGTATTTTGTAGTTATTTTAATCTTGAAAAAATATTAAAAAGGATCTAGTTTTTGTGTTAATTATTAGTCCTATTTTTGTAGTTATTTTGCTTACATAGGATTAGTAAGCAACGTCGTGTTCTTATTCTCGGATCCGGGCAAAAGAATAATATTCGGGTTCAAACTACCCGGTTTTAGGCCTAATTTTCGGACCTAGCCCATAATAAACCGAGTCCATGACACATGGGGAACCCCACCACGCGTGGGGGACACAAACCTTGAACCCCACCACGCGTGGGGCTCATTTTTCTGGACAAATAGGCATTAATACACGGACAAGGACTTTGGAAAAGGAGGATCTTTTGGAAATTTTTGGACGGGGGGATTTTTCTGAAATTTGGAGGAACTACTATGCATCGTCTTCTTCCTCTCCTTGGAAAACCAGAAAAAACCTAGCAGGAGACACCACGACCAACAGCTCCCTCTCCGCCCGGAACCACCAACAAACACCCCCCAACACCAGCTCAACCTCACGTCTAAACACCACGTCCAAGCGCCACCACCGAGCACCACCACCGGCAGTCCACCAACTGTTGCGTCACCTTCCCGATAGCCATAACCAACACCCAAAACCACCATTCCTCACGTCCCAAAACGCCATAACCACCAGCTTCACCCCCTCGTCGTCACTTTCCAGTCAACAACCAGTCCACCAAACCTCCGGCCACCCTAAACCATCGTCAACCACCCTAACCCCCTAGCCTGCGAGCTCCAGCTCTACCCAAAACCACCATCGTCTTCCTCCTTTCCTCAAGACCGAGAAAACCCTAGCAAAAACCTACCCGAACCAGTCGCACTACCCCACGTCCACCACCCGACCACCAGTCAAGCAGCAGCTACTGTTGCTGCATCGCCCAAACACCACCTGCCTCACCAGTAAAACCACCAGTCCCATCGACCACTGCCCAAACGACCATACTCCACCGTCGTCGTCACCCTCACCAAGCCAACGTCTCCATTTCGAAAAACAAAACAAAACGAAAACACTACCATCAAACGGGCTCGTTACCAGCTCTCTCCATCGCCCAAATAACCCACTGCCCGTCAAGGTCGTAGAGAGAGAAGGTGAGCATCGAGGTCGTTGACAATCTTGGTTCGAGTTTTCGTTTCCGTTGAGGTCGTCGTTGTTCGTCGAGGTCCGTTCCTATCACTCTCTTTTATTGATCCATAGATATATTACACGATTCCATGAGTTTCAGAATTTGCTATGGTCCTAATGTTGGTCATTGATTGTATTTTGTTTAAGTTGGGTTTTAATGGTTGAACTATGTGTTGAACGCTATATTCAGCATGTTTCAAAAAAGAAAAGAAACGAAAACATTGCAAGTTTGAGGTCCAGTTTTATTCTCTCTTTGGTCTGTTCTTGCATGATTACATTTTAGCCGGAGTGATACTTGAATCTCGAATGAATACGTGACATTGCTTTAGTCGAAAATTTTCATCTTTTGATTCTCTGTTTCGGGATTTTCCCTTAGCATGCCTCTAAATTTCTATGATTGAATGGTATAGCGTGAATTTAGTTTGTGTATGAATTATGAAACTGTTAGTTCTCATGAATGAATGAGCCTTGATCGTTATTTTTATTAATTATTTTGGTCGTTATGAACATTCGTAGCTTACTGTAAGCATGTAGGCAAATCATCATCGTGATTATGTGTACAGTTCTTGTAACATGGTTACAATGCCTAAATGCGGGGTATATTTTATGTAACCCGATTATAAGGACTTTAAGATAATCTTAGTAAATAAATTAGGATTTTTAGAGGCAAATGAAATAGATAATCATAGTTTGTTTTTTTAGGTTTGCTTTTAATAAAATGAGACGAGCCTCGCCAAATAAAAGGGACAAATTGCGGGGCCCTCACAAAATATATGTATTAAATACTTAGATTCCGGGACGAGCCGTTTAGCAAATTTCGCGGCCCTACCCAAAAATAATAATGCGCTAGTTGCTTTAGGCGCGCCTTTAATAATGTTATCTCCCTAAACTCGGGTGCACATTTATGTGACCCAAATCCAAATCTCAACGGAGTCGAAATATGTCTCTAGTCACGGGCACATTGATTGTGGCGTGGCTCGAGATGCATTTCCATGACGTTGTAAATTCCTTTTAATAATAAAATGAGACGAGCCTCGACAAACAAAAAATGTAAAAGCTGCGGGGCCCTCTAAATGCATATATATTAAAATACATAGAATCCGGGACATGCCGCTTAGTAAATTTTACGGCCTTCCCCAAAATAACAATACGTTTAGTCGCTTTAGGCACGTATTTAATAATTGTATCTTCCTAAACACGGGTGCACATTTATGTGACCCAAATCTAAATCTCAACGGAGTCAAAGTGTGTCGACGACCACGGGTACATTGATTGTAACGCGGTTTGAGATACATTTTCACAACGTTGCAATTCTTGATAAAAATAATAGTAAATGATCAAAGCGGTTAAAAGATAAAAATTGCATATTGGTTCATAATTGTATAAAATCAGATAGTCAAGCCGAATATAACAGTTGAGCGACTGTGCTAGAACCACGGAACTCGGGAATGCCTAACACCTTCTCCCGGGTTAACAGAATTCCTTATCCGGATTTCTGGTACGCAGACTGTAACATGGAGTCATTCTTTTCCTCGATTCGGGATTAAAATTGGTGACTTGGGACACCCTAAATCTCCCAAGTGGCGACTCTGAAATAAATAAACAAATCCCGTTTCGATTGTCCTTTAATTGGAAAAACTCCCTTGCACCCCCGCGGGTGCGGAAAAAGGAGGTGTGACAGCTCTGGCGACTCTGCTGGGGATCTTTGACCCAGAACCACTGGTTCAGGGTTAAGAATTCGAGCTTAGAATAATTGTTATTATTTGGCTTTATTTATTATCTGATTATTACATGTTTTGTGCCTAATGTGCTAAATGCTGCTTTTACCGCTTTGATATTATTTGAACTGTATATAAACTGTGCCGAAACCCTTCTCTTCTTACCTCTGGGGATGTGCTTACTGGTTGAGACTCCCTATTCTGTTAGTGTCGTACCCTAAATAAAAGAGGCTCGGAAAGTTTCTAAGCCGGCTGGCCTTTTGGTTCCCGGAAATGAGCTCCTTCCTCAGCTCGAGTTGTCCGCTCGGGTACACTGTATAGAACACCGACCCAGGTTTTGAACATAGAATAACGTGACTTCATGCCGGATCCCTAGTAGGAACGCTTATTTGCATCATGTGCATTTGACTTAGGGGACTCAACACAGGGGTTGGGTCCGTCTAGGACAAGCAACCTGAAAATAATAGACCATCTTATGACATCCTATGTGCTACATGTTGTATTTAGTCAAGGGCGAATGGGTCATTTAGTCATTTCCAGCATGGTGTTATTTTAATCAAAGCATAGGGAACATTTGTGGAATCCAAGAAGCCTTGGAATTCCCTATGTCCCCCACGCTTGCTTTTTGGAAAAGCACATGGGGAACATTTGTGGAATCCAAGAAGCCTTGGAATTCCCCTATGTCCCCCACGCTTCGTTTTTGGGAAAAGCGCATGGGGAACATTTGCGGAATTCAAGAAGTCTTGGAAATCATTATGTCTCCCATTTCACATTTTTTTTAAAGTAATAATAAATATAAAAAATAAAAATACATATAAAAACAAAGCATGAAAATTCAAAAGATTTTGTATGTTTTCATTATTTTCCACAGATTAAAAAAAATCGTGAAAAAGAGGAGAAAAAATGACAGTGTAGAGATATAACTACTTATTTTTAGAGAAAAATCAATGTCCGAGTAGTATCGAAACTCTGCCGAAATTTTGAGAAAATGAAAAAAGGTCTTATTAGTTTGTTATATTAAAAGCAAAGAAAAATAGAAGAAAAAAAATCATCATTGTTCTGTCTTGTTTTTTTTCAAAAAAAAAAAAATGGTTTGTTTTGCCATTAAATGAAAATGAAAAAGTCTGTTTGTTTAAAATGTTTTTTTTATCTTATTATGGTTGTCTATGAAAATGCCAAATAAAATAAAAAGAGTCGGGCGTTGAACGTGATTTTATTATTTTTTCCAAAATAAATATATATATAATCCAAAAAAAATGCAAAAATATTTTGACTCTTCTTTAAAAATTCAAGCATTTCTTTTATTAAAGGTAAAAACTCCAAAAAAAAACATTTTCTTTTTCTTTAGAATAGGAAAAACAAATGAAAAAAGAAGGAATATTTTTTACGTTAGTTAGTTTGTTTGTTATGAATGAAAAATAATAGTTTGTTTGTTTGTTATAAAAAAAAAGAATAGAAAATGGAAAAGGGTCATCTCAAAAATAGTTTATTAGCCCGAACTACGCGGGTTTGATTCTCACCGGATGTGAGATACGTAGGCAACCCTCATCGGGTCCAACCCCCCTTTTGCTAAAAAGCCAAAAACAAATAATAATAATAAAAAAAAACATGTCAAGATTTTTTTCATAAATAAGTCGGGTGATGTCCAACTTCCCCTTTTACAAAAAAATAGCAAAAGTATATATGTCAAATTTCATAAAGAAGTCGGGTGATGCTGTTTTATCAAGACATAGCCGAATGTTCTCGAAAGGGACGCCGGAAGGCTGACTTTGCATAAACAGCCACTTTTGGGTCATTTTTAAGACTTGGTCCAGTTGACCCCCACAGCCTAAAAATCTTCATCCCCGAGACGTTGAAAGGCCGTGTTTGCAATATTGACTTTTCTAATTTGAAAACGATAAAAAGAGTTATAAATAAGTCAGGTGATGCTGTTTTGTCATAAATAGCCGAATGTTCCCGAAAGGGACACCGGAAGGCTGACTTGGCATAAACAGCCACCTTTGGGTCATTTTGAGATATGGACCCACACAGCCTTAAAAATCTTCGTCCCCGAGGCGCTGAAGGGCCGTGTTTGCAACACCAGGTTTTTATTATAATTTGAAAAAAGAAAAAACAAAGAGTCGACGGTCAGGTGAATACCGTTTGAATTTTGTCATAATAAGCCGAGCCAGCTTCGACCGCGTCTTAAACCGTTCTTGCCGAAACAGCCTTAGAATATCTTTCAGTTGTCGAAAGGTTGTTTTCGTAAAAGAATGGACAAGTTGGTAAAAGTGTCATAAAATAATCCTCCCCGGCCTCAAAATTCATGTGAGAATTGGAAGGGGCCACATTTGCAAAAATAACCATTTGGTTAAAATTAGCAAACGGAGGAAGGAAGTTGGCCATTTGTTTTGAAGTTTATAAATCTTTTGACTAGAATATGCGGGTTGTTTGATTCTCAAGTTTGTGGGTCATCTTTAAATCCTTGAAACCCAGTTTGTTTTAAATTTTTTTTTTAAAAAAATGTGTTTAGTATTGTTTATCTTTTATTGGTCCGAACTACGCAAGGTCTGATTTATGCGGGGTCATGATACGTAGGCAATCTCCATAAGATTCGACCACAGCAAAAAGAAAAGCAAAAAAAGAAAAAAAGAAAAAAAAAGAATGAAAAAAAAGAATGAAAAAGAAAAAGCGGGAAAAAAGAAAAAAAAGAAAGAAAAAAAAAGAAAAAAAAATGTTGTTAATAATGGGGACAGACTGAGTCCATTTTTAACCTGTTTCGTTTTGAATCACAAAGTTAAGGTGGTTGGTTTGTGGTAAGCCGGACAATGACACCCAGAATCCTTTACTTGCACCTCATGATGCACATTCTGCGGGGATCAGGCCTGATGACAAAAGCATTCGAATCCTGTTGGAAACTTGTTGACGGAGATTGATGATATTGAAGCTGGTAATGGTCTTGACAGTATCGATGCAAAGCTCAGTAGCTAAGATGCCAGTCTTGATAAAGTGGAAGGACGCTCTGTTCCTTGGTTAACAAGAGAGAAGCTTGTGGTGGCTTATTCTGTTGTCATTTCTGTTGTTCGGATTATTAGGATTGTAATTCGGATTTGTTTTGTGTCAATATCTTTCCGCTTATCTTTCCGTTTTGTCATAGCGGTTTGTTTAAGTTTTGTCCAAGTTGTTTAGGATTTTATTCCGGTTTGCTTTGTTTTTAAAACCATTTGTTCAATCTAATGCAAAAAAATTCAGTCTTTTATTATTTCCATTCATCTTTTTGTTTAGTCCTTTTATCATTTTGTTCAGTGCCGATTCTAGTGACATGACATGCGCACACGCTTTGGGCCTAGTCTTTAAAGTTAATCATAAAACCCTGGGAAGGTGATCAAAGAATTTAAAGGAAATAAGAACGGTTTGAGATTATTTGAAGCCCGAGTCATGTGGAACTGGGGCAAGTTAAGCACAAAGAAAACCGTTAAAAGCCAAATTCGCCAAATTGGCATGAGGGTCGTTCATAATAATGAGAATGAGAGTGTCGCCCAACGGTGCTTTAGAAGTGACAAATGAACAAACAAATATTGAATATAATTGTCAAGTCCAGCACCATCAGAAGAGACTACAAATTTAAATTGTGTTGTTTGCACTTGGCATGTTTTGAAGACTGGAATGACGAAGGCATTTTGTTCTGCTACCTAAACACTTTATCCTTCGTTACCCCTTTTGAGCCTTATTTATTTTCTTTCATACCCCTAGTTCGGAATCAGTAGCAACAAAGAAAGAGAAAAAAAAAGAACACAACAAAAAGAAAAGCGAAAAAAAAATGAAAAAAAAAAGAGAAAAGAAGAGAAAAATGATAACAAAAAACAAAAAAAAACAAAAGAAAGTCAAATGAAAAAGAGGAATTGGGAACTACGTTTTACCTGATTCCTCAAAGAGGATATATAGGCGCTTCACGGCTCGGTCATAGTTTTGAAAAATGAAAAAATCAATTAAAATATCCTCAAGCAAGAAACTGGGGCAAAAGTTGCGTTTGTTGTAAATAAATCTAATTCCGAAGGTTGTAACTAATAACCCAAAATTAATGTATTTTTGAGCCTTTCATACCTTTTTTTTCTAGCCTATCCAAAACCCATATTACGGTCCAAAGAAAGACCTTCTGATCAATCTTCAAAAGATGCCAAGTCAGACAAATGAGAGTCTCACCGGTGAGCATAACATTCTATTCCACAGCAGAAAGGACTCTAATCCCCAGCGGAAAGAGTCATACCGGCGACACTCCAAACCCCCAGCTGGAAAGTGATACAAATGAGAGAGTCTTATCGGTGAAAACCTTCACAGGCACCATAAGGCGATGAAAGCTGAGAGAAAAACCAAAATGAGAGAGGCTTGATAGTGAAAACCCTTCGGGCACTACAAGTCGAATAAGATTGGGAATCAGATGGGGAATCGCCAATTGAAGATCTTGAAAGATGATTGACGGTAGAGGATAGGCCACATACGCATGTCATGGCCATTAGAGTCGGTATCTGCATTTGATAGATTTTTATTTATAGTTTCTTTTGTAAAAGAGTTGCGTTTCATTTGTGTTTTATTTTGTTTCTTTTATCTTTCTCCTTTCATAGAAAAGTTCCCCAATAGAGTCTGTCGGGCCAGAACAAGTATGAAATGACTTCAAATATGCCATCAGCTTTTCAAGATAAGATCTGACTAGTACATCTAAATGGTATAGTCAGCAAGGAACAAGTGCAAGGCCAGTGTTAATAAAGATATCCCCAGCAAAAGGGAATTGACAAAAGGATTGACAAGCGTCAAGAGGGATATCCTTGCCAAAACCAAGGTTATAAACCTCAAAGACAAGGCCCGTGAACAAAGCAAGGAGAGCAGTGAGCATGATTCGGCGAAATCCATACTAGACTAAAAGGTCGGGGAAATGCCAGTTTCTAAGCTATGCCACAAAAGAAGAGGGATATCCCCAGCAGAAAGGGATTATCCCCAGCACATAATATCATCCCCAACAAGTTGTTGAACGCAGAGCGAGGAAGGAGAAAGGGAAAGCTATCCCAGTAGGAGTATCACAACCAACCACCATGTTTTAAACTAACAAAATTTTGTTTGATTTGAAGCAGGTAAAGGAAATGGCATTGATGCCAGGACTGCATGCCACAAGGGATATTATCAAACTGGGGCAGAAAATTTTCCTTCCATTTAGAAAATTTTCTGGAAGTCAGGTACCCCCAGCTGATAACATTTTACCCAACAGTGTTATCCCTAGCAGGTAAGTAAATAATTCCCCAACAGTGTTATCCCTAGCAGTTTCGAGGAGTCCAACATAAGTTTGGTGAAAATCGGTATCCTCAGCGGTTAGTCTTCGAAGGAAGAAGCTAATAATAATAATAATAATAATAAAAAAGAATAATAAAAAAAATAATAATAATAAAAAAAAAAATGGGGAAGGTAGAAAGGGAAAATTCATCCCAATCCCCAGCAAGTATTCGAGGTAAGACATTTTCAAGTCTTAAGGATATTTTGGGTTCATCCGCCCTCGAATAGGATATTTTGGGTTCATCCGCCCTCGAATAGGATATTTTGGGTTCATCCGCCCTCGAATAGGATATTTTGGGTTCATCCGCCCTCGAATAGGATATTTTGGGTTCATCCGCCCTCGAACAGGATATTTTGGGTTCATCCGCCGTCATAAGGATATTTTGGGTTCATCCGCCCTCGAACAGGATATTTTGGGTTCATCCGCCCTCGAACAGGATATTTTGGGTTCATCCGCCCTCGAATAGGATATTTTGGGTTCATCCGCCCTCGAACAGGATATTTTGGGTTCATCCGCCCTCGAACAGGATATTTTGGGTTCATTCGCCCTCGAATAGGATATTTTGGGTTCATCCGCCCTCGAATAGGATATTTTGGGTTCATCTGCCCTCGAATAGGATATTTTGGGTTCATCCGCCCTCGAATAGGATATTTTGGGTTCATCCGCCCTCGAATAGGATATTTTGGGTTCATCCGCCCTCGAATAGGATTTTATTTTTTCTAAGTTATTTGTTTGAAGAAAGGCGCCCACCTGAATAACGAGAGGAATACTTTTTGTCTGTTCATTTCATATTTTAGGCGCCCACCTGTATAACAAGGGAATACATTTCACGTCTTTTCCAATAGGAGACGCACTTCCTAATTTGAAATCATTAAAGTTTTTACCCATAGGAGATGCATTTCCTCCTAAGTTTGTTTCACTTTTACCCATAGGAGACGCATTTCCTCCTAAGTTTATGTTTTACCCATAGGAGACGCATTTCCTCCTAAGTTTATGTTTTACCCATAGGAGACGCATTTCCTCCTAAGTCTAGTTTTACCCATAGGAGATGCATTTCCTCCTAAGTTTGTTTTAGTTCATTCATAGGAGATGCATTTCCTCCTAAGTTTGTTTTAGTTCATTCATGGGAGATGCATTTCCTCCTAAGTTTGTTTTAGTTCATTCATAGGAGATGCATTTCCTCCTAAATTTGTTTTAGTTCATTCATAGGAGATGCATTACCTCCTAAGTTTGTTTTAGCTTCATCCATAGGAGATGCATTTCCTCCTAAGTTCGTTTTAGTAGGATCAAAATCTTAGTCCGATGAATCTTTCTCCTAAGATAACCAAAAAACAAAAATGACCTAGTCTGATGAACCTTCTCCTAGGATCAAAATCTTAGTCTGATGAATCTTTCTCCTAAGATACCAAAAAAGCAAGACCTAGTCTGATGAACCTTCTCCTAGGATCAAAATCTTAGTCTGACGAATTTTTCTCCTAAGATAGAGACCTAGTCTGACGAACCTTCTCCTAGGATCAAAATCTTAGTCTGATGAATCTTTCTCCTAAGATGCCAAAAAGCAAGACCTAGTCTGATGAACCTTCTCCTAGGATCAAAATCTTAGTCTGACGAATTTTTCTCCTGAGATAGAGACCTAGTCTGACGAACCTTCTCCTAGGATCAAAATCTTAGTCTGATGAATCTTTCTCCTAAGATGCCAAAAAAACAAAAATGACCTAGTCTGATGAACCTTCTCCTAGGATCCAAATATTAGTCCGATGAATTTTTCTCCTAAGATAGAGACCTAGTCTGACGAACATTCTCCTAGGATCAAAATCTTAGTCCGATGAATCTTTCTCCTAAGATAACCAAAAACAAAAAATGACCTAGTCTGATGAACCTTCTCCTAGGATCAAAATCTTAGTCTGGCGAATTTTTCTCCTGAGATAGAGACCTAGTCTGACGAACTTTCTCCTAGGATCAAAATCTTAGTCTGATGAATCTTTCTCCTAAGATGCCAAAAAGCAAGACCTAGTCTGATGAACCTTCTCCTAGGATCAAAATCTTAGTCTGACGAATTTTTCTCCTGAGATAGAGACCTAGTCTGACGAACCTTCTCCTAGGATCAAAATCTTAGTCTGATGAATCTTTCTCCTAAGATAACCAAAAAACAAAAAATGACCTAGTCTGATGAACCTTCTCCTAGGATCAAAATCTTAGTCTGACGAATTTTCTCCTAAGATAGAGACCTAGTCTGACGAACCTTCTCCTAGGATCAAAATCTTAGTCCGATGAATCTTTCTCCTAAGATAACCAAAAAACAAAAAATGACCTAGTCTGATGAACCTTCTCCTAGGATCAAAATCTTAGTCTGATGAATCTTTCTCCTAAGATACCAAAAAAACAAGACCTAGTCTGATGAACCTTCTCCTAGGATCAAAATCTTAGTCTGACGAATTTTCTCCTAAGATAGAGACCTAGTCTGACGAACCTTCTCCTAGGATCAAAATCTTAGTCTGATGAATCTTTCTCCTAAGATAACCAAAAAAACAAAAAATGACCTAGTCTGATGAACCTTCTCCTAGGATCAAAATCTTAGTCTGACGAATTTTCTCCTAAGATAGAGACCTAGTCTGACGAACCTTCTCCTAGGATCAAAATCTTAGTCCGATGAATCTTTCTCCTAAGATAACCAAAAAACAAAAAATGACCTAGTCTGATGAACCTTCTCCTAGGATCAAAATCTTAGTCTGACGAATTTTTCTCCTAAGATAGAGACCTAGTCTGATGAACCTTCTCCTAGGATCAAAATCTTAGTCTGATGAATCTTTCTCCTAAGATACCAAAAAATAGAGACCTAGTCTGACAAACCTTCTCCTAGGATCAAAATCTTAGTTTGATGAATCTTTCTCCTAAGATACCAAAAAACAAGACCTAGTCTGACGAACCTTCTCCTAGGATCAAAATCTTAGTCCGATGAATTTTTCTCCTAAGATAGAGACCTAGTCTGACGAACCTTCTCCTAGGATCCAAATCTTAGTCTGATGAATCTTTCTCCTAAGATGCTAAAAAAAACGTTTTTTAAAAAAAAGGAGTCATTTTCCTAAACCAGGCGCCCACCTGTATAACGAGAGGAATACATTTCAGTCTTTTTCATTTCAAGTGTTGAAGCCAGGCGCCCACCTGTATAACGAGAGGAATACATTTCAGTATTTGCATTTCATGTTCCAGGAGCCCACCTGTATAACGAGAGGAATACATTTCAGTCTTTTTCATTTCAAGTGTTGAAGCTAGGAGCCCACCTGTATAACGAGAGGAATACATTTCAGTATTTGCATTTCATGTTCCAGGCGCCCACCTGTATAACGAGAGGAATACATTTCAGTCGTTACTTTCAACTGTTGAAATTGGGAGCCCGCCCATAATAACAGAGGCATACATTCAATCTTTACTTTCACGTGTTGAAGTTGGGAGCCCGCCCAGATAACAGAGGCATACATTTCAGTCTTTACTTTCAAGTGTTGAAGTTGGGAGCCCGCCCATAATAACAGAGGCATACATTTCAGTCTTTACTTTTCAAGTGTTGAAATTGGGAGCTCGCCCATAATAACAGAGGAATACATTCAGTATTTACTTTCAAGTGTTGAAATTGGGAGCCCGCCCATAGAACAGAGGCATACATTCCAGTCTTTAAATTTCTTGACAGGCGCCCACCTACATAACGGGTGGAATACTTTTCAGTCTTTAAATTTCTTTTCAGGCGCCCATCTGTATAACAAGAGGAATACTTTTTAGTCTTATACTGCAGATTTTGGAAATCAGTAACCCCACCGGAAGGTAGAAGGTTACAACAGGAATCCCCAGCACCGGGAAGCAGAAGGCTACAACGAAAACCCCTAGCATTCAACCAAGTTATAAATAGCAGAAGCTCGCCTCAAGAATGCGAGTCAACAGGCTGAGATGGTCAACAAAAGCTGGTCACAAAAACAAAAACAAAAAAAAAACAAGAAAAAAAATGAATGAATCCAAAGCACGGAAGTGGAGAACAGATGTGATCTGCTCAAGAACTAGCACCTACAACTAGCAATCAAGGTCCAAATCCAAAGTCTGTATGAAGCACCATTCAAGACTCAAGACCAAGTTTCAGAAGACTTGAAGATAGGAATCCTTGTAACTAGTAGCTGATAGGCTTAGTCTTTTTCAGTTTTCATTTTTTGTTGTAATGACAGGACCGCGGACCGGAACCTCAACGGAACGGCACCTCGATCGTCTCTTCACCTCGGTACACTCTACCATCTCTCTCATTTCCGAACTACACGTGGCCTGATTCCTGTAAAACCAAGGATATGTAGGCAGCTCAGATACCAGGGCTCGGTCACATTCCCTCCCTTTCCTTAGTGTAGTCCGTCCAAGTAATGGTCGGGTCAATAACATGTCTAGTCGTTCTTTGTTGGAAAACTCTTCGTGTTTCCAGTCAAAGAGGGGCAGCTGTAGACACCGGATTTTTGACCCTCCCCGAGAATTTTCACATTTTTAGCGTGAATATGTGAAATTGGGTCTAGTATAGCTATTTTAACTATTTTTACTTTATTTTGTTGCAAAAAGAAAATTACAAAAAATATATATATAAATTTTAGTTTATGTATCTCTCATAAACTTGAAAAAATACAAAAATGCACTTTATTTTGGTACTTTATATAATTTCGAAAATAACCAAAAATATAGTTCTATTAATGTTTTATAGTCATTTTAATTTTGAAAAATACAAAAAATGTTACTTTATATTTTATCTTTATATTAAAAACGAAAATTACAAAAAATAGTTTTATTAGTATTTTGTAGTTATTTTAATCTTGAAAAAATATTAAAAAAGATCTAGTTTTGTGTTAATTATTAGTCTTATTTTTGTAGTTATTTTGCTTACATAATCAGTTGAGCAACGTCGTGTTCCTATTTCTCGGGTCCGGGCAAAAGAATAATATTCGGGTTCAAACTACCCGGTTTTAGGCCTAATTTCGGACCTAGCCCATAATAATTCGAGTCCACCACACGTGAGGGGACACGCGTGGGGAACACGGACGGAACACCGTACACGGGGAACCCACCACGCGTGGGGGACACAAGTCTCGAACCCCACCACGCGTGGGGCTCATTTTTCTTTTTGGACGGGGGGATTTTTCTGAAATTTGGAGGAACTATTGTGCATCGTCTTCTTCCTCTCCTTGGAAAACCAGAAAAACCCTAGCAGGAGACACCACGACCAACAGCTCCCTCTCCGCCCGGAACCACCAACAAACACCCCCAACACCAGCTCAACCTCACGTCTAAACACCACGTCCAAGCGCCACCACCGAGCACCACCACCGGTAGTCCACCAACTGTTGCGTCACCTTCCCGATAGCTATAACCAACACCCAAAACCACCATTCCTCACGTCCCAAAACGCCATAACCACCAGATCCACCCCCTCGTCGTCACTTTCCAGTCGACAACCAGTCCACCAAACCTCCGGCCACCTTAAACCATCGTCAACCACCCTAACCCCCTAGCCTGCGAGCTCCAGCTCTACCCAAAACCACCATTGTCTTCCTCCTTTCCTCAAGACCGAGAAAACCCTAGCAAAAACCTACCCGAACCAGTCGCACTCCCCCACGTCCACCACCCGACCACCAGTCAAGCAGCAGCTACTGCTGCTGCATCGCCCAAACACCACCTGCCTCACCAGTAAAACCACCAGTCCCATCGACCACTGCCCAAACGACCATACTCCACCGTCGTCGTCACCCTCACCAAGCCAACGTCTCCATTTCGACAAACAAAACAAAACGAAAACACTACCATCAAACGGGCTCGTTACCAGCTCTCTCCATCGCCCAAATAACCCACTGCCCGTCAAGGTCGTAGAGAGAGAAGGTGAGCATCGAGGTCGTTGACAATCTTGGTTCGAGTTTTCGTTTCCGTTGAGGTCGTCGTTGTTCGTCGAGGTCCGTTACGTTGAGGACAAAGAAAGGTCCGTTCCTATCACTCTCTTTTATTGATCCATAGATATATTACACGATTCCATGAGTTTCGGAATTTGCTATGGTCCTAATGTTGGTCATTGATTGTATTTTGTTTAAGTTGGGTTTTAATGGTTGAACTATGTGTTGAACGCTATATTCAGCATGTTTCAAAAAAGAAAAGAAATGAAAACATTGCAAGTTTGAGGTCCAGTTTTATTCTCTCTTTGGTCTGTTCTTGCATGATTACATTTTAGCCGGAGTGATACTTGAATCTCGAATGAATACGTGACATTGCTTTAGTCGAAAATTTCCATCTTTTGATTCTCTGTTTCGGGATTTTCCCTTAGCATGCCTCTAAATTTCTATGATTGAATGGTATAGCGTGAATTTAGTTTGTGTATGAATTATGAAACTGTTAGTTCTCATGACTGAATGAGCCTTGATCGTTATTTTTATTAATTATTTTGGTCGTTATGAACATTCGTAGCTTACTGTAAGCATGTAGGCAAATCATCATCGTGATTATGTGTACAGTTCTCGTAACATGGTTACAATGCCTAAATGCGGGGTATATTTTATGTAACCCGATTATAAGGACTTTAAGATAATCTTAGTAAATAAATTAGGATTTTTAGAGGCAAATGAAATAGATAATCATAGTTTGTTTTTTAGGTTTGCTTTTAATAAAATGAGACGAGCCTCGCCAAATAAAAGGGACAAATTGCGGGGCCCTCACAAAATATATGTATTAAATACTTAGATTCCGGGACGGGCCGTTTACCAAATTTCGCGGCCCTACCCAAAAATAATAATGCGCTAGTTGCTTTAGGCGCGCCTTTAATAATGTTATCTCCCTAAACTCGGGTGCACATTTATGTGACCCAAATCCAAATCTCAACGGAGTCGAAATATGTCTCTAGTCACGGGCACATTGATTGTGGCGTGGCCCGAGATGCATTTCCATGACATTGTAAATTCCTTTTAATAATAAAATGAGACGAGCCTCGACAAACAAAAAATGTAGAAGCTGTGGGGCCCTCTAAATGCATATATATTAAAATACATAGAATCCGGGACAGGCCGCTTAGTAAATTTTACGGCCTTCCCCAAAATAACAATACATTTAGTCGATTTAGGCACATATTTAATAATTGTATCTTCCTAAACACGGGTGCACATTTATGTGACCCAAATCTAAATCTCAACGGAGTCAAAGTGTGTGGACGACCACGGGTACATTGATTGTAACGCGGTCTGAGATACATTTTCACAACGTTGCAATTCTTGATAAAAATAATAGTAAATGATCAAAGCGGTTAAAAGATAAAAATTGCACATTGGTTCATAATTGTATAAAATCAGATAGTCAAGCCGAATATAACAGTTGAGCGACCGTGCTAGAACCACGGAACTCGGGAATGCCTAACACCTTCTCCGGGGTTAACAGAATTCCTTATCCGGATTTCTGGTACGCAGACTGTAACATGGAGTCATTCTTTTCCTCGATTCGGGATTAAAATTGGTGACTTGGGACACCCTAAATCTCCCAAGTGGCGACTCTGAAATAAATAAACAAATCCCGTTTCGATTGTCCTTTAATTGGAAAAACTCCCTTGCACCCCCGCGGGTGCGGAAAAAGGAGGTGTGACACAGGTTATATTTTGTTTTAGGAGACGCACGTCCTAGTTGATGTTTTACCCGTTAGTAGATACACTTCCTTGTAGGGGTCTTTCAGATTATACTTGTTAGGAGACGCACTTCCTAGCTTTGGTCATTTAAATTCATTCCTAGGAGACGCACTTTCTAGTTTAAGTCATTGATTCTCCACCCCTAGGAGACGCACTTCCTAATCTGGGTCTTTTTGGTTATATTTTTACTTTTAGGAGACACACTTCCTAAATTAAGAGTTTACCCCTAAGAGACGCACTGCCTAGTCTAGGTCTTTCAGGTTATATTTTGTTTTAGGAGACGCACTTCCTAAATTAAGATTTCACCCCTAGGAGATGCACTTCCTAGTCTGGGTCTTTCAGAATACACTTTCAGGAGACGTACTTCCTAAATTGAGATTTCACCCCTAGGAGACGCACTTTCTAGTTTGAGTCATTTAAGTTAGGCCCTAGAAGACGTACTTCCTAGTCTGGTTCATTGAAGTTTTACTTGTAGGAGATGCACTTCCTTGTCAGGGTCTTTCAAGTTATATTTTGTTTAGGAGACGCACTTCTTAAATTGAGATCCCTCCCCTAGGAGACGCACTTTCTAGTTTGGTTCGTTCAAGTTTCAGCCTTAGGAGACACACTTCCTAGTTTGGTTCATTCAAGTTTCACCCGTAAGAAACGCACTTCCTGATCTGGGTCTTTCAGGTTTTATTTTTTAGCGGACGCATTTGCTGGTCAAAGTTTCTTGGTCTTACTCACAGGAGATGCACATCCTTGTCGAGTCTCTAGTTTACTTTCATCATTGCATCAATAGATAAGTGGTTTATAGTTTTGCTATCAACTCACAAATCTTCCAAGTGCAAACTGGGGCAGAAAATTTTGTTTGTTTTGTTGTTTTGATTGCAGACACCCACCTGGAGAACAAGTTTCAAGGGAAGATAGTTTCGAGGGAACATAAAAAGTTCAGCAATCAGGTGCCCACCTGGAGAACAAGGGAAAGCATCTCAAGTTTCAGGGAACACAGAAAGTTTCAGCAATCAGGCGCTTACCTGGAGAACAAGGGAAGACAGTTTAAGTTTCAATGGAAGACAATACAAGTTTCAAGGGAAAGCAGCTCATGTTTCAGGGAACACAAAAAGTTTCAGCAATCAGGCTCCCACCTAGAGAACAAGGGAAGACATTTCAAGTTTCAAGGAAAGACAACACAAGTTTCAAGGGAAAGCAGTTCCGAGGGAACACAGAAAGTTTCAGCAATCAGGCGCTCACCTGGAGAACAAGGGAAGATAGTTCAAGTTTCAAGGGAAGACAGTTCAAGTTTCAAGGGAAAGCAGTTTCAAAGGAGGACAGTTCAAGTTCAGCAATCAGGCGCCCACCTGGAGAACAAGGGAAAACAGTTCAAGTTTCGAAGGAAGACAGTTCAAGTTTTGGCAATCAGGAACCCACCTAGAAAACAAGGGAATTCACTTCCGAATGCAATTCAAGTCAGCAACAAAAGAAGCTCACGACAATAATGCGAGTCAACAGTCCGAGATGATCAATGGAAGTTAGTCACAATCCAGAATAATAAAAAAAAAGGCAAGAAGTGAATCCAAATGCAGAAGTTGATGAAAGATGTGAACTACTCAAGACATGGCTAAAATCATGAGCACTGCATGTCCGGTCTTGATCCGAAGAAGAATGAACTAGCACCTGCAGCTAGCAAGCGTCAAGGTTCAAATCTAAAGTCTGCATGAAGAACCATTCAAGGCTCAAGATCAAGCTTCAGAAGACATATAGATAGGAATATTGTAACTCATAGTTGACAGGCATAGTTAGTCTTTTTTTATTTTGATGTAATAACAGGACTGCGGACCGGAACCTCGACGGAACGGCACCTCGATCGGCTCTCTACCTCGGTATACTCCATCACTGTTCCTACTTCTGAACTACACGTGGCCTAATTCCTTTATAGCCAAGGATATGTAGGCAGCTCAGATACCAGGGCTCAGTCACATTCTCCTTTCACTTAGTTTTTGGTCTCTCTAAATAAGGTCGGGACAAAAAATCTGTCTAGTTGTTCTTTGTCTGAAAACTCTTCACGTTCCTAGTCAAAGAGGGGTAGCTGTTGACATGTGATTTTTGATACTCCTCAAGATTTTACACATATTTTAGCATTTAAATGTTTAGTTTAGGCCTAATATAGTTATTTTAACTAGTTTTGACTCTTTTACTTTATTTTATCAAAACAAAAATAAAAAGTACAAAAATATTTCCTCTTTTTAGTTGCTTTTAGTTTATTACTTTTCGTAAAACTAAAAAAATACAAAAAAAATAGTACCTTATTTTTATTTTAGTATGATATTTGAAAAATACCAAAAAATAGGTTTGTTTTAACGGTTAGTCTTATTTTAATAATTATTTTACTTAAGTAGGATTAATTAGTTGTAACGACCCGACCGGTCATTTTGAGTTTTTGCACTTTGCTCGCCATTTCTTGGGCATGACTAGCCCCATGTGATGTATTATAACTCATGTAAACCGTTGGTTTTGGTTTTCAGGGTAATCAGAATGAATTTGGAATGACAGTTCTCAATTTGAAGCTTGAAATTTGAAAGGTTTGACCAAGATTTGACTTGTTTGTATATGATCTCGAATCGGAGTTTTTATGATTTGGTTAGCTCTGTTAAGTGATTTGGGGCTTAGGAGTGTGATCGGAATGCATTTTGGAAGTCTGTGGAAGGTTTAGGCTTGAAGTGGCGAAATGAAAATTTTGGCGTTTTCCGGTTGATAGGTGAGATTTTGATATAGGGGTTGGAATGGAATTCCACAAGTTGCAGTAGCTCCGTTGTGTCATTTGTGATGTGTATGCAAAATTTTAGGTCATTTGAACGAGGTTTGGTAGACTTTTTGATCAAAAGCGGAATTCGGAAGATTTTGAAAACTTATTCTTGAATCCAATGTGTTTTGGTTGATTCGGTGTTGTTTGAGGTATTTTGAAGATTGGTATAAGTTTGAATAAGGTTTTAGGATATGTTGGTGCTTTTGGTTGAGTTCCCGGGGGCTCGGGGTGATTTCGAATGGTTGACGGAGAGTTTGATATTTTGTTGAAGCTGCAAATTTTTCTGCTTCTGGTATTTCCGCACATGTGGATTGGGGACTGCAGATGTGATCTCGCAGATGCGTTGAAGGGAGCCGTAGAAGCGGAATGGAGGTAGGGAGGCAGGAAATCACAGAAGCGGTTAGTGAACCGCACCTGCGCCATCGCAGATGCGGATCGGGGCAGAATAAGTAAAAACCACAGAAGCGGTTCTTTGGCCGTAAATGTGGTACCGCAGAAGCGAGAATATGGCTGCATATGCGAAAATGCCTGGGCCAAAAGGTATAAATTGTTCCCTTCACGATTTTTGAGCTATTTCACCATTTCTAAGTCGGCTTTGGAGCTTTTTGGACGATTTTGAAAAGGGATTTCAAGGGAACTTCATTGAGGTAAGGATTTTGGACCAAAAACTCGTTCCTATGGTATTATTTCACGGATTAGAGCCATAATTAATGGAAATTAAGGGTAAAATTGGGGAAACTAGGGTTTGGTATTGGAGACCTAGACTTGAGGATTTGAGGGACCTATTGTGGTCGGATTTTGGTACTTTTGATATGTATGAACTCGTGGGGAGATAAGGAATCCATTGATGTGAATTTTATCGAATTCCAAGACGTGGGCCCGGAGGTCGGGTTTTGGTAATTTTAGGATTTGTGTTGTAAATTAATTATTTTTGTTTGGGCTTCATTCCCTTAGCATATTTTGACTCCGTGATTTTGATTTTGGATAGATTCGACGCAAGTGGAGGTGACGCACATGCTTGATGACAAGCGTAGGGTCACGCACTGTTGGGGATTATGACTTAGTCCGTCCCGAATGACTATTTTACCGCATATTTGACTAAAATCTATTTGATATCATCATGTTTTGTGTTGAATGTCATATTTGGGCCTCGTGCCAACTATTTGAATCCTTAGGGGATTTTTATTAATATTTTCTCACTATTTTGACTTTATACTTGAACTCAGTCATGCTATATTCTATTATTTTCATAACTCAGCCATGTTTACTCTATTTTTAACACTTAATGATATTTTGGGCTGAGCACTATGTTTCACTATTGCCCGAGTGGCTATGAATTCTGATTGAGTAAGGCCGAGGGCCTATGTTGTGAGGAAACACTGATATGATTATAAGGCCGAGGGCCTGAGATATGTACACCACGAGGTGGCTTGTTGATATGAGGTCGATAGCCTTAGTGATGATGCCACGAGATGGCTTGATATTGCACTTGGGCCGTAAGGGGGCCCTCCAGGAGTCTGTACACCCCCAGAGAGCGCGGTACCCATTGTGATATGAGATATAGCTTGAGGTGCTGGTATTGTTATAAGATATTGCCCGAGGGGCGGATTTGTTGACATTGTGCCCGAGGGGCGGACCTTTATGTGTTTATCTTTCTTATTTGCTTGTCATTCGTTTGCTTAAATGTTAGAAAGGCATTTCATGAAGTTTAAACTGAACTAAAATGATTTTCACATATCCTTACTGATTCATTGTTTTACTTGCTTTTACTGCTTCACTATAGCTTGTAATGTGCCTTATGTGATTTCATATTTCTCAGTCTTTATTTATGATTATCACTTACTGAGTTGGAGTACTCACTTTACTCCCTACACCCCGTGTGTAGATTTAGGTGTTGTTGATCCTGCTAGCGAGTGTTGAGAGCTCCCAGCAGACTTCGGAGTTCACGAGGTGGCTGCTTGGCATCCGCAGTCCCGTGTTTCTCCCCCCTTATCTCCTTTCTTTTCCCTTATTAGTGACTTTGTAATAGATTTGTATACTTTTCAGACTTGTGTTAGAATTGATAGATGCTCATGACTAGTGACACCCCGATGTCGGGTTGTGTTGGGTTTTATTTCCGCAAACTGTACTGTAAACTTCTTATTATTTGGGATTTTATTGAGTTTAAGACTTAATTCTTATTGTTTAATTGCTTAAAAACTGAAATGGGTAAGTGTCAGTTGGCCTTGTCTTCATGAGAGGCACCATCACGACGGGGTCCGGGTTTAGGGTCTTGACAAGTTGGTATCAGAGCCTAGGTTACATAGGTCTCACGAGTCATGAGTAGGTTTAGTAGAGTCTCACAGATCGGTATAGAGACGTCTGTATTTATCCTCGAGAGGCTGTAGAACCTTTAGGAAAAACTTCACATTCTTGAATTCTTATCGTGCGTCCTTGATTCAGCTTGAAAAGTAACTTCTTGAATTCCTTCCACGCGTTCGCATGCGCGCTCAGTATCTGATGTGCATCTATGGCTTGTGATTTCCCCGATCAAGGGGTGAGATGTGATCTCTGTGTCTTGATGTTGGGCCAGTCTGGAAAACTTGGGGCCGGAATTTTGCCTATAGCTTGAGCCCAGAGTTGTTTATTGCGTGAGCGCGTGCTTCTGGATCTACATGTTCTGTTGTGTCCCTATTAACGGGAGTAATGACTGGATAGCTACGTGATGAGTATGTTATGACTGCAAGGTGTATTCATATGTTTTGGAAACGACGAGAAGGGTCTACTGGAGGATGGAAGAACTATTAGGTACTTGATTTTCATCTTGATTTGAGGTATAGCCCCAAGTTATGGGTGTGTGAAGACTCTTTTCATGGTTCCTAGCTGGGAGTGAAGTAAATTTCATATCGCGGTATGAGTTCAGACTCAGGAAGATCAAGCGACTGTGTAATGTCTATGACGGTGGAAGGTATATATAAATGTTAGTTTAAGGCAAAACATGTGGGTTATCTCCTGCAGAGTGTTCTGAAGCTATGTGATCCTTATGTTGTCGGTTAGAAGATCTCATTTACAAGTGAAATATATGTGTTGAAATTTAAATTTGGGTTCACTTAAGAGAGTGGGTTTAATTATTACGAGAGTGAATGCGAGATGTGCAGAAGATTTAAAGTACCAGATGTCTGTGTTTCACAAGCTTATAAAGGATTGAGTTTAATCTCACTATGGTATTATGGAAGCAATAGAGTATATGCGTTATGAGTTATTGAGTATGTTTTGATCTATGGCTTCGAGCCAAGTGGGGGAGTCTGCTATTGATTAGTTTATTGCACGGTTATGTGCTATGTTGGTTCCAGTTTGAGGCGTACTGGTAAATCATTTATGGCCTACGGATATTGAGACCGAGGATGGCTTGAGTAAAGGAAAATTCTTGACAAAGGTTATAGTATGATTCATAGGTGTGGGAGAATTCACGGAATGTCTTGAGTTGTTGTTGGTAAAGAATGTTTGGTGCATAGAGCAGGAAGTTGCTTGGTTGTATTGGGATGAGGTTACATTCTGCGGTGTCGGAGTGCTAATGAGGCACAAATTGTTCGGTTTATTTGATCAGGCTAATTGTAGTTTGAGTAGAGTGGATGACTCTAGAGGATGTTTCTAATGCGTTCAAGGTTTTACATGTAATAATTGGAGATTTTCAAGTGTATAATTTGGCTAGAAACTGAGGTTTGCATTGGAGGGTGCCAAGACTTGTGTCATTTCTATATCAATTATAGAATTCTATATATATAAGTATTAGGAAGGCAATGGTTCCAGATTCGCAGGAAGTCTCTTCGGGGTAGGTATTTTTAACGTGGTGCTTTTGGAAACATTTAAGAGAGTACTCAGTGGCTTGTGAGCCTTAGACGATGTGGTTTTATGCTTGGGTCTTGTGTGGTAAGTCTAGGTTAAAGAATTGTGGTGCTACAGCAAGAGGGAATATCAAGTTGAAGGTAAATCGGAATGAAACTCAGATAGATGGGGTAGCTTGGTAGTAGGTCGGATCGGTATAGTAAGGATATGATTAGCTCTTTGGATGCTTATGAGGTAATGAGTTATACAAGTGATTCATAGCAATGCTCTTGGGTTTTAGTGGCCTGCGTAGCTGGGTTGAGTTAGAAGGATTCAGTCCTGACGGATTAGAGTTGTGCAAATGAAATTCAGAGAGTTCTTGATGGTTTCTACCACAGTTAGAGATGCGTATTTTCTACGAGCATGAGGAGCATGGGATATATAGTGATTTTCTTCTAGATGGGGTCACTGGAAAGTTCTTGGCTAGTTGAGTACATAGTTGCTTGTGGCTCAGAAGGGATATAAAGTTCTCATGATTACCCTCAGATGGTATGGTTTATGCGGTATGTGGTGTAGGTTGAGATTTGCATGTGTAAGGTCTCAATTCAGTTCTGAAAGGAAGATCATAACATCCTTAGGTAGCGGCCACTTTAGATAATTAGAGAAATGTGCTTCAGATAATTAGAGAAATGAGCTTCAGATAATTAGGGAAATGATATTACTAATTGGTGTGGCTTGACGAGGGTATACGTTTCAGATAAAGGCAATGTGATTAAGTTGATGGTACTTCGGTAGTACTGCATCACTCTCTTGTTAGATCGACTGCTAATATTCGAGTTTGCTTGGTGGAACGGAAGAATTTTAGAGTATCTTTCGTGGAATGATTGGGTATTAGAGGTGTGGTATGTATTCGGACGGCGGAATTGGGATCGGATATGATGATTCGTGTGTTATATGGATTTGGAGATGAGAAGTTCTCATAAACAGGTTATGTTGTGGTTGTGGGTCGTATGTATTGGCACTGTATAGTGACTATCGAGGTTTGGAGACCCGAGTAGATCTTTTGCTGCTTGGTATGTTAGATTATGATGTAATATTGGGTATGGACTGGATGTCTCCGTATCGTGTTATTCTGGGCTATTACGCTAAGGCGGCGATGCTGTCCATGCAGGGAATGCCATGGATTGAGTGGCGAGGTTCGACGGATTATGTTCTTAGTAGGGTGGTTTTATATTTCGAAGACCCAGCAGATGGCTGGGAAGGATTGCCTTTCTTATTTGGGCTTTCGTGATGGATGTTAGTGCATAGACTCCTACCATTGATTCAGTTCCGGTGGTGAGGTACTTTTTGGATGTTTTTCTTGTGGTCGGGCATGTTGTCGGGCAAGGTTGTTGATTTCGATATTGATTTGATGCCGGGCACCGTATCGTATGGCACCGGCAGAGTTAAAGGAGTTGAAGGAGCAGCTTCAGAATTTCCTTGATAAGGGGTTCGTTGGTAGGCCAATGTGGATGTGTGTTCTAACTTGAGTTGGCTTGGTTGGCTCCGAGTTATTTTGTTGAGGAATGTGTTGATTCGATTGTTATTGAGTTTATTAGTAATCTGGGGAGATCTATGAGTTACCTTTCTGTGTTGCGAGGCATTGGGATTTGTTGGTTATAGGTGTTGATACCCAATTTTTCCCTATATATTTTTAATATGCAAAATACCTTCAAAATAGCATATATATGCATATATGAGCATATCCAAGTGTTTTTTATTTTTCCCATAATTTTAAAGGTTTAAATTGATTTATTTTCTCCTTTTTTATCCATAGAATCCCCAATAATTATTTTCAAATTATGGTTTTGATAATTCATCTATTGTATTTCTATTTTTATGCCAAAATATGGCTAAGGCAACTTTTATATATTTTTACAATTTTATTTAGTATTTTTAAAGCTAAATTGCACATAATTGTAATATTAGCCCCTTTTAAGGTTTAATTAGGTTTTATATTTATAAAATTGGATGTTGTATTTTTAAATTTTTAATTATGTATTATAAATTATTTTAGCCTTTTAAATTAATTTTCAGAATATATTTACGATTTTTTATAAATTAAAAGGGAAAAACTGGCTATTTAAATAACAGCCCCTTTTGTATTTCAATTATAACCCAAATCGGACTCCAAGTCCCCAACCCAATTTTTAATTAAAACCGACCCTAACCCAATTTTAACTCCAAGCCCAAACTGGATCCCCACTTACCCCGTTCAATCTGGACCGTTGATCATTCATATCAACGGTCTCCATTCCACCTGCCATAATTAAACCCAAACGACCCCCTAACCTAATTCATTTCCCACCAACCTGCCGCCTTTGAATCCCCTTCCTCTCTAATTCTCTCTGCAACCTCACTCAAACCCTAGCCGTCGTCCACCAAACCAACCCTAATCCCCTTCGATCCTCACTCAATCCATGGACTCACATGACTGTTTGAGGCCTGTACCGGTCTCCTACATCTCCTGGTTGCCTGTTTTTGTGATTTCATGGAAAGATCTCAAAGAGATCTAGTCCAGACCTTGCTCAACTTCTATCCATGGTCTTTTTCTGGCCATCCATGGCCGTTCGAGTCAGATCCATGGCTTTTCCGGCTAGATCGTTAACTTTTCGAAGTTTTCTCACTTTTTTTGGGTTCTCTGAAACCCTAGATTTAAAAGCTTTCCGATTTTCTTTCAGATCTATCTTAGATCTGTGCATGACTGCATGTTATGAACCTCTTGGTGTTTTCTCAAAAGTTTTTCCGATTTCTTTCAAAATGACTCTTCGTCTTCAATGATTAGGGTTTTCTTAACCTCTTTTAAAAGACTTCTTCTCTGATTTTCAGTATTGTCTTATGATTTTACTATGTTTAAACGGTTTGTTTATGTTTTTTTCCTACCTAGTTCATCGTGTTGAAAACCCTAGGTATTTTTGGGTTTCTGAAACTGTCTTCGTTTATTTTGTATGTATGCCTGTTTCGATTGAGTCCTTTGTGGTTAGATCCTTTCCTTCGTTTGTCTTGACTGATTCTGAGTTCTTACTGTTTTAACCCAACTTTGTTAAAACCCTAATTTCTTAAAATTTTCCTCACTTGTTACTGTGAGCTTTTAAAGACTTCCTTTACTTATTTTTGTGTGTTGGTCTGGTCTGCTTTACCTGTTGCTATGTGTTAGACGGGTTTCTTCATTTTTGGTTCTATGTGACTACTTGACTTGTTGATTACCATGCTTCGAGTAGTCCTTAGCCTACTCATGTCACCTTGGTATATTTGTGTTCATCTAGTTTGCTTCTTTTGTCAATATGTTTGACCCTGCATGTCTGATACGCCTGTTCATTCTTTTCTATTTATATGTTGAAGTGCAGAATCATAACTCCCTCTTGATTGATCTTGATTTCCTTAAGTTATGGTTTGATTGCAAGGTTTTCTTATAAACCCTTAATTTAACTCATTTGTTTAAGTTGATTGATTCCCTTCCTTTATTTGCGGTGATGTTTCACCCCTACTGAATCCTTTCCCCTAATTAAGTATATTATGTACCTAGACTCAATTGTATACTCTATATTTTTACTGTCCCTTATATGGTCAAAAATCAATCTTTCTTAAATTGATTTTCTTTCATTAATTATCCCTGTTAGTATCCGTTTGAGCAGTAATTCCTTGATTAAAGGAATACTTGTATTAATTGATTCTGATTATGATTACTTCTATATTTGTGTTAAACCTTTACGTGTTACTTTATTTTTTCTACTCATTTTCAATGCTATAAATACCCTAACCTCTCTTCTCTAAACACACGAACAATTGAGTTCAGAACCCGCACTTACACACTGAAACTCTCTTTTTCTCTACTACTACTTGTGCTACTGCTTTGTCTAGCCAGCTGAAAGGCAAGGCTAGACTGTGGAGCTCTGATTGCTTTACCTTTTTCTGCATTTTGCTTCTTCAACTGGTATGTTCTTAGTTTAAATACTGAAACTCAACTTTATGTGTTCCCTTGTTTATCAATCCTTGTCTCTTTCTGCACTAACTTAATGGCTCATGATGTTAAATTGTACTTCTTGTTTACTGCTTTACTCAGCATGCTTCAAATTCTGCCCTCCTTTGTTTAAATGTAATCAGCATGTTTACTTGTTCCTCTTTATGTCCCTCAACCAGCATGTCTCCTAATGTACTTAATTCATGATTAATTATGTGTTTCTGATTTGGGTCCTCTATGTCCCCAACCCCTACTTCCCTGTTTGTAACTGCTGAAGTTGTACTACTCTCTAAACTTATTCTATATGTGTTGATTATTGCTACTATCCCCTGTCCCTTTCAAAACTGTTTTCCCTAAGCAACTCTTCTGTTGCTGTTGCAAATTTATTTCAAACCAATCATTTTTGAAACTGTTTTCCAACTCAACTCTCTTAAATCTATGTCAAGCACTCTCACATGCACTCTTAGATCATTAGGTTCTGCCCCTCTTGTGTGAGCCTTGCTTTGGGACCCTTGAGCTCTCTATGAACCTGGACACATAAGAGTTGGCCCTTCCACACTGCACTCACTCTGTTTTGGTTATGCAATCTGGGTGTGAGCACTGCCCGGGATCCCTTTAGGTCCTTAGGGAACTCTGACACACCCAGATATGGGAAAGGCTATGGAACAATATTGGCATTCGAGTTGGTTTATTACATAACTCAGAGAGGAAGTCAGAATCAGGCTTCCTATAGTTGTAACTTCTTATTTTGCATTTCTCATGTAATTCAATCACATGGTCTGTAATAATTTGTAAACACGTATTGGGGTTGTCTAATGAAAAGGGGTGGGGTAAATATGCATGCCATATTCCTAATTGTGCAATAGAAACCATGCTTAGAATTCATACGACGCATTAGAAATCATGTTCTTAGGACTAGTGTTTCTTGCTTCAGCATCTCATTCATTGATCTATGCTCCATGTCTATACATTTAGAAATCTTGCTCTTAGGGAAATTCTGCAATCCTGCCATATGCACTTAAAAATCCTACTTTTAGGAAATTCTGCATTCCCGCCATATGCACTTAGAAATCCTGCTCTAGGAATTCTGCATTTTAGATACCATATTTTAAGATCTTATTTGCACTTACACTTAGTGTAAATTGCTTATTATAAAAGAGATAAAAACAGCTTCATACTTAATTCTCCTGTTTAAAATAATTGGTAATAATCTCTGCATTTGACTAGAACAGCATGCTCTTAGGGTAAAAACAAAAAAGCTCTAAACCGTCTTGTAATAATTCTGAATAACTGCTGCATATTGCTTTATGCCTAGGCAAGCCTTAGGTAACTGCTTAAATAAAAAACCTGGAACTGCCTTTGTCCAATTATGAACTGTTAAAATCAGTAGGCAAACCTGATTCAGACTTCTTTTCTAGTCAAGTAATAAATCTTGTTCTGATGTTATCACTTAAACAACCTGCTTTAGGATTCTCAATTCAGACCTTAATTGTGTGTGAGTCATGTTGTCTATGTGCATTACTTGTGGAGGCATATCTGAGCCTTCTGCTTGTTTTATGTGTTTTCCCTCTTTTAAATGCAGTCCTACTTGTTTTTGTATGTCGCCTTAGTATTTTGCCTTTAAACCTGAGGGTCTGCCTAGAACCTCCTTATAGGATAGGAGTCCTAAATTCCTCCGGGAGTGATAGGAAGGGACGAGTAACAGTATGCAATAAGAGTCGAGACCAACCCTCGCTTCAATTACCTTTACGGGGTGGGAAAGGGTAGATATGGATATGATGACTGGTGCGCTAATACCACGTGTATCCCCTCTTTTGATGAGTGTCATATCGGGTATTTCATTGATGTAATCCATATTACAAACAAACCTAGTACACCCCCTTTACATTTATAAGCATGCTTTAGATTGTAACTCTTTCAAAATTTTGCCTTTCAATAATTGTTTTCAAACGCTTGTGTATTTAAACTTAAATCCCCTATTAATTGAGCTCTACTTCTCTATTTGATAATTGCACAAATTCACAAAACTGTCTGGTCAGGAACCACACTAGTGGATCCTGAGGGGTGCCTAACACCTTCCCCTTAGGATAATTTCAAGCCCTTACCCTATCTCTGGTTATGAAACGTAGTTGTAGATGAACCTTATAGGTGCCCTAACACACCTTAACATCGTTAAGTGGCGACTCTTTAAAATTGCAAGAACCCATTCCCAAAAGGAAAGAGTTGTCCCAACCAATAATGTCATGAACCCTATTTCCGCGAAAAGGGGAAAGCGACAATAGGCACATGTGGTGCGGTGTTATTGAGGTCTCTCAGTGGAATTCGAGCAGGAGGAGTATTGGATATTGCTTTGCGGATGGCGCATCGGTTGTGTCCTTTCGGGTTGTATAATGTTATGTCAATTGTTTCATCATGGTTATGATGATTTGCTTTGGTTTTAGACATCATATTGCGCATGGTTATCGATTTTGAGCATAGTGACTTAAGGTGTTTCATATGGACCAGTGTTTGGAAGAGGTCGTGCATTGGAGCGAAGCTAAGTAGAGGTATGATCCTGCGAGTTAGATTCGTGTGTTCTATTTCTATGATGTGTGACATGTTCTCAGCATTGTGTGAGGTGGTACTGGTGAGCTTGCAATACAGCTCATTCATTTGAGTCACTTTTCATCATTTGAGTATGTTCGGATTGTTGCTTATTGGTGCGCGGATTGCACAAGTTGCAACTTTAGTCTGTATTGAGGTGTCATGTCACCAGAGTGGTTGTGTTGGATTAGATGAAATCATTGGAATCTTTAATGAATACAAATGGATTCTGTTTTAGGGTGTTGGAAGGATAATATCAAGGTTCGGCTCAGAAATTTGCTATGGTCTTTGCCAAAGGAGAAGTGGCTTCATGAATGGTTGGTTTGAGAAATGGTTATGTTTTATTGCATGTTTCATTTATCATTGACAGTATATGAAAGTGTTGGAATGAGACTTTAGTTGATAAGAGGTTTTCTATCGGTATTCGGTTGTGGTGTACAGCTGTTGTGATTAGAAGTTATATCTACAAGCATTTGAGTTATGTGGTATATCACATAAGTGCACCTAAGGCTGCAGGTATGGGTTATTACAACTTGTTCGGGCTTATGCAGAGTATAGATGTGAGATTTTGATCTTGTGGATGATTTCAGGAGTGAAAATGTGGTTCTAAGGTTTATGGGCTAGGTTGGATTGTGAAATTTCAGTTACATTGTGTTATCTGACCTATATGAGATAGGGTAACGTGGGATCATCCTCGGGTATGTTCATGGTAAGGTTATTCAGCGAGTGGTTGGCTTTTGGAACAACTCTGGCCACGTTCGAGGACAAACGTATGTTTATGTAGGGGAGGATGTAATGACCCGACCGGTCGTTTTGCGCTTTTGCACTTTGCTCGCCCATTTTCGGGCATGACTAGCCATGTGTGATGTATTATAACTCATGTAAACCGTTGGTTTTGGTTTTCAGGGTAATCAGAATGAATTTGAAAGGACAATTCTCAGTTTATAGCTTGAAATTTGAAAGGTTTGACCAAGATTTGACTTGTTTGTATATGATCTTGGATCGGAGTTTTTATGATTTTGTTAGCTCCGTTAAGTGATTTGGGGCTTAAGAGCGTGATCGGAATGCATTTTGGAAGTCCGTGGAAGGTTTAGGCTTGAATTAGCAAAATGGAGATTTTGGCATTTTTTGGTTGATAGGTACGATTTTGATATAGGGGTTGGAATGGAATTCCGGAAGTTGCAGTAGCTCCGTTGTGTCATCTGTGACGTGTGTGCAAAATTTCAGGTCATTCGGACGAGGTTTAGTAGACCTTTTGATCAAAAGAGGAATTCGGAAGATTTTGGAAACTTAGGCTTGAATCCGGTGTGTTTTGGTTGATTCGGTGTTGTTTGAGGTGTTTTGAAGATTGGTATAAGTTTGAATAAGGTTTTAGGATATGTTGATGCTTTTGGTTGAGGTCCCGGGGGCCTCAGGGTGATTTCGGATGGTTGACAGAGAGTTTGAGATTTTGTTGAAGCTGCAGATTTTTCTGCTTCTGGTATTTCCACACCTGCGAATTAGGGACCACAGGTGCGATCTCGCAGGTGCATGGAAGGGAGCCGCAGAAGCGGAATGGAGCTAGAGAGGCAGGAAACCGTAGAAGCAGTTAGTGGACCGCACCTGCAATGGCGCATGTGTGGCTGGTGCATCGCAGATGCAGATCGGGGCAGAATAAGTGAAAACTGCAGAAGCGGTTCTTTGGCCGCAAATGCGATACCGCAGAAGCGAGAATATGGCCGCAAATGCGAAAATGCCTGGTTCAGAAGGTATAAATTATTTCCTTCGCGATTTTTGAGCTATTTCACCATTTCTAAATCGGCTTTGGAGCTTTTTGGACGATTTTGAAGAGGGATTTCAAGGGAACTTCATTGAGGTAAGGATTTTGGACCAAAAACTCATTTATATGGTATTATTTCACGGAATAGAGCTATAATTAATGGAAATTAAAGGTAAAATTGGAGAAACTAAGGCTTTGTATTGGAGACCTAGACTTGAGGATTTGATGGACCTATTATGGTCGGAGTTTGGTACTTTTGATATGTATGAACTCGTGGGGAGATAAGGAATCCATTAATGTGAATTTTATCGAATTATGAGACGTGGTCCCGGGGTCGGGATTTGTGTTGTAAATTGATTATTTGCGCTTGGGCTTCGTTCCCATAGCACATTTTGACGTTGTGATTCTGATTTTGGATAGATTCGACACGAGTGGAGGCCGATTCGAGGGGCAAAGGCGTCGCGGGCTAGATTTTGGACTGGATTGAGGTGAGTAATGATTGTAAATGATGTATTGAGGGTATGAAACCCCGGATTGCACATCGTTGTGCTATATTGAGGTGACACACACTCTTGATGACGAGCGTGAGGTCATGCACTATTGGGGATTGTGACTTAGTTCGTCCCGAATGACCATTTTACCGCGTATTTGACTGAAATCTATTTGCTAGCATCATGTTTTGGGTTGAATGCCATATTTGGGCCTCGTGCCAACTATTTGAACCATTAGGGGATTTTTATTAATATTTTCTCACTGTTTTGACTTTATACTTGAACTCAGTCATGCTATATTCTACTATTTTCATAACTCAACCATATTTACTCTGTTTTTAACACTTAAATGATATTTTGGGCTGAGCACTATGTTTCACTGTTGCCCGAGTGGCTATGAGATTCTGACTGAGTAAGGTCGAGGGCCTAAGTTGTGAGGAAACACTGATATGATTATAAGGCCGAGGGCTTGAGATATGTACGCCACGAGGTGGCTTGTTGATCTGAGGCCGAGAGCTTAGTGATGATGCCACGAGATGGCTGGATATTGCGCTTGGGCCGTAAGGGGCCCCTCCAGGAGTCTGGACACCCCTAGTGAGCACAGGTATCCATTGTGATATGATATATTCGAGGGGCTGGTATTGTTATGAGATATTGCCCGAGGGGCGGATTTGTTGACATTGTGCCCGAGGGGCGGACCTTTATATGTTTGTCTTTCTTATTTGCATGTCATTCGTTTGCTTAAATGTTAGAAAAGCATTTCATGAAGTTTAAACTGAACTAAAATGATTTTCACATATCTTTACTGATTCACTGTTTTACTGGCTTTTACTGCTTCACTATAGCCTGTAATGTGCCTTACGTGATTTCATATTTTTCAGTTTTTGATTATGATTATTACTCACTAAGTTGGAGTACTCACTTTACTCCTTGCATCCCGTCTGCAGATTCAGGCGTTGTTGATCCTGCTAGCGAGTGTTGAGAGCTCCTAGCAGACTTCGGAGTTCACGAGGTGGCTGCTTGGCATCCGCAGTCCCGTGTTTTTCCCCCCTATCTCATTTCTTTTCCCTTATTATTGACTTTGTAATAGCTTTGTAGACTTTTAAGACGTGTGTTAGAATTGATAGATGTTCATGACTAGTGACACCCCGATGTCGGGCTGTGTTGGGTTTTCGCAAACTATACTGTTAACTTCTTATTATTTGGAATTTTATTGAGTGTAAGACTTAATTCTTATTGTTTAATTGCTTTAAAACTGAAATGGGTAAGTGTCGGCTGGCCTTGTCTTCATGAGAGGCGTCATCACGACCGGGTCCGGGTTTAGGGTCGTGACATTAGTAATTAGTGTAGTATTTTTGGGCTTGTTTTAAAATAAAGAGTATGAAATTTGAGGCTAATTTTGTTTGGTCTTAATTGAAAACGCTCAATTTCGGATAGCCCAAAATATTGAGCCCACACCCATTCCCCATTTGACCTAACCTAATTCTTACCCCTAAAAAATAATCCCTAAATCCTAGACCCTAAGAGCGAGATCCCTGCCCATGAAAAGGGACTTGACAGCCGCAATTCCTGAAAATCAAAGAAAAAGAGGACCTAGGACCTAGACCCCAAGAAAACGGCAGGCTTTCAATTCCTAAACCTAACTAAGAGAACAAAAATTCTTACACCTCTAAATTCTTGGTTGATTGACTTTAATTACTGTCGTTTCCAATTGGTATTTTCTAGTGACTTGTGCTTTGATTTTAATTCTACTTTGTCTTTACCTCACTCCTTCACCAACGCCAAACAACTGGATAACAACTGCCTATTTCGACGTTCAGGAAGGGTTTGTAAATATGCCCCATAGTTGACCTTGCCCATGGATTCAAAAAAAATGCTACAAATTTACTCAACACTTGCCGAATGATAGATGGTAGTGCAAACTAGCAAAAGGTCATGAAAAGATTCAGTTTAATCTTTCTCCATTCGTATTTAAGGTTGGATTATCCTCTCTCCTAACTAGATATCTGGCGCGTGATGTTGTATCTCTTTAAGATCTGCCGTTCAGCTCTTCGAATTCAAGAAGAATGGCGGTGGTTTGAGTTGTCACATAGGTTTTAGTTTATCATTTGATTGAGGTCGTTTTGAGTTTCGAGCTTTCCGGTATTGATTCGAGGTACGCGGTTCGTTGCATTTCGAAATAGTAAAACAATCAATTTTTCGGCTATATTGAGGTCCAATTCTTTCACCCCCTGTTCATTTTATTCAAGCTTAATTTTAATTGTTTGTTTGGTGATATGATTACGTTGTTGTGAAATTGTTCTCCATAGTTTTGAATTTGCTCGTTTAGTTATCTGCTCGTGTGTTTACTCGAATTGGTTATAGTTGAACATGATTTTGTCATAGTACAGAAATTGGATTGCTATTCATCAACTAAACTACGTCAAATTAGATAAAAGGGGCCCGGGTGTGCATTTCATGTGACCGACTTCAATTTCCAATAAGGTTAAATAGAACGTGTCATGAACCACGGGTGCATTTCATGTAGCATGGCTTACGATGTGTTTTAGATAACCTTGAATTTTTCCGAAATATTAAAAACGGCTAAAAAGTTAAAAATGCACAATAGGTTTAAAACGTGTAAAAAATCAGATAATTAGGCCAATAATAATAGTTGAGCGACCGTGCTAAAACCATGGAACCCGGGAATGCCTAACACCTTCTCCCGGGTTAACAGAATTCCTTACCCGGATTTCTGTGTTCGCGGACCATAAATAAGAGTCAACTTTTCTCGATTTGGGATTTAAAACCGGTGACTTAGGACACCATAAATTATCCCATGTGGCGACTCTGAACAATAAATAAATAATCATGTTTCGATTGTCATTTAAATTGGAAAAAACTCCCTTATACCCATTCTCGGGTAGAAGAAGGAGGTGTGACAATTGCCTTGTTGCATATAAAGTTTGGAGTTATAATAGATTTGATAAGTAGAGATGGTTCGCTTGGACATATTTAGTAATCGAGTGTCGGTCTCGGCTTGTTCAGAAAATGGGTCGTGATCATAAGCCTTGATACCAATATTATTTTGATGTGTTTTATTAGTGTATGGGCTAAAATTATCATAATTATATGTGGACAAAGTCGACACTAAGGAGGCCTTCGAAGGCTGCCACGTATCGTCAACAGGATACAATAATTTGGCTTCAAAAGGTCGATGTCATGAGAAAACAACACGTCCTTAACGAGGTCGAGGTGACTCAACAGAGGACGAATACAAGGATGAGAACTCCCTTTATTAAAGCAGTAACGGCTAGTTTTGATACGAGGGTTCCCCAAAGAATATTCCAGTGAATATTCCTCCCAGTTGTACTATTTAGGTTTTTGTGGTCCATGTACTCTTATAAATAGAAAGATATGTAGTTATAGAGGTGATTGGACATTTCATTGTAAAGAACAACACATTAACATTTTCCGAATATTCAAAGGCTTATTATTGTCTATCATTGTCAAAAGAATTATTGGGGAATCTCACCTTTTTCCGGGTGACCTCCACCCATCTATTTACTTAAATGTCATTTATTGTTATTTGTTGTTATCTTCCATATTTTTGAATCATTTATCATATCATTTTTGTTGTCATTTTTTGCTACTCAATAGCATACATGGAATCTTACCACAAAAATATTTGGTATATCTTTTGGATATTAGTATTGGCTAAAATTAATTCTACTTTACTATAAAATATGATTGTATAAACCTAGATACAAATTTTGGGTCATATTATTATTAGTTTCCTTTTTTCGTTTTATCTTTTTTTTCTTAGCTCCTTTAGGACTTATACTGTTTAAGTAATCATCATGCATTTATTAATATCTTCGCTAATACATTCATATGATTGTGACAACAACTTTAAATAAGTATTTTTACGGTTCCTTCGTTACCCCCTAAGTATCAATGTTTATTTTAGTATTCTAAGGAGATGAAACCATAATTTTTTAGAAGGGGGATATAGTACGATATTACTTTACTTATCTATTCCTATACTATAAGTGAGGATAAGCAGGCAAGTCATGGTCAACATGTCTGCCTGGCATAGGGATAATTCCGTAATTTCATAGTTTATATGCTTTTATGATGTAATTCGTGTATAGATTCAGATGAGATGAAGATGATAGAATGAAGAAGACAACTCACATAGAGAAGGAAGAGGAGAAAACAGAATTAGCTAAGAAAGAATACTTTCTATTATCTCATTAATGAGTTGTATACATGTCTTTATAATATCTACATATGTGTGTATTTGTAACTAATTAACTAATCATCCTAACACCTATTAAGATGTTAATAATAGCATTAGCTGAAAAGACTATTCTACCCTTACATTATTTAACACTCCCCCTCAAACTAGGTGGTGAAAAAAATATTGATCACACCTAGTTTGGATTTCAAATATTCATGTTGTACTTTGGTTAATCCCTTTGTAAGAATGTCAACAGGTTGATCTATTGTTGCAATATACTTTGTGATGACAAGTCCTTGTTGAATTCTCTTTCTCATGAAGTGACAATCGATCTCAATATGCTTGTTTCTTTTGTGGTAGACTGGTTTTGCAGCTATTTGTATAGCTGCTTTACTGTCACTATAGATATTGATAGGTAACTGTGGCTTTGTATCAACCTCTGTTAAAAAGCCATATAGCTAAATAAGTTCAGTTACTGTTGTGGCTAAACTTCTGTATTCTGCTTCTGCAGAGCTTCGAGATACAGTCGTCTGTTTCTTAGATTTCCATGAGACCAATGAGTCACCAACTTTAACTAAGAAACCTGTAACTGATTTTCTGGTTAGAGGACATGCAGCCCAATTTGCATCATAAAAAGTTGTTATTGTGTTGTTCTGAGAACTTGATAATAAAATCCCTTGACCTGGCTGATTTTTCACATATCTTACTATTCTTAAGGCAGCTTCCATGTGTGATCTTTTAGGCTGTTGAAGAAATTGGCTAAGAGTTTGAACTCCAAATGCTATGTCTGGTCTTGTTACAGTCAAGTATAGTAGTTTTCCTATTAGTCTTTGATAGAAAGTTTGATCAACTAACTCGTCTTCTTTTTCTGAGCATTCTGCCTTACCAATGTGATCATCATATTGTTTAGAGGTCAATTTGATATTGACATCAATTGGAGTTATTGCTGGTTTGGCTACAGCTAATCCAGTTTTTGAAATTAATTCCAAAGCATGTTTTCTCTGATGCATAGTTATTCCTTGATTGGACCTAGCAAACTCAATTCCTAAGAAGTATTTTAGCTCCCACAAATCTTTAATTTTGAATGCATTGTGCAGTAGGTTCTTTGTTTCCTCAAACAAATGCAGACTGTCACCTGTGATTAACATATCATCTACATATACTAGAATTATGGTAGTACCTTCAGTTGTTTTCCTGATGAATAGAGAGTGATCATGCTGGCTTTGTTTGAATTTGAACCTCAGCAATACTTCACACAGTTTTGCATTCCATTGTCTAAGTGCTTGCTTGAGCCCATACAGGGATTTAACAAGTCTACATACATTGTTCTCCCCCTGACGTTTAAATCCCTGTGGTAGATCCATATAAAACTCATCAAATAAATCACCCTGCAAAAAAGCATTATATACATCCATTTGATGTATATGCCACTTCCTTGAAGCTACTAAGGCAAGAATAGTTCTTACTGTGACCATTTTCACCACTGGTGAAAATGTTTCTTGGTAATCAATACCTTCTTTTTGACTATAGCCTTTGGCTACTAATCTAGCTTTGAACCTTTCAATTTCTCATGAAGCTTTGTATTTGATTTTGTAAATCCATTTGCATCATGTAGGTCTTTTTCCTTCTGGTAGAGTTACAATATCCCAGGTATGATTATTCTCAAGAGTTTTTATCTCTTCATCCATTGCTTGTATCCATCTAGGATCTAAAATAGCTTCAGAATAGTTAGTTGGTTCAGTAATTGATGGAGTTGTAGCTAGGACTGATATTTAGAGGAGGGATGATCATAGCTAATATATTTGTTTAGAGCATATGGTACATTTCATGGATATTAAGGGAAACAAAATCCTTCATCCAGATTGGAGGATGTTTGTCTCTGCAGGATTTCCTAACTTCAGGCAATGGCTGATTTTGTATCTCAGTAGTGTCAGATGGCATTTGTGATTTACTAGTATTAGAATGAGTAGAAATCTGTGTTTGCATGTTCTGTAACTACATCTGTATAGTTTTCTTCTGTGTTGTGCTGCATAACTATTTCACTATGTTCTGTGTTGCCATCTTCATTAGCATTTGTAGCTGATGTTCTATTCTGATATAGTATTGTAAAATCATGAATTTGTATTCCCAAACTTGTTGTATCAATAAATATTTGTTGATATTTGTTATCTTTCTTTATGAAAGGAAATACATCTTCTCTAAATATGACATCTCTACTTGTGAAGAATGTCTTATTAGTAGGATCATATAAAATATATCCTTTTTGAAATTCTAAGTACCCCATGTGTATAGATAACTTGGCTCTAGGCATTAGCTTGTCATGTTCTTGTACAATTTTAGCAAAGCTCAAACATCCTAGTATTCTAAGATGCAAGAGAGAAGACTTCCTTTTATGTAGCCTTTCAAAAGAATATATGTTGGCAATGACAGCACTGGGCATTCTGTTTATTAAATAGACAATAACTAATATACAATGACCCCAGAATTTAATGGGTATTTGAGCTTGAAATCTGATAGCTCTTGTGACTTCTAATATGTGTCTGTGTTTCCTCTCAGCTACCCCATTCTGCTGAGGGGTGTATACACATGCTCTTTGATATATAACTCCCAAATCTTTGAATAGCTGTTCACACACAGAATTCACAAATTCTGAATCATTATCAGTTCTTATTGTCTTCACTGTTACATCAAATTGAGTTCTGACATATTTGAAGAAATGTTGAATTGAAACACATGAATTAGACTTTTGCTTTAGTAAAAATACCCAAGTCATTCTTGAAAAATCATCTACAATAGTCAAAAAATACTTGTTTCCCTCCAATGTAGCAACTCTATAAGGCCCCACAAGTCTACATGTATTAGATCAAAACATCTACTACTCTGAATACTACTTGTAGGAAATGGTAATCTAGTCTGTTTGGCACAAGGACATACTGTGTATTTGTTTATTCTATTCCTGATAGTATCAATATATATAGGTAGTATTTTCTTAAGAATCTGAGTAGACACATGACCACATCTTATGTGCCAGAGTATCACATCTGATTGTTTAACCTCAGTTGCATCATTTCCTCTTGCAATTAGAGCAAGCATTTTATTCCTTTCAGCTGTATTAGTGTATAGAAGGTATAAGCCACCATCCTCTTTACCAATCCCCTTCACCTTCCCAGTGAAGAGTTCCTGAAATACACAAAAATTAGGAAAGAATGTTGTTGAGCATTGCAACTCTTTGATTAGCTTAGACACTGATAAAAGATTGTACTTGAATTGAGGAACATAAAACGCATTTGTTATTGTGCTATTTTATAATATAGAACTTGCTCCTGTATGAGTAACAGTTGTAATATCACCATTTGGTAACAATACTTTCTTTGGATTGTTTGTTTTAATTACTGTTTTCTCATCTAGTAAGGTTTTGTCAGACACCATATGGTTTGTTGCTCCTGTATCTATAATCCACTGACTAAGGCAATTAGAAACTAATAGAGTTGTATCAATACCTGCCACATTAGTTGCTGAAGTCAAACTTGACACATTGGTTTTGTTCAACATTTGCAGAATCTGTTCATACTGAGTTTTTGTGAGAACATATTTCTCAAGACCTGAATTCTCCATATTCATATTAGATCCTTGAGTTTGTGTACTATTTCCCTTTTTCACCTGATCCTGCATATTTGTATTCTGCCAATAATTGAATACATGTGGTTGTTGATCATTAGAGTGATCAGTCTCTGTCATTAGATTCACATTGTAGGATGCATTTGCACCAGCATTTCCTTTTCTTTTATTCTTAAAATCTGCAGGATATCCTACAATCTTATAGCAATTTTCTTTACTATGTCCCTTTATTTTGCAAAAATCATAGTACACATTATAATTCCTTCTAAATCTCTGATTCTGATTCTGATTTCCTCCAGCTTTTGAGTATATAGCAATCTCATAGTTTCTTGCCTGACTTGTAGGATTAGACCCCAAAATTCCTGAGGTTGCAGCAACAGACTTTTGTCCCTCATCGCTTACTATTAATGTATAGGCTAGATTGAATGTGGGAATGTGACTTCTCATCAAGATTTGACTCCTTGCTTGAGAATATGAATCATTTAACCTCATCAAGAATTGGTATAACTTCAACTTCTGCAAATACACCACAAATTCTCTTGATTTTGGACAGTTACAGCCAAGTGTTGGCACTAAAGCCTCAAATTCTTCCTACAAATCCTTCAACCCTAAGAAATAGACTGATACAGAAGTTATGCCTTGTGACAATGTTGCAATTTCCTTATGCAGATTGTAGGTTCTTGACCCATCAACTTTGTTGTATCTTTCTGAAAGATCCTCCCAAACCAATTGAGCACTTGATGCGTACATAATTTCTCCAAGCAGTTCTTTTTCCACTGAATTCATAATCCAAGTCAACACAATTGCATTGACTCTTTCCCAATGATTCCACATCGATTCTGGGAAGTTTTCTTTCTTGCATGTATCATCGACCATACTCAACTTGTTTCTACCTAGCAGGGCTACTCGCGTTGACCTAAACCAGATGGAATAATTCTCAATCCTAGTCAATTGAAACAAAATTATTTGAATACCACTTACGTCAACAGGAGATAAAAAAAGTGGATGATTATAGTCAATCCCAGTTGCTTGATTTGCTTGATTTCTAGCATTTTGATTCAATTGATCACCATCAATTTGAACTCCTGGTGTCTGACCCAATTGCTCATTTGGAATTGTCATTTTCTTGCAGATTCAAGTATTCAAGAACTTGCTAATTGCAATTCTTCACAGAAAAACAGAAAAAAAACAGAAATGACAAAAATGGAGTAGAGTCTGGAAATAGGATCAAATTGAAGCTAAATATTTGAGCTTCTATGCTTTGATACCACGATGTAATTCATGTATAGATTCAGATGAGATGGAGATGATAGAATGAAGGAGGCAACTCACATAGAGAAGGAATAGGAGAAAACAGAATTAGCTAAGAAAGAATACTTTCTGTTATCTCATTAATGAGTTGTATACATGTCTTCATATTATCTACATATTTGTGTATTTATAACTAATTAACTAATCATCCTAACAACTATTAAGACGTTAATAACTGCATTAGCTGAAAAGACTATTCTACCCTTACATTATTTAACATTTTAAGTATAACGACCCGACTGGTCGTTTTGCTTTTTAGAACCCCGCTCCCCTAAATAAAACTTCTCGCGCTTGCTTTAACTAATTTACGACCTGCAGGGAGGGTTGGTTCGGGATTTGGAAGGAATTGGGTTGAAATATGCTCATTTGATTCCTTAAAATTTTCTTAAAAGGCTAAGTTTGACTTTGGTCAATATTTTTAGCAAACGGACCCGAATTCTTGTTTTGATGGTCCTAGAGGGTCCGTAGGAAAATATGGGACCTAGCGTATGCCCGAAATCAAATTCTGAGGTCCCTAACCCGAGTAATAAATTTTTATTAAAAATTATTAAATTGAAATTCTAAGGATTTAATGAAAAGGAATAATGCTTGATCATGTTGGTATCGGGACCGTATGTTGGTTCTAGAGCCCGGTACAGGTTCAATATAATATTTTAGTCTTGTTTGTGGAATTTGGTGAGAAACGGGACTGATTTGACGTGATTTAGACGTCCGGTTGTGAAGATAGGAATTTGAATGTTCTTAAGGATTTCATGCGTTTTGGTGTTGAATCTGTGGTGTTAGGTGTTATTTCAGCGATTTGATTGCTCAAACAAGTCTGTACAATGTTGTTGGACTTGTGTGGGAGTTCGGAGTGGATCCCCGAGGGCTCGAGTGAGTTTCGAGCATGGGTTGGGGTGAAAAACACCCTAGTTTTCTGGTGTTTCTGTGAGAAATTGCAGGTCTCGCAAACGCGAGGAATTTGTTTGCAATTGCGACCTCGCATTTGCAAGGAAACCACCGCAATTGCGATGAAGGCAACAGGTGAGCAGCGTCGCATTTGCTACAATTGCACCGCAATTGCGAACCCTACAAGGTCCACATTTGCGGCCCTAGGATCGCATTTGCGATGAAAGCAGGAAGGGAGCCAGTTCGCAATTGTGAAGATTTTGTGGCAATTGCGAGTTTGCAATTGCGAACCTGATGTCACAAATGCGACATCAGAGACCTGGGCACAGCTTTTAAAAATGGGTGTCACGACTCTAACCCCGAACCCAGTCGTGATGGCACCTCTCGTGAAGACAAGGCCAGCCAGTTCAACCCTATTCGCCCTTTAAAATAGTTAACCCATACAATTATAGTCTAAACATGGTTTACATAATACTGAATAGCGGAAATGTAGATAACAATGCGGAAATCCAGCCCGATACAGCCCTAACCGGAGTGTCACAAGTCATGAGCATCTATAGACCATGATACAAGTATGCTAAATCCAATATCTAGTACAAATGTTTGAAGGAAATAGAAATGACAAGATAGTAGAGACACGGGGCTGTGGATGCCAACAACTACCTCGTAGCCTCTGAATACCGCCTGGAACTGGAGGAATCAGCACTCAGGAGCGGAACCAGCGATGCCTGAATCTGCACACATGGTGCAGGGAGTAATGTGAGTACTCCGATCCAGTGAGTAATAAATATAGATAATGACTGAAGGTAAGAAAACATGTAAGGCACAAGGCATTCTATAATGAAGCAGTAAAAGAATCACTTAAAACAGTAAAACAGTGAAGAGTCAAGTAAAAATCCCTTTTTAACAAGTAAAACAAGTAGTTGACAGGTAAGTAAACAAATGGAAGTTCGCCCCTCGGGCACAGTATCAAAAAATTCGCCCCTCGGGCAATATCTCAGAAACAGTACCAGCCCCTCGGGCTCAATCTCAGAACAATGCCAGCCCCTCGGGCTCAATCTCGCATCACAATGGGTACCCGCGCTCACTGGGGGTGTACAAACTCCGGGAGGGGCCCTTTACGGCCCAAGCGCAATATCAAGCCATCTCGCGGCATCAAATCAAGGCCCTCGGCCTCATATCAATCAAGCCACCTCGTGGCATATATATGTATCTCAGGCCTTTGGCCTCATATCAGTATCAGTGTATCCTCACATTTGGCCCTCGACCGTACTCAGCCGAAAATCATCACAAGCCCCTCGGGCAATAGTGAAACAGTCTTTCTCAGCCCAAAAACATCATTTAAAATATTATTTAAATCTCAAAACTGAGTAAAAATGGCTGCATAGTAAAACAGTGGAAAAATAACATAATTGAGTTCAAGTAATAAGTCAAAACAGTGAGGAAATAGTAATAAAAATTCTCGAAGGGTTCAAATAGTTGGCACGAAGCCCAAATATAACATTCAGCCCAAATAATGATGATAGCAAATAGTTTTCAATCAAATACGCGGTAAAATCATCAATCGGGACGGACCAAGTCACAATCCCCAATAGTGCACGACCCCACGCTCGTCATCAAGCATGTGTCTCACCTCAAAATAGCATTACGATGTGCAAATCCGGGGTTTCAAACCTTCAAAACATCATTTACAAACATTACTCACCTCGAACCGGCTTAAACTCTAGCTCGCAACGCCTTTGCCCCTTGAATCGGCCTCCTCGCGCGTCGAATCTATCCAAAATCAGAACGAATACGTTACAATATGCTAAGGGAACAAAGCCCAAGCGAAAACAATCAAAAAATACCAAAAATCCCGACATTAGCAAAACCCGAGCCCCGGGCCCACTTCTCAAAAATCAGAAATTTTTACATTATTAGATTCTTCGTCTCCCCACGAGTTCATACATATCAAAAACACAATAATCGGAGTTCAAATGACCCCTCAAATCCTCAATTTAAGCTCTCTTAAACTCAAGCCCTAAACCTCCATTTTTAGTCCTTTAATTCCTTAAATTTCAGCCCCAATCCATGAATTATTACCATAGAAGTGTGTTTTAAGTCCAAAATCCTTACCTCAACGAAGTCTCTTTGATTTCTCTCTTCAAAATCGCGCAAAGCTCCCAATTCCGAGTTCAAAAATGGTTGAACCCTTCAAAAATCGCGAAGGATGAAATATATACCTTCTGCCCAGGCTTTTCCGCATCTGCGGTCCAAAACCCGCTTCTGCGGTACCGCATATGCGGTCAACTCATCCGCTTCTGCGCAAATTCATTAAGCCGGCCACTGCCGCATCTGCGATCCTTCTTCCGCATTTGCGGTTCCGCAGATGCGGCCCAACAACCGCATTTGCGATTTCCTGACATCCTTCCCAAAACCACTTTTGCAGCCTCCCCCTCGCACATACGGGGCCGCACCTACGGTCCCCAAACCGCAGGTGCGAAAACACCAGAAGCAGAATAATCAGCTGCTGCACCATGTTCCAAATTCTCCGATAACCACCTAAAATGATCCCGAGGCCTCCGGGACCTCAACTAAAAGCACAAACATAACTCAATAACTTATTCAAACTTGTTCCAATCATCAAAGCACCTCAAACAACATCAAATCTACCAAATCACATCGAATTCAAGTCTAAATTTCAAAAATCTTCCAAAATACGCTTTTGATAAAAAAAACAACCAAACCGCATCTGAATGACCTGAAATTTTGCACACACATCCCAAATAACACCACGAAGCTACTTCAACTCTCGGAATTCCATTCCGATCCCTATATCAAAATCTCACCTAACAACCGGAAATCGCCAAAATATCAATTTCGCCAATTCAAGCCTAATTTTACTCTGGACCTCCAAAACCAATTCCGATCACACTCCTAAGCCATAAATCACCTCCTGAAGCTAACCAAACCACCAAAACTCATATCCGAGCACTTTAATACATAAGTCAACATCTGATTGACTTTTCCAACTTAAACCTTCTTAAAAGAGACTAAGTGTCTCATTTCTTACCAAATCCTCTCCGAACTCAAACTAATCAATCCGATCACATAAAACACATATAACAAAGCATAAGGAAGCAGAAATGGGGAAAAACGGAGCGGTAACTCATGAGACGACTGGTCGGGTCGTCACAACGGGACTTAGGCCATTTATTTCATTTTATCTCTACACTTGGGCGATTTAGGAGCTTTCAAAGAGGGGATTTCAACGTATCATTGTAAGGTAAGTTAATTCTACTTAATGTGAGTTCAATACTTGGGTTTTGGGTAGATTAACACACAAAAATTAGTGAAAACTATGGGATTAGAGCAAGACCTAGGATTTTGATAAAAGTTAGATTTAACCACGAAATTTGTTATGAAATGACTTAGAAATCATATATTATTGATCTTTAGGTTATAGAGAACAATTTCCTTCAAAAAAAATTCGGAATCCGAGTACATGGGCCCGGGTCGAATTTTAGGAAACTTGTGTTTAAGGTTGGGAAATTGCTTAAATACTAGAATACGATCTTGTGAGCTTGTATTTACTAGTTCCTACTTCGTTTATCTAGTTTGGGATTGTTCGGCTCCAAATTGAGGGTTCGGGCTCGTTCTTGGCATTGGAAGTACACTTTGGAGCAAGGTGAGTCTCCTATCTAACCTTGTAAGAGGGAATTGTCCCCATAGGTGATGTAATCTAATAATTTTCCATTAAATGTGGGGGCTACGTACACACTAGGTGACGAGAGTCCGTGCGTAGCTACTATTATGCTAAGTCCGCGTGGTTTAGGGCCCAGAAGCATGCTTTATGTAGTATTCTTGCAACGCTATGTTTAATTTGGATTGCTTAAATCATGGTGATTATGATAAATGAGACTAGTTAAGAGGAACATGATCTTTCTTGATTTTTTTTAAAGAGAGGTTGATAACTCAGTGAGTAATTTCTCCCCAGTTATGTGTTCTTGTTTGCTTGTTGTTGTGTTTAATTACATTGACCGCGTCGCATGATTGATTCACGAGAGGGGTAATATATGCATCTATGGTTCGTGTCGTTCGACCCTCGGCAGTGCACAACTTACTTTTATGTTGGATCGGGTCGTACGACCTCGACAGTACTTGCGCATGCTTTACTCAGTATTATTCTATGACTTGAGTTTATATTTGTCCTGGAATGGGAATGGCCAGTTGTGATATTATCTAGGAGAGGACTTGTTAGTTCTAGCTATACACTGCTAATTATTCGTTTTATCCATGCTCAGTATAATTCATCTCTCATATTATTTAACCCTAGTAAGTGTCAAGTCGACTTCTCGTCTCTACTTCTTCGAGATTAGACATGATACTTACTGGGTACATATTATTTATGTACTCAAACTACACTTTTGTACTTAATTGTACATGATCTGAGGTAGGTTCATCTGACTATCAGACCGGTGCACGTCCCTGATCATAGTCCGAGACTTCCACGGTGAGCTGTTTCCCTTCTTGTGCCGATCAGCAGCTGGATGAAGTCTTCCTTACTTTTGACTGTATATTCTGTTTCAGACAGTAGGATAGATGTATTATTTTGTATATTCTACTAGTTGCCCACAGCTTGTGACGCCAGGTCTTGGCACACACATTAGTAGACGTTTCTTTTGGATTGTATAATTATTATTGAATGTTGCATATTATCACCTGCTTTTAATTGCAAATTAAGAAAAATGTTGTAACACATTTTGGGTAAGTAAAATAAGAATTTACTAATACTTCTGCGTTGGCTTGCCTGACAACAGTGTTGGGCGCCATCACGATCTATTATTCAAAGTTTATATGCTTTTAAGATATTGTACTTGTTAGCTTTACTGCTTGTACAAACTTGATAAGCTTTCTGGAATAATGGGATCCTCCTCAACTTTAGGAATAAGCAGGCAGCATGTCAACATGCCTACTTGTCCTCACGAGGGTATTATGGTCATTTCGGTTAAAATGGATTAAGATGATTGGTCAAAAAAGAATCTTACTATAGCTACTATATCAATTTTTGGGTGCCTTGACTAAATTGCCCTTTGCTTATGTCATTGTTCATCACTCTTAAGATATGCACAGCTTTGGAATTAACGTGGGCCATCTGACTATTTATTCAATAGCTATAATTTCAATGGTTGATTCTTCCATACCTGTTGTACTATGTATTACTATTTCCAACACGTGGCCCTCTTTCCATGTGTTACCTTCCCTTGACCACATATTTCAATTCTACAGTCTCTTTGATATGGAGTAATTTATACACAGAGAAAGCTTCGCCAAGAAATTCTTGGAGGACGTGTTTTTACTTTTCCAATTTTCACTTTTTTGCTTCTTTTTTATTTATCTTGTACAAAATTTTAACATTAATATTTTTTAATTTAAAAATAAAATCTAACTAACAATAAAACATGATTCACTCAGAGATATTATTATTTGATATTCTAAAAGAGCTAATATGAGTTAAAATTAATATCCTTGGTATTAAATATTTAATAGGATAGTACTTTATAGTTGTATCATTATTTTTCTAACCAAAAATAATAAATTATAAATCAATAATCATGATATAATACTCATTACCCGACGAGAATGCTAGGAGGTAAATTATGTCATCTTAAAAGTTTGTAAACTTTTTGTCTTAATTTTAGGTTTGATAATATAAATTATCTCATTTCATCCCAAAATAAATGCTTTGTGATTATACTTGGTGCAAAGTTCGTAATATTGTTGCAGGTATTACCTTTTCTAGCATGACAGATTATATCAGTAATATCGGGATAATACTTCTAATTTGTGATACAAAGATTCTTTAATAAAATAGAAGAGAGTTAACTACAACAAAAAAACTTTAATCTATTCCTATACTATAAGTGAGGATATTCAGGCAGGTCATGGTCAATATGCCTGCCTGGCATATGGATAATTCCGGAATTTCATAGTTTATATGCTTTTAAGATATTTTACTTGTTAGATTTACTGCTTCTACAAACTTGATAAGTTTTCTGGAATAATGGGATCCACCTCAACTTTAGGAATAAGCAGGCAGCAGGTCAACATGCTTGTTGTGATGACCCAAAAGATCATCACTTGTTTTAGAAATAAATTATGCATTTCGAGGCCTTAAAAACCTCTTTTTACATTACCTTAATTTGTGTGCGCAATCCGGGAGCATAACAAGAAAGCCAATATGTGAAAAAATCTGTGAAAATGATGAATTTTTGCCTTTAAAATGAAATTAAGTTGACTTCGGACAATATTTTAGGTAAACGGACCCGGGCCCGTGATTTGACGGTCCCGGGGAGTCCGTAAGAAAATATGGGAATTGGGCGTATGCTTGGAATCGAATTACGAGGTCCCAAGCACGAGAAATGAATTTTTTAAAGAAAATTATTTTATGGAATTTTTTATGAGTTTTGGAAATGAAATGTGTTTAAAACATGATGGTATCGGGCCCGTATTATGGTTCCGCAGCCCGGTACTGATCTTATGTGTGGTTTAAGTCGAGTTTGTAAAATTTTGTAAGAAACGGACTTGAAATGACGTGAATCGAACCGTATTTGAGAAAAATTAGAAAATTTGAAGTTCCTAAGTGATTTCATGATTTTGATGCTAAATTCATAGTTGTTGATGTTATTTTGGTGTGAATGCACGAGTAAGTCCGTAGAGTGTTTTGGAGGTTATGTACATGTTTGGTTTGGAGCCCCGAGGGCTCGGGTGAGTTTCAGATAGGCGTCAGAGTGTTTTTGGACTTAGAAATCTGGTATTTCTGTTGTTGCTGGTGTCTGAGTTTTTAACTCTATGTGATCGCATGGTAACACTCGCGAACGCAGTGCACAACTTGGGAGGAGGGCAAGTTTGCACTATGCGAACCCGTAGACCTGGGTGCGAACGCGGAGCTTTGGGAATTTACTCTACGCGAACGCACCGGGTCAGTCGCAAACGTATAGAGTAGGAAGGGGCCTGGGGGATGGGTAGTTTTAACCCTATGCGAACGCAGCCCCTAGCTCGCGAACGCGTAGGCCAGGAGAGTCAAACCTATGCGATCACATAGGCTTGTTCGCGATCGCGTAGTGTATTTTTACCCAGTCATTTAAAACAATAACAAAAATGGGATTTAACAAAAATCTCATAACTTCTTCCTCCAATCTCCAAATTGGGCGATTTTTGAAAGAGAACATCACCACAAATCCATAGGTATGTAATCTTAGACTCATTTCTTCAATTTTATTAACACCCATTAGATTTCTAGGCTTAAATCATGTTCTTAAGGGTAGAAAATTAGGGGTTTGGGTAGAGTTAGAGCTTTTAGTATAAATGGAATTTCGACCTCGTTTTGGGGTCGGATTTCAAAACTAATTACATATTCTAGGTCGTGGGTGAATGGGTGATCGGGTTTTGGTCCGAACCTCGTGTTTTGACCAAGCGGGCCCGGGGTCGATTTTTGACTTTTTGGGAAGAATGATAGGAAATCTATAATTAAGCATTGGAATTGAATTGTTTAGTGTTTATTGATGTTATTAAGTCGATTATGTCTAGATACAATTGATTTGGAGCCAAATTCAAAAGGAAAAGTGGTGTTTGAGGCTTGAGTTGACCGTGGAAGTTCGAGGTAAGTTTTTGGTCTAACCTTAGCTTGAGAGATTAGGAGTCGAGTCCTATTTGCTATGTGATATTTGTTGAGTACGACGCATAGGCATGGTGACGAGTATCTATATGTTGGTGTCAAGCATGCCCGTGAGCCTTATATTGTGATTATTATGACTTTGTTGTATTATTCATGCTTTGGTGATGATTTCTATTGTTGGGCAAAGTTTGTGAAAGTAATTGTGACATTTGAACATTGAGGAGCGTTGGCTCAAGTTGTATAATGCAATGTGAAAGTATAAGTGGTAATTGAACCTTTTAGAGTATTGGCTCAAGTTGTGAAGGAAGTTATGAAGTAAAAGTGAGAATAAGAAGAGAATTATTATGTGGCCTCCCTTGCCGGGATATTGTTGCTTCTAATGTTATCTCGCTTGTCGGGATGTTGATATTTCTTTTGATATTGTTCCCTTGCCGGGATTCTTATTGTAACTTCATTTATTCCCTTGCCCTATTGTTTGTGATTGTTGTTTGGGTGAGGAAGAGTGTTAAAGCACGAAGGGTGATGTCGTGCATTATTTTGGTAAGAGAGTGTTAAAGCACTAAGGGTGATACCATGTATGATTTGTGAGGAAGAGTGTAAACATGAAGGGTGATGTCGCGCCGCACGATGTAAAATTCCGTGCCGGTTATATTTATTATATGGTGAGGATGAGAGTAAAAGAACGAATGGTGATACTATGCACATTTTCATTACTTGATTGTTTTGGTAAGGACGAGAGTAAAAACTCAAAGGGTGATGTCGTGCACTTATGGATTCCTGATTTCTTTATTGATATCTGAGATATGTTGTTCCTTTTAATTACCCGTTGTCTTTCTATTTGTCACGCCCCAACCTTGGGAGGCGCGACCGGCGCTCAATCGAGTGAACCCAACTGAGCAAGCCTTACCGAACACTTTCTACCCAACCCAATATGATTAAGGAATCCGTGATTTCGTTTATTTAAACAATAGGAAAGATTGTACATTCAACATTGTTAGTTCATTTTATTTAACAATCTTAAACCGTAGTTAAGTTTCCAAGATTCCATACAATTACACTTTAGAGAAGCAAGAGTTAGAATTACAACATAGTTCATAGACCCATTTAACACCCGTACATAACCCACACAAACGTCTACGGAGCCTCTACGGATACAAAAGACAAGTACGACAATGCCGGCAACAAGGGCCGGCTATACCTCAAAAGTGGATATCTATAACAAAAGATGTACAACATAACCCCTTGAAGGAGAAAAGGGCTCACCGTGACTTTGAGAGGAGGATACTCCGCTATGCGCGATCGGCACTATCCGCTATGGAGCCACCTACACTCATTTAAAAAGGTAACGCCCCCGGCAAAAGGGAAGTTAGTACCATAGAATAGTACTAGTATGTATAACTAAACACCATTTATTAGAAAGAACTATCATGCAAGAACAAGGAAATCACAAGAGACAATCGAAACTTTAACTGAACACCACATCATCAAATAAAGGATCATACATATACAACTTTCACATGATTTCCATAACTTTAGTCTGGGGCATTTCTTTCATATGTTCATCATTGTTCTCAACACCACCGCTATCTTGAGTAGAGTCCGATCACGACCCGATCGGCTAGGTTGCCTCATTTGAGACATATACCTCAATCACCATCCCATTTCCCTTTTCTGGAATTTAATATCAGCACATTACAACCATGTGTGCGTCATGATGTCTGATCACGGCCCGATTGGCTAGGCCGCCTTACCTAGGTGTTGTTCCTTTCTCATTAATCATCTCATTCAAATTTTTATTTCACATATGTCATATTAATTCATTGGCACTTAGGGCCATAATTATCACATCATTTTCACTTTCAACGCCAACCTTGCAATTTATAATCATAGGCACATACAAAAGCAATTTAAGTTGCAAGCATAGGTAAGATTTCACATAATTAGGATGAAAAATCTCAGTTTTAATCTTGGCTTATAGCCTAGGCATTTCAACACATGATTCATATTCTTCGCACATCTCTAAATAACAAGAATAGTACATTGCACACATTGAGGCACACCCTTCATGTATACATATATAATTGCAAACCAACTCATGTGAAATGACAATCAATACATCAACCAATTCTAGTCTTACCACATTTGTGTAAATGCCAACGGAGCCCAATTTCTAAAAAAAAGTGGGTTTTAGCCATACATACCTCAATAAAGCTTTCCTTAATTTCTTACAAAATTTCGGATCTCTTAGCAACTTCTATCTATTTTATGAAATTTACAAATCGAATTAAGAATTAGAGACATGATTAAGATTCTAGCTCATTTAAGTAAATTATCAAGCACTATGTGTGCACAGTGATTTTAGGACCTTTTTGTGAGAGATTTTCATCATCCTATACCACAATTGTTATCTTTTTGGTTCATAACCTCCCCGTACCCCATTATCTTTTATGCATGCAAGATTATCAGTCTTTATACCCATGAACTCGCTTGTTAATCACTTATTTTAATAGAAATTTCGAAATTATAGATGAGGGTACAAGTTCTTACCTCTTAGGGTGAAGACCTAGTAATTTCACTTGACAATCTTCAAGGATTTGGGGCAAGAATTGAGTGGGGACTTGATGAAGATCACTCCCTCTCTCTCTCTCTCTCGAACTTCCTCTCTCACTCTTTATGCCATGAAATAACAGAAAAATAGTCTAATGGGGTGTTTTTAATGGGATGGGGTTGGGTTTTAAAAGTTAGAAAATAGGATCCCCAACACGATCTATGATCGCATATGCGATCGCATAATGGACATGCGGACCACAGAATGGACCACAAAAATGGCCCCAAAAGCTGAACACGTTGTCTAGGTATGCGACAGAAATGTGGTCTGCATACCTGTTCTGCGATCGCATAATACACCGTATAATTGCTTCTCATAAAAAAATCCAAGGGGATTATACGATGACTATGCGGCCCGCATATTGATTATGCGATCGCATAATTGGCCGCATAGTTGGTCTCAAATTAACCATCACATTGTCTCACTCTGCAGTGACTATGCGGTCCGCATAACCATTATGCGACCGCATAATGGACCGCAGAAATGCACTTTTCTGGAAAACACAATTTCTTAACTTTTTAATGTACATATCAATCCAAATGGTCTGAATCGCAGCGAGCTTATTTTATGAATTTCTAACACATGGTCCTAACTTGGAACTACGAGATCCGGGTTTTTGAGTAGAAATTTTCACGGGTTTATTTGGTAATCTGGTCCTAGCCTCGTCACTACTTCGCCGAGGTTAGGCTAGGCACTTACCAGCACATGGGGTCGGTTATGATGATACTACACTATGCACTGTATGCAGATTCCGGAGTAGCAGCTTTTGTACCGTATCTTAGGTGGCTACCTTCAGTCCACACGGAGATCCAAGGTAGTCCTGCAAGCGTCCGCTGGCCCTGACATCTCCCTCTATCCCTTTATCCTATTTCATTTACTTATTTTAGAAACAGTGTATCTTTTATCTTCCAGACTTTGTATGTAGTCATAGACCATTTGTGAAACTGTGACACCAGTTCTGGGTAGTCGATGCTCAAACAGTTGTATTGGATACATATTCAGATAGTTTATTGTTTTACTTCCGCTTATTGTAAATTCTGTTGTCTACACGTTATTGCTTCATAACTGTTAAAGGATATAAAATGGGAAAAGGGTAATTTGTTCAAACAATCGGCTTGCCTAGCTTACATTAGTAAGTGACATCACGACTTCTGCGGGCGGGAAATAAGGGTCGTGACAAGTTGGTATCAGAGCTCTAGGTTACATGGGTCTCACAGTTCACAGACAAGCTTAGTAGAGTCTAAGGGATCGGTACGGAGACATCTGTATTTATCCCCCAAAGGCTACAGAGTTAGGAAAAACTTCACATTTATTCATTCCTGTCATGCGATTTAGTTTCTCAATGCTAATTGAATTTCTACTATGTTCTTTCGCAGATGGCGAGAACACGTGCTTCCTCATCCACCGATCAGCAGCCCGAGCCCCCAACAGCAACTCTTATAAGCGAAAAAGGGCGAGGTGAGGTTGTGCTAGAGGTCGAGGTAGGGGCAGAGCTCATCCTAGAGTAGCAGCACCAGCGGCGGAGCCTCAAGTTGACTTTGATGATGAGGTTCCGGCCCAGGCAGTTTCGGTGGGCCCATCTCAGGTCCTAGAGGGGTTCATTGCTACCCCAGTACTCCAGGACGCTCTGGTCTGTCTAGTGGGCCTTATGGAGAGTGTCACCCGGGCAGGCTTGCTTCATATAGCCCCAGCCGTCTCCCAGGCTGGAGGAGGAGCCCAAACTCCTGCTACTCGCACTCCGGAGCAAGTGGCTCCCCAGTTTCAAACTCCAACAGTTCAGATAGTTGGAGTAGTTTAGCCAGGTGTGGTAGCTTAGACCGGTGATGGAACAGTTATGTCTACCGATGCTTTGTGAAGATTGGACAGGTTCACCAAGCTCTTCACTACTACTTTCAGCGGTGCATCTTCTGAGGATCCCCAGGATTATCTAGACAGATGTCATGAGGTTCTCAAGAACATGGGGATAGTGGAGACCAATGGGGTTGATTTTGCTACTTTTCGCTTGTCGGGATCCGTCAAGACTTGGTGGAGAGATTATTGTTTGGCTAGACCAGTCGGATAACCAGCTTTGATTTGGGAGCAATTTACTCAGCTATTTCTGTTTTCCCTATCACTCATAGAGAGATCTATCGGAGGCAGTTTGAGCATCTCCAGCAAGGTTCTATGACTGTTACTCAGTATGAGACCAGGTTCATCGACTTGGCTCGTCATGCTCTTATCATATTCCCCACCGAGAGAGAGAGAGAGAGAGAGAGAGAGAGAGAGAGAGAGAGAGAGAGGGTGAGGAGGTTCATTGAGGGACTTATTCAGCCGATTCGACTTTAGATGGCTAAGGAGACAGAGAGTGAGATTCTTTTCAGGAGGTGGCCAATGTGGCCAGGAGAGTAGAGATAGTTCTGTCACAGGGAGGTGGTTAGGGGTCTGACAAGAGGCCTCGTCATTCAGGCCGATTCAGTGGTAGAGGCCATCCTCCTAGGCCTTTTCAGTCAGTATTTCAGGTTTCTTATGGTACTTCAGGTGGTCGTGGTTCTCATATGCAGTATTCTGATCAGCAGTCCTACAACGCACCACCAGCTCCTATCAGTGCACCGCTGATCCAGTGTTTTCGGGGTGGCAGGGTCAGCAGTCTTAATAGCCGAGGGCTTGTTACACTTGTGGTGATATGGGCCATATTGCTAGGTTTTGCCCTCGAGCATCGGGCAGCTCTCAGCATCAGGGTTCCCGTGCCATGGTTCAGGCACCGAGTGTTCCACAACCCGCCTAGCCAGCTAAAGGTGGGGGTAGAGGTGCTAGAGGTGGAGGTAGAGGTATTAGAGGTGGAGCTCAGGCCGCTAGAGTGGAGGCCAGCCAACAGCAGGTCATCCTAGAGATGTAGTTCAAGGTGGTGGGGCCCAGCCTCGATCTTATGCTCTTCCATCCAAGCCCGAGGCTAAGGCTTCTGATGTAGTTATCACAGGTATTGTTCTGGTTTGTAGCAGAGATGCTTCAATTTTATTTGATTCAGGGTCTACATACTCCTATGTGGTATTTTATTTTGCACCGTATCTGGTCATGCGTAGTGATTCTTTGAGTGCTCCTATTTATGTGTCTACACCGGTGGGTGAGTCTATTATGATAGATTGAGTCCATCGTTCATGTATAGATGTGATTGGGGGTCTTGAGACTCGTGTAGATTTGCTTCTTCTGGACATGGTTGATTTCGATGTCATATTGGGGATGGACTGGTTATCACCTTATCACGCTATCTTGGATTGTTATGCCAAGACTGTGACCATAGCCTTGCCGGGTTTACCTCGTTTAGAGTGGAGAGGGACTCCTGGTCATTCTACCTGTAGTGTTATCTCTTATGTGGGTGCTTGGCCTATTTGGCATATGTTCATGATTCTAGTGCCAAGGTTCCTTCTATTGATTTTGTGCATGTTGTTCGTGAGTTCCCTGAAGTATTTCCTTCAAACCTGTCGGGTATGCCACCCAACAGGGAGATTAACTTCTGCATTGATTTGGCTCCGGGCACTCAGCCCATTTCTATTTAGCCGTATCGTATGGCCCCGCCTAAGTTGAAAGAGTTAAAGGAGCAGTTGCAAGACTTGCTTGAGAAAGGTTTCATTAGACCTAGTGTTTCTCCTTGGGGTGTGCCAGTGTTGTTTGTTAAGAAGAAGGATGGATCGATAAGAATGTGTATTGATTATCGGCAGTTGAATAAGGTTACAATCAAGAATAAGTATCCATTGCCGAGGATTGATGATTTGTTTGATTAGCTTCAGGGTGCCAAGGTATTCTCGAAGATTGACTTGAGATCTAGCTACCATCAGTTGAGGCTTAGGGCATCCGATGTCCCTAAGATAGCTTTCTGCACTCGGTACGGGCATTATGAGTTCTTGGTGATGTCATTCGGGTTGACAAATGCCCCAGCAGCTTTTATGGAGTTGATGAACCTAGTGTTCAGGCCTTACTTGGACTCGTTCATGATAGTCTTCATTGATGATATTTTGATCTATTCCCACAGTTGGGAAGAGCACGAGCAGCATCTTAAAGTGGTTCTTCAGACTTTGAGGGATAGTCAGTTGTATGCCAAGTTTTTGAAGTGTGAGTTTTGGTTGGGTTCACTTGCATTCCTGGGTTATGTTATATCAGCAGAGGGTATTCAGGTTGATCCGAAGAAGATTGAGGCAGTTAAGAACTGGCATAGACCAACATCAGCTACAGAGATCCGAAGTTTCTTGAGATTGGCAGGCTATTATCATCAGTTTGTGGAGGGGTTTTCGTCTATTGCAGCCCCGATGACCAGGTTGACCCATAGGGGTGCCCAATTCATATGGTCAGACGAGTATGAGGCGAGCTTTCAGAAGCTCAAGACATCTTTGACTATGATACCGATGTTGGTTTTGCCCACAGGTTCAGGGCTTTATAAAGTTTATTGTGATATATCTCGTATTGGACTTGATGCGATGTTGATGAAGGATGCCAAGGTCATTGCCTATGCTTCCCGATAGTTGAAGATTTATTAGAAGAACTATCTGGTTCATGATTTGGAGTTAGCAGCCATTGTTTATGCGTTGAAGATTTGGAGGCATTATCTGTATGACGTGGCATGTGAGGTGTTCACAGATCACAAGAGTCTGCAATATTTGTTCAAGCAGAAGGAGCTGAATTTGAGGTAGAGAAGGTGGTTGGAGCTAATAAAGGACTATGATATCACCATCTTATATCATCCGGGAAAGGCCAATGTGGTGGCCGATGCTTTGAGTAGGAAGTCAGCCAGTACGGGCAGTCTTTCTTATATTCCGGTCGGTGAGAGACCGCTTGCTTTGGATGTTTAGGTTTTGGCCAATTAGTTCATGAGGTTGGATGTTTCTGATCCCAGCCGTGTGTTAGCTTGCACAATCGCTCGTTCTTCTTTACTAGAGTGTATAATATCGGCAGTATGATGATCTTCAGTTATGTGTCCTTAGAGACACAATGCAGCACGGAGGTGCCAAGCAGGTTACCTTAGGAGATGATGGAGTTTTGAGATTATAGGGTCGAGTTTGTGTGCCTAATGCGGATGGACTCTGAGAGTTGATTTTAGAGGAGGCCCATAGTTCTCGGTACTCTATTTATTCGGACACCGCAAATATGTACCAGGATTTGCGGCAGCATTATTGGTGGAGGAGGATGAAGAAGGATATCGTTGCGTATATGGCTCGGTGTTTGAGCTGTCAGTAGGTTAAGTACGAGCATCTGAGACCCGGTTGTTTGTTTCAGAAGATTGAGATTCCTGAGTGGAAATGGGAGCGTATTACTATGAACTTCGTTGTTGGACTCCCACACACTCATAGGAAATTTGATGCGGTGTAGGTTATTGTTGATAGGCTGACCAAGTCAGCGCATTTCATTCCTGTGGCAGTCTCCTATTCATCCGAGAGGTTAGCTGAGATCTATATCCGGGAGATTGTTCGTCTTCATGGTGTGCCCGTGTCTATCATTTCGGACCAAGGTATGCAGTTTACCTCACGTTTCTGGAGGGCAGTTCAGCGAGAGTTGGGCACACAGGTTGAGTTGAGCATAGCGTTTCATCCTCGGACGGACGGGCAGTCCGAGTGGACTATTCAGATTTTGGAGGACATGCTCCGAGATTGTGTCATTGACTTTGGAGGCTCGTGGGATCAGTTTTTGCCTTTAGTAGAGTTTGCCTACAACAACAGCTACCCGTCGAGTATCCAGATGGCTCCTTATAAGGCTTTGTATGGTAGGCGATGTCGGTAGCCGGTTGGATGGTTCGAGCCAGGGAGACTCGGTTGTTGGGTACGGATCTAGTGTAGGATTCCTTGGACAAGGTCAGGATCATTCAGGACAGGCTTCGTACAGCTCAGTCCAGGCAAAAGATTTATGCCGACCGTAAGGTTCATGATTTGGCTTTCATGGTCGGTAAGCGGGTATTGCTTTGAGTGTTGCAAATGAAGGGCGTGATGAGATTTGGGAAGAAGGGAAAGCTTAGCCCTAGGTTCATTGGCCCGTTCGAGATTCTTGATCGAGTGGGAGAGGTGGCTTACAGACTTGCATTGCCACCGAGCTTGTCAGCCGTGCATCCAGTGTTTCATGTGTCCATGCTTCAGAAGTACCACAGTGATCCATCCCACGTGTTAGATTTCAGCACTGTCTAGTTGGACAAGGACTTGTCCTATGAGGAGGAGCCGGTAGTTATTCTAGACCAGCAGGTTCTCCAGTTGAGATCGAAGAGCTTTCCTTTTGTTCGTGTTCAATGGAGAGGTCAGCCTGCTGAGGCATCGACATGGGAGTTCCAGTCCAATATGCGGAGCCATTATCCCTATTTTTTCCCGACTCAGGTACTTCCTTCTTATGTCCGTTCGAGGACCAACGATTATTTTTGAGGTGGAGAATGTGATGATCCAAAAGGTCATCACTTGTTTTAGAAATAAATTCTGCATTCTGAGGCCTTAAAAATCTCTTTCTATATCACCTTGATTTGCGTGCGCAGTCCGGGCACATAACAAGAAAGCCGATTTGTGAAAAATCTATGAAAATGATGAATTTTTGCCTTTAAAATTACATTAAGTTGACTTCGGTCAATATTTTTGGTAAACGGACCTGGACCCATGATTTGACGGTTCCAAAGGGTCCGTAGGAAAATATGGGACTTGGGCGTATGCCCGGAATCGAATTCCGAGGTCCCAAGCACGAGAAATGAATTTTTTAAAGAAAATTATTTTCTGGAATTATTTAAGAGTTTTGGAAATGAAATGTGTTTAAAACTTGATGGTATCGAGCCCGATGCATGTCTTATATGTGGTTTAAGTCGAGTCTGTGAAATTTTGTAAGAAACGGACTTGAAATGACGTGAATCGGACCGTATTTAAGAAAAATTAGAAAATTTGAAATTCCTAAGTGATTTCATGATTTTGATGCTAAATTCGTAGTTGTTGATGTTATTTTGGTGTGAATGCATGAGTAAGTTCGTAGAGTGGTTTTGAGGTTGTGTACATGTTTGGTTTGGAGCCCCGAGGGCTCGGGTGAGTTTCGGATAGGCGTCAGAGTGTCTTTGGACTTAGAAATCTGGTATTTCTGTTGTTGCTGGTGTCTGAGTTTTTAACTCTATGCGATCGCATGGTAACACTCGCGAACGCAGTGCACAAATTGGGAGGAGGGCAAGTTTGTACTATGCGAACGCGTAGACCTGGGTGCGAACGCGGAGCTTTGGGAATTTACTCTACGCGAACGCACCGGGTCAGTCGCAAACGTATAGAGTAGGAAGGGGCCTGGGGGCTGGGTAGTTTTAACCCTATGCGAACGCAGCCCCTAGCTCGCGAACGCATAGGTCAGGAGAGTCAAACCTATGCAATCGCATAGGCTTGTTCGCGATCGCGTAGTGTATTTTTACCCAGTCATTTAAAATAATAATAGAAATGGGATTTAACAAAAAACTCATAACTTCTTCCTCCAAACTCCAAATTGGGCGATTTTTGAAAGAGAACTTCACCACAAATCCATAGTTATGTAATCTTAGACTCATTTTCTTCAATATTCATTAACACCCATTAGATTTCTAGACTTAAATCATGTTCTTAAGGGTAGAAAATTAGGGATTTGGGTAGAGTTAGGGCTTTTGTATAAATAGAATTTAGACATCGTTTTGGGGTCAGATTTCGAAACTAATTACATATTTAGGCTCGTGGGTGAATGGGTGATCGGATTTTGGTCCGAACCTCATGCTTTGACCAAGCGGGCCCAGGGTCGATTTTTGACTTTTGGGGAATAATGATAAGAAATCTATAATTAAGTATTGGAATTGAATTGTTTAGCGTTTATTGATGTTATTAAGTCAATTATGTCTAGATACAATTGATTTGGAGCCAAATTCAAAAGGAAAAGCGGTGTTTGAGGCTTGAGTTGGTCGTAAAAGTTCGAGATAAGTGTTTGGTCTAACCTTAGCTTGAGGGATTAAGAGTCGAGTCCTATTTTCTATGTGGTATTTGTTGAATACGATGTATAGGCATGGTGACGAGTATCTATACGTTGGTGTCAAGCATGCTCGTGAGTCTTATATTGTGATTATTATGACTTCGTTGTATTATTCATGATTTGGTGATGATCTCTATTGTTGGGCAAAGTTTGAGGAAGTTATTGTGACATTTGAACATTGAGGAGCGTTGGCTCAAGTTGTATAATGAAATATGAAAGTATAAGTGGTAATTGAACCTTTTAGAGCATTGGCTCAAATTGTAAAGGGAGTTGTGAAGTAAAAGTAAGAAAAAGAAGAGAATTATTACGTGGCCTCCATTGCCGGGATATTGTTGCTTCTAATGTTATCTCCCTTACTGGGATGTTGATGTTTCTTTTGATATTGTTCCCTTGCCGGGATTCTTATTGTAACTTCATTTATTCTCTTGCCCTATTATTTGTGATTATTGTTTGGGTGAGGAAGAGTGTTAAAGCACGAAGGGTGATGTCGTTCATTGTTTTGTTGAGAGAGTGTAAAAGCACGAAGAGTGATGTCGTGTATGATTTGTGAGGAAGAGTGTAAAGCAAGAAGGGTGATGCCATGCTGCACGATGTACAATTCCGTATCGATTATATTGATTCTATGGTGAGGACGAGAGTAAAGGCACGAAGGGTGATGCCATGCACATTTTCATTACTTGATTGCTTTGGTAAGGACGAGAGTAAAAGCACGAAGGGTGATGTCATGCACTAATGGATTCCTAATTTCTTTATTAATATGTGAGATATGTTGTTCCTTTTAATTACCCGTTGTCTTTCAATTCTAAACTGATAGTTCCCCGCAGCATGTCTCCCTTCCCATACTTGACTGTTTATTACTGTTCTTCCGTTCCGTTGTATATAGTTAAATTGCACGGGTTTATTTGGTAGTCTGGTCCTAGTCTCGTCACTACTTCGCCGAGGTTAGGCTAGGCACTTACCAGCACATGGGGTCGGTTGTGCTAATACTACACTCTGCACTGTGTGCAGATTTCGAAGCAGCAACTTCTGGACCGTAGCTTGGGCGACTACCTTCAGTCTACACGGAGATCCAAGGTAGTCCTACAGGCGTCCGTAGGCCCTGGCGTCTCCCTCTATCCCTTTATCCTGTTTCATTTACTTATTTCAGAAACAGTGTACCTTTTATCTTTCAGACTTTGTATGTAGTATTCATAGACCGTCTGTGAAATTGTGACACCAGTTTTGGGTAGTCGATGCTCAAACAATTGTATTGGATACATATTCAGATAGTTTACTGTTTTACTTCCGCTTATTGTAAATTTCGCTGTCTACACGTTATTGCTTCATAACTGTTAAAGGATATAAATGGGTAAAAAGGTAATTTGTTCAAACAATCGGCTTGCCTAGCTCACATTAGTAAGCACCATCACGACTCCCGCGGGCCAAAAATACGGATCGTGACACCTACTTGTCCTCACGAGGGTATTATGGTCATTTCGGTTAAAATTGATTAATATGGTTGGTCAAAAACGAATCTTATTGTAGCTACTATTTCAATTTTTGGGTGCCTTGACTAAATTGCCCTTTGCTTATGTCATTGTTCATCACTTCTTAAGATATGCATAGGTTTGGAATTAACGTGGACCCATCTGACTATTTATTCAATAGCTATAATTTCAATAGTTGATTCTTCCATGACTATTGTACTATATATTACTATTTCCAACACGTGGCCCTCTTTCCATGTGTTACCTTCCCTTGACCACATATTTCAAATCTAATGTCTCTTTGATATGGAGTAATTTATGCACAGAAAAAGCTTCGCCATAAAATTCTTGAAGGACGTATTTTTACTTTTCCAATTTTCCCTTCTTTGCTTCTTTTTTATTTCTCTTGTACAAAATTTTAACATTAACATTTTTAATTTTATAAATAAAATCTAACTAACAATAAAACATGATTGACATAGAGATATTATTATTGGATATTCTAAAAGAGCTAATATGAGTTAAAATTAATATCATTGGTATTAAATATCTAATAGGATAGTACTTTATAATTGTATCATTATTTTTCTAACCAAAAATAATAAATTATAAATCAATAATCATGATATAATACTTATTGCCCGACAAGAATGCTAGGAGGTAAATTATGTCATCTTAAAAGTGTGTAAACTTTTTGTTTTAATTTTCTGTTTGATAATATAAATTATCTCATTTCATCCCAAAATAAATACTTTGTGATTATACTTGGTGCAAAGTTCGTAATATTATTGCAGGTATTGCCTTTTCTAGCATGACAGATTATATCAGTAATAACGGGATAATACTTCTAATTTGTGCTACAAAGATTCTTTCATAAAATAGAAGAGAGTTGACTATAACAAAAAAACTTTAAGAACATTTAAATTATACTAATATAAACATATAAATTATGCTAATAACTTTATAAAGATAGAGAAAAACTTCAAGAAGCTTTATAGAAGAGTTAACCTAACAATAAAGATTTAGTAGGGATCTAGAAGGCACTAACATAGCTATACAACTTTTAAAAAAAGGAATAAAATAATTAAAATATATACCTTCGCCCAAGGAATTAAAGAAGATGAATTTCCGTTAAAACTTAGCACCTCAAACAAATATGAGGGAGCAACATTAAGAAGACAAAGCAATAAAAAAAATACTTAGATGTATATCTAGGTATTTAGATAATTATAACAAAATTATAAAGTTAATAGAAGGAAATTATTACTATATTAAAAGTATGAAATAAAAATTAGATAATATGACCGTCATATATCTTATTATCTATATTATGTCATTATCATTCTTTGAAAACTGAAGAGAATTATGTTGTTATAGCTAAACATGGATCATAGTTACATTTTGTTATACACCCCTTCCTGGAGTACAACATCTATTTGGTGTTGATACATTAGTGATTAATATCAACCATATAAAAAAGGAAAAAAATTAAGCATGTATTCTCATTTATAAAAACACAATCAAGCAACTCTTCGCTCTTTCCAACATATCACATTTAAATGTAGTTCTTTACAAAAAGTCAATATTTTTTTGTTGAGTACTTTCTTAAGCCTATAATAAACTAACATTTCATAGAATTAGAGAGAAATTCTGAATAAGATATTATATTAAAATATTTAAGTATATATTAAAACTAGTTCTTCTTCTTCATCCTTTGTATGATCGATCTGTGAATAAGCCTCTATCTTGGCTTGTATTTGTTGTATTAACTCTTCAAATTTGTGACGTGGATGCTCTTGATGGAAAATCTACCACATAATCAATTGGAGAAATATAAGAAGAATTAGATCTAGTTAGTCTAGATGATAAACTGATATTATCAGTTTGTTCGAGTCCATTGAACCTAATTTCAATAGTGCCATCTGAGGTTTGTTCTATTTCCGTAACCTCCGTATTACTAGTGTTTCGAGGGGCAACAGCCTCTTCTATGACCCATTCCTTTGGGAAATCAATTTCATCCCATTTAATAGGTCTTCTGGTAGTCACTTTAGATTTACCAAAGTTGGTTTCTATGAGAATCATTTCATTTTTCATATCCATTATTTTACACATAGGATTTAAAGTGTATAATGGTTTGAAATGAATCCTATAACAGATGCATATAACTTCTGTACCAGGCAAATAGTCATAACCACGTAATTTGATGCTAAGTATTAAAACATTCAAAGAATTCTCATCATTAAGGAAAATTTGCAAATTAGGATAGGCATTAAAATAAACAGGCCCATAGGCCAAACTGGTTTGCACAGTCCCTATAAGAGACTTTTTCCAGTTTTGGTTTCTGCCATCTCTGAGTGTTGCTATAAAGCTTTCAGGTAAGCCTCTTAGAGTGAGTGGACTTTAAATTAAAAAGTCTTGATGACATTGAGGAACTTCTTAATAAGAAGTTTGGAGAATTTAGAGCTAGTCCTCTAAGTTTAGAGCATGCATCTACTAGCGGTACAAAAGTAGATGACGAGATTAATAAAATCTCTGAGAAATATGCTCGAAAACCATACCAAAGAATGTTTTACTACCCAAGACATACCCCCCAAGATGTCCTAATAGAAGAACATGACAATGATCATTACCACCAAGGTTATAGTGGGTCAGATATCTATGAATGGAACATAGATGGTCTTGCCGAAAGGCAAATTTATACGATAGTACATAGAATGTTTATGTACAGTACTATCTGTAAAGTTAGTAAGAATACAGATAGGGAGATTGCAGAAATGATTATTGCCGGATTTACTGGTCAACTGAAAGGCTGGTGGGATACTTATCTCACCCAAGACCAGCGCTTTCAAATAATGCATGCAACCAAGACTGAAGATGATAAGATTGTCCAGAACTCAGTCTATTCTTTGGTCATGAATATCATTGAACACTTTTCTGGAAGATGGTCTGATAATAGTGAGATCATTAGGACAATGCTCCAGAATTTGAGGTGTAAAACCCTTACATCTTTTAGATGGTATAAAGATGTTTTCTTATCCAGAGTGATGAAATTGCCAGAGAGTAATAGTACTCATTGGAAGTCTAAATTTATAGATGGACTCCCTCCCTTATTTGCTGAAAGGATTCGTAAAGTCCGTAGAGGCACATGAATGAGTATTGATTATAATAATTACTCATATGGAAAACTCTTCAGTGTATGCACTCAGGAAGGTTTAGCTCTATGTAATGAAATCAAGCTAAACCAGCAAATTAAGAAACATCGTCTCACTGAGAGACAGCAATTGGGTGAATTCTGTGAACAATTCGCCATTGATATACCTTCTAAGAAGAAAAAATCCCATAAAAAGGATTTCAAGAAACGAAAGGGTTCGTCGGAAAAACGGCGTGAAAAGACCCTACGAAGAAAGGCTTTTCATAAAGCCATAAAGGGTTTTGTTAAATCAAAGAACCCTCAGGCCTGTTACAAATGCGGTAGAATAGGCCACTATGCAAAGAATTGCAAAATCAAGGATAAAATTAAGGAGCTGGATTTAGACGATAGTATCAAAGATTCTTTATATAAAATCTTTCTAAATTCTTCCCCAGAAATATCTGACACTGATAAAGATGATTCTTTAACCAATGACGACCTAAGGGTCCTTCATGAAGAAAGTTATACTTCATCTTCTGAAGACGAGCAAGAATCCTGTAATAAGGGACAATGCTCAAATCATTGTTGTAATACTGATGATGACCTATTTAATATATACTCCCAATTCAGAGACTTACATATCAATGTTATTTCTAATAACAATTTAATTGATCTTTTAAGGGTTATCAAAGACCCTGTAATAAGGTCCCAACTTATAGATCAGCTTCCTACAAGTTCAGAAGTAGGAACAGAGATGGAAGAAATTTCATCTCAAAAAGGACCATACACCATGTCTGAAATAAGGAAGATGGTGAAAAACAGGTCTCAACCTGAAAGACTAGCTACAGTCCAAGATCTAAGTATTGAGATAAATCATCTCAAGAAAGAAATCTCTGAATTAAAAGCTTCAAATGTAGCTTTGGATGAGAGAATTTTCAAATTAGAAAATTCTGTGGTTATTAATACAGACCCCAGGAAAAAAATTGCTGAATTAGATAATATTGCTAGTTCTTCTGAAGAAAAAACTGCTAATACTTTACTTGCAGCAATGGATTTTCCTGAAGATAAATTTTTAGAAAAATTACAATATTTTATCACTCAAAAGTTTTAAATAAAAATAACTCTTTTAATTGATTATAATTTCAAAGAAGAGTTTATTGCTTTATTTGATAGTGGAGCATATTTGAACTGCGTGAAAGAAGGGGTAATACCCTCCAGATATTTTCATAAAACCACTCATCGCTTGAAAAATGCTAGTGGTGGTGCAATGGACATTTCTTATAAATTGCCTAAGGCTTATATTTGCCAACAAGATGTTTGTATACCAGAAAGTTTTGTTTTGGTAAAAGATATTGAACGTAATGTTATACTTGGTGTCCCATTTTTTATAAAATTAATGCCGTTTTTATATTGGGATACAAAAAGCTTTACAGGTACTTATAATAGTAAAAGTATCACTTTTGAGTTTATAACTGAGCCAGTTCAAAGATTTTTGAATGAAATTATCTCTAATAATATTGCTTCAAAAGCCAATCAAATTGAATTTTTGAAGCATGAAATTTGTTCCATTACTATAGAACATGATTTAAAGAATCCTAAGCTAGTAGAAAAAATTAATTTTCTCAAGAATCAATTTGCTGCTTCTATTTGTGGTGACCATCCGAATCAATTTTGGAGTAGGAAGAAGCATATTATAAGCCTTCCTTATGAAGAAGACTTTTCTGAGGATAATATCCCCACCAAGGCTCGACCTTGTCAAATGAACTCCGATTACTTGGAGTTATGTAATAAGGAAATCAATTCCTTAAAGCAGAAGGGTTTAATTAGAGCATCAAAGTCCAAATGGTCTTGCACTGCTTTTTATGTTAATAAACATGCGGAACAGGAACGAGGAGTTCCTAGATTAGTCATTAATTATAAACCCCTTAATAAGGTTTTAAAATGGATTAGATATCTCATTCCTAATAAAAAGGATTTACTTGATAGATTGCATGAGACCATTATATTTTCAAATTTTGGCAAATCCAGATATCTGAATCAGATAAATATAAGACTGTTTTTAATGTACCAATGGGCCAGTATGAATGGAATGTTATGCCCTTTGGTTTAAAAAATGCACCTTCAGAATTTCAAAAAATTATGAATGACATTTTTCTTCCTTATACGGATTTCATAATTGTTTATATTGATGATATTCTAGTATTTTCAAAAAATATAGAATCTCATTTCAAACATCTTGATTTATTAAAAAAGATTATTATACAAAATGGTTTAGTTATATCAAAGCCAAAAATGATGATTTTCCAAACTTCTGTTAGATTTTTGGGTCATAACATTGAGAAAGGTAGGATTATCCCCATTAATAGAAGTATTGAATTTGCATCCAAATTCCCCGATATTATTACTGATAAAACTCATCTTCAAAGATTTTAGGTAGCTTAAATTATATTTCTCCTTTTATAAAGGACCTTGCTAAAGACACTGCTCTTCTTTATGAAAGATTAAAGAAGAATCCTAAAACTTGGACTGACAGTCATACTGAAGCAGTCAAGAGAATTAAGCAGAAGGTTAATAACCTCCCCTGTTTAACTCTCGCCAATCCTACTTGGGCAAAAGTTGTGGAAACTGATGCCTTTGATATTGGTTATGGCGGAATACTGAAACAATGTTCCCCTGTAGATAAACAGGAATACCTTGTTCAATTTTATTCTGGTAAATGGAATAACTCCCAGAAAAATTAAAGCAAAAGAAATTCTTGCTATTGTTAAATGTGTGATGAAATTTCAGACTGACTTATATAATCAGAAATTTATTATTAAAACTGATTGTCAGGCTGCTAAATTTATCTTTAATAAAGATTTCAAGCATGATGTTTCCAAACAAATGTTTGCAAGGTGGCAAGCTTTATTAGCCCCTTTTGATTTTGAAATTATATACAAAAAAGGGTCTGATAATACCCTTCCTGATTTTCTTACTAGAGAATACCTGAACTAATAAGTTCTAATACTTTGTCTACAGATTATGAGACATACATATAAGCCTCCTCGGCAATGAGGAAGAGGAAGGACAACTAATAATAGCAGGGAGAATAATATTCTTGCCCAAATATTATAGCCGCTAATGTTATAGAAGGTAATACCGAACATCCATTATACAAGGAATTTATGGATTTTATAAAATCCAAAAAAGATGAAGGTACGTCATCATCTAATGTACCTACATAATCCTCAGTTATATTAGAGGATGCTAATGACAGTTTTGAGACTTATAGTCAAAAAGAATCCAAAGAGTTAATAATTCTTTTGGAACAATCCGACCTTAAATGGAAGGATAATCCTTGGCAAATTATGGCAAGATACTTTGATACAGCGTCATACGCTACTCTTGCATACAAATACAAAATGCATTATGAGATTATACTCTCAACAACAGGATCTACAGATATTCAGCATTTCTATCCTGCTAATACTAGAAAAACTTATAGTTTTTCGAAGATTATTATTAAGAAGGTTACACCTTCTGATGAATGGGGAATCAGCACACTCAAAGATCGTGAATATACACATCCAGACCAAAAGATTTCGGTCAAATTCAATTATTGGGATTATGTCGAAAGTTTTAATAAGACTTTTTTATATGAAAATCCTACCAGAAGACATTCTTGGTTTATAAAACTTTGTCCTAATTTATTCGGACAACAAATTCCAAATTGGTTTTTCAAATGGTGGAAGTTATACGGACCATTATTAGATATTTTAAACCCTCTCTTCAAAGGATTATATTCTCAATGGGTAGATATATCTCCCAAAATTATTTCTCTCCAAAAAGACCATATCTTTTATGATGGTATTGCTACCATGTATTTCTTTATTGAATTTTCTATTCCCTGAATTATGAAATGGGATGTACAGACAGGCTATACCAGTGAAGGCATTCCTTGCCTTAACAGAATTTTCTATCATAAGTTTTGGTCCAAATTGCTCCAGTCAAATCAACAAGGAAAGTTATATGGTGAAGAGTTAATACAACAAATATAGGCCAAGATAGAGGCTTATTCACAGATCGATCATACAAAGGATGAAGAAGAAGATCTAAGTCCTTTGAAAATTATCAGCAAGAGACTCCAAATGAAGAAGGGAGCTGTTTCACAGAAAGAAATCCTTACTTCATATTTTGAAGAAATAAAAAAGGATTTAGCAAAGAATCTTGGTACTATTATTAGAGATGATATCTCTATGGTTTCTATTGGCAGTACTTCAAATGAAGATGTGTGTTTAGACGGAGAAGCCCAAAATCAATCAGATACAGAGGAAGTTAGTGTTACAGAAATTGAAGACTTTATCAACAAGTTGAAAGCAAGTGCAGAAGCATCTTCTACCAAGAAAAACGACAAAGGAAAAGATAAAGCATAAAGGAATAGAAGGCCCCACCGATTGATTATTGGGGTAAAAAGACGAAGACTTTTATAAAGTAATAGGTCCCCGAAACAACTTTAATAAAGTAAGGGGTCCCTCCATTATCGGAAGGAATCTACTTTTATAAAAGTAGTTTGTCCGATTTCAATAATGTAGTTTTTCTTTTTGGCCACGTTTTAATTATCTTGTCGGCCACTTTTATTTTTCATTTTGTTTGTTTGTAGACAGATCCATTATATAAGGATCATTCTTCTTTAGTTAGAGGCAGGCGTTAGCCAACATTAGAACTCTCTGCCTTCTCTCTAGTTTATCTCCCTACTTGTAAAGAACCCCTTCTGTAATAATTTTTCCAAGTTTAAAATAAAATCAAAAAGGTCGTCTGGCCACAACTAAGGGTCTCTCTGCTGGTACTGTTCTTCTCTTTCCCTCTTCCATATCTGAAGTACTGTTAGCCTAAATGATAGGCTAAACAAGTAAGTGTTAGATTTGGTTCTCGATGGTTATCTGTTATTCATGTTTATGGTAGTTAGGAGTCTACTGTATCAAACCCTATGGGGTTTTGGGTTAAGGACTATATAGACCAGGCAGTTACTAGTCTCGACAGTAAACCTTGGTTAGTCCCAAGCTAACCGGTGGTGCTCGTTAACCCGTTTAGGCAGGTGGCCGTTGAAAGGTTGTGAAGAGCATCGTGGTTTAAGGTTTCCCTAAAGACTAGTGGCTAGGCCAGGACTGGTGTTCTTGTAATTCGATTCCTGAAATATGGCACGAAGCCCAACTCCGCATCTGTGATAAAATATCCGTACCTGCGCCTTCGTAGATGCGGTCCCAGAACCGCTTTTGCGGTTCTTGCCAACCTCGCCAGCTCCCGCTTCTGCGACCCCCTCTTCCGCATATGCGACATCGCACCTGCGGATGCGAAAATACCAAAAGCAGAAAAATCTGCAACTTCACAAAACCTCAAACTTCTTCGTCAACCATCCGAAATCACCCAGAGGCCCCCGGGACCTCAACCAAAAGCACAAACATATCCCATAACCCTATTCAAATGTGTATCAATCTTTAAAACACCTCAAACAATATCAATTCAACCAAAACATATCGGATTCAAGCCTAAGTTCCCAAAATCTTCCGAATTCCGCTTTTGATCAAAAACCCAACCAAAACACGTCCGAATGACCTAAAATTTTGCACACACATCCCAAATGACACAAAGGAACTATTGCAACTCTCGGAATTCCATTCCGACCCCTATATCAAAATCTTGCATACCAACCAGAAATCGCCAAAATCTCAACTTCGCCAATTCAAGCCTAAATCTACTTTGAACCTCCAAAACTCATTCCGATCATGCTCCTAAGTCCCAAATCACCCCCCAAAGCTAACTGAACCATCGTAACTCACATCCGACCCCTCTAACATATAAGTCAACATCCAGTTGACTTTTCCAACTTCACCTTCTTCAAAAGAGACTAAGTGTCTCAAACCTTCTCAAAACCTTTCCGAACCCGAGCCAACCAACCTGATCACTCATAGAACTGATAAACAAAGCAGTAAGAAGCATAAATGAGGGAAACAGAGTGGTAAATCATGAGATGACTGGTCGGGTCGTCACATCCTTCCCAACTTAAACAAACATTCATCCTCGAACGAGTCAAGAAACGTACCCGAAGCCTCAAATAGGTGAGGATATCTGCTCTGCATCTCTCGCTCGGTCTCCCAGGTAGCCTCCTCTACGGGCCGAACTCTCCACTACACTTTCACTAAAGCTATATCCTTTGACCTCAACTTTTGAACCTGACACTCCAAGATAGTTGTTGGCTCCACATCATAAGTTAAATCACCGTCAAACTGAACCGTACTGAAATCCAGTACATGAGACGGATCCCCAATATACTTCCGGAGCATAGAAACATGAAATATCAGATGCACACTCGACAAACTGGGTGGCAAAGCAAGCTCATAAGCCACCTCCCCAGAACCTTCAACAGAACCTTCTCACCAACCATGTAGGACACATCTCGAACCTTCCTATCAGCATAACTCTTTTGCCTCGACTGCGCTATATGAAGCCTCTCCTGAATTACCTTCACTTTCTCTAAATCATCCTACACCAAGTCTTTCCCCAATAGCCTGCCTCACCCGACTCGAACCAACCAACTAGAGATCTACACCGTCTCCCATACAAAGCCTCATATGGAGCCATCTGAATACTCGACTGGTAGCTGTTGTTATAAGCAAACTCTGCAAGCGGTAGAAACTGATCCCATGACCCTTCAAAATCAATGACACAAGTACGCAACATGTCCTCCAATATCCGAATAGTGTGCTCGGACGGCCCGTCCATCTGAGGGTGAAAAGTTGTGCTCAACTCAACCTGAGTACCCAACTCTCGCAGCACAGACCTCCAAAACTGCAAAGTAAACTGAGTGCCCCTATCTGAGATGATGGAAACTGGGACACCATGCAAACGAACAATCTCCCGGATATAGATCTCTGCTAACCGCTCTGAAGAATAGGTAGTACACACAGGAATGAAGTGCGCGGACTTGGTCAGCCGATCCACAATCACCCAAATAGCATCGAACTTCTTCAAAGTCCGTGGAAGTCCAACTACAAAGTCCATAGTGATCCTCTCCCACTTCCACTCTGGAATATCCATCTACTGAAGCAAGCCACCCGGTCTCTGATGCTCATATTTCACCTGCTGATAATTGGGACACTGAGCTACAAATCCCACAATGTCTTTCTTCATTCTCTTCCACTAATAATGCTACCTCAAATCCTAATACATCTTTGCGGCATCCAGATGAATGGAATACCGCGAGCTATGGGCCTCCTCCAAAATCAACTCCCGAAGCACATCCACATGAGGCACACATATCCGGCACCGCAACCTCAACACCTCATCATCACCAATGGTCACATATCTGCCATCATCATGCTGAACTCTATTCTTAAGGACAAGCAAATGCGGGTCATCATACTGGCGCTCTCTGATGCGATCATATAAGGAAAACCGAGAAACCACACAAGCCAATACCCGACTGGGCAACGAAATATCTAACCTCACAAACCGATTGGACAAGGCCTGAACATCAACTGTAAGAGGTCTTTTCCCAACTGGAATATATGTCAAACTCCCCATACTCACCGCCTTTCGGCTCAAAGCATCGGCCACCACATTGGCCTTTCCCAGATGGTACAATATAGTGATATCATAATCCGTAAGCAACTCCAACCACCTCCGCTGCCTCAAATTAAGATCCTTCTACTTGAACAAGTGCTGGAGACTACGATGATCAGTAAACACCTCACAAGACACACCATACAAGTAATGCCTCTAAATCTTCAATGCGTGAACTATGGCAGCCAACTCCAAATCATGAACGGGGTAGTTCTTCTCATGGGGCTTCAACTGACAAGAATCATAAGCAACAACTCTACCCTCCTGCATTAATACACAACCAATACCAACTCTCGAAGCATCACAATACACGGTATATGAACCCGAAGCCGATGGCAGAACCAACACTGGAGCTGTGGTCAAGGCTGTCTTGAGCTTCTGAAACCTCTCCTCACACTCGTTCAACCATACAAATAAAGCACCCTTCTGAGTCAACTTGGTCCAGGGCAATGCATTGGATGAAAATCCCTGAATAAACTGGCGATAATAACCTGCTAAACCAAGGAAGTTGTGAATTTCTGTGGCTGAGGACGGTCTGGGCCAACTCTGAACCGCCTTTATCTTCTTCGAATCAACCTGAATACCCTCGATGGACACCACGTTCCCCAAGAAAGCCACTGAACTGAGCCAAAACTCACACTTGGAGAATTTTGTATAAAGCTTCTCTTTCCTCAATCTCTGCAACACAACTCTCAAATGTTTCGCGTGCTCCTCCTGACTACGTGAATACACCAGAATATCATCAATGAAGACTGACAAACGAGTCGAGATAAGGCTGAAACACATTGTTCATCAAATGCATGAACGCTGTTGGGGCATTGGTCACCCCAAAAAGACATCACCAAGAACTCATAATGACCATATCGAGTCCTGAAAGCCGTCTTAAGAATATCCGAGTCCCTGATCTTCAACTGGTGATAACCTGAATGGAGATCAATCTTGGAGAACACTCTCGCTCCATGAAGCTCGTCGAATAAATCATCAATGCGAGGCAAAGGATACTTGTTTATAACTGTTACTTTGTTCAATTGCCTATAATCAATGCACATCCTCATAGTGCCATCCTTCTTCTTCACAAATAGAATCGGAGCACCCTAAGGTTGACTAGGCCAAATGAACCCTTTATCAAGGAGTTCCTGAAGCTGCTCCTATAATTCCTTCAACTCCGCTGGTGCCATACGATACGGCGAAATAGAAATGGACTGAGTGCCCGGCCCCAGGTCAATACCAAAATCAATATCCCTGTCCGATGGCATGCCCGGTAGGTCTGCGGGAAACACATCGGGAAAATCCCTCACAACTGGGAGTCTCAGCACCAACATCCCTCACAAAGGCTAGATACGAAAGACAACCCTTCCCAACATACGCTAGGCTTTCAAGAATGAGATCACTCTACTGGGAACATAATCAGTCAAACCTCACCACTCAATCTGTGGCACCCCCAATATAGCCAATGTGACTGTCTTGGCATGAAATTCTAGAATAGCACGACACGGAGATAGCCAATCCATGCCCAAAATGACATTGAAATCCACCATATACCATAATAAAAGATCCACATGGGTCTCCAGACCTCCAATAGTCACCACACACGACCGGTACACACGGTCTACAACAATAGTATCGCCCACCGGGGTAGATACATGAACAAGTGAAGAAAGAAACTCACGGGGCAAACCCAAATAATGAGAAAAGTATGATGACACATAAGAAAAGGTGGAATCGAGATCAAATAATACAGAGGCATCTCTGTGGCAGACTGAAACAATACTTGTAATAACAGCATTTAAAGCAATAGCATCGGGTCTGCCTGGAAGTGCATATAAACGGGCCTGACCGCCACCTAATCGACCTCCCCCTCTGGGGCGACCCCTAGCTAACTGAACTCTACCCCTAACTGGATGAGCGGGTGGTGGTGAAGTAATTGGCGCTGAAGCCGATGACTGACCCCTCTGCTGGGATGAACTCGCAAGACGACGAGGGCACTACCTCCATATGTGACCCATCTCACCACATTTATAACAACTCCCAGGTGCTGGAGAAGGGGACTGAAGGGAACCCCTCGCACCGGAGTGACTAATAGATGCACCAGGCATATAAGAGCCCTGAACTGATAGAGCACAGGACGAACTCTGAGTTGGAAGGGCACTAAGTGATGACTGGCCCTGATGAGAACTGTGAGAACCATGACCCGATAACGCCCCATGATAACCTGGGCGATCTGGCTGAGCATGTCTGAATAGACGGCCTCTACCGTGCCGAAACTGACCAATCGAAGGAGCACCACTATAGCTACCAGATCCTCGAGGCCTCTTGGCCTCCCTCTCCACTCACTCCTGGCGACGAACGGACTCAATCTCACGAGCAATATCCACAACCTCCTCGAAAGTAGCACTAATTACCCTCTCCCTGGTCATGAGAATATGAAGCTGATAAGTGAGGCTATCAAGAAACCTCCTAATCCTCTATCTATCTATCGAAAACAACCAAATAGCATGACGAGCTAACTCGGAGAACCTCATCTCATACTGCGTCATAGTTATCTATCCCTGATGCAACCACTCAAACTCCCTACATAGCTCCTTTCTATGGGACCGCGGCACATACTTCTCTAGAAAGAGAATGGAGAACTGCTACCAGGTAAGGGGTGCTGCACCAACAGGCCTACGCCTCTCAAAATCCTCCCACCAAGTGAAGGCAGCTCCAGAAAACTGATAAGTAGTGAAAGTGATCCCACTGGTCTCCAGAATACCTGTTGTACGAAGCATCCTCTAACAATTATCCAAGAAGCCCTGGGCATCCTCGCACTCTGCACCACTAAAGGTCGGAGGCTGAAGTCTACCAAACCTTTCCAACCTACTTTGCTCGTCCTATGGCATGGCAGGAACTACATATTCCTGAGCAACTGCAACCGGCTGGGCTGGATGTACCCCCGGCATCTGAAGTCCCTGCACGACCTGCTCAGGTGTGCGAGCGGCGGGAGTCTGATTGCCTCCTCCGGCCTGAGAAGTAGATGCGGTTATAGTGGCTGAAATCGCCTGAGCTAGGCCAGTGCAAACTGATAAGATCTGAGCCAAGGCCTCATAAAGACCCGGAATCACAATGGGCACATCTAATGCCTGAGCTGGTGCTACTGGGCGCCCATAACTAGGACCTGATCCTGAACTAGGCTGCTAGTGGATCTGCAGGTACTGCCCTAGCTACTGTACGGGCCACACCTCTGCCCCTACCGCGACCGTGTCCTCAGCCTCTGGTGGCCATAGCTGGTGGTACTGGTGGTCGTCCATCCTGACCGGTAGCGCGTGTCCTCACCATCTGTGAGAGAATAGAATAAAAGAAGTTTATTACTCGGATCAACAAATTCGCATGACAAGAATTTAAAGAATATGAAGTTTTTCCTAAAGGTTCTGCAGCCTCTCAAGGATAAATACAGACGTCTCCATACTGATCCGCAAGACTCTACTAAACCTACTCATAACTTGTGAGACTTATGTAACCTAGGCTCTGATACCAACTTGTCAGGACCCTAAAGCCGGACTCGGTTGTGATAGTGCCTCTCGTGAAGACAAGGCCAGCCGACACTTCCCATTTCACTATGTAACAGTTAAACAGTAAGAAACAGTCTAAAGCATGACAAAATAATCCAAAGTTTAAGAAGACGATAGTATAATATGCGAAATACAACCCAACACAACTCGATACCGGGGTGTCACTAGTCACGAGCATCTAAACAATCTGGAATACTCAGAGGAAACTACAAGGTTTAATACAGAAACTAAGAACATGAAGAAATAAGATAGGGAATAGCTCCAGGCTACGAATGCCGACAGCTACCTAGAGACTCCTCAGATCCGCCTGAGCTGGAAATGATCATCACTCAAGAACGGGACCAGATGCGCCTGAATCTGCACACGGGGTGCAAGGATTAAAGTGAGTACTCTAACTCAGTGAGTAATAATCATAAATAAGGACTGAAAGCAGGAAATCACGTAAAGCACATTTGCAAACTATAATGAAGCACTAAAACCAGTGAAAAATATGTGAAAGTCATTTAACTCGAATTAAACTTCACGAAAACCTTTTTCAACAATTTAAGCAGGTAACTGACAGACAATTAAGGAAAATAAACACATAAAGGTTCACCCCTCGGGCACAGTATCAACAAATCTGCCCCTCGGGCACTATCTCAGAACAATACCAGCCCCTCAGGCTATATCTCACATCACAATGGGTACCCGCACTCACTGGGGGTGTGCAAACTCCTGGAGGGGCCCCTTACAACCCATATCAATATCAAGTCATCTCCTGGCATCATCACTAGGCCCTCGGCCTCATATCAACAAGCCACCTCGTGGGGTACATATCTTAGGCACTCGGCCTCATAATCAATATCAAATGTTTCCTCACAACATAGGCCATCGGCCTTACTCAATCAAAATCCTCACAAGCCACTCGGGCAATAGTAAGACATGATTCTCAGCCCAAAATATCATTTAAAAGATCATTTAGGTGTTAAAACCGAGTAAACATTGTTGAGTACGAAAATAGTGAAATGTAACATGACTGAGTTCAAGTATAAAGTTAAAACAGTGAGAAAATATCAATAAAAGTCCCTTAAGGGTTCAAATAGTTGGTACAAAGCACAAATATGGCATTCAGCCCAAATAATGATGATAGCAAATAGATTTCAATCAAATACGCGACAAAATAGTCATTCGGGACGGACTAAGTCACAATCTCCAACAGTGCACGACCCCATTCTCATCATCTAGCATGTGCATCACATCAATATAGCACAACGATGCGCAAATCTGGGGTTTTATACCCTCAGAACATCATTTACAATCATTACTCACCTCAATCCGGTCAAATCTCTAGTCTGCGACGCCTTTGTTGATACCCAATTTTTCCTTATATATTTTCAATATGCAAAATATCTTCAAAACACACACACACACACACACACACACACACACACACACATATATATATATATATATATATATATATATATATATATATATATATATATATATATATATATATATATATATATATATATATATATATATATGCATATATAAGCATATCCAAATATTTTATTATTTTTCCATAATTTTTAAAGATTTAAATTGATTTATTTTTCCCTCTTTTATCCACAAAATCTCAATAATTATTTTCAAAATTATTATTTTTGATGATTAATTTATTAAATTCTTATATTTATGCCAAAATATGGCTAAGGTGATTTTTTTACATATTTTTACAAATTCATTTAGTATTTTTAAAGCTAATTGCATATAATTACAATATTAGCCATTTTTAGGTTTAGATTTGTCTCATGTTTACAAAATGGGATCCTATATGCTTAAATTGTTAATTATATATTATAAATCAATTTAGTGCCTTCAATTTGTTTTTAAAAATTTATTTACTATTTTTGATAAATTAAAAAGGGATAAGTGGCTATTTAAATTTTAGCCCAAATTGGTCTTCAATTTGACCCCAAATTATACCTAATTTCCCCGGCCCAATTTCAATTTAAACCCGACTCCTAACCCATTAAACCAACCCAACCTGGATTCCCCAACTAACCATTTTACAACGATTAGGGTTTTTCTTAACTCCTTTTAAAGATCTCTTCTTTGATTTTTGGTGTTGTTTTACGATTTTACTATGTTCAAACAACTTGTTATTGCTTTCCTTCTACTTGATTTAGCATGTTGAAAACCCTAGTTCCTTTTTGGTCTCATCCGAGTTCTGAAACTGTTTGTTTAAGTGTGTACTTGTTCGATTAAGTTCTTTGTTTCTGACTCTCGTCTCCTTGTTTGACTTATCTGATTTGAGTTCTTATCATCTCTTAAACTTGACTACTATCGAAGCCCTAATTTTTTAAAAGGGGTTTTCCTTATTTATTACTACTGTGAGACCTTTACTTGTTTTTGATTCTCTTACATGTTACTATGTTTTTCTTCACTGTTGATTCTATGTGACTACTTGACCTACTTGACTACTGTGCTTCGAATATTTTTTTTACTGTTGAATCCTAGCTTACCCCTATTGTTATTGTATGCTTGTGTTGCTTCTTTTTGTCAATATATTTGATCTTGCATGCCTGTTCATTCCTTGCTATTTATATGTTGAGGTGCAGAATCATGACCCTTTCTTGATTGATTCTGACTCCCTCAATCTTACGACTGATTGCAAAGGATTCCCTTATAAACCCTAATTTTTACTCATTTGTTTAAAATTAATTGATTCATTTCCTTTACTGTGATGTTTAATCTTGCTGAATCCTCTCCCAAGACTAAACATATTTTGTACTTAGACTTGATTATTTACTTCATGCTTTTACTGCCCCTTAACGGCAATAATCAATCTGCGTCGAGCTAATTTCTTGCCTTAATTAAACCTGTTAGTATCTGTTAAGCAGTGATTTCTTAATTAAAGGAAATCACTTGTGTTAATTGATTCTGATTGTAATTATTTCCATGTTTGTGTTAAGACTTTACTTATTACCTTATTTTTCACTCATTTTCAAAACTATAAATACCCTCACTCTCTTCTTTCAAAGACACAAACAATTAGAGTTTAGAATACACACTTACACTCAAAACTCTTTCTTTTCTCTACTACTACTTGTGCTACTGCTTTGTTTAGCCGGCTGAAAGTCAAGGCTAGACTGTGGAATCTTGCTTACTTTTCCTTTCTGCACTTTGCCTCTCTACTGGTATGTCCTAGTTAATTTTCAAGCCTCAACAACATGCTTTCTTTAGTTACTCCATTTCTTTCATTCTTGTCTACTCCTGCTTATGTTTCTGCAGTCAAGTTATATTACTAGCATGCTTTAATATGCTCCCTTCCCTTTTAAATTAATGCTTTCCTATGTGTACTCTGTCAGTCACTTGTTATGTGTTTGCTGACTTATGAATCCCAAACCCCCCATATCCCCTCTATGTGTTTGTGTTTTCTAGCTGGTTTGTGGACATGCTGGCATTAGCTATTGATGTGCATAACCAAACTTAACCCCTACTGAGGTCATATGCTTCATAAATGTATCCCCAAAACCCCTTGACCCCTTTGTGTGACTACTGATTCTGTGTGTTTGAGTTTTGTTCATTACCCCAACTGATTTCAAACACTTCTGCTACTGATTACTTTTAAAATGGACGTACCAGTCTAGTAAACAAACTCTTTCTTTTAACTATGTCCTGCACTTCCACTGTATTCTTAGAACCTAGGTTTTGCCCCTCTTGTGTGAGCCTTACCTTGGGACCCTTGAGCTCCCTCTGAACCTGGACACATAAGGGTTGGCCCTTCCACACTGCACTCATTTCTATCTGGTTATTTAAACCTGGGAGTAAGCACTGCCCGGGATCCCATGAGGTCCTTAGGGAACTTTGACACACCCAGGTATGAGAAAGGCTTTGAAATTCTAGTACTGAAGTGGTTCATTACATAACTCAGAGAGGAAGTCAAGATCAGGCTTCCCTTTGGTTGTAATTTTCGTATTTCTGCACTTCTTTTGTAATTCAATCATTTGGTTTGTAATAATTTGTAAACAATATTAGGGCCAGCTAGTGAAAAGGGATGGGGTGATTATGCATGCTTTAACTATTAGAAGGGTAGATAACATGCCTATAGGTGTATTTTCGATATGATCTGTTAGAGAACATGCCTATAGGATTTGCTTTGGTTTTAATAAAATTCTGCATGCTTTACTTTTACATAATTAGAAACCATGTCTATAGGATCTAAATGGCCTTATAATTAGAGATCATGCCTATAGGATTGAAATTAATAGAAATCATGCCTATAGGAACTTCGCTTGGGTCAAATAAATCCTGCCTACTCCACTTCGTGTTCAGTAGTAGATATAACTCATAGGGCATCACTACTACACCTAGGCAAGCCTTAGGTAACTATTTAAATAAAAACTAGAACTGCCTTTGTTAACTACCAAGTTGTTAGCCCAAGAAAAAGTTAGTTTTGAAGACTGACAAAGGAACTCAGGATGAACCAGGTCCATCCCTCATGTAATAAAAATGGGCAGATTCAAGCATGTGGGTTACACGTGAAAGAGCTAAGATTAACTTGGTGTATTTAATATCTCCTGATTGAAAGGTTGCATAATTGATAAGGATAAAGACTCCTTAATCAAAGAGAACACTATTCAAGATAGAGAAGAAGTTAGAAGTTGAAATCAACTAGAACTCTTCCACCAAGGAAGAGTTGCATCAGAACTCTAGTTATTTCTTCATCTACTAACTCTATAAATTACAGTATGTTCTCACATTACAAGTGTTGCACAAAAACGCAGAAGTCAAACGTGAATTGAGAGCAAAATAGCAAGGCTTTTTGCAAGCAGTTCGTGTGTGACTCAAGTGTGCAAACCTGAAGCTACATGAACCAGATTGAAGAACCAGCTCCATAAAGAGTTTCATGTGTCTATCTTTTATTCTAGTTCAATTGTAGTAGGTGATTCTACATTGTACCTTTCAGCTTTCATAGAAACAATTATATTAGGTACCTAGAGTGTTCAAGTTAGAGTTAACTTGAAGTTATCGCAACAGTTGAGGTTGTGTGCCACAACGGGATTAGAGTTAATCCTTAGGTTTACAAAGAGTTTTTGTAAATGCTGTTTGGCTCAGTGATTTTAGTGGAAGTTTGGGAAAATCCTACTGAGTAGTAGGTCGTGAGTTTTTCACTTTTGAGCCAGGTGTTTTCCACGTTAAAGTATTTATGTTCTTTATTTTCTGTATTTATTATTCCGCAAACAGTAGTAGTTGGAACACTTAGAAGAACCAGGTTCTTCTATAGTTTAGTTAAGCGAAAATTAGGTACCACACAATTTACCCCCCCCCCTCTTGTGTAGTATTGACGCTTAAAACATCACAATTTCTACAACCAGCAGGCAGGCCTGATTCGGACTTCTTTTCTGAGTTATATAATGAATCTGGTTCTAACTCAAACCCCCTGCTTTAGGATTTTAAAATTCAGACCTTAACTGTGTTTAAGTCATGCTATTTATATGAACTATTTGCGGAGGCATACATGAGCCTTGTAATTGCTTATATGTTTCCCTCTAAATGCAGTCCTACGTGTTTTTTTTGCATGTCGCCTTAGTCTTTTTACCTTTAAACTAAAGAGTCAGCCTGAAATCCTCCCTCTTATAGGAATAATAGTCCAAATTCCTCCGGGACTGATAGGAATGGGACGAGTAATAGCATGCAATAGAGGACGAGACTAATTTGTGCTTTAATACCTTAACGGGGTGGGAAGGGTAGATATGGATATGATGACTAGTGCACTAATACCACGTGTATCCCCTCTTCTGAGGAGTGTCATACCGGGTATTGCATTGAGGTGATCCATATTATAAACAAACCTAGGACTCCCGTTTATTTTTCTACCAAACATGTCTAGCTTATAGCTCTTTCAAACCTTGCCTTTCAATAATTGCTTTCAAATGTTTGTGTGTTTAACTTAAATCCCCTCTTACTTGAGCCTTTATTTGTTTACTTGCTAATTGCGCAAATTCACAAAAATCATCTGGCTGGGAACCACACTAGTGGATCCTGAGGGGTGCCTAACACCTTTCCCTTAGGATAATTTCAAGCCCTTACCCAATCTCTGGTAATCAGACCTAGTTGTAAATAAACCTTATAGGGGTCCTAATGCTCCTTAAATCATTAGATGGTGACTCTTCAAATACCCAATTCCCAAAAAAGGGAAATGAGTCATTACACCCCATGAATGTCGAAACCCCGGAAATTCCTCTCCTAACGAAAAAAGAGGGAAAAAGGGGGCGCGACAGCATGACGACTCTGCTGGGGATCTTTAGGCTTTTACCATTTCAGACTGTTCTTGTGAATTTGTACCTCCCTTATGTGCAATTACTTGTTTAATTCCTTTAAGCATTTAATTTCTTTGCAAAAGCAAAACTGACTTATCTTCTTTGTTTCCTTCCTTTATTGTTGCTTTAAATTATAAAACTGCTATATTTATTGCTTTCTTAACGTGCAAATACATGTCAACATGTTTTTAATTATTGCATAATCATGCTCAACATCATACTCCACTCGTGCCAAACAAATACTATAGCAACACTTATAATGAGTAGTTGCGCTCTTCCTATATCATTACCCCTTAAATTCGGGAAGGCATATTTGCGGTAAAACTAGTCGATCGGCGGTGCAGTCAACAGTTCCGCGCCTTCCCCCTTGAGTTGTCCGCTCAAGGGTACCAGTCTAAAAACCCATAGAAACCTTACTCTATTCAAATTGTGCATGCATCATGGTCAAACCTAGCCGGGTCAATTATGTTGTTCATGTAATGAACCTTTAAGATAGTCTTGCCCAAAAGTCCATTGGGTTTCCCTAAACCCAAACGGACATCATCACTAAATGCTTCATGCTAATTGTTGATGATAAATAGTCGAGTCTGGTGGGGGTAGGGTCTAACCCTTTTATTTTGCAGAAAATGAGGCATGAGGTGCCCAGTTTCGGTATGATTAGCACGCCCCCACTCTTGCTAGACTAGTGGAGTAGTCTTCCATCAAATGACCAAATCAATGAATGGTAAGAGAGGACCACCAAAGCTAGCGAAAAGTTGGAATATCTGGAGTACAGTCTGCTGGAATTGGAAGGAAAAGTGAGGAAAAGAGTCACCGACTGCCAGAAAGCTGAGGGAAATGAAGGAGAACACCTGGCAAAGGCATTTTTACTGGTGAACCTACGTGAACTGGAGGATTTGATTAACGAGAGCATTCAACCTGAGGAAGGTCCTTCAGGGACCAAGTAGATAGGAGTTTATCTTTTCGCTTTATAAATGTAATAAGGCCAATGGCCGTTAGTGACTTTTTATTTCCTATTTATTTAGTGTCAATTTGGAATTCGTATTATTTTCTATCAATAAAATGAGGCATTTAGCATTCTAAGTTCTCCAAAATAATTTGTCGCTAGGCCTACCTCGGGCATAAAGAGGTCCCCAAATTAGGACACGATTTACATTCTCGCACTATGTGTTTGTCCCCAAATTAGGACACGATTTACATTCCCGCACTATGTGTTTAAATATTACAATACTTTTTATGATCCTCACTAACTGGGTTACCTTTTTGTTTTATTCTTTGTTTTTGTTTTTATTATTCCCTTCCCCAAAGGTTAGTTCGTGCACTCTGGAATCATCATCCTATTCCACGAGATACAGGGGCCCTCTACCCACTCCTCCTCTTAGTTCTGTCAAAAACAAGAACAAGAGCAAGATGGAAGATTTGAACAACGTTAGGAAGGAGAACCCAACTGAACGGGAAGAGGCCACTAATGGCCATGGTACTTAGGTTCCTAAGGAGAATGTATCCCAACTTGAGCAGAAACTGTGAGATTCCAAGAAGAGCTCGATCAGGTTCGGAATCTGGCAAGCCTATCATTTTCCCTCAGCACCCCAGACATCAACTTCCCCAACACTCAAAACCCTATACCTCCTCAAAATATCCCAAAGCAACAGAATCATCCAGCTTCTCACCACCATGTTGTTCCACCAAAGACTCAATGCAATACTTGCCATATCCCAAAGAACACTCCACTATTCATCCTAGAACCTCAAAACTCCACAAATGACCATTTCCACACCCACACACCAGGACACCATAACACTCTTATCTATGTGGAGACCATGCCACACTACATCCAGCCTATCTCAAGCACACCTGAGTCTGATGAAAAAGAACTGCTTATCAGGAACCTGGCTGAGGAACTTAAGAAATTGACTAGCCGGATTCAGGGCGTTGAGGGAAGCAAAGGAATTGAAGGGCTGAACTATGAGGATCTTTGCATACAGCCTGATGTCGAACTACCCGAGGGGTACAAACCTCCTAAGTTCGAAATGTTTGATGGTACAGGTGATCCAAGGGTCCATCTGAGGACATACTGCGACAAGCTGGTTGGAGTAGGGAAAGACGAGAGAATCTGCATGAAGCTGTTCATGAGGAGTTTGAAAGGAGATGCATTATCTTGGTACATCAGCCAAGATCCCAAGAAGTGGTCAAGCTGGGTAGGCATGGCGTCTAACTTCATAGAAAGGTTCAGCTTTAATACAGAGAATGTGCCAGATGTATTCTATATACAGAATCTAAAGAAGAAGCCCACAGAGACATTTCACGAGTATGCTACTCGTTGGAGGTCCGAAGCTGCTAAGGTCAGACCTGCCTTAGAAGTGGAACAAATGAACAAGTTCTTTGTCCGGGCTCAGGACCCGCAGTATTATGAACGACTGATGATGATCGAGAACTACAAATTCTTCGACATTATCAAACATGGTGAAGGAATTAAAGAAGGTATCAAAAGCGGTATGGTTACAAACTTCGAGGCTTTGCAAGCTACAAATAAGGCCTTACAGTCCGGTGGTGTGTCCAAAAAGAGGGATGTAGGGGCCGTGATGGTTGCATTGAGGACCAAATATCCCCTCAAATACCAAACTTACCCAACACCTCCACTCACATACCAGCCAACCCCAAATTACCAAGCACCTTCACCCTCATACCAAGCTTTACCACCAACTTATCAGTCACCTCCACCTCCTACAAATTAGCCTACTTCACCTAGACATGCCCAACCTGCACATGTCTACCAAACCTATAATTCTAAGTCATCCCACTATCAATCACCTCCTGCACGCCAAAACTTCCCCAAACCTCGGCCAAATTTTGATCGCAGACCTCCAAAATAATATACAGCCATTGCAGAACCCATTGACCAGTTGTATGAGAGACTCAAAGCTGCTAGTTATGTCACCCCCATCCCTGCTGCAACCCCTGAGAATCCTTATCAGTGGGTTAACCCAAACAAATCCAGTGCATACCACTCCATCATGAAAGAGCACACCATCGATGAATGTCGTTCTTTGAAAGACAAGATCCAGTCCTTGATTGATAACAAGATTATTGTGGCAAAGGAACCCGCTCCAAATGTCCGCAACAACCCTCTACTAGACCATAAGAGTGGGGGTATCCACAGGATTGAAATAGAAGATGACTGGGATCCCGGGGGATCAATCGGGTTGATCGCAGAAGGTGATGACCCAAAGAAACCAAAAATTGCTCTCAATCCAATCATAGTCCAGATTCAACCATCTGAGAACGCTTAGGTGAACTTGTATGTACCACTAGAATTTGAAACAACATCATCCGCAAAGATACCAGCACCAATTGAGTTCGAATTCATGCCTCCGGCAAATGCACCCATACTATTTGAGGTTGTCGTTTTGCCACCCAAGGCATATGCTCCGTTCGGAGTGAGGATAGCCACGCCGATTACAGTGGTAATGTCGACCATGACACCATTCCATACAAAGGCTGTACCCTGGGACTATACAGCCGAGGCGAGAAGGAAAGGTAAGGTTAGGTTCGAAGAGACTGTTGCAGCACAGGGTATGACAAGAACTGGTAGAGTCTATACCCCAGAACATATAGTTGAGTCAAGCAAGCAGGGTAGAGTTGCTAAACAAAGTAGTTTTAATAATAAACATGCAATGATTTTTGTAAAAGTATGACATAAGTGTATAATAAAAAGGGTTTTTAGATGAACCAACGACTATGATGTGGTTCGGGATATTGCAACCTCTCTTGCTACGGAATTTTGAGGGTCCTCCTCAAAATTCTGCCTCAGTTTGATGGGTTGCTGTTTCAGATGGCTGCTTGTGCAGCGATCGACTGAAATTACTTCGGAATTTTGAGGGTCCTCTTCAAAATTCTCCTCCAGTTTCCAATTGCGGGGGGAAATGAAATTTTTTATTGAATTGTGACCGAACCCATAGGGCTGCCTACGTATCCCCTCTTAAACAGGAATAAGGTCAAGCGTAGTTCAATTTACATCATATAAGGCAAGCATAAAGATTACACATAGTAGCGCTTGACTACATCTGAATTGATCGGCTTTGGCCAGACTTCTCCGTCCATTTCTGCAAGTATGAGGGCTCCTCCTGTCAGGACCCGGTGAACCATGTATGGTCCCTGCCAGTTGGGAGAGAACTTCCCTTTGGCTTCATCTTGATGCGAAAAAATTTTCTTTAACACCAGCTGCCCCGGTATGATTTGTCTTGGCTTGACTCTTTTGTGGAAGGCTCTAGACATTCTATTCTTATAGAGTTGACCATGGCAAATCGCATTCATTCTCTTTCCATCTATAAGAGCTAGTTGCTCATAATGACTTTTTACCCACTCCGCATCATCGAGCTCAACTTCTTGTATGATCCTTAGGGAAGGAATTTCTACCTCAACAGGAATGACAACCTCTGTACCATAAACCAACATATTGGGGGTTGCCCCGGTTGATGTGCGGACTGTGGTACGATACCTCAGAAGAGCAAATGATAACTTCTTGTGCCACTTTCTGTGATTCTCTATCATTTTCCTCATCCATCCAGATTTGATGATAACCGGCGAAGCAATCTACGAGTGACTGTAGCTCATGCTTGGCGCAATTTTCAATCAGGATATGTATATTTGGCAAAGGGAAGTTGTCTTTCGGACTGACCCGGTTTAGATCCCGGTAGTCGACACAGACTCTAACCTTCCCATCCTTCTTTGGCACTGCACAATGTTGGCTAACCATATCGGGTATTCTACTACCCTGAGAACCTTAGCGTTGATCTGCTTGGTGACTTCTTCCTTGATTTTCAAACTCATATCAGGCTTGAACTTTCTAAGCTTTTGCTTTACTGGTGGACACATTGGATCAGTTGGCAGTTTGTGAGCCACAATAGACGTACTTAGACCAGTCATGTCATCATACGACCAGGCGAATATGCCCTCATATTCCTTTAGAAATTCTATGTATTCTTTCTTTTTTGATGGCGATAGGTGAACGCTGATTCGTGTTTCCTTGATGTTTTTTGCATCTCCCAAGTTAACAGTTTCTGTCTCGTCCATGTTGGACTTAGGTTTGTTTTTAAAATTCTCAACTTCTCTAACAATCCTATCAGGTATGTCATCCTTCTCTGAATCAATGTCCATTTGTTGCGTTGTCTCATTGCATGTCATAGTCATTGGTTCACCAAGATAAGTAATAGTAATACTGTATAAGTAGAGTAATGAGAGAAAACGATAATGAGTGTTGATTCATAAGAAAAGTTAAAATGCTTTGATAAATTGCATAACTGTTTTGAAGATTGAAGATCTTATTGCGGGAAGTGAAAATGCGAAAAGAAAATCATTTAGTAAATAAAACAGTGAATGATGCTTGTTTTAGCCTTGCTACCCCGAGGCTCGTCGAGCTCTGGTTGTCCTGATGGTCTAATTGTTGAGGCATGCCCCCTTTGCTCACAGCCTGTATGGAAGGGCCTTCCTCCCCCTCCTCCCTGAGAACAACACAACAGTCCATATCATTGTCTTCTAGGAACAAATTCTTCACCGCTGCAAGTGTTTCTTCTTTGTCTGACCCATAAACAATGTCATCCTGTTGGAAAGTCTGCTCCAGACGCGGTATTGGCTGCTCGAGCGGATAATAAGGACCACACCATGGTGGCGACCAATTGTTGAATTCTTCCCAAGTGTAATCATATCCCAAACCGAAAGTAGTGTCATACTTCTTTAGTTTTATGGGCTTAGCGATTCCTTGGAGGTTCTTGTCGAGCCCCTTGCTAGGTTCGTACCCACTCCAATTTGGTATGCTCTCGATTTTATTATCTCATCATTTGTCCTTGTCAATAGCATTTACCCGTTCAATATGATGGTAAGTCTCTCCACCTAGCTTCCTTCTTCCCTTGATTGCCGGAATGGTCTGGCGACTGTATATAGGGCTGCTACCGTCACCGTGAATGATCACCTCTTGGTGATTCCATTCGAATTTTACCGCCTGATGCAATGTTGATGCTACGGCCCCAGCAACATGAATCCATGGCCGTCCCAACAGTAAGTTGTAAGATGCTGGCACGTCTATCACTTGGAAATCGACATCGAACCATGTTGGTCCCATTTGCAAGCATAGAATAATCTCCCCAATGGTGGACCTCTGGGAACCATCGAAGGCTTTCACATTGATAGCTCCATCTTTTATCTTGTGTAGTCCTTTACCCAACTTCTTGAGTGTTACCAACGGACAAATGTTGAGACTAGAACCTCTATCGATAAAATAGTCTTCGTATTGCACGGTGATGTGCAGTGCTTTGTTGTGCCCTGACCCTTCAGGTGGCAGCTCGTCCTCATGAAAGGTGATCTTATGGATTTCCAGAACTTGTCCTACCATGTTAGCCATTTCCCTGCCAGTGATGTTACTTGGTACGTATGCTTTAATCACCAGATAAAAAACGAACGAGTCAATCAAAGCCTGCGGGGATGCGAACTAACCTCCCCCTTACAAAACTCACGATTTTTCGTTGGATGCAGGCATTAGGATTGCAAAATCATCAAACATACTATACACTCATTATTCAGGAATACAACTCTCAGAACTGTCGCACTTACCAACACTTGCTATCAGCACACACTAGTGATGTTCCGTATGTCACAATGTTCCCAATAATTACAATGCCGCAATCTGCGATCAGCTAAGAAAACTCTACCGTCATTTGTTATCTTATTTTTTGTATAAGGCTACCATTCTGCCTTCCGAGGTTAAGCTCTACCTCCATCCACATCTGCATTGCATAAGGCTACCATTCTACCTTCCAAGACTAAACGATATCTCCATCTGCATTCACATTGGATAAGGCTACTATTCTGCCTTCCAATCTGCATAAGGCTACCTTTCTGCCTTCCGAGACTAAACGTTGTCTCCATCTGTATCTGCATTTCTGCACAAGGCTACCTTTCTGCCTTCCAAGACTAAACGTTGTCTCCATCAATATTTCTGCATAAGGCTACCTTTCTGCCTTCCAAGACTCAACGCTATCTCCATCTGCATTTGCATTTATGTACTATTTTGCCTTCCAATCCGCATAAGGCTACTGTTCTACCTTCTGAGGTTAAGCTCTACCTCTCTTTGCATTTGCATCTTGCATAAGGCTATCATTTTGTCTTCCGAGGTTAAGCTCTGCCTCTCGTCTTCTTCGAAACTAAGCATTATCCCAAGCACTATTTATTTCGTTTTTTTTACGGGCTAAGATCTGCCCTTCAAATCACAAGACTAAGCTCTATCTTGTCCGCATCATGCTACTGCATCCTTCATGGGCTGAAATATCGACAACTCATCTGAAGGCGTCATCATTCGGAGGCACCATCTTCATAGCCCGAGAACACCATGTCATGGCCTGAGGATCCCTTTCAATCTTTTGCATATCATTATTCAAAGGAATCATTGTTCGGAGGCACCATTCTCTTATCCCGAGAGCACTATTTCATGGCCTGCAAATCCTTTATCATACGCTCCATGGCCTAGGACATCATGGTCAAAGGACGTCATCCTAACCGTCCAAAGACAACATTCATGGTCCAACGAAAATTTGCATCATGTTTAAATTTATGCACAGAATATGTTTGTATTGTTTCATTGCAGGCGAATTGATGAGCAACGACCTTCCCGATAGTAGCAATCTCGCTCCAGTTCCCGCAGTCATACCAAACCTTAACCATTCCCACAAGTCATCCACTCACCCCGCCCTAGATATTGTGTCCGTTCTAGAAAAATCTCCATTAGCATACTCTGTCGACGGATCCCGAACTACATACGGCCTGATTCCTCTAAAACCAGGGATATGTAGGCAGCTCAGAAGCCAGGGCGTGGCCTAAAATATTCTTCAAACCATTTCGCTCGGTCAAAATTGGCCATCATTTCTTTACCCGGAAACTCCTTCATCCTTTCCGGGTAAAGAGAGACAGCTGTTGATACCCAATTTTTTCCTATATATTTTTAATATGCAAAATATCTTCAAAATAGCATATATATGCATATATAAGCATATCCAAGTATTTTATTATTTTTTCATAATTTTTAAAGATTTAAATTGATTTATTTTTCACTCTTTTATCCATGAAATCCCAAAAATTATGTCCACAATTATTATTTGATGATTCATTTATTGGATTCTTATATATATGCTAAAATATGGCTAAGGTAATTTTTTACATATTTTCATTTAGTATTTTTTAAAGCTAATTGCACATAATTGCAATATTAGCCATTTTTAGGTTTAGATTTGTCTCATGTTTATAAAATGGGATTCTATATTTTTAAATTGTTAATTATATATTATAAATAATTTTAATGCCTTCAATTTGTTTTCAGAAATTTATTTACTATTTTTTATAAATTAAAAAGGGAAATGTGGCTATTTAAATTTTAGCCCAAATTAGTCTTCAATTTGACCCCAAATTAAACCCAATTTCCCCAGCCTAATTTCAATTTAAACCCGAGCCCTAACCTAATTAAACCAGCCAAACCCGGATTCCCCACCTAACCATTTTAATCCTGGCCGTTGATCATTCAGATCAACGGCCACCATTACCCCTTACCTAAAATAAACCTAATTGACCCATTACCCTAATTCACTTTTCACCAAACGCCGCCTCTGAATCCCTTCCCTCTTAATTCTCTCTTATGGCTCCTGGGTGTTTGTTTCTGTGATTTCATGGCCAGACCTCAAAGAGATCTGGTCCAGTCCTTGCTCAACCTTTATCTCTGGTCTTTCTCCGACCAGCCATGGCCGTTCAAGTCAGATCCTTGACCTTTCCGGCTAGATTGGTAATTTTTCAAGGTCTTTCTCACCTTTTCTGGGTTCTCTGAAACCCTAGCTTTAAGATCTTTTGATTTTCTTTCAGATCTATCTTAGATCTGTGCTTACTACAAACTTCTTAAGTGTTTTTTCTGAAGGTTCTTCGATTTTCTTTCAAAATGACTCTTCATTTTTTTCAACGATTAGGGTTTCTCTTAACTCCTTTAAAGATCTCTTCTCTGATTTTTGGTGTTGTTTTACGATTTTACTATGTTCAAACGACTTGTTATGCTTTGCTTCTACTTGATTCAATATGTTGAAAACCCTAGTTCCTTTTTGGTCTCATCCGAGTTCTGAAACTGTTTGTTTAAATGTGTACTTGTTCGATTAAGTTCTTTGTTTCTGACTCTCTTCTCCTTGTTTGACTTATCTGATTTGAGTTCTTATCATCTCTTAATCTTGACTACTGTCGAAGCCCTAATTTCTTAAAAGGGGTTTTCCTCACTTATTATTACTATGAGACCTTTACTTGTTTCTCACTCTCTTACCTGTTAATATGTTCTTATTCACTGTTGATTCTATATGACTACTTGACCTACTTGACTACTGTGCTTCGAATATTTTTTTTACTGCTGAATCCTAGCTTATCCATACTACTACTGTATGCTTGTGTTGCTTCTTTTTGTCAACATATTTGACCTTGCATGCTTGTTCATTCCTTGCTATTTATATGTTGAGGTGCAGAATCATGACCCTTTCTTGATTGATTCTGACTCCCTCAATCTTATGACTGATTGCAAAGGGTTCCCTTATAAACCCTAATTTTTACTCATTGGTTTAAAATTAATTGATTCCTTTCTTTTACTGTGATGTTTGATCTTGTTGAATCCTCTCCCAAGACTAAGCATATTTTGTACTTAGACTTGATTATTTACTTTATGCTTTTATTGCCCCTTATGTGGCAATAATCAATCTGTCTCGAGCTGATCTTGCCTTAATTAAACCTGTTAGTATCCGTTAAGCAGTGATTCCTTAATTAAAGGGAATCACTTGTGTTAATTGATTCTGATTGTAATTATTTCCATGTTTGTGTTAAAACTTTACTTATTACCTTATTTTTTACTCGTTTTCAAAACTATAAATACCCTCACTCTCTTCTTTGAAAGACACAAACAATTAGAGTTTAGAACACACACTTACACTCAAAACTCTCTCTTTTCTCTACTACTACTTGTGTTACTGCTTTGTCTAGCCGGCTAAAAGCCAAGGCTAGACTGTGGAATCTTGCTTACTTTTCCTTTCTGCACTTTGCTTCTCTACTGGTATGTCCTAGTTATTTTTCAAGCCTCAACAACAACATGCTTTCTTTAGTTGCTCCATTTCTTTCATTCTTGTCTACTCCTGCTTATGTTTCTGCAGTCAAGTTACATTACTAGCATGCTTTAATATGCTCCCTTCCCTTTTAAATTAATGTTTTCCTATGTGTACTCTCAGTCACTTGTTATGTGTTTGTTGACTTATGAATCCCAAACCCCCCCATATCCCCTCTATGTGTTTGTGTTTTCTGGCTAGTTTGTGAGCATGCCAGCATCAGCTATTGGTGTGCATGACCAAACCTGACCCCTACTGGGGTCATATGCTTCATACAATATATCCCCAAAACCCCTTGACCCCTTTGTGTGACTACTGATTCTGTGTGTTTGAGTTTTGTTCATCACCCCAACTGATTTCAAATACTTCTGCTACTGATTACTTTCAAAATGGACTTACTAGTCTAGTTTTAAACAAACTCTTTCTTTCAACTATGTCCTGCACTTCCATTGTATTCTTAGAACCTAGGTTCTGCCCCTCTTGTGTGAGCCTTGACTTGGGACCCTTGAGCTCCCTCTAAACCTGGACACATAAGGGCTGGCCCTTCCACATTGCACTCATTTATGTCTGGTTATGTAAATCTGGGTGTAAGCACTGCCCGAGATCCCATGAGGTCCTTAGAGAACTTTGACACACCCAGGTATGAGAAAGGCTTTGAAATTCTGGTACTGAAGTGGTTCATTACATAACTCGGAGAGGAAGTCAAGATCAAGCTTTCCTTTGGTTGTAATTTTCGTATTTCTGCACTTCTTTTGTAATTCAATCATTTGGGTTGTAATAATTAATAAACAATATTGGGGCCGGCTAGTGAAAAGGGATGAGATGATTATGCATGCTTTAGCTATTAGAAAGGTAGATAACATGCCTATAGGTGTATTTTCGATATGATCTGTTAGAGAACAAGCTTATAGGATTTGCTTTGGTTTTAATAAAATTCTGCATGCTTTACTTTTACATAATTAGAAACCATATCTATAGGATCTAAATGTCCTTATAATTAGAGATCATGCCTATAGGATTGAAATTAATAGAAATCATGCCTATAGGAATTTCGTTTTAGTCAAATAAATCGTGCCTACTCCACTTCGTGTTCAGTAATAGATATCATGCTCATAGGACATCACTACTACACCTAAGCAAGCCTTAGGTAACTATTTAAATAAAAACTGGAACTGCCTTTGTTAACTACCAACTGCTACAACCAGCAGGCAGGCTTGATTCTGACTTCTTTTCTGAGTTATATAATGAATATGTGTTTAAGTCATGCTATTTATATGAACTGTTTGCGGAGGTATACATGATCCTTGTAATTGCTTATATGTTTCCCTCTAAATTCAGTCCTACGTGTTTTTTTATTGCATGTCGCTTTAGCCTTTTTACCATTAAACCTAAGAGTCAGCCTAAAATCCTCCCTCTTATGGGAATGGTAGTCCCAAGTTCCTCCGGGACTGATAGGAATGGGATGGGTAAAATCATGCAATAGAGGCCGAGACTAATCTGCACTTTAATACATTAACGGGGTGGGAAGGGTAGATATAGATATGATGACCGGTGCGCTAATACCACGTGTATCCCTTCTTCTGAGGAGTGTCATACCAGGTATTGCGTTGAGGTGATCCATAATATAAACAAACCTAGGACCCCCCTTTATTTTTCTACCAAACATGTCTAGCTTATAACTCTTTCAAACCTTGCCTTTCAATAATTGCTTTCAAACATTTGTGTGTTTAACTTAAATCCCCTCTTACTTGAGCCTTTATTTGTTTACTAGTTATCAGACCTAGTTGTAAATAAACCCTATAGGGGTCCTAATGCTCCTTAAATCATTAGGTGACGACTCTTCAAATACCCAATTCCCGAAAAATGGAAATGAGTCATTACACCCCATAAATGTGAAAACCCCGGAAACTCATCTTCTAATGGAAAAAGGAGGGAAAGGGGGCGCGACATCCTTTGCCATTCGAATCAACCTCCACTCACGTCGAATCTATCCAAAATCATAATCACAGTGTCAAAATATGCTAAGGGAACGAAGCCCAAGCAAAAATAATCAATATACGACACAAATCCCGAAATTACCAAAACCCAACCCCTAGGACCACATTTCGGAATTCGATAATTTTTACATCAATGGATTCCTTATCTCCCCACGAGTTCATACATATCAAAAGTACCAAAATCCGACCACAATAGGTCCCTCAAATCCTCAAGCAAAGGTCTAAGTTTCCAAGCCCTAGTTTTCCCGAATTTTAACCTTAGATTCCATTAATTATAGCTCTAATCCGTGAAATAATAGCATAGGAACGAGTTTTAGGTCAAAATTCCTTACCTCAATGAAGTTCCCTTGAAATTCTTTTTTCAAAATCGTCCAAAAAGCTCCCAAGCCGAATTAGAAATGGTGAAAATAGCTCAAAATCACGAAGGACACAATTTATACTTTCTGGCCAAGCATTTTTGCATCTGCGGCCACTTTACCGCTTCTGCGGTACCGCATTTGTGGTCCTTGAACCACTTCTGCGGAAATCACTTAAAATGCCCAACTCCGCATCTGCGATGAAATATCTTCACCTGCGCCTTCGCAGATGTGGTCCTAGAACCGCTTCTGCAGTTCCTGCCAACCTCGCCAGCTCCCGCTTCTACAATCCCCGCTTCCGCATATGCGACATCGCACCTGCGATCCCCAATCCGCAGGTGCGGAAATACCAGAAGCAAAAAAATCTGAAACTTCACAAAATCTCAAACTTCTCCGTCAACCATCCGAAATCACCCCGAGGCCCCCGGGATCTCAACCAAAAGTACAAACATATCCCATAACCTTATTCAAACTTGTACCAATCTTCAAAATATCTCAAACAACATCAATTCAACCAAAACACATTGGATTCAAGCCTAAGTTCCCAAAATCTTCCGAATTCCGCTTTTGATAAAAAACACATACGTCCGAATGACCTGAAATTTTACACACACATCCCAAATGACACAACAGAACTACTGCAACTCTCGGAATTCCATTCCGACCTCTATATAAAAATCTCGCATTCTAACCGGAAATCGCCAAAATCTCAACTTTGCCAATTCAAGCCTAAATCTACTCTGAACCTCCAAAACTCATTCCGATCACGCTCCTAAGTCCCAATTCACCTCCCGAAGCTAACCAAACCGTCGGAACTCACATCCGAGCCCTCTAACACATAAGTCAACATCCGGTTGACTTTTCCAACTTAAGCTACTTCAAAAGAGACTAAGTGTCTCAAACCTTCTCAAAACCTTTCCAAACCCGAGCCAACCAACCTGATCACTCATAGAACCGATAGACAAAGTAGTAAGAAACATAAATGGGGGAAACGGAGTGGTAACTAATGAGACGACTGGTCGGGTCATCACATCCTCCCCAACTTAAACAAACGTTCGTCTTTGAACGAGTCAAGAAACGTACCTGAAGCCTCAAATAGGTGAGGATATCTGCTCTGCATCTCTCGCTCGGTCTCCCAGGTAGCCTCCTCTACGGGCCAACCTCTCCACTGCACTTTCACTGAAGTTATATCTTTGACCTTAACTTTCGAACCTGATGCTCCAAGATAGTTGTTGGCTCCATATCATAAGTTAAATCACCGTCAAACTGAACCGTGCTAAAATCCAGAACATGAGATGGATCCCCAATATACTTCCGGAGCATAGAAACATGAAATACCGGGTGCACACTCCACAAGCTGGGTGGAAAAGCAAGCTCATAAGCCACCTCCCCAATCCTCCGAAGCACCTCAAAAGGCCCAATAAACCGCGAACTCAATTTACTTTTCTTCCCAAATCTCATAACACCTTTCATGGGCGAAACCTTCAACAAAACCTTCTCTCCAACCATGTAGGACACATCTCGAACCTTCTTGTCAGCATAACTCTTTTGCCTCGAATGCGTTGTACGAAGCATCTCTTGAATTACCTTCACTTTCTCTAAAGCATCCTGCACCAAGTCTGTCCCCAATAGCCTAGCCTCACCCGACTCGAACCAACCAACTGGAGATCTACACCGTCACCCATACAAAACGTCATATGGAGCCATCTGAATACTCGACCGGCAGCTATTATAATAAGCAAACTCTGCAAACGGTAGAAACTGATCCCATGACCCTCCAAAATCAATGACACAAGCATGAAACATGTCCTCCAATATCTGAATAGTGCGCTCGGACTGCCCGTCCATCTGAGTGTGAAAAGCTATGCTCAACTCAACCTAAGTACCCAACTCTCGCTGCACAGACCTCCAAAACTGTGAAGTAAACTGAGTGCCCCTATCTGAGATGATGGAAACTGGGACACCATGAAAACGACAATCTCCCGAATATAGATCCCTGCCAATCGCTCTGAAGAATAGGTAGTACACATAGGAATAAAGCGCACAGACTGGGTCAGCCGATCCACAATCACCCAAATAGCATCTAACTTCTTCAAAGTCCATGGAAGTCCAACTACAAAGTCCATAGTGATCCTCTCCCACTTCTACTCTGGAATATTCATCCGCTGAAGCAAGCCACCCAGTCTCTAATGCTCATATTTCACATGCTGACAATTAAGACATCGACCTACAAATCCCACAATGTCATTCTTCATTCTCCTCCACCAATAATACTACCTCAAATCCCGATACATCTTCGCGGCACCCGGATGAATGGAATACCGCGAGCTATAGACCTTTTCCAGAATCAACTCCCGATGCCCATCCACATTAGGCACACATATCCGGCCCTGCATCCTCAACACCCCATCATCACCAATGGTCACATCTCTGACATCATCATGCTGAACTATATCCTTAAGGACAAGCAAATGCGGTCATCATACTGGCGCTCTCTGATGCGATCATATAAGGAAGACCGAGAAACCACACAAGCCAATACCTGACTAGGCTCCAAAATATCTAACCTCATGAACCAATTGGCCAAGGCCTGAACATCAACTGCAAGAGGTCTCTCCCCAACTAGAATATATGCCAAACTCCCCATACTCACCGCCTTTCGGCTTAAAGCATCGGCTATCACATTGGCCTTTCCCGGATGGTACAATATAGTGATATCATAATCCTTAAGCAACTCCAACCACCTTTGTTGCCTCAAATTAAGATCCTTCTGCTTGAACAAGTGCTGGAGACTATGGTGATGAGTAAACACCTCACAAGACACACCATACAAGTAATGCCTCCAAATCTTCAATACGTGAACTATTGCAGCCAACTCCAAATCATGAACGGGGTAGTTCTTCTCATGGGGCTTCAACTGACGAAGATCATAAGCAATAACTCTACCCTCCTACATCAATACACAACCAATACCAACTCTCGAAGCATCACAATACACGGTATATGAACCTGAAGCTGATGGCAGAACCAATACTGGAGTTGTGGTCAAGGCTGTCTTGAGCTACTAAAAGCTCTCCTCACACTCGTTCGAACATACAAACGAAGTACCCTTCTGAGTCAACTTGGTCAAGGGCGATGCGATGGATGAAAATCCCTGAACAAACCAGCGATAATAACCTGCCAAACCAAGGAAGCTGCGAATCTTTGTGGCTAAGGACGGTCTAGGCCAACTCTGAATCGCCTCTATCTTCTTCGGATCAACCTGAATACCCTTGATGGACACCACGTGCCCCAAGAAAGCCACTGAACTAAGCCAAAACTCACACTTGGAGAATTTTGCATAAAGCTTCTCCTCTTTCAATCTCTACAACACAACTCTCAAATGCTCTGCGTGCTCCTCCTGCCTACGCGAATACACCAGAATATCATCAATGAAGACTATGACAAACGAGTCGAGATAAGGCCGAAACACACTGTTCATCAAATGCATGAATGATGCGGCGGCATTGGTCAGCCCAAAAATACATCACCAAGAACTCATAATGACCATATCGGGTCCTGAAAGCCGTCTTAAGAATATCAGAGTCCCTGATCTTCAACTGGTGATAACTGGAATGGAGATCAATCTTGGAGAACACTCTCGCTCCCTGAAGCTGGTCGAATAAATCATCAATACAAGGCAAATGATGCTTGTTCATAGCTGTTACTTTGTTCAATTGCCTATAATCAATGCACATCCTCATAGTGTCATCCTTCTTCTTCACAAATAGAACCTGCACCCCAAGGTGACACACTAGACCGAATGAACCCTTTATCAAGGAGTTCCTTAAGCTGCTCCTTTAATTCCTTCAACTCTGTTGGTGCCATACGATACGGCGGAATAGAAATGGGCTGAGTCCCCGACACCAGGTCAATACCAAAATCAATATCCTTATCCAGTGGCATGCCCGGCAGGTCTGCAGGAAACACATCGGGAAAATCCCTCACAACTGGAACAGAATCAATACTGGGAGTCTCAGCACTGACATCCTCACAAAGGCTAGATACGAAAAACAACCCTTCCCAATCATATGTTGGGCTTTCAAGAATGAGATCACTCTACTGGGAACATAAGCAGTCAAACCTCGCCACTCAATCCGTGGCACCCCTGGTATAGCCAATGTGACTGTCTTGGCATGACAGTCTAGAATAGCACGACACGGAGATAGCTAATCCATGCCCAAAATGACATCGAAATCCACCATAATAAAAGATCCGTATGGGTCTCCAAACCCCCAATAGTTACCACACACGACCGATACACACGGTCTACAACAACAGTATCGCTCACCGGGGTAGATACATGAACAGGTGAAGCAAGAAACTCACGGGGCGTACCCAAATAACGAGCAAAGTATGATGACACATAAGAAAAGGTGGAATCGATATCAAATAATACAGAGGCATCTCTGTGGCAGACTGAAACAATACATGTAATAACATCTGAAGCAATAGCATCGGGCCTACCTGGAAGTGCATAGAAATGGGACTGACCGCCACCTGATCGACCTCCCCCTCTAGGGCGACCCCTAGCTGACTGACCTCCACCCCTAGCTGGCTGGGCGGGTGGTGGTGAAGTAACTGGTGTTGAAGCCGATAGCTGACTCCTCTGTTGAGATGAACCCGCAAGACGACGAGGGCACTGCCTCCACATATGGCCCATCTATCTACACTCTTAACAATTCCCAGGTGCTCGAGGAGGGGATTGAAGGGAAACCCTCACACCGGAGTGACTAGCAGATGCACCTGGCATAGAAGAGCCCTAAACTTATGGAGCACATGACGAACTCTGAGTTGGAAGGGCACTAAGTGATGACTGGCCCTGGTGAGAACTGTGAGAACCATGACCTGATGACGCCCCACGATAACCTGGGCGAGCTGGCTGAGCATGCCTGAATAGACGACCTCTGCTGTGCTGAAACTGACCTCTCGAAGGAGCACCACTATAGCTACCAGATCCTCGAGGCCTCTTGGCCTCCCTCTCCTCTCGCTCCTGGTGATGAACGGACTCAATCTCACGGGCAATATCCACAACCTCCTCGAAAGTAGCACCAATCACCCTCTCCCTGGTCATGAGAATACAAAGCTGATAAGTGAGGCCATCAACAAACCTCTTAATCCTCTCTCTATCTGTCGGAACCAACCAAATAGCATGACGAGCTAACTCGGAGAACCTCATCTCATACTGCGTCACAGTCATCTCTCCATGACGTAACCACTCAAACTCCTTACGCAGCTCCTCTCTACGGAACTGCGGCACATACTTCTCCAGAAAGAGAACATAGAACTGCTGCCAGGTAAGGGATGCTGCACCAACAGGCCTACGCCTCTCAAAAGTCTCCCACCAAGTGAAGGCAGCTCCAGAAAATTGATAAGTAGTGAAAGCGACCCTGCTGGTCTCCAGAATACCCACTGTACGAAGCATCCTCTCACACTTATCCAAGAAACCCTGGGATCCTTACTCTCTGCACCACTGAAAGTCGGAGGCTGAAGTCTACCAAACCTCTCCAACCTACACTGCTCGTCCTCTGGCATGGCAGGAACTACATAGTCCTGAGCAGCTGCAACCGGCTGGGCTGGATGTGCCCCCGGTGTCTGAAGTCCCTGCACGACCGGCTCAGGTGTGCGAGCGGCGGGAGTCTGAGTGCCTCACTCAGCTTGAGAAGTAGCTGCGGCTGTAGTAACTGAGAACCGCCTGAGCTAGGCCAGTGCAAACTGATAAGATCTGAGCCAAGGCCTCCTGAAGACCCGGAATCACAATGGCACAACTGGTACTTGAGTTGGTGCTACTTGAGCGCCCATAACTGGGACCTGATCCGAACTAGGGCTGTTGGTGGATCTGCAGGTGCTGCCCTAGCTGTTGTACGGGCCACATCTCTGCCCCTACGACGACCACGACCGCATCATCAGCCTCTAGTGGCCACAGCTGGTGGTACTAGTGGTTGTCCATCCTGACCGGTAGCGCGTGTCCTCACCATCTGTGAGAGAATAGAATAACAGAAGTTTAGTACTCGGATCAACAAATTCGTACGATAAGAATTTAAAGAATATGAAGTTTTTCCTAAAGGTTCTGCAGCCTCTCGAGGATAAATACAGACGTCTCCGTACCGATCCGCGAGACTCTACTAAACCTGCTCATGACTCGTGAGACCTATGTAGCCTAGGTTCTGATACCAACTTGTCACGATCCTAAACCCAGACCCGGTCGTGATGGTGCCTCTCGTGAAGACAAGGATAGCCAACACTTCCCATTTCAGTATTTAACAATTAAATAGTAAGAAACAGTCTAAAGCATGATAAAATAATCCAAGGTTTAAGAAGATGATAGTATAATATGCGGAATACAACCCAACACAGCCAGATACCGGGGTGTCACTAGTCACGAGCATCTAAACAATCCGGAATACTCAGAGGAAACTACAAGGTTTAATACAGAAACTAAGAACATGAAGAAATAAGATAGGGAAGAGCTCCGGGCTGCGAACGCCGACATCTACCTAGAGACTCCTCGGATCCGCCTGAGTTGGAAATGATCAGCACTCGGGAGCGGGACCAGATGCGCCTGAATCTGCACACGAGGTGCAGGGAGTAAAGTGAGTACTCCAACTCAGTGAATAATAATCATAAATAAGGACTGAAAGCAGGAAATCACGTAAAGCACATTTGCAGACTATAATGAAGCAGTAAAACAAGTGAAAGATATGTGAAAGTCATGTAACTCGAATTAAACTTCACGAAAATCTTTTTCAACAATTTAAGCAGGTAAATGATAGACAATTAAGGAAAATAAACACATAAGGTTCGCCCATCGGGCACAGTATCAAAAAATCCGCCCCTCGGGCACTATCTTAGAACAATACCAGCCCTTCGGGCTATATCTCACATCACAATGGGTACTCGCGCTCACTGGAGGTGTACAGACTCCTGGAGGGGCTCCTTACGGCCCAAGCGCAATATCAAGCCATCTCGTGGTATCATCACTAGGCCCTCGGCCTCATATCAACAAGCCACCTCGTGTCATACATATCTCAGGCCCTCGACTTCATAATAAATATCAAATGTCTCCTCACAACATAGGCCCTCGGCCTTACTCAGTCAAAATCCTCACAAGCCACTCAGATAATAGTAAGACATGATTCTCATCCCAAAATATCATTTAAAAGATCATTTAAGTGTTAAAAACAAAGTAAACAAGGCTAAGTACGAAAACAGTGAAATGTAACATGACTAAGTTCAAGTATAAAGTTAAAACAGTGAGGAATATCAATAAAAGTTCACTAAGGGTTCAAATAGTTGGCACGAAGCCCAAATATGACATTCAGCCCAAATAATGATGATAGCAAATAGATTTCAGTCAAACACACGGCAAAATAGTCATTCGGGACGGACTAAGTCACAATCCCCAACAGTGCATGACCCCACGCTCGTCATCTAGCATGTGCGTCACATCAATATAGCACAACAATGTGCAAATCCGGGGTTTTGTACCCTCAGAACATCATTTACAATCATTACTCACCTCAATCCGGTCAAATCTCCAGCCTGCGATGCCTTTGAACCTCAAATCGGCCTCCATTCGCGTCGAATCTATCCAAAATCAGAATCACAGTGTCAAAATATGCTAAGGGAATGAAGCCCAAGTGAAAATAATCAATATACGACACAAATTTCGAAATTACCAAAACCCGACCCCCAGTCCCACGTCTCGGAATTCGATAATTTTTACATTAATAGATTTCTTATCTCCCCACGAGTTCATACATATCAAAAGTACCAAAATCCGACCACAATAGGTCCCTCAAATCCTCAAGCAAAGGTCTAAGTTTCCAAGCCCTAGTTTTCCCGAATTTTAACCTTAGATTCCATTAATTATAGCTCTAATCCGTGAAATAATAGCATAGGAACGAGTTTTAGGTCAAAATTCCTTACCTCAATGAAGTTCCCTTGAAATTCTTTTTTCAAAATCGTCCAAAAAGCTCCCAAGCCGAATTAGAAATGGTGAAAATAGCTCAAAATCGCGAAGGACACAATTTATACTTTCTGGCCTAAGCATTTTCGCATCTGCGGTCCTTGAACCGCTTCTGCGGAAATCACTTAAAATGCCCAACTCAGCATTTGTGATGAAATATCCGCACATGCGCCTTCGCAGATGCGGTCCCAGAACCGCTTCTGCGGTTCCTGCCAACCTTGCCAGCTCCCGCTTCTGCGACCCCCTCTTTCGCATATGCGACATCGCACCTGCGGTCCCCAATCCGCAAGTGCGGAAATACTAGAAGCAGAAAAATCTGCAACTTCACAAAATCTCAAACTTCTCCGTCAACCATCCGAAATCACCCCGAGGCCCCCGAGACCTTAACCAAAAGCACAAACATATCCCATAACCTTATTCAAACTTGTACCAATCTTCAAAACACCTCAAACAATATCAATTCAACCAAAACACATCGGATTCAAGCCTAAGTTCCCAAAATCTTCCGAATTCCGCTTTTGATCAAAAACCCATACGTCCGAATGACCTGAAATTTTGCACACACATCCCAAATGACACAACGGAACTACTGCAACTCTCGAAATTCCATTCCGACCCCTATATTAAAATCTCGCGTACCAACCGGAAATCGTCAAAATCTCAACTTTGCTAATTCAAGCCGAAATCTACTCTGAACCTCCAAAACTCATTTCGATCATGCTCCTAAGTCCCAAATCACCTCCCGAAGCTAACCGAACCATCAGAATTCACATGCGATCCCTCCAACACATAAGTCAACATCCGGTTGACTTTTCCAACTTCAGCTTCTTCAAAAGAGACTAAATATCTCAAACCTTCTCAAAACCTTTCCGAACCCAAGCCAACCAACCCGATCACTCATAGAACCGATAGACAAAGCAGTAAGAAGCAAAAATAGGGGAAACAGAGCGGTAACTCATGAGACGACTAGCCAAGTTGTCACACAAACCAACTACAAATATGCAACGAATATTTAGTTTTTTACAACTCAAATGAAAAAAAAAAAGGAGAAGTAAATTCTAGCATATGATGTATATTTATTTAACTTCTAAAATAAGGTACTCATATAATCGGTGACAATCTGAGTGACAACAAATAAAATTTCTTGGCATTCTCTTGAGATTTTCCTTACTAGTTGAACATATATATATATATAGGAAAGAACACTGCTAGGCAATAAGGGGAATGCAACTTCTTTTTCTCGTCATCTTCGTTTTTAATCGCTTTTTCTTCTTTTGTTTTTCTTTTTCAACACGGATATTGAACTATCGCATTCACAGCGATCTGGAACTTTCTTATTTCTATTTTCTATTACAAAATATTAAAACCAGTAATAATTTTGTTCAGGCAAACAAACTTTTTTCGAGGCTACAAAAGAATTGGGGATATAGATGTGGAAAATTAACTGAAATTCAAGGATTATTTAAAATTTAAAATAAATTTGATGGTTGTGGAATTCTTTGTGGACCCAAGTGAGGACAGGAACAAATGTGGTGACATCCAAACTTGTGGGAGAGATCTAAGCCTTCAATTTTCAACAAGATTATCTATCAACCACTGAGTGCAACGTGTTTAAGTACTTTTTGTCCAATTATTTTTTCCCGCGACAAGAAGTACTATCACTCATGGAAAAATAAAGGTACAACTATAGTTTGTTTGGCCAGAGGCCAAAAGTGTTTTCTTTTTAAATAAGGTATTTGGCCAAGTTTTTTGAAGTAAACGAAATAATTTTGAGTAGAAACAGAAGCAGTTTTATAAGTAGAAAAAAATAGTTTCTCCATAAAAGTACTTTTTAAAAAAATATTTTAAAAAAAAATACACTTAAAAGCAATTTTTAAAATCTTGGTCAAATACTAATTGCTGCTCAAAGTGCTTTTCAAATTGATTAGCCAAAAGCAAACTATTTCTCACCAAAATTAATTTTTTTAAAAGTGATTTTGAAAAAAAATGCTTTCAAAATAAGCAAATTTTAGAAGATTGACCAAACAGAAAATTAGCGTGATGAAGATAAATTTAACGACCTCTAAGACCATCTCCAACCCTTACTTCCATTTTCTCCTCCAAAATGCAGTAAAGTTACTCCAAACATTACTCCATTTTTTACTCCAAAAAAAAAATATTTCATTTTATATTCTTCTCTCTCTTTAATATTATATTACTATCTTTTATTTAAATTTTACTTTCTTATTTCTATTAATTCAATCTATCTTTTTTTCTTTTTTACATATTCATCACATGTAATTTAATATAAAATTATTTTACACCATAATTTTTAAATAATATAATTTTTAAGCAAATATTATAGATTATATATATTAACAGATAATTCAAATAAAAGTGAAATCATTGAGATACAAGATAATTCAATACATATTATGCGATAAGAACAACAACGAATAATGTATAAAAGAAGTCAACAATATCCACAGTCACAACCACAACAATCCTCGGCCCATTCACTCAATACTATAATGATTTTGGTGTATTTGGAAATGACATACCTCCCTATTAACTTATTATGCTATTTACCATCGTTCCAATTTTAATGTATTTTCAATTTTCGCTTTTCAATTTTAGCAACATCTAATATTTTATATTCGCACCTTTCAATTTTAGCAATATCTAATATTTAATATTTGCACCATTCATTTTTTGAGAAGATTATATATTTTTTGTACAATTATAACTTATAATAAAATTAACTTACAAGTTTACATAAAAATAATAAATGCACGAAAATTAATTTATCAAAATTATACGCCAAAGTTAAGATGTAAAATTAATATTATAAAGATATTACATAAATATAATTAGGTATATATAAAGAGATAAATTAAAAAAGTTAAATAATAAAAATAAAAAAAAATAATCATAAATAGTAATGGAGGAGATATAATACTATTCATACCTCATTTTAAAGGTAAAAATGGGCGAGTTTTGGAGTTCCATTATGACAAAAAATGCGTCCATCGTGGAGAAATGAGGAAGGCATCCATTTCAATATGCAAAGGCCAAAGGGGCAAATATCAGGGTCGATAACAACAAATGTATACTGTAAACTTTAATTTCTATGAATCTTCATAATTCCATATAATTATCGAAAAAATAAGAATTTTTTAAATATAATTTTGCACTTAATTTTAGACAGCCAAATATAGACATTGGTGAATCATTGACTTCTCAAATTGAACCAAAACTTGAACGGGATTTCAATTGACTGTATTAAATCAATCAAATAAAGTTAATTAAGAACTGGAAAAAAAATCTGAAAAAGAAAGAAAGCAGTGTAGAGAAATAACGGGAGGGAAGCGGAATATAATTTAGAATTTAATTAAATTTAGATATAAATGTCCTAAAATAATCGCTGAATCGAAAGTTATTAGGGTTTCCATCAGCTCGCCGGGCAATCGCCGCAAGGATTCATCGTCATGGACCGGAGAGAGCCGGAGAAAACCGATGTCCTCCCTTCTACAGCTTTGGCATACCTTGATCGGAACTACTGGTGAGACCAATTCGCTTTCTCCTTTATTTACTCCTTCTAATCTTTGTTGCTCACTTTTTGTATAGTCATTTTACAACAAAAAAACATTTTTAACTCTCAGGGATAAGAGGTTCGCTCAAGAGGAACACTACGAATGGTTCAAAGATTATTCACACTTCCGTCACCTTCTGCAACAACACATTACACCCCATTCTTCTGTACATCTCTCCATCGCTATATATTTACCATTTTATTACGATTCTTTTGAATATATTCCGAAAATGATGTTGAAACTAAGAACAAAGGGAGTGTTTTTTTGTTGTAAAAGTGGAGCTTAAGTTTTTAGGTGAGGTGACAGGTGTTGGAGCTAGGATGTGGGAATTCCCAGTTGTGTGAAGAGTTATACAGAGATGGGATTACTGAATTGACCTGCATTGATTTGTCACCCATTGCAGTCGACAAGATGAAACAAAGATTGATTAACAAGGGCTACAAAGGTAAACATGGACTTTCTAGTTGTTCAAATTTTTGCTTTTGATTGGTTGCTTTAGCTTATGTTTGGCTGTCATAGAAAAACTTGCTCTGTCGTTTTGCTGTTTGATTGCCATAGAATATGATTCGAAGAGTTGAACATGATTAACTATTTTCCTCTGAATCTAAGGCAAAGAGAGATTACTAACTAGTAATGAAACTGCTTTCTGCTAATAGCAAGAAATAAGAAAGGACAGGATTGTTACCTCCTGCTTTATTTCGTTTGCTCAAATCTCTTAATGTCTTAATCAAGTTGGTAACAATGTATCATCTTTACGTGTATTGGGAAGACGAATTACCTATGGATTTTCCTTCAGTTTCATTCCAATTTGATCAGTTGAAGTAAAATAATTTTGGTATCCATAGGATTAGCTAAAGCGGTTTGCAACGATGACCCTTTGTATTAAGATAGATTTCTCAGGCTTGGACATAGGATCTCCTTGCTTGCCCACTTCTAAATAAAGTATTAATGAAAGCCCAAAAGAAAAAGAAAATGAACTTTACCAATGATAGCATATAGAAGTTAGGATGGAGTTCTTAAGTAAATACAATACTCTTACAACAACAACAACAACAACAACAACCCAGTATAATCCCACTTAGTGGGGTCTGGGGAGGGTAGTGTGTACGCAGACCTTACCCCTACCCTGGGCAGAGAGGCTGTTTCCAAATAGACCTCCGGCATCCTTCCCTCCAAGAACTTCCCACCTTGCTCTTGGGGAGACTCGAACTCACAACCTCTTGGTTGGAAGTGGAAGTTGCTTACCATCATAGCAACCCCTCTTGTCTAAATGCAATACTCTTCTAGGAGAGAAAGGAGCAACAAGATGCTAAGAGTAAGGTAACTTTCCTGCTGGCATACCACCCAGAAAGTTGGGGGTAACTAATCTGTGCACGGCTACATTAAAAATCAGCTCATCCAACCTGAATTTTCTGACTCGTTTGCATCAAAGAACCTTTTGTTTTTGAGATTGTGTCTGCACAATCAACATGCTTATAGTATGCTCCTATGCAAAGTCAGAGAAGTTTTGATATGGAATTTCAGTGGTGGCTTAACCAACATGCTTTCTGCCATTTAGATTTGATGATCGAGATTTGTATTTATATTAGAATATTTGTCTTTTTTATCATTTCGTCCCTGAGTTTAAGGGCACTCTCGGCTACACCTATACTTAAACAAGACTATTTGCATTTGGTTATTCCAAGTAAAAGGGTTTAATTTGTATTGGTGAAAGAATGGTAATAACATATAACAAGAGAAAAATGTCGATATGAGGAACATGTTCTGACTAATTACGAGGGTTGATAGTGGTAATAACCCAAATTTCTTATGTATCAATGTCAACAGAAATAAAAGTGCTGGAAGCTGATATGCTAGACCTGCCTTTTGAAGATGGATGTTTTGATGTGGTTATAGAGAAAGGAACAATGGTACTATTAGAAGTTATATTTTGCATGTACTACCTAGTGCAGCATTGGCTACCAATCATTTTTCCTTTTCAGATGATCAGCTATTCATGTGTATGCTGTTGAACGTTGTTATCAAAAATGTATATTGTTGAACTTGAAGGATGTGTTGTTCGTGGACAGTGGTGACCCCTGGAATCCACACCCTGCAACAGTGGAGAAGGTGATGAAGATGCTTCACGAAATTCACAGAGTTCTAAAACCTGAGGGAATATTATATCTATCACATTCGGCCAGGTAGTAAGAGCACTATTGGTTTATTTTTTCATTTTTAGTTGTAACTAGTAAGAGCAGCAACCAACACCTTATCTCTTTTTTATCACTCCTCTTCTCAGATGGTTCGTCCTAATTCTATTGCCAAATGCTTCTGAATTGTTTCGTTTTGCTTTTATTGGCCAGCCGCACTTCAGGCGCCGGTTCTTTAATCATCCTGAGTTCACCTGGTCTGTTGAGTGGAATACTTTTGGTGAAACATTCCACTATTTTCTCTACATCTTGAAAAAGGTAAGCTGCGAATCCAGTAAATTTGTCTTCGCCCTACATGCTGTTGGCTTGTTTTCTGTTCATTTTTCCTCAGAATATGTCTTCACGAGCACAACATGACCTGTAAAACCCTAGAGAAAATGCGGATTTTATAATGGTTTGATGCACCAAGTTAGAATGCTGAACATGAGAATTGAATTAATGCAGGGACAAAGATCATCAGAGAGCGAGGAGTGCGGGGAAAAAACAAGTATCCCATCAATATCTCTATACCATGATGAATTAGAGGGTGAAGACTATTTATTCAGAACCAACATCGATGAGATGTAAAGCCAGAAGTAGAACGTAAACAGCGGCTCCTTTTTGCAACTTATAATATTGTTTATTACTTTTGTTATAGTACTGAAATGTTACAAAAATTGTCTAGTTTTTCGACCAGTATGATCTTTAATTGATAATGATTTTTTTTTTTTTTGGAATTTGGGTGTTACTACATTTCGAAAATTCATTTGGGCAAATTAGCTATTCGCAGTTCACAAAACCAGAGATAAAACCCTGTAAGTCCTCTCATGAATTTGGGGCATTTGCACCTATATCTGTCTTTTGTGTCACGTTTTAACTTGTGCCCGCTTTGCAAAAAAAATTACAAGCGTAGCCGCTTTTTCGCATAACTTCAGCATACGGGGTTGAAGTAGCAAAGACAATCACGCAAAACTTCAGCACTCTAGTAGCCGAACCTGAAGTTCGGCTCTAGAGTTGAAGTTTTTGTTTGTAACTGGCGAACTTCGGCTCTAGAGCTGAAGCTTGTTTTTGTTTGTAAGCTTCAGCTCTAGAGCTGAAGTTTGCCAGTTACAAACAAAAACTTCAGCTCTCTCTTGGTTTATACAATTTCTGATCTGGAATAAAGCTATTCTTTGTGTTAATGCATTTGTATTTGTATCAGAAGAAATATTTAGTCAACACCTGCTACAGTTTTTTTTTTTTTTTTTTTTTTAAAAAAGGGTATGAGAAATATTTTCAGTTCGACAATATTCATTTTTGAACCAAAAGCTCAGACTTGATAAAACAAGCAGGTTCAAAAGAGGATGTAGATTTAGCTATCAATAATGTTCTGATTTGTACGTTCTTTTCCAAACATCTAAAGCGTCATCAGTTGTCACAAACACCAAATAAATTAAACATATTGAAGAAAACATTTGAAGACGAGATCGAACTCAAAAGAGGAGTTGCTGTATAAGAGTAAATTTGGCTTCATCATCATCCTCCTGCTTTTATATCATTGTGGGATGGCAAATATAATGTTTAATTTTCTTCATATGCTGATAGTTCAGTAAATATTAGTACAATAACGCTACTAGAATGTATAGTAAGATGGCTTCTGAGGAATTGAGTGAAGCCATAGAAGGAGAGATACTATTACATCAATGTTAAGTTTCGGAGAGATACGGAGATCACTGGGAGAAGGAGGAGAAGAAAGGGGGCTGAAGTTATTTAAAAAGTGAGTACAAGTTAAAAGTTTTTAAAAAAATGGGTATAGGTTAAATGAGAGCGACCAAATAAGGTGTCCCGTGCAATTTTTACCATGAATTTTCTGTTTCCGTTGTCAAAATTGGGGTTAACTTGGTCCTTGCTTTATTATTGAGACTAGTAACGATATGCCCGGGCCCAATGGCAATGTGAATAATTTGCATCTGTATATATATCTTGATTTAATAGTTATTTATCATTTAATGGTAACACCAATCTGGTACCATTCGGAAATTTCTTAGATATTTTAAAAGGACCTTAGAGTTGGCTATATTCACCTAATAAGTGATGGAACATTTTTAGCTTAACCCTTCAACAATCCTTTATGTTATCTGTTTTTCAATTTTTTGTGTCAAAATAACGATTATTTTTAGCTCTTGAATTGGTGCATATGCAACAACATCGGAGCAATAAGCTCGAATATAATGGAGTAAATTGTTGATCCAGTAACTCTTTTTACTTCAGTGATCCGATCCCCCACGAAGTAATATATGAATGACAGTTTGGACATACAATTGATTGAAACTTGAAAAGAGAGTTTTTGAATTTGTGTTGAAAAATAATTTTTGGAAGTTGAAGTTGTGTTTGGACATGCATTTTATATAAAGAAAAGTTGAAGCTTTGTGAGTGAAAGAAAATAATTTCACCCAAAAATTGTCCTAAACCAATTTTTGGGAATTTGAATTTTTTTCCCCCAAAACATGATTATATTTAGTAAACAAACAATGTTTCAAAAAAAATTGGAAAAACATAGCCAAAATTTGTGACCAAGCGGGAGCTTAGAATGATCTAATTAGTTTATGCACTTACAAATTTATTGTTATTTGTTCCTTTATAAATATATATTATTGTCTTGGTTGTTCTGTGAACACATGATATTAAGTCGAGATAATGATAATTTGCTTTAGAAATAAAAAACAGTTAATCGATGTATTTAGTGTAGATTTATGGCTATTAGCAAAATCACCACTTTCGTTTCTGCAAGTATATTACACTACTCAATAGAAACACAAATTATTTAGCCAATTTTTTTATTTATATATTATTATTTTTATTTTCAATACATTTTAAAAAGAGTGATACACTTTATAAATGGAAATATTTTAAATCTTAAACGTCTATTTTACTCTTAGTGGCATACTTTTATACCTGTAAAATTATCATGATATATTTAAGATCACAAATTTTAAAAGAGTAACACATAATCAAAATAGGAGATTAGATTAGTTTTAATTTACAATCACTAAAAAGAAAGATCAAATTTAAGTCAGGAAAATAAGCTTAATCCTTTTTTTGTATTCTGTGTATGAATTATGATATTTACTTTCAAGAACAAAAAAGTTTTATATAACATGTACCAAAAAGTACGTTGAACTTTGTGAGAGAGTGTCACTTTCATGTGACATCAGCAACTATGACGCTTTTTGGGCATTGAAAAAAAGGCTTAGCTATCTGTTGGATTTGGAAAGTGTACAAGTGCATTTATTGTAAAAAAGTGCAAAAGCAAGGGTAAAATGAAACTTGCAAAAAGTATCCTGGTTTTTCGGTCAACATAGTCGAAAGTCAAAAAATTTTTACCACACGACACAATACACATAAGCAAAGCAGAACATGAAATTCCAAAGATACCCTCGGAATAAATGTAATTTCAAGAGACACACAACGACGGAGAGGAGCTTGGCTTTCCTTTATGTATAGTAGTAATATCTTCTGCGATATTATATTCAAATTGTTCGTTTTCGTGGTCCACTCCATTGCTATGTGATAGATAATTCTAATATTTTTTCTTTCCCCGTATATACATAATTATTATTACTACTATTTTTGTGTTTCTTTGGAGAAAAGAAAACCACTTCATTGAATTTTGTCAAATGAAATGTGCAACTCTAACTAAATGAGAAAAAAAGAACGATCATTTTATCGCTAGGGACTAATATAAAGAAAAGAATTACAAGAAAATACATATGACTTCATGTTGTAACAAAAAATGGCTCATATTTTTAAGTTTTATCCGACCTAGCTCACATTGTATATATTTTGAAAGTATTGGCAAATTCAAAATCTATATTCTTACAACCAGAGGCGGATCTAGGATTTTTATAACATGGGTGCACCACTAAAAAGGAGAAAAAAGAAAATATTAAGTGGGATTTGATCCCTAGTCCTCTATGTAAATAACTCATTGTCACACCTCCTTTTTACCCGTGCCCGCAGAGACGTAAAAGAGTTTTTCCACTTAAAGAACAATCGGAACGGGATTTATTATTGAGATTCAGAGTCCCCACTTGGGAGATTAATGGTGTCCCAAGTCACTGGTTGAATCCCGAACCGAGGAAAATCTGATTCTGTTAACAGTCCGCGAACCAGAAATTCGAGTAAGGAATTTTGTTAACCTGGTAGAAGGTATTAGGCATTCCCGGATTCTGTGGTTCTAACACGGTCGCTCAACTGTCGTATTTAATTTTATCTGATTTCAAAACATGCTCTAGCTTATGTGCTTTTTATTCGCTTTAAAACCGCTTTTATTATTATATTTATTTTAAAAGGATTACAACGTCGTGAAAACGCATCTCGAACCACGTCGCAATCAATGCACCCGTGGTGCTCAACACATTTCGACTCCGTTGAGATTTGGATTTGGGTCGCATAAATGCGCACCCGAGTTTAGGAATGTAATTTCATTAAAATCGCGCCTAAAGCGTCTAACGCGTTATTATTTGGAGAAGGTCGTGAAATTCGCTAAACGGCCCTCCCAAATTCTAAGTATTTTCATATAATATTTATTGAGGGCCCCGCATTTTGTATTTTTGTTTGGCGAAGCTCGTCTCATCATTTTATTAAAAGGACAAACCTACAAGCGACTATGATTTTCTATATATTTTGTTTGTCTCTAAAGTAAAAGAAAAAGGTCCTAATTATTTTAACAAGTCCATGTATCATTACTACGATATCAAAAATTTCTTGAATTAAAACAAATTAGCTTTATTAGATTCCAGCATTTGGGCCTGAAGCCAACCCGTACTGGAAAAGCAGAACAAACCCAATGGCGGAGAGGGATCAAATCCCATTGACTACTCAATGCAGCACTCAAATAAGGCGAGTCAAAACTGAAATGAATGGGGATGCAGGGATGAGACTGGGTCATCTCTCAACTGGGCCTAAGAGTGAGCCCAAATTCCTGAAGAAACTTTTGATTTACCGGAAACATGACGTTTATAAAGAGACACCCCAGCATTAATTAACTACCATATTCTCAGCAAATGGAAACTAGCTAATTAATCAGAACTTTAAATTGAAATGTGCATGCTTCAATATCATCAGTACTGTAACGAGTAACCTTGATTCAACCTATTATTTGACATAATGTCCTAATCATAGCACCTCAAGTTAAAAAAATTTAAAAGTAAACTCGCATTTCTTTTGTCAATGTATCCGGACCTAGAACAAATAGACATGAACTTCAAATTGTTGCCTACCATAAACTACTAAGAAAAACATGGAACCACATCCTGCATTTAACTAGTGCAAATTGCTGCATCACACCCCACTACAGCCAGCAAAACCCGCCGAACCTGTTTTTAACATATAAACTATTTGAATCGATTTTATAACTACGGGAGATGAATTACTGGAATTGAATTAAGCTATACCATACTACCCTAGTAGTACTGAATGAACTAGTAAGCTAAGACAGTCTAGAATAGTCCATACAACATATAATCCAAACAGTTGTTCTAATAATGCAAAAAAAAAAAAAATACTAAGCATTTAACTAGCAACTATGAGATGATAAAACAATTGACACCATCCAGATGAACTCGAATCTGGCCAGTGTTTCTATTTCAACTCAACTCAAAGTTACATCAGGGTGATCCAAAGGTGTACCTGAAAGTTATAACAATGAAGAAGGAGAAAATCAGTGGCAGAGAACAGCAAGTGTAACAGCAGATTTGGAGTTGAAACAGCCACAAACATAACCAGTTCAACCCAGAAATATATTTATCAATCCAGGAAGAGTTCAGAAATGTTTTGAACCAACAAGATGAATAGATTAACCCAAAACTGATTCGAATAAACCCAAATGACCTTCGAATTGACCCTAGAAACATACCACAACAATAAAACACTCAAACTGATCAGAGAATATCTCGACTGAAACCAAAAGTCTACTGGAAAACCAAGTAGAAAACACTACTGACTCCAGTGGCTAGCAATCTGAAAATTCTCAAAAAAACTCTTAAAATTGACATCTCAAATTCTCTGTATGTTTCAAATTAGAACTGAATGCCCTCAAAGTTTTCAAAATGCTCCCTAAGAACTGAAACCTTAGAAAAACTCTCCCAAAAAAAACTTTCTCAAACTGATTCCTCCTCTTCTCAGGTCTGCCCAAGTTCTGTCCTAAGTCCCTCCACTTATACCCAAACACTGACCTTGCCAGCTCTTAAGAGCACTTAGGCAGAATTTTTTAACTAATTCTGCCCATGATCTTCTTTTAGTACCCCCACTAGAGTATGTTTTCCCCATTACCCCTTGTCTTTTCCTTATTTAATGTTCAAACAGGCATGGGCAACATATTTTAATCAATCCCTTTTAAGCCTTCCCCTACCATTATGTTTTGTTCCCCATTAACACTTAAACAAATGCATTAATTTAATGTTACCTTAGCACTTACTATACAGAACACTTAAATTTAAAGTCCAAATTACCCCATGATGTCCTAAACTATTATCCTACATGAACCCCTTTCAATCTGTACCAAATCCTTCAGCTATAACCAATTCAAACTATCAAATTCCTAACAACTGACTCCTAACTCAACTGGACAGATTACAAAACTTTAGATTTGAAAGACCAGTAGACCTCCTGATGACCAACTAGTGTAATCGACAGTATGAATTGCAAACAAAGGGACTCACACACTATAGAACAAGTTTTAATTCACAATAGTTTTGACTAATCCCAACTACTCTCAACATGAGCCTGTAATTAGAGATGAGGCAAAGCAAGTGTCATGAAAAGAAACCTGATTAATAGCACAAGTCTAGATTCAAACAATCATGAACCATTTTCTAAGCATTAGGTCTATTGTACAGGCCAACATCACTGATTAAGGAATCACAATGACAAAGTAAATGGTAGCCTGACCTTAAACCAAACTAACCGGACACAAATTAAACCAGTTCTTGACAAATTCAACTCGCAAACTGGCCCAAATTGGAACTTAAACTACTGACCATAATTCAAATGGGAAACTATGCAAATTTATAGAAAAGGAAGGGACAGAGTAAACAAACGGAACTGCAAGAATGAACAATCAAAACTGGACGTAAAAGACTTACCCGAATCACAACTCGATTAAAACCCTCGAGGATCTTCCCACTTTCAAGCCGAGACGGACTTTAACCATGTGTTTTCGAAGGAAAATAGCATGGCTAAAGTTAGTCTCTGACTCAAAATTCATGGAACCTGGTCTGCCTAACTTCGATCTGGAATCTGAGCTGCCCCACGATGATTTGAAAAGAATTGATCAAAGATTCATGGTGAGGGGGTCCAGGAGATCACAGGGTGTGAGTTTGGGGACTATTGGGTAAGCTAGGGTTTTGCTCGAATCTTCGATTGAAGATTCAAAACAAACCGGGATGATTCGAGGTTAAAAGGGTAGGGATTTGTGTTGAGGGTGGTTAGAAGGTTCAGGGGTGTGAATTTGAGGGTCATCGGACCTCAGGCTGCCGGGTTTTCAAGCGAAGGGAACGAGGGCGGCTAGGGTTTGGTGGGTCGTTTGGTTCGTCTCTGAAAGAGATGACCCGGGGGTATGGCTTAGGGGGCGTGGGGTGAGGCTTTTAGGAATATATAGTGGGGTGGGGATTTGATCTTGGCCGTTGGATCATTCACGATCAACGGCCTTGATCACTTCCCTAAGGAGGAACGGTGTCGTTTGGGTTTCAACTAGGGATTGGGTCGATCCGGGGACAAGGGGGTCGGGTAATGAAAATGGCTATGGTCCGTTGGATCAAATGAAACGGACGGCCGGGATCGACAGGCTTGAAACGACGTCGTTTCTTCGATGCTGGGGGTGGACTGGACCGTTCGATCTTAGGAGATCGACGGTTTAGATTGAACGTGGCCATACGACGTCGTTTGGTTGGCTTGGTCGATTGGGCCAGATAAGGGTGATTTGGGCTGGTTTCTGGTGGGTTGGGTGTTTGGGCTTGGAAAATTAATTAAATTGGCCCAGATTTATTTCCTTCCTATTTTCTTTTCATTTTCTTCCTAAATTATTTTCTAAAATTATAAACCAAGTTAGCTTATTAAAAATACTAATTATCTTCTAATAACAATTATCACATCATTAAATACCAACTAAAATAAAATCACACAATTGGAGATTAAATGCTAAAAAAATGCCAAGTACACATTTTTTGTGATTTTCATTCTCGCAAATCCAAATATTGTTTAATTAATTTCTAATTGTAAAATTAAATCCTAAATGCACATGCAACACATATTTTTGTATTTTTCTTAATTAACATAAAAATAAACATGCACAAACAAGTACAAATAAATCACAAGCAACACAAAACTATTTTATTGAATTTTTGGGAGTAGTTCTTGTAAGGCAAAAATCACGTGCTCAGAGCTGCCCCTCTTTGTCCGGAAACACGAAGAGTTTTCGTGCAAAGATAAAGTGAGCGGATACGAGCGATTTTTGCCCGCTCGTCTACTCTGTGTGAAGCATTTTTGAAAGATTCGACCGAACATCTGCTTCAAAGGTTTCCTACATATCCCTGGCTAAAAGGGAATCAGGTCAATGTAGTTCGGGAAGTTTTGGTAGCTGGGACTACCATGGGGCTATTATTTTGCTGTTACTACTATAGTTATTGCTGCTACCGCTTACTTACCTCCTTATGACACCATGGTAAAAGAAAACAAGAAGCTAGACTAAACTAGAAATTACAAAATCTTATTTAGATCTTCAAACTTGCTCTTGTTGCCTTGTGTTTCCTCTGATGTTTCTTTACTTCCGACTTGACTTGTACTCTCTCTTGATTGCTGAACTCGAACTACTTACTTCCTTCTTGTGAGCTTCGCATTATTTTTTCCTTCGAAGCTTGAACTGCCTTCTTCTGAACACTGTTGCCCTCCTTCTGATTTCTGAACTTGAATTTATGCTGGGGATTTTTGTTGTATCCCTCTGCTTTACTGACTTCAACAACTACTTAAAAAGATAACGCCATTCCGTTCTCCAGGCGGGCTCCTGACTTCAATAACTTCTTAAAAATATAACACCTCCATTCTCCGGGCGGGCTCCTAATTTCAACTACCTTTTTTTTTTAAATATAACACCTCCATTTTCCAGGCGGGCTCCTGACTTCAATTATGACTTAAAATATAATACCTCCGTTCTCCAGGCGGGCTCCTGACTTCAATAACGACTCGAAAATATAACACCTCCATTATCCAGGCGAGCTCCTGACTTCAATAAACAACTCAAAGATAATACCTCTATTCTCCAGGCGGGCTCCTGACTTCAACAACTTCTTCAAATATAACACTTCCATTCTCTGGGCGGGCTCCTGACTTCAACTACAACTTAAAGATATAACACCTCCATTCTCCAGGCGGGCTCCTGACTTCAACAACTTCTTAAAACATAACACCTCCATTCTCCAGACGGGCTCCTGACTTCAACAACTTCTTAAAATATAACACCTCCATTCTCCAGGCGAGCTCCTGACTTCAACTACTTCTTAAAATGCGTTCTATTGCCGTTGTTCCTTCTTGCCTCCTGAACCATTTTCCTTCTAACTTGAATCATCTTCTTTCAGAACTGCTTCCCTCAAAACTGATATTTCATTCCTCTGAAAACTGCTGGAGATAACACCGGTGTTTCATTCAAAAATATGTTATTCTCCTCCTTCAAAGACTACTTCCCTTAAAGCTGGTGTTTTCCTTCCTCTGAAACTACTTCCCTTAAGACTTGTGTTATCTTCCTCTTGAAATTGCTTTCTTTAAAACTTGTTTTGCCTTCTCCCGAAAACTGCTGGGGATACCGCTTTTCACCAAACTTGTGTTAGACTTCCAGAAAATTTTCGAAATGAAAGAACATTTTCTGCCCCAGTTTGACAATCTTTCTTGTGGCACATCTTTTCGTCATCAGTAACATTTCCTGTCCCTGCTTTAAATCAAAGAAAATTTGTTAGTTTAAAACATGAGGGATATTCCTGCTGGGGATGGTTTTCCCTTTTCTTTTCCCATGCTCTGCATTATTCGATCATCTTGAAACCTGGCTGATAACTTTCGACTTTCTTGATGCTTCTGTATTCACCCACTTCTCAACCGTTGTTTTCTAATTTTACTCCGTATTTTCCACGACATCTTAGAGCAATCCATCCTTTGGTCTTATAATGACGTTTTTCTTGTCCCGTCACATTATCTTCGACCTGTCTTATCCCCATTTACCTTGCACCATGTTGGCGACTGGTAGTTGGCTTTGAAAATCCTTCTTAAAAACAAACTACTATAAAAATCTTTAACCAAAAGAAATGAAAGATGATGACTTCAAAATATAAAAAGAAAAATCTTCCTAAAGAATTGTTTGAAGAGAAGAAAAGGAAAAGGACTTATCTGAATGGTATAACCGATCTCAATGATCATGTCGTGCTTTTCGGATTAATCAACCCAATCTATTATATCACTCAATTTTTCTGATGGTCTTACTTTGCATTTCAAAAGGTTCCGCAACCCAACTCTTTTGCCGAATCAACATCTTTGTTCTGCTTGATGCCTCGACGGATCATTTCTGTAAACCTTACCTCGTTTGTCCACTTTCAATTCCTTGTCGCCTTATAGTGTCCTTCGAGGGGTTTTCACTAATAAGACTCTCTCATTTCTCTCAACTCCCGTCGCCCTATGGTGCCTGTGAAGGTTTTCACCGATAAGACTCTCTCATTTTATTTCTCTCAACTTCCATCGCCTTATGGTGCCTGTGAAGGTTTTCACCAATAAGACTCTCTCATTTTATTTCTTTTCAGCTTCCATCGCCTTATGGTGCCTGTGAAGGTTTTCACCAATAAGACTCTCTCATTTTATTTCTTTTCAGCTGGGGATTGGGGTGTTACTGATAAGATTCTCTCATTTCATTTCTTTTCTGCTGGGGATTCTCTCATTTTATTTTTTTCTGCTGGGGACCAGAGTGTTACTCCAGACTTCCATTTGCCCGACTTGGCACTTCTCAGATACTGATCGGGAGGTCTTTTGGACATCAATATGGGTTTCTGGTGTATGTCTAAAGAAAAAATTTAAAATAATTTTGATGGGTAAAACATTACAACTCTTGGAATCAACTTTCTTTCCCAAAATTATAAACACAACTTCTGCCCCAGTTTTTCTTGCTTGGGGATTTTTGATTCTTATTACACCATGACCGAGCCGTGAGGCACCTACGTATCCTTTTTGAGGAATCAGGTCAAACGTAGTTCCCAATTCCTTTGTTTTTCTTGTGACTTTTCTTTTTCTTTATTATCATTAATTTTCTTTTCTCCCTTTTTTCATTTTCATTACTAATTCCAAAAGAGGGGTATGAAAGAATAAATAAGGCTCAAAAGGGGAAGCAAAGGTTGAAGTGTTTGGATGGAAGAACAAATTGCCTCCGTCATTTTATTCTCCGATATCATGTCAAATGCAAACAAACAACAATTACAATTAAAAGAAATCATACATAATATCTCTTAATTGCGTCAGAATTGATAGTCATGTCGATGCATTTTCCTTTGATATCTGTTAAACATACAGCACCATTGGACAATACTCTGCTTACAATGAATGGCCCTTGCCAATTCGGGGCGAACTTGCCTTTTGCCTCAGCCTGATTTGGAAGGATGTGTTTCAGCACTTGCTGACCCACTTCAAATTTCTGGGGACGCACCTTTTTGTTGTACGCTCTTGCCATTCTCTTTTGATATAACTGGCCATGACACACAACTGCCAATCTTTTTTCGTCAATCAAGTTCAACTGCTCCAGACGAGTTTTGACCCACTCATCATCATCAATCTCAGCTTCAACGACAATCCGAAGGGACGGGATTTCAACTTTCGCAGGTATTACGGCTTCAGTTCCATATACCAACAAATAAGGAGTTGCACCTACTAAAGTACGGACAGTGGTGCGATAACCCAACAATGCAAATGGTAATTTTTCATGCCATTGCCTCGACCCTTCTACCATTTTCCGAAGTATCTTCTTTATGTTTTTGTTGGCTTCCTCAACTGCTCCATTCGCCTTGGGACGATATGGGGTGGAATTGCGGTACGTAATCTTAAACTGTTGACATACCTCTTTCATCAAATTGTTGTTAAGATTAGCACCATTATCCGTGAGGATCACCTTTGGGATTCCAAATCGATAGATGATATTTGAGTGAACAAAATCGACCACTGCTTTCTTGGTCACAGACTTAAAAGTTTTGGCCTCAACCCATTGGTGAAATAATCAATGGATTCCAGAATGAACCTATGCTCGTTGGATGCTGCTGGCTCAATTGGTCCAATGATATCCATGCCCCAAGCGACGAAGGGCCATGGCGCTGATATTGTGTGCAATTTCGATGGTGGAGAATGAATCAAATCTCCGTGTATCTGGCACTGATGACATTTGCGCACAAAACTAACTCAATCTCGTTCCATGGTGAGCCAATAATAACCTGCTCGAAGAATTTCTTTGCCAGCACATATCCGCTCATATGTGGTCCGCAGACTTCTGAATGTACTTCGGACATGACAACCATAGCCTGTCTAGTATCTATGCATCTTAACAATCCCAGGTCTGGTGTTCTTTTATACAGAACTCCTCCACTCAAGAAAAATCCATTTGCCAACCGTCGAATTATTCTCTTTTGATCCCCCGTGGCTTGCACTGGGTATATCCCCATTCTGATGTATTCCTTGATACCGTGGAACCATGGTTCGCCATCCAGTTCTTCTTCAATCATGTTACAATAAGCATGCCGATCTCGGACTTGAATATGCAAAGGATTGACATAAGCTTTGTCCGGATGGTGCAACATTGATGCTAGGGTAGCCAAAGCATCGACGACCTCATTATGGACCCTTGGAATATGCCTGAACTCCACTGATCTAAACCGTTGGCAAAGATCATGTAAGCATTGTCGGTATGGTATGAGCTTCAGATCTCGCGTTTCCCATTCTCCTTGAATTTGATGTACCAGAAGGTCCGAGTCTCCCAAGACCAAGACTTCCTAGACATCCATGTCCGCAGCTAACCTTAAACCCAAAATGCATGCTTCATACTCAGCCATATTGTTGGTACAACAAAAACGAAGCTGAGTCGTAACAGGATAGTGATGCCCTATTTCAGAAATAAGCACAACTCCTATTTCGACTCCTTTCAAGTTAGCAGCCCCATCAAAGAAAAGTTTCTAGCTTGGTTTTTCGGCATGTTCTAGTTCATCAATGTGCATCACCTCTTCATCAAGAAAATAAGTCCTCAGTGGCTCATACTTTTCATCGGCCAGGTTCTCGGCCAAATGATCGGCCAATGCTTGGACTTTCATCGTAGTCCGAGTCACATAGATTATGTCAAACTCTATGAGCAAAATCTGCCATTTTGCAAGTCTTCCTGTCGGCATAGGCTTTTGAAAGATATACTTCAACGGATCCAAACGCGAAATGAGGTAGGTAGTGTAGGATGACAAATAATGTTTCAACTTCTATGCTACCCAAGTTAGGGCACAACATGTCCTTTCCAGGTGAGTGTACTTAACCTCATAAGCCATGAACTTCTTGCTAAGATAATAGATGGCTTGTTCTTTTATGTCGGTGGTGTCATGCTGCCCCAGTACACAGCCAAATGAATTTTCCAGGACAGTCAAGTAAAGAATCAAAGGTCTCCCTGGTTCTGGTGGTACCAGCACAGGTGGGTTAGACAAGTATCCCTTTATCTCGTCGAATGCTTCCTGACACTCATCAGTCCACTTGACCGCAGTGTCCTTCTTCAACAATTTGAAAATAGGCTCGCAAGTCGTCGTAATCTGAGCGATAAACCTGCTGATATAGTTCAGCCTTCTTAACAGACTCATCACTTCAATCTTGTTCCTCAGAGGTGGCAATTCTTGTATGGCTTTGATCTTTGATGGGTCCAACTCGATGCCTTGCCGGCTGACTATGAATCCCAACAGTTTTCCGGATGGAACACCAAATGCACACTTGGCTAGGTTAAGCTTGAGGTTGTACCTGCGAAGCCTCTGGAAGAATTTCCTCAAATCCCTGACGTGGTCGGCCTGATGCTTTGATTATATGATCACATCATCTACATATACCTCAATCTCCTTGTGTATCATATCATGAAACACAGTAGTCATTGCCCTCATATAAGTTGCCCCAGCATTCTTCAAACCAAATGGCATTACCCGGTAGCAATAAGTTCCCCAGGGTGTGATGAATGCCGTCTTTTCTGCATCTTCTTCATCCATTAGAATCTGATGATACCCGGCATAGCAATCCACAAAATATCCAATATCGTGCTTGGCACAATTGTCAATTAGAATGTGGATATTGGGTAGTGGGAAGTTATCATTCGGACTTGCTTTGTTGAGATTGCGGTAATCGACACATAATCTGATCTTTCCATCCTTCTTCGGCACAGGCACGACATTAGCCAACCAAACAGGATATCGGGTGACCCGGATAACCTTTGCATCCAACTGTTTGGTAACCTCTTCTTTAATCTTCACACTCAAATCAGTCTTGAATTTCCTCAACTTTTGCTTGATGGAAGAGAATGTTGGGTCAGTGGGCAATTTGTGGACCACTAAATCAGTGCTTAAACCTGGCATGTCGTCATATGATCACGCAAAGACATCTTTGTACTCGATGAGTGCTTTGATTAACTTCTCCCAGATTTTTGGCTCGAGGTGGACACTTATTTTAGTCTCTCGGACATTGTATGTGTCCCCTAAATTGACGGCCTCTGTGTCATTCAAATTGGGTTTGGGATTTTCTTCAAAGTGAATTAACTCCTTACTAATTTCTTCGAAGGCTTCATCCTCATCATCATATTCTGATTCGTAATCACAATCTACTTCTTGAACTATCATTTCGAAATCAGATTGATTTTTAAGACTGGGCTGAGGATTCCTTATGCACGCCATGTCATTAAGACCAGTATAAAGAGAACTGTACAGAAAAAGAAAATAAGAAACCAAAATTAAAATAAAATAAGGAATGAAGAAGAAACTTTTTTTATTAAATTACGGGATAACAAGGTTTCACACTTTGATGAACACAACAAAAATAAAAGAAATCTGGACAACAACCCTGGAATAATCCAGAAAACAGGAAGGAAAATCAAAGCCAACTACCAAGACTCCCTCTGAATGGGAAAAGGAGTAGCCATCCAATTGTTGATTTTTACCTTTGGCCCCACAAACTGCACATCCGCCTTGTTGGACCCTTCCCCAACTTCTACCATGTTGATTTCGGTGAATAATCTTTCAAAGCCTTCATTTAAGTCTCCATCTGCACCAATCAATGGCCCTGTAACCTTGGACAACAATTGCTTTTTGATGCTCGACCTGACAAAAGATCTGACAGGCACGGGATTGGCTTGGGAAGGACCCAGGCTCTTTTCTTCAACTTGCGGACACATCTCACATCCGCCACTGTAGGCTTGAACCCCAGCCCAAAGGTATCCAGATTTTTGGGCAAAGAAACCGGTTGAATAATACCCTGAAGATCAACCCCTAAACCTTTGTGTGGCACAAACCCGTTTCTCAACATCTTTAAGGCTACCATGACAGTTGCAACTGCTATTTTGGGAAATGGGATGCTTTCACCGTCGGAAACTTTATCCACTGAAACCGTATCGAAGACCTGGTAAACCCAGGGCCCCTTGTCATCGTCAGCCTCTATGAAGGGTATGATGGAACCACTTACGGCGCTTGCATTGTCTTCCCAATGTACTACAATCTCTTGCCTATCCCACTCGAATTTGACCATCTGATGTAATGTAGAAGGCAATGCTTTGGCGGCGTGGATCCAGGGTCGCCCCAAAAGAAGATTATATGACGCTGCCATGTCCAACACTTGAAACTCCATGGTGAACTCGATCGGACCAATTGTTAATTCAAGTACGATGTCACCCTCTGTGTCTGTACCACCTCCATCAAACCCTCGAACATAGATGTTGTTCTTGTGAATTCTGTCACCATCGACCTTCAGTTTGTTCAACGTGGTCAAAGGACAGATATTGGCACTAGACCCATTATTAATCAGTACTCAAGTGACTACCGAGTCTTCACACTTCACAGTCAAATAGAGGGTTCTATTATGTTCTGTACCCTTCACGGGCAACTCATCGTATGAAAAAGTGACCCTGTTGACCTCGAAAATCTTTTTTGCTATTTTCTCCAGATGGTTCACAGAGATCTTATCCGGAACATGGGCTTCATTCAGAATTTTCATCAATACCCGGCGATGCTCATCCAAATGGATCAACAAGGATAACAATGAGATCTGTGCCGGGGTCTTCCTCAACTGCTCTATAATGGAGTAATCTTGTGCCTTCATTTTCTTTAAAAATTCTTCCGCCTCTTCCTCGGTAACTAGATTCTTTGTCGCTACTGGATTGGTCCTTCTTAACTCTGCGGGAGCAAAACACTTTCCCGAATGAGTTAGTCCTTGGGCTTCACACACTTCTCCTTTGACTTCTTTCCCTTTGTAAATCACCGTCACCCGTTCATAATTCCAAGGAACAACCTTGTTGTTGATTACTGGAAGCTGAGTTACTGGCTTTATAATAACAGGCTCTGCGCGAACACCCTTCACGACCACCACAGGTTTACTTGCGGCCCCTGGCACTACTACTTTAACTTTCTCTGGTTTCACTGCAACAATGCTTGACGACCCTCTCTCGGTTACCACAGCTGGCTTATCATCTACCCCTCTCAACTGGACCACTGATTTCCCAGTGATTACTTTTTCCTTTGAGCCAGTTTCGCTGGAATGGATCATCATTACCGTTTGTGAGGGCTTCCTGGACTCCCCCTCTTTGTGTATCAACTCAATCATGTGTGTCTCCTGGTGAGTTGGTAGTGGATTCTGATTGATATTTGGCACTTCTGGGGCTTGAACCTTGATCCGATGAGTATCAATAAGCTCTTGCATAGCTGTTTTCAGCTTCCAACATTTCTCTGTATCATGCCCTGGGGCCCCTGAACAGTACTCACAACTCACCGAGTGGTCAAGATTTCTAGGAGGAGTATTTGGCATTTTAGGCTCAATTGGATTCAGCATGTCCAACTACATCAACCTGTGAAAAAGACTGGTATATGATTCCCCCAGTGGAGTGAAAGTCTTTTGCTTTGGTAACCTCTCATTCTTGAAGGCTTGGTTTGGTCGGAAACCCATCCCGGAGGGATTTCTGTAGGCTCTTGGGGGTGGATACGTGTTTTGCGGAGCTGGGTATGGATTTTGTGGAGATGGCGCACGCCATTGTGCGTGTGCCGGAGTTTGGGTATAAGTTTGTGCATGATGGACAGAAAAATGGGGGTCTGGCGGTGGGTAGTAATGTTGTGGAGGGCTATATGGAGTGTGGGGGTAATTTTGGTGGTAGGGTCGTGATTGGCTATAGTAGGGTGACGGGCCTCTAGATCTGAACCAGGCTCCGGACTCAACAGTCGTGATATCTTCTCTCTTCTTTTTCCCAAGTACACCCCAGTGCTGCTTTGGATGGCCTGAGTGGTTGCCTTGATCGCTGAATAGCTCATGATTTTGTTGGACTTAAGCCCCTCCTCGACCATGTCTCCCATTTTTACAACCTCATTAAAAGACTTGCCAATTGCGGACACCAAATGACCAAAGTAAGTTGGCTCTAGAGCCTGCAAAAAGTAATCGACCATCTCGCTTTCTTTCATTGGGGGATCTACCCTTGCTGCTTGCTCCCTCCACCGGAAACCATATTCTCTAAAGCTTTCACTGTGCTTCTTTTCCAGTTTGGTCAGGGACAGTCAGTCCGGAATGATCTCAAGATTATATTGAAAGTGACAAGCGAATGCTTGGGCTAAATCGTCCCATGTGTACCACCTGCTATGATCTTGGTGGGTGTACCACTCCAATGCTGCTCCGCTCAAACTCTGACTGAAGTAAGCCATTAGCAATTCATCCTTTCCTCCGGCTCCCCTCATCTTACTGCAAAAACCTCTCAGATGAGCCACCGGATCATTGTGTTCGTTGTACAAGTCAAACTTGGGCATTTTGAACCCTGCTGGTAGTTGTACATTTGGGAACAAACACAGGTCTTTGTAAGCTACACTCACCTGACCTCCTAACCCCCTCATATCCCTGAAAGACTGTTCTATGCTTTTCATTTTTCTGAATATCTCTTCCTGTTCAGGATTTCTGGCTGGTTTTTCTGCTTTCCCTGGTAGGTCAGAATATGGATCATGTGAATAGGCTTCAGGAGCTTTGAAGGTAAGCTCCGGGGGATAATACTAGTTGTCTTGCGCTTGGAACACAGGTTCACTCGGGGATTTATGGAGTGCAGTTGGTGGAGATGCCACAAAGACAGGGGTGATTGGCGGAGGGGGTATGGAATTGATTTTGGTAGGGGAGCTTGTGGTATATGAGAAGTAGTGCCATGGTAGTGTTGATAAATGGGAAAACCTGGATCGGTGGCGGGATGATCCTGAGACTGAGCTAATGGTGGGGTAAGGGTCGGGTTGGCGGGGTAAGCTGGCGGTGAGTGCCCTTTGGACCAGGCCTGGTACATTTCGCCCATCTGTTGCTTAAGCTTGAGCATTTCCTCTTTCATTTTATAGACGTCCAACTCCTCTACCTCAACACTAGTGTCGACATCTGGGATAGACATGATTTCCGGTATTGGTCCCTTTGATCTGGTTTGGTAATGGTAATGTGTCAGTATCCTCTAAATAAACTAACTGCTTGAATTCTCTGGAAATCAACAAACTTGTTAGTTTTTTAGAGTTTAACACATATGCAATTACACATTAGGATGCAATGCATCTAGGCAATTAACCATTTTCTATCATGCATTTGCTTCGGTTGCGTGCGTCATTCCGGCCTCTCATAATTGTGCCCCTTCTTTTAAGCTTCCTTCTTTATTTATTTTTTCATTTCCCCTTTTTTCTTTTTTAGTGGTGGTCGAATCCTATGGAGATTGCCTACGTATCATGTCCCCACATGAATCAGACCGTGCGTAGTTCTGCCCACAAGTGCGAAAAATAAATACACCATTTTTGAATTTTTCCATCTTCATTAGCAAACGTTCTTTTACAAGGCAAAATATTTTTGAAAGGAAACGGACAGACTTGATACAGACTACATACTTTATGCAAAAAGGAAAATACAAACTCCAACGGATAGTAGACTCTAAAGACAAGGAAAATACAGACTCAAACTATGAATGTCTCAAAGTTTTGAATTTTGGCGCCCGCGGGGCGTTGTTCGACCTCGCCGCGGGATTTGGTGCAAGGCCCCTTTGCAGATCTTTCAAATCTTCCATGATCTGGTGGACATAAATCATTATTGAAGCAAAAAAGGTAGTACGGGACATATCCTCACAAGCTAGGCACTTTATGGTCATGTAGTGCCCGATATCGTTGATTCTTCCCTTGATTTTGTCCCTTTACATAAGCAATCGCTCTATTTGTTGATTCCGCGTCCCCAGCACTTGAGCGTTGTAAAAGAGTTGATCCTGAAACTCATTCATCTGTTTCTTCATTCGGGCCATCAGATCATAGTAGCGCTTCCTATCTGTTCTGGCATCTCGGGCTTGTCTGAAGATCCGCTCTTCGTAGTCCCTCTTCATTTGTTGCATGAACCGTACTTGATCTTCTGTCTTCTTTATCCATTTCACCTGGATTCTCGCTAGACCAGCTTTAGATCTTTCCAGGTCTTCTTGATACTCAAGCACTTTCTTCTTTAGATCGTTTATGAACCTTTTCTCAGCCCGACTTCTCTCCTGGCTTCTGGCAGCTATTTTCATTTCCTGGATTTGAGTTTTGAGGACCTCGTTTTCCTGAGCTTCCTTTCTCCCTCATCTGCAGCGACATGCAAATCTTTCTCAAATTTCAAATCCATAACTTGCTTCTCCAACTTGCCTATTGTCACCCTGTACTCGTGTTCTTTAGCCAACCAATCCCACTGTTCTTGCGACGCCTTGACGAACTCCTAGAGATGGGGTCTTTTAGCTGGCCTTTCGTGCTTAAGTTCTCTCTTGTACCAAGCAAGGTATCCTGGCGCCACTTCGCCTTTGGCCCGATCCTGCACGCAAGTATCTGCTTTTAAATATTGGCATTCACTCCAGATCTGACAGACTCTTGCTTCAGGAAACTGTCCGTCAGGGCTATTCTCAATTACTTGAGCACTAAGATCTTCCTCCTGTGGCACTGTTTGACATCTCCCGAGTTGTCTCAAAACCCGATATGGCGCGTAGAGCTGAATGCTCTTGAGCTCCATCAATATAAAGTGGGTCCTAATTGTCGGCATATATATGAAATCATCAACGGGCAACCATCCTAGCGTCCACTGTATTTGGCTGGCGGTAATGGTCCGAAAGAATGATGTCCACGCCGTAACTCCCTCGGGTAGACTGACCCCCTTGATTCTTGTGTGAAATTCTTCTATGCAAGTTTTCTTCGAGGCATCATAACTCAAGAGTTGGGAACGGTGGCAGAGATGCTCAGTCATCCATATTTGTAGTAACAAGTTACACCTCTCGAAAAAGTTCCCTCTGGCTTTGCAGGCTGTGAGAGCTCGGAAGATATCAGATACTATCATAGGTGCAAAAGTGCTTTCATCTTGAGTGAGCAAGGTACTGACGACCCCAGCTATTTTCAAATCAATGTTTCCGTCTTTCCTTGGAAACACCAAAAGGCTCAAAAAGGTTATCATAAAAGCCACTCGTCTATGCTCATCCCATTTTTGACGGTTACTTTTGCTGCATAACTTGTTACCCGGATTGTGGAATCCTCCGACATGACCATATCTGTCGTATATGAAGCACGAATTACAAAAACCCGCGGCCAAATCTGGGTTATGGACCGTCCTGGGTATCTTTAATGAATCTAAAAACCGATGCGCGGTGACAGCTCTTGGAGCAACCAGGTATTTTTGCCTTATCGGAACTTCAGCATTTCCGATGTACCCGGCTATTTCCTCCAAAGTCGGGGTGAGTTCAAAATCGGGGAAGTGGAAGACATTGTGTGCCGGGTCCCAGCAGGTGACCAAAGCTCTTATGATATCCCCCGAGGCTGGATTTCCAATAAACCCGTAAGACCTTTTAGATATTTATTGACCTCATCTTGCCCCTTACCACCTAAATCATCCCACCATAGCCGCAACTCGAAAGGGATTTTAGTTATTATTGAAAAAGGTTCATTTTGCATCGTGCTCATCCTACACATTTATTAAGATGATTAAGAAATAAAATTTATTTGACTTAACAAATTGACTATTTTTAATTTTTCACAGATTAAAAGGAAGATCCGGTTCCGAACACGGCTTTTCAGCACTTCGGGAATGAAGATTTTAAGGCTGTGCCCGCAAACCATTTAAAAATGACTCAGGGTAGCTGTTCTTGCGAAAACAGCCTTCTGGTGCCCTTTTGGGGACATTCGGCTTATTTTAAGCAAGAATGGTGTCACCCGACTTATTTATGACAAAAATTTTGACATTTTTGTAAAAGGGAGGTTGGACCCGATGAGGGTTGCCTACGTATTCCGCACCCTGTGAGAATCAAACCGGTGTAGTTCGGGAAAATAAACTATTTTTGGAAACAAGACCCTTTTTCCTTTTTTTTTTGCTTTGTTGAGTGAAACAAACTATAAAAATATTTATTTAGGCAAAGTTTCGACAGCGTTCGGGCGTTGGTTTTCTAAAATTAGGCAGTCAACTCTCTATACTGTTATTTCTCTTTTTTTTCTTTCAATTTTCCTGATATTCAGAAACCGGTCAGCACGCAGGCCCGAAACAAATAAATGCGCGGAAAACAAATAAGATGCATCAGGATGGTCTTTTTCATTTCAGGTTGCTAGTCCTAGACGGACCCAACCCCTGTGTTGAGTCCCCTAAGTCAAATGCAACATGATGCAAATAATCATTCCTACTAGGGATCCGGCATGAAGTCACGTTATTCTAGGTTCAAAGCCTAGGTATTTGTTATAGACTGTGTTCCCGAGTGGACAACTCGAGTCGAGGAGGGGGCAACGTACCGGGGAGCCGCGAGATCATCCGGCTTTGTAACTTGTCCAGCCTCTTTCTTATTTCAGGTTATGACACTAACAGAATAGGGAGTCTCAACCAGTAAGCACATCCCCGGAGGTAAGAAGAGAAGGGTTTCGACACAGTTTATATACAGTTCAGATAATATCAAAGCGGTAAAAGCATCATTTAGCACATTAGGCCCAAACATATAAAAAATCTCATAAAACCATATATAACAATTTATCTAAGCTCGAATTCTTGAACCCTGAGCCAGAGATTCTAGGTTCGATCCCCAACAGAGTTACCAGAGCTGTCACACCTCCTTTTTACCCGTGCCCGCAGAGGAGTAAATGAGTTTTTTCACTTAAAGGACAATCAGAACGGGATTTATTATTGAGATTTAGAGTCGCCACTTGGGAGATTAATGGTGTACCAAGTCACCGGTTGAATCCCGAACCGAGGAAAATCTGATTCTGTTAACAGTCTGCGAACCAGAAATCCGAGTAAGGAATTCTGTTAACCTGGGAGAAAGTATTAGGTATTCCCGGATTCCGTAGTTCTAACACGGTCGCTCAACTGTCGTATTTGATTTTATTTGATTTCAAAACATGCTCTAGCTTATGTGCTTTTTATTCGCTTTAAACCCGCTTTTATTATTATATTTATTTTAAAAGGAATACAACGTCGTGAAAACGCATCTCGAACTACGTCGGAATCAATGCACCCGTGGTGGTCAACACATTTCGACTCCGTTGAGATTTGGATTTGGGTCGCATAAATGCGCACCCGAGTTTAGGAATGTAATTTCATTAAAATCGCGTCTAAAGCGTCTAACGCGTTATTATTTGGAGAAGGTCGTGAAATTCGATAAACAACCCTCCCGAATTCTAAGTATTTTCATATAATATTTATTGAGGGCCCCGCATTTTGTATTTTTGTTTGGCGAGGCTCGTCTCATCATTTTATTAAAAGGACAAACCTACAAGCGACTATGATTTTCTATATATTTTGTTCGTCTCTAAAGTAAAAGAAAAAGGTCCTAATTATTTTAACAAGTCCATGTATCATTACTACGATATCAAAAATTTCTTGAATTAAAATAAATTAGCTTTATTAGATTCCAGCATTTGGGCCTGAAGCCAACCCGTGCTGGAAAAGCAGAACAAACCCAATGGCGGAGAGGGATCGAATCCCATTGACTGCTCAATGCAGCACTCAAATAAGGCGAGTCAAAACTGAAATGAATGGGGATGCAGGGATGAGACTGGGTCATCTCTCAACTAGGCCTAAGAGTGAGCCCAAATTCCTGAAGAAACTTTTGATTTACCGGAAACATGACGTTTATAAAGAGACACCCCAGCATTAATTAACTACCATATTCTCAGCAAATGGAAACAAGCTAATTAATCAGAACTTTAAATTGAAATGGGCATGCTTCAATATCATCAGTACTGTAACAAGTAACCTTGATTCAACCTATTATTTAACATAATGTCCTAATCATAGCACCTCGTTAAAAAATTTTAGAAGTAAACTCGCATTTCTTTTGTCAATGTATCCGGACCTAGAACAAATAGACATGAACTTCAAATTGTTGCCTACCATAAACTACCAAGAAAAATATGGAACCACATCCTGCATTTAACTAGTGCAAATTGCTGCATCACACCTCACTACAACCAACAAAACCAGCCGAACCTGTTTTTAACATATAAAACTATTTGAATCGATTTTATAACTACGGGAGATTAATTACTGGAATTGAATTAAGCTATACCATACTACCCTGGTAATACTGAATGAACTAGTAAGCTTAGACAGTCCAGAATAGTCCATACAACATATAATCCAAACAATTGTTCTAATAATGCAAAAAAAAAAAACAAATACTAAGCATTTAACTAGCAACTATCAGATGATAAAACAATTGACAGCATCCAAATGAACTCGAATCTGGCCAGTGTTTCTATTTCAACTCAACTCAAAGTTACATTAGGGTGATCCAAAGGTGTACCTGGAAGTTATAACAATGAAGAAGGAGAAAATCAGTGGCAACGAACAACAAGTGTAACAGCAGATTTGGAGTTCAAACAGCCACGAACACAACCAGTTCAGCCCAGAAATATATTTATCAATCCAGGAAGAGTTCAGAAATGTTTTGAACCAACAAGATGAATAGATTAACCCAAAACCGATTCGAATAAACCCAAATGACCTTCGAATTGACCCTAGAAACATACCACAACAACAAAACACTCAAACTGATCCGAGAATGTCTCGACTTAAACCAAAAGTCTACTGGAAAACCAAGTAGAGAACACTACTGACTCCAGTGGCTAGCAATCTGAAAGTTCTAAAAAAAAACTCTTAAAATTGACATCTCAAATTCTCTGTATGTTTCAAATTAGAACTGAATGCCCTCAAAGTTTTCAAAATGCTCCCTAAGAACTGAAACCTTAGAAAAACTCTCCAAAAAAACTTTTTCCAAACTGATTCCTAGTCCTCTCCACTTATACCCAAACACTGACCTTGTCAGCTCTACTTATACCCAAACACTGACCTTGTCAGCTCTCAAGAGCACTTAGGCAGAATTTTTTAACTAATTCTGCCCATGATCTTCTTTTAGTACCCCACTAGAGTATGTTTTCCCCATTACCCCTTGTCTTTTCCTTATTTAATGTTCAAACAAGCATGGACAACATATTTTAATCAATCCCTTTTAAGTCTTCCCCTACCATTATATTTTGTTCCCCATTAGCACTTAAACAAATGCATTAATTTAATGTTACCTTAGCACTTACTATACAGAACACTTAAATTTAAAGTCCAAATTACCCCCTGATGCCCTAAACTATTATCCTACATGAACCCCTTTCAATCTGTACCAAACCCTTCAGCTATAACCAATTCAAACTATCAAATTCCTAACAACTGACTCCTAACTCAACTGGATAGATTAAAAACTTCAGATTTGAAAGACCAGTAGACCTCCTGATGACCAACTAGGCAGGTAATCGACATTATGAATTGCAAACAAAGGGAGTCACACACTATAGAACAAGTTTTAATTCACAACATTTTTGACTAATCCCAACTACTCTAAACATGAGCCTGCAATTAGAGATGAGGCAAAACAAGTGTCATGAAAAGAAACCCGATTAATAGCACAAGTCTAGATTCAAACAATCATGAACCATTTCCTAAGCATTAGGTCTATTGTACAGGCCAACATCACTAATTAAGGAATCACAATGACAAAGTAAATGGTAGCCTAACCTTAAACCAAACTAACCGAACACAAATTAGACCAGTTCTTTACAAATTCAACTCGCAAACTGGCCCAAATTGGAGCTTAGACTACTGACCATAATTCAAACGGGAAACTCATGCAAATTATAGAAGAGGAAGGGACAAAGTAAACAAACGAAACTGCAAGAATGAACAATCAAAACTGGACGTAAAAGACTTACCCGAATCATAACTCGATTAAAACCCTCGAGGATCTTCCCACTTTCAAGTCGAGACGGACTTTAACCATGTGTTTTCGAAGGAAAACAGCATGGCTAAAGTCAGTCTCTGACTCAAAATTCATGGAACCTGGCCTGCCTAACTTCGATCTGGAATCTGAGCTGCCCCACGATGATTTGAAAAGAATTGATCAAGGATTCATGGTGAGGGGGTCCAGGAGATCACAGGGTGTGAACTTGGGACTGTTGGGTAAGCTAGGGTTTTGCTCGAATCTTCGATTGAAGATTCGAAACAAACCGAGATGATTCGAGGTTAAAGGGGTATGGATTTGTGTTGAGGGTGGTTAGAAGGTTCAGGGGTGTGAATTTGATGGTCATCGGACCTCAGGCCGCCAAGTTTTCAGGCGAAGGGAACGAGGGCGGCTAGGGTTTGGTGGGTCGTTTGGTTCGTTTCTGAAAGAGACGACCCGAGTGTATGGCTTAGGGGGCGTGAGGTGAGGCTTTTAGGAATATATAGTGGGGTGGGGATTTGATCTTGGCCGTTGGATCATTCACGATCAACGGCCTTGATCACTTCCCTAAGGAGGAACGGTGTCGTTTGGGTTTCAACTGGGGATTGGGTCGATCCGGGGACAAGGGGGTCGGGTAATGAAAATGGCTATGGTCCGTTGGATCAAATGAAACGGACGGTCGGGATCAACAGGCTTGAAACGGCGTCGTTACTTCGATGCTGGGGGTGGACTGGACCGTTCGATCTTAGGAGATCGACGGTTCAGATTGAACGTGGCCATACGACGTCGTTTGGTTGGCTTGGTCGATTGGGCCAGATAAAGGTGATTTGGGCTGGTTTCTGGTGGATTGGGTGTTTGGGCTTGGGAAATTAATTAAATTGGCCCAGATTTATTTTCTTCCTCTTTTCTTTTCCTTTTCTTCCTAAATTATTTTCTAAAATTATAAATCAAGTTAGCTTATTAAAAATACTAAATATCTTCTAATAACAATTATCACATCATTAAATACCAACTAAAATAAAATTACACAATTGGAGATTAAATGCTAAAAAATGCCAAGTACACATTTTTTGTAATTTTCATTCTCGCAAATCCAAATAATGTTTAATTAATTCCTAATTGTAAAATTAAATCCTAAATGCACATGCAACACATATTTTTGTATTTTTCTTAATTAACATAAAAATAAACATGCACAGACAAGTACAAATAAATCACAAGCAACACAAAACTATTTTTTTTTGAATTTTTGGGAGTAGTTCTTGTAGGGCAAAAATCACGTGCCCACACTCATCATTCAACCAAGTGCATCATTTAGTCTCTTTAGAGCATGAGTGCCAACAGAGAATACTAGACCAATTCCAAAAAAAAACATGTACATAAAATACCTAGTTTGACGGAAAGATCATGGGTTCACGTGTCCCGTCAATTTGCCTACAAATTCGCCCATGCTTACAACCATTACTTTTAAAAGCTATGGAGTTAAATATGTGTTCTCACAACTATTGCTTTCAGTCTCTCTTCTTCTCACGTCTTCTACATATGCTTCAAGGGGCCGTGTATTTTTTGTTTCTCTTGTGTCACCTGCTTGCTATGTAAGAAAATTGAAGAGTAGAAGTCCACCATTGAAAACCATTCAAAGCTTTGCTTTCGAAAATATTTTTTTTTTAATTTGTTAGTTGTTTGGATTGGGTGTTGTTCCAATTGATTGAAAAATATCAAAAGGAGTTCAAAATTTAAATTTGAAGTGATTTGGAGTAGATTTGAGCAAAATTTGAGTTAAATTTCATAAAAGACGCAAGGAAGAAGACGAAGTGAGTTTTTTTGTATAATTTTGTATAATCTTGTATAACAATGTATATGAGTATAGAAACACACCTTATACACTTTTATACACCTTTATACAAGCGTCTGTAGACGAACTTCTTCCACGATTTTCAGTTGCAATTCTTGTTCAAAATCAGTCCAAATCTCCATTAAATGACTTCAAATTTTATATACAACCTCCTTGTACTATTTCTAACAAGTCTAAATAACACCTACTCCAAATTTCTCACAAAATCAAATTTGGAATTTAAACCCACATATTTAAGCTTGTTAAAAAAATCTAATTTTCACCACCCAAATGAATTTGATTTGTTGAACTAATATTTGAGTCACAGTTACTGATTCAAAAATTAATTTAAAAGCTTGAGGAATCTTTTTTTAAAAATTAAATAGTAATTTTGAGAACCTGTTGGAGTTGGATGTTGAATCTTAGCCTATTATTTTTTGATTAGTTGGTTGTAAATTGAAATATGAGCTATAAAATTGAAAAGTAGGGAGCCCAATTGTTCTAATGTGAAATTGTCCCTAATATAAATGCAAAAAACTCACAACAGTAACAAGTTGTTACATCTATTTACTAAAAATACAGTGGAGCGCAATCATTCCTGCTCAAAGTCTAAGACTCTAAGGGGTCATTTGGTACGCGGGAGGTGGGATAAGGCGTAGGATTAAATTTATACGATCAATCAAATATGGTATAAATTTAATCCCAGTCTTAATACAAGATATTTCACGTTATCCCATCAAACTTGATAGTAATCCAATAATACGGTTTTATAATCCTACTCTAATTGTACTAGGAGAAGGTATTATCCTATTATCCAATACAACACCTACAAGTTGATGTGATGTACCTATCTTAATTCTCTTAGCCATGCAATTGACGTTGAGAAATATTTATTTTTTGGTTTTATGCTGATTATCACATCATCCGCAATCAAAATAGTGTTATAACACATAACTAAAGATTAAAAAGAAGGGAGTATAACCTACATATGAAGGTTTTGAACACTAAATAGCTATGTTTGGACATACTGTCAATCCTGGATTTAACAAAAACGGTGCAAAGATTGCTAGAAGAAAGGTAGAAGAAGAACATAAGGCTGCTCTACGACACTGACTAAAGAAAAAGTGTTGGTGACAAGCACAAATTTTGTTGAAGCACTTGTCTTCAACAATATATCATTGGCTCGACTTTTGCCAATATAATTATTGACCAGGCTTTTGCCAACATTAGTTTTGCTAGATGGGCGGCATATGTTGGCTAGCGCCACTCGCCGACAGCGGAAGCTATTTGATTCTCTCCCAAAATCGTAAAAGCTCTGATACCAATATGAAGAAAAATATTTTATTATAAGTCTCCACACATCTATATACATAAAATAAGTTATCAATACCCCTATTTATAATAGTATGAAATTTATTTTAACTAGAAATAGCAAAATCATTTCTAATATAAATTCTGACTACAAATCCTATTGAGACATGAATTAAATAAATTAGCAAATATCAAATCGTAACACAGAAAGTAAACTGATCCAAAATCAAAAGAAATTGCAATTACATAAAGTGAGCAATCTTATGTTTTAATGGTGAACGTTCTTCAGCTTAAACTCTTTAAATTTCTTTTCTTTTAAAAAATCATCTAATTTCAGAAAAATCTATATTCATATCACATGGCCTCTTTATATATTAAAAAAACTTTGAGAGAATTTTGTTCATAACATTTAGCACAAGGTACATCTCATATTTACCTAAGGTACATGTCATATTCGTTGCATTAATTAAGGTGAGATTAAGCTCTCACCTATTATGTGAGGGACTGTTAGGGGTGCTACTACTAAATTGTAAGTAAGATTTTGTGGAATTTTTATCTTAAAGCTAATTAATGAACCTACTATTTGCAGACACATAATCCACAAGGAATATAATAAATTAATTAGTTACTATTTGACTAATTAATCCAGATAGGCCAATTGACAAACCTTTCAACATCAAAACGCGTCGTTCCGATAAAATCTTCCCATTGAAGCCTCCTTAACGACGTCGTATAATTTTCATAAATTCCCCACTCCAACTCGGATTCCCAGCCTCAGCTCTCCAGAAGCTAAAAATAAGTAAAGCCAAAGTCTCACCTTCAGTGTAGAAAAATTAAATTATTTCTATGCAAAAAACACACATAATATTTCTGTTTATCTCCTCTCGACGAAAAGAGGAAACGATTTCCCTATTTAGCCTCCGATGTTAATCTGATCGGAGCGCTAGAATTCTCACTTCGATCCATCGATTTGTTGATTCATACATTCTTTTTGAATTTCCTTTTTTTATTTTTTGTATTTTTTTGGTATTTAATCTGCGCAGAGGCGAAAAGTGAATGGAGGATTATCTGAGTGGCGATGAAGATATATATTCTTCTGATCAAGAAGACTCTTTGGAAGGACTCGAGAATGAGGAGTCTGATTCCCGGTGGGCCTCTTCTACAGGAAATTCCTGCAAGGTGGTTTACAATCCCTAGAATTTTTCATTATGTATAAATTTTTAGTTTACTTTTTCTCTCCTTGTGCTATAAAACCTTCAATTTTGATGATCATGTATGTGGTAAGAGTAATAATTAATAATTTCAAACATTTTGATTTTAGGCTATTAATAGAACCCCCTTCTAGACAAGAGGGGTTGCTCTGATGGTAAGCAACCCCCACTTCCAACCGAGAGGTTGTGAGTTCGAGTCTCCCCAGAGCAAGGTGGTAAGTTCTTGGAGGGAAGGATGTGCCGGGGGTCTATTTGGAAACAGTCTCTTCTCTACCCTAGGGTAGGGGTAAGGTCTGCATACACACTACCCTCCCCAGACCCCACTAAGTGGGATTATACTGGGTTGTTGTTGTTGTTGTTGTTGTTGTAAGTAGAACATCTTAGTTTTAGTTCTATAATTTGTTTGATATTGAGAAGTAGTTGATTGATTCATTGATTGAAGTCTTAGTGTCTTTACAGACCTTTTCTTTATAGGTTTTCACGATTTTGTAATTTTCTTTATCTGAAATGGGAGAAAAAAGGTTTTTTTGAAGGGTTAATAGCACATTTGGTCCCTCAATTATTAATAAATTCTGGTTTTAGTCTTTTTGATATCTGACTAATTACATTTAACCTTCAATTGATTGAAATGTGCCCTTTCCTTTTAAATATTTTACGAGAATTATTAACCGTTCCACCATTTAATTACAATGTATTGTGCTAAGTTTGTATTGTAATTTTTACACCATATTTGAGGGTAATATAGTTTTAAATATAGTCTAAATACAACATAAGATAGTCTAAATATAACATATTTCCTACATAAAGAGACCAAATACATACATTTTAATTAATTGAAGGTTAGATGTGTCGGTGTCAAATATCACAATGACCAAAATCAGAATTTATTAATCACTGAGGGACCAAAAGTGCTATTATCCCTTCTTTGAAATTACTGCTTCAAGTTAGGTTCTTTTCTATGGATTTCAATTGGATGATGTGCCATTGTTTGTTGCCTCCCTTTTTTCTCCCTCTTTTTATTGGTTTTATCTGATAATTTGCAGTTTGTTTTACAGGTAATCACTAGGGAGTCTCTCTTGGCGGCACAGGTATGAAGACTTGAAAAGTTCTTTTTTTGGCACTTGATGTGTGTATGCTTTGCGTTTGATGTTTAAACACGGATATCTGAGGTGTTTTTACATTTTTGCTAGAGGGAAGAGTTGCGGAGAGTGATGGACTTGCTCTCGCTAAAAGAACACCATGCGAGAACGTTGCTCATTCACTACCGTTGGGATCTCGAGAGGTTGTTTGCAGTTCTTGTAGAAAAAGGAAAAGCTTGCTTATTTGCTGAAGCAGGGGTAACTGTGCTTGAAGAAGTTAATTTTGGATCATCTGTGTCTTCTTTGACGGCGATGTGCAATATATGCATAGAAGAGGTAGCGGGGAGTGATGTCACAAAAATGGACTGTGGTCACTGCTTCTGCAATGAATGTGAGAACTAATTCTGAGTAAAGCCAGTGCTTCGTTATTGATTCCATCAGAATTCATTCTACTTTTTATGAACATCTTGTTAATCTTGAATGTTTGGCCTTCCAGTTCTGTATTAGCATACAATTGTACAATTTGTTTAGAATGTTTTTAAGGTTTTGGATGTTCTTGTTTCTATATCAAAGGGCGTGCTTTTTTATTTTCAAATGGTCTCTACATTTGTTTTTTTTAAACCTGTCAAATTAAAGTGGTTCCAGGCTTCTCTTTTTTGTTTCACATGCTTGCTGCTACTTATTTCATTTTTATGCTGGAAATAAGCTAATTCTTGTTTGTTTGTTTAGGTTGGACAGAGCATTTCATTGTGAAAATAAAGGAGGGGCAGAGTAAGAGAATAAGGTGCATGGCTCATAAATGCTTTGCAATTTGTGATGAGGCCGTTATCAGAAAGCTCGTTAGTAAAAGGCATCCGGATTTGGCAGAAAAATTTGATCGGTTTCTCCATGAATCATACATTGAGGACAATAAAATGGTGAAATGGTGTCCAAGTACCCCTCATTGTGGGAATGCTATACGGCTAGAGACTGATGATCTTTGTGAAGTTGAATGTTCATGTGGTTTACAGTTCTGTTTCAGTTGCTTATCAGAAGCACATTCACCTTGTTCTTGCTTGATGTGGGAACTTTGGACCAAGAAGTGCCGAGATGAATCAGAGACAGTTAATTGGATTACAGTTCACACTAAGCCTTGTCCAAAGTGTCACAAACCCGTTGAGAAGAATGGAGGTTGCAACCTAGTTAGCTGCATTTGTGGGCAAGCATTTTGGTGAGTTTACTCTTGATGTCTTTTTGTGCCTAGATTTCTCGCAACATAAAGCTGATTCTGATGTTATTGATGGACGAACACTCTGGATACATATCAGCACTGTCGGCCCATTAGCAGAGAACATGACTTCATGGCGCACATATTGTTTTACCTTATTCTGTTAGCAGCCTCTAGTAATTTGAAAAGTCCTGAAAGATTGAGGCTCCTTTTGTAATTTTAGGATCAGGACCGGACTTGATCCAATACGTTTTTTATTGCTGAGAAATCCTCGAAGCCAGTGGTGTACAATGGGCCCACCCGTCACTCGTCCACTTAAGTGTCTGGCTTTTTTCTGCAGCAGGGTTTGAAACTTTGACATGCATCTAACCCACACATCATGCGTTGCGTTCTTACCACTAGACCAAAGTCCTGGGGGCGATCCTATACTATTTTGATCTAGCTTGGAGTTAACATAGATCTAGTTTAATTTAAGCGGTGTTGATCTTTGTTTGGAAAAACTTGGATTCCTAGGACTTGCTAACTTGTCTTTTAAAGGTTCTTTTTTCTATATAGTAAATAATTTTAATGATCATGGTGTCAGTGCTATGAATCTGTCTATTTGGGTGTCTATGTAAGAACTAAACCATCTCAGGCGACCTTATCTCATTCCTCCGCATGTTTCTACTTGCATTTTCTGTCATATGTGATCATTTTTAATCTTGTTTAATCTTGAATGGGCTGCACATATATGTTAGTGTTCGAATTGCTACGACATTTATCTTATTGATATGGTTTGATTTACATGCCAATATTGGCTCTTATTTGCATTTTTGGTCTTATAATTATTACTTAGGACTTGCTTTACACATTGGTAGGTATTCTACTATCCCATAATGCTTCCTTAGCACCTTTCAGTTCAAACATCTTATTTTAATTGCACACGTTACATCTTCATCTATCATGATATATTTCTAAAGGTTTGAGTCTAAATATCTTATTGTCCGCATTTTAGGCACTACAACCTTGTCTAATCTCACTTCAATTTTATTTTTATTATACTCTAAACTTACCGGGCATATATTTTGTCTTACTTTTAGTCTGTTCAGTTATATAATTGTCTTTACATGGACTGTGTAACGGCATCCAAAGGGGTTATGAATGTTTTTTCCCTACTCCACTTCACCTTAAGTTTTTGAGCTGGATGTTCAAATTCTCTTACCTGGTACCAAAGTTACCCTTTAAGAAGCCTATTCTCTCTCTCATAAGTTTGCATTGAAGTCTTTATGAATCTCAAATTGGACATTCCGTTTGTTCTATAAGTTGAAATAGTAGCTACAACATTTAACTCGAGCCATATGATATAATTCTTGCTGCTTCATTCCATTTGTTCTTAAGTTGAAATAGTAGCTGAAGGAAATTGCCTTCCCAGTTTAGTTGGTTGATCTTCTATTATGTTTTCTCGTTTGCTGTAGTTGGCTTTGTGGTGGAGCTACTGGCCGAGATCATACTTGGTCGCATATCACTGGTCACAGCTGTGGTCGTTATAAGGAAGATCAGGAGAAGAAAGCTGAACGGGCTAAGCGTGATCTTTATCGCTACATGCATTATCACAATCGTTATAAAGCTCATACAGATTCTTCTACCCAGGAGTCTCGTCTGAGGGATACTATAAAAGAAAAGGTGGCAATTTTGGAAGCAAAGGAGTCAATAGCGAAAGATTTTAGTTGGATTACAAATGGACTTTACAGGCTTTCCAGATCAAGACGGGCTCTCTCGTTTTCATACCCATTTGCATATTATATGTTTGGTGATGACTTATTTAAGGATGAAATGACAAAAGAAGAAAGGGAAATAAAACAACATTTATTTGAGGACCAGCAGCAGCAGCTTGAGGCAAATATTGAAAAGCTATCAAAAGCTTTTGAGGAGCCATTTGATGATTTCAAAGCGGAGGAGATTGCGGAAATGAGGATGCAAGTTATAAATCTCTCTGTGGTAACTGATACATTATGTAAGAAGATGTAAGTAGGCATCTTGGTATCATAATTTATTGTTAGTTTTAGTGAGAAACTGATGGTAGTGCTGATATGCAGGTATGAATGCATCGAGACTGATTTATTGGGACCTCTAAAGTTCAGTTGTGCAAATATAGCTCCATACAAGTCAAAGGGCATTGAGAGAGCAACAGAGCTTAATGGAGGACAGAGCACCAAAGCAAACAACAATATTACATGTCAAAAAGCTCATGACCAGACAAATGGTAAATTTTCCATCCTTTCTCATGCCTGAGTACCTATGTAGATCAGTCATCTCTGCCTACTGGGGAGTGGTAGTTTATTGTGTCCACCTCTTCAAATTTCTGATTGCTTTTGCAAGTGATACAAGTAGTTTACATTGTCTCATAGTTACCTCATCAGATTTAGTCCCAAAAAAATGTGTTACCACATCATAGAACTGTAGTGTGTTTTGATTTGCTTGGGAATATGTTACTTGAAGTGTTTTAGACATGCTATTAGTTGTTTGGGAAGGTGTTACTTTAGTATTTTAGGCATGCTATTATTGAATAATACTTTGCATCGACATCATCTTCATTGTCACTCAGTTGAGCAGGTGGACTGGCAAAGTGTTTATGGAGAGTGGTCCTCAGTGAACTAGTTAATCCTAAGATAAGCAGTAAATAACGGATAGCAGAAAAATGGGTGAGGAGATCTTCAAAGGGAAAGCAGGTTGCCTTTCTTTAGTTGTCATCTTAGAGAGGGTGACATTCTATGCTGTTACTGTTAAAGGCAGTGGGCGCTAGTTGGAGTGGTGAGAAAATTGGAGAAATGGAAAAGTGGCCTTAATCTCAAGCCAATCTTGCTGAAGCAACTAATGAAAAATTAGCACGTCTAATTAAAAGAAATGTTGTGATTGGAAGTTGCCCAAACTTTTAGTTTTCTCTTGAAGAGGGAGAAAGGTAATGGTAGAAGATCCTATCTCCAGGATCTAAACTTATGAGAACTGTCACTAGTGATAATGTCTTGTTCATTTATGTGATGAATTTGTTGAGTATTAGGCAGGAGCTAGATCATAATATGCAGTTTTGTAAAATGATTCACTGTTCTAGTAACTTAATTGGTTAGTGGTAATTATATTGGATGATCCAATTTCTAAACAAGTTTAGTGGTTATGTTGCAATTTCACCCCACCAGTTTAGGTATCTGAGTTCAATATTATAATTCTGAACTGTTAGTGTCAAAAACTCTCTTGTTAGTTCATCCTTGTAGTCACCCACATTGAAATTAGCTCTTTCACTAACTTTTGTTAATCTCATAAACAAATTTGTCTTTTACCTTCAAGAACTATTTACTTTTTTATCCATATAAAGAGCTTAAAAAAACACTTAAAAACTGGTTTAAATTTTTTGCCTAACAATTCTATCTCCACACAATAACAGTCACTGTCACCATGCAGCAGTTTTGACCTTTCATTAAAGAGCTTTCTGATGGTTATTGATGGCTGTTTTATTCAATTTAAACGTACTCATAGTTCAATCTTATGCGGCTATTATGTCGATCATCAATGCAATACAAATATTCCTAAGACATGCGTGTCTTTGTTCCCATTTTCCCTCGTATTCTCTTTTGCAGTATATGTCTCCCCTCTTTTTCCTTTTTTTTGTGGGGGTGGGGGGGTTGGTTGGTTGGGATGTACAGTAACAGTTTATATAAGTCTCTCCTCTTTATTTGTTGTGTTGGTGTAATGTAGGTTGTAAATTATTTGAAGTTGTGGTGCTTGTACATCTTGCAGGAGGTTCCATAGAATTGGTTCAGCCATCAGGTTCTGGGACTTCAGATGACAGTGGATGCTCTTCAAGGAAGCGTCGAAGAATAGATAATTCAGGTGGTGGTTTTTTCGATCTAAACTTGCCTGCCGAGCTCATTGATAGGAACTGACCCTATTGAGTTGCTGATTAATTTGAAATAAGTGTACAGCTCTTAAAAAAAGAAAAAAAAAAAACTACTCTCAGAGATTTGAAATGATAATTCAGTGGGCGATGCATTTCACTGCGTCACCCTATTTTGTTCTTGAAATTTTTGTAAGCCCTGTAAGAGGATAAGAATTACCTTAAAAAGTCCTTAGTTTTGGCTAAGATTTCAAATGTATAGCCTTTATTTGGCTTCTTTTGGGTAGAGATAGTTTGATTATTATTTTTCTGGCCTTTTGATCGCCCTCCAGTCAGTTCCTCTCGTAGTGCACTTTCCAGAATGGGCAGTGCTCCCGTGGGACTTTTGGCTTCATATCCATAATGGTAAATTTATTTTGTGAAATTTCTACATCGTGTTGTTTACTGTTTCGTTTTATCTTGTCATTGGACATTTTCTTATTCATGCAACTGTACAGTTTCTTATTGGGTTAGCTTACGAAAAAACAAGGTCTGAGTTGTACATATGTACTTTCATCTAAATCATTTTGACGTCTCCTTATGCCTCTTACATATCTGATGAGATTTATGTATATGACATAAACAGAGTCAGAGATCCATACCAAGACCTCAAGCATGAAAAAAGACCAAAGTTGTGAAGTATTCTAAGTACAGAAATTTCTCTGGAGATATAAGTTTCTGGGATGTTAGCATCACGAGTCGAAATTCGATCTTGCATGCTGAGTTAGAACTAGTCTTAACAATGCTAATTACAACTCAACTCCAAACAAGTTGAGCTGGAGTGTATGAATCATCACTAACCATGTTGTATTATGAGGACTGATCATACCCAATTATACCTTATAAAAAGGACTAGTCTCTCCGTACGTGCCTTGCACGTTAATGTTAAGTCATGTAATGTACAATTTTATAATTTCATATTAGTATTATCAAAATAAAGGATTAAATAAATAATTATACTTAAAAGAAAAAAAAATACAAATTTCTTCAGATAACAATATTGTGGATCATTGTATGGTAACATATTTGTCGAGGTCAACTGATCGTATATCGTCTGAACCTATGAACATGAACAATCAAAATTTAATTATATATATATATATATATATATATAGGGGTGTACATAGTTCGGGTTGGTTCGGATTTTACAATCACAAAACCAAACCAATTGTGTCAAATTATTAAATCTAAAGACCAAACCAAACCAATAAAACTCGGGTTTTTCAATCTCGATTATTCTCGAGTTTTCTCGGATTTTCGGATTATTCGGGTTTTGTTTCTGGTAAAATCTTCGTAGAACAAAACATATAACTTGTGCTCAAAATATTTATTTAATCCTAGTAAGATACAACTATATAAAGTATTTTCCAAAAAAATAATACAAAATATGAGATTTGTCATGGCATTATCCTAAAATATTCAACAATAAAGACAATAAAATTATGTAATATAAATATTGCTAATTAAAAAGCCATAATAAAAATAAAAATAATGTAAAAGTACTAAGTCATACTAAAATAAGTAGACAAATAAAGGGGTATTAATTACATGACTAAACGCTGAAGATTAAATAAAAATAGGTTATGCATTTTTATCTAAATTATTCCAAAATAAAAAATAGATATTCAATACATTCCGTTTCGTAGTATTGAATTAAATGCCTTTTGTTAGCATTAGTATTGATTTGATTTTGGTTTGTGTTTTTGTTAGCATTATTTAATTTCCTAATATTAATGGCTATAAAATTTATTGGAACATTCAAAAGTTTTAAGTCTAACCTTGAAATAATACCTTAAAAGATAAAATTATGAAATTTTGTAAGAAATATTTATAAATTACATCACAATAAGTATATTTATATATTAAATATATCTAAAATTTCTATATATATAATGTCGGGTTGGTTTGGTTTCGGTTTGACTTTCTTTAGTTAAAACCAAACCAAACCAATTATGGTCGGGTTTTTTTTCCAACACCAAATTAATTAAAACCAAATCATAATCGGGTTTTTTTTCTCGGTTTGACTCGGATTATCGGGTTGGTGCGGTTTACCGGTTTCATTTGTACACACATAATTAGCATGACACAATGGCAACATTTTACACCCATTACGTTTGAACAAGTGAAATAAACATATAATAAAATGTATCTCAGCAACTACATCCGTATAAAAGATGTTCTTATTGTATGTTCATTTCATCTATTTTGGTTGCTCTATCATGACGAGGACTCATGGTGTCGATATTGATATCCCTGTTGAAAATACAATATAAAGTTGGTTGTGTTTAAAAAAAAAAGTTGCGATAGATACAGACGAACTTTGAAAATTATTCGGCCATGTATTTGCAAGAAATAATTTTCGGACTACATTTGAGTTGAATATCATCTATCCTTCGAAAGTCTTCTAACAAGACAAAGTATCTGCCATACATAAAATATTGATAAAATGTAAAATGAAATCATAAAAATGACAAGACAAAAAATTTACCATACATGCAATATTGATAAAAAATAAATCATATCATAAAAATGAGATATAGTTCCTTTAATAATTATATTAATGATTGAAAAATATTTCAAATAAGAAGATCTTTACGTATAGATGGTCTGCAAGCATATATAAATTTAACAACATAAAGTACCTAAATGTGGTGAGAGAATAAGAGGAGAACGAAATAACATCTTAAAAAGAACATTAACCAAGTAGTCATGATAGCAAGTTTTGGTCCTTTGAGTCCTTGCCATCTTAGTTTATCAACAGTAATACAAGCGAAAAATTGTCAATTTTTTTTAAAATGGTTCATATTTTTCATATACTTTATATTTCTAACAAAATATTGATCTAATTAACTCAACTCCAACAAGCTAAATGCACTATTGGAAATCTTTAATGAAGTATTATGACACAACATCAAATACATTTCAAGAACTCATTCCAACTAATCCCTTTCTAAAGACACCTCCATACTTCATAATATATATCAATATTATCACTATATAATACATTTGTTATTTTGATTGACATAAAGTAAATAATATATGAGTTGTTTTGGAATTATCGAGAGGGAGATATTTTGAAACACCCAATCAATTAGAAACAACTTTTGAAAGTTTGTTATACTTTTGTTTTTAATCTAAATTCGTAGCAGGTTTTTTTTAATTAATTTTTAAATGAAATTGGAAACAATTTTCAACATTCATTGCTAAAAGGTAATTTGCAGAACAGTAATTTCTCCACAATTACAATCTAATCAAAAAATTAATGTTGCGCTATTTGATTTTCTCAACATAAGAACTCAACCTAACAGACACACTCAATGCCATACACTCTTTATTGGTTAATTTGTTGCATTGAGCATTTGTGCTTTGTACTCATCTCTAGGATTACCCAACTTATATCTTTCAACCTTCTGTTAATTAAGATAGAAAAACTGTGAGGACACCATAACTATCAAATAAATGTACACTAAGAGATAAAAGATTATAAAAAAAGAGAAAAGCTTTGGAGTCTGGTTACTGCATATAGAAGGTATTAGAAATAGAAACAAATGATGCGTTTTATTTTTCTAAAGAAGGATAGCAGATTACTCGCCTTTCAAAATAAAGGATTTGGTTAAAATTTCTTAAAAGTTGCCAACGGCTAAAACTAATTTTGAAAGACAAGTTAATTAGTTACATAAGTGAAGGGACGCGACCGATTTGAGAAAGGATGCAACAAATCATATTTGTTTTCATCCGTAATTTTTAAATAATATTTATTATATTATATATATGGTATTTTAATTATTTAAAAGGGTATTTTTGTAATTCAACATTTAAGTTATGGGTTTCATGCTTTTAATATAATATAGATTAAGTGGTCGTTGCAAATATAATCCGGTTTATAAGTCCGGAGTCGAATCCCACAAGGAATTAACGTATTAATCACAACTGCTAGTTTCACAAGAATTCAAGTAATCAACTTCCAAACATATTGAATAATGAGTTGAGTGTTTACTAACTGACAACAAGATAATTAAAAAGCTGTAATTTTATTACTAGCAAAACAAATGTTGTAGACAAGATTGGAAAGGTCTAGGGTTACGATTTTCCCTCTTATCGGAATCCTCTCTATTACGTCTCCTATAAATTCGCCTAGATACTCTATACCAATTGTGAACATTTTAGGTATCGTAATTCTCTTCCGAGCAAATGCAACAATTTACTAAACGTATTCTTCCGAACTACACTAGCTAGCACTATTTTACCGCTCACTAAGATCGCATCAATGTTTCGTTATTCCTAATCCCACCTTTAAATGCTCCGTATTGATTCCCTCATATCCTTCAAATCCCATTATTATGATGCATGACTTAATTATATTGGACTTGCCTGTTGTAAAACCTTGCACTTCATTGTTTAAATTTTAGCAGCACATGCAATATGTTTTCATAAAATTTGCTATGTTTCCTGTTAGTAGAAAACAATGGCAGATGAAGAAGAGCCGAAACAGAAGCAGCTGCTAGTTAAATCATGTTATAGTCATGAGGTTTAAAGATTTCTTTATCTTCAGATATCTTCCATTAAATTTAATTAGCTGCAGAAAGTCTATAGAAAGTTCTCTCCTGTCTTTTAATTTCTAGATCCACACAATTGTACATTAATCTATGCATTAAGATTCTTATCTATTGTTTTCTTATCTTTTATCTTAACGGCTATGGTTTCGAAAAAAACAAAATGATGAATTTTTAATCTGAAGTGGTTATAGTTTCGAAATATTAGAAATAAAAATTTATTACTGATTAAACATCTTTCTTTAACTACCCTCAGATTCTTTCTCTCCCCCCTTCCGTTTTCAGTTCTTGCAACTAGAATTGCATGCGCTGAACAAAAAATAAAATTGATGTCCCAATTTCCAATAGTTCAATTATACAATAAAAATTAATGGCGTGGTAGGGCGTGGCCATGGCATGACGCCGGACGTGGCAGGCCGCCATGGCACGACGCATGGCGTTCATGGTACGACGTCACGTCGGGCTTTTATTTATTTATATATATATTGTTGAATTTGTCAAATTCCACATCGGTGGTTTAGCCTTTTGGTAGGGAATATTTCCCTATAAAAGGAGGCCTAATGTTTGGGATTCATACACATCTCTCATTTGCCTTCTTATCTTCTTAAGGCATTTGTATCTTCTCTCTTTAGTATTATTTCACTTGTATTTTTGGAGTGGAATAAAATATTGGTTGTGTCTGATGAAGTAGGCAAAGTTGGCCGAACCTCGTAAATTCTGGTGTTCCTTTTATTGTTGCTTTATTGTCTTATTTATTATTTGGTGGCTGTCATAATTTTTGGTATAGTAGCTGTGACTCATTCACACTATATACATTTGGCTTCCACAACAGTTGGTATTAGAGCCAAAATACTGTCTAAGTATGCTCTGTGGTTGCAGCATAGTCTGATCTTCCACATCAGAAAAGATTTATCTTGGTAACTGAGTCAATGTTCTGTCTGAGTATGCTCTGTGGTTGCAGCTTAGTCTGATCTTCCACACCAGAAAGGAAATAATCTTGATTTGTGTCGTCAGCTATTAAATAATATTTGTGTCAAAGATGGGAGACAATAAACAAAAGAATCTACATCAAGTGTCAACAATACGTCATCATTGACATCTTCGCTTATGACAAGAATTGTGTCAAATGCGAAATTTGCGGTAAAATTTTTTGACGGGTCAGGACATTTTGGGATGTAGCAAGGCGAGGTTCTAGATGTCCTTTTTCAACAAGGGCTAGATCTTGACATTGAAGAAAAAAGACCAGATGTTATTGGAGAAGAAGATTGGAGAATTATCAACCGTATTTCTTGCGGTACCATTCAATCCTACCTTGCTAGAGAGCAGAAATATCCATACACAAAGGAAACTTCTACAAGTAAATTATGGAAAGCACTGGAGGATAAATTTTTGAAGAAAAATAATCAAAATAAATTGTACATGAAGAAGAGGCTGTTTCGCTTTACCTATGTTCCTGGTACCACGATGAATGAACATATCACCTGTCACACCTCCTTTTTCGCCCGCGCCGCCGTGAAGGGACGCGGTAGGGAGTTTTTTTTCAATTAAAGGACAATCGAAACGAGATTTATTTATTTATTTCAGAGTCGCCACTTGGGAGATTTATGGTGTCCCAAGTCACCGGTTGAATCCCGAATCGAGGAAAATATTGACTCTGTTTAACAGTCTGTGCACCAGAAATCCGGATAAGGAATTCTGTTAACCCGGAAGAAGGTGTTAGGCATTCCCGAGTTCCGTGGTTCTAGCACGGTCGCTCAACTGTCATATTCGGCTTGATTATCTGATATAATACATGTTGAACATATGTGCGAATTTTAACTTTTAACCGCTTTTATCATTATTATTATTTTTATCGAGAATTGCAACATCGTGAAAATATATCTCGAACCACGTCACATCAATGTACCCGTGGTTATCGACATATTTCGACTCTGTTGAGATTTGGATTTGGGTCACATAAATGTGCACCCGAGTTTAAGAAAATAAATTGTTAAAGGCGCGCCTAAAGCGACTAGCGTATCATTATATTGGGTGAGACCGTGAAATTTGCTAAACGACCTATCCCGAAGTCTATACAACTATTAACCATTTATTGAGGGCCCCGCAACTTGTGCGTTTTATTGGGTGCGACTAATCTCATTTATTTTAAAAGGATAATCCTAAAGTGCCTACATTTTTTCTATTAAATTTGTCTCTAAAAAATGAAAGAGAAAAGGTCCTAATTTATTTACATGCTTACGAGTTGTTATAGTCGGGTTCCGAACGTAATTTGTTAAATCAGAACATAATATGGACAGCCCGTTGGCCAACGTGGACCCAGGCCCAACGTGTATGGCACAAAACTGGACCTGAGCCATCTCATTCACATGTTACTACCTAGTTACATTATACTAGGCATGCTCACAGTTTGTCAAATTAAAAAAAAAACTTGGCAATCTAATTTTAATCCTAGACCATTTACATGCTGAAATTAACCAATAGTATCTAGCTAAACAATATTCCTACAAGTTCCGAAACGGTCTATTCGTTTAATGAGCTAATTGTTGAATGTTTAAGAATAGTCTAAATCAGCTAACATGCTTTTTGAGACATGATAATCATCAAACAATAACGAATTAACTGAACAGAATTACTACACCATTTATTTATTTATTAGCAATACATAGACAGTTCGTCCACTAAGCTACTGTCAGATGTTCCATTATATATCTTAAACAACTACATGATTCTGATTAGAGGAAGCTAAATAATGTGTATATATACAATTAAAATTCAGAATATAACTAAGATAAATTTAGAACTTCAACTCTTCATTTCATATTCATGCTTCATGTTTCAGTTTACAGTAACCAACATGTCAGTTGTGTACCTGATATTGGAAGCAAAAGAAAAGGAAGATCAACAGAAATGCAGTAGCATACGACAACAACAACACCCATCAACAGATTTTTTTTTTAAAAAAAACGAGCAGAAATCCGGCAACACCCAATGAAACAGTGGCAAATAACCAAATAGCAACCCAGGAAAAACCAACTTGAAACCCAGCAATACCAAACAATCACATGCAGAATGCAGATTGAACCAGAAGCAAAAGATGCAATGGAACCGTTCTGATTTTTGTTCTTTTAGCACTCAAAATAGAACACGCTCAAACTACTGACTCTCAAAAAGAAACTGAATTCTTAACGTTAAAATCTAGTTCTTTTCTCTCAAATTCTGACTCTCTAAGATTTAAAAGTCAGTCAATTTTTAACTCGAATTCTGAATCTTTTTTTTTATATTCAGAAAATTCTTTCTTTTAAACTCTCTTTAAATTCGAATCCTCAAAAAACTTTTAATCTTTTCGAATTTTTTCTCCCAATATTCAGCCAATTCCCCCTAGTTCTGTCCAAGTCTGCTTTATTTATGCCTCATAACAGACCCCTTAATCAATTAAACAAATAATAAAACAATCCACTTTCTCTTACCAAACCCACTACTACATAAAAAATGCAATTATTATTTTATTTAATCAACTTTTCTTGAGCCCCGTAATCCTACTATGTCTTGTTCCCCATTATTGATTAAACAAATGCATTATTCCCCACTACCACATGTCTTGTCCCCTACTATATTATTTTAATACCTTATTTTAATATTATTAGCTTAGTGGACAGAGCACTCAAAATAAATAATTGTTCAGATTTTTAATTCCAAAAATACCCCTCTGAAATTACTGAAATTACCATTCTACCCCTAAAAATACAGCAATTTACCATTCTACCCACATCAGCTATAACCAATTCACCTAATCAATTAACCAAAATACAACAGCTATAACCAATCAAACCTGACAATTGACAACTAATAATCAAACTCTGCATAATAAACTTGCCAAACAAACTCCTAATCGACAACGTTCATGAATTAACAACACAGTCAAATTCATATTCGAACAAACTCAGCAGAACAAACAAGTAAATACAAATCACTAAACTCGATCATCAATCGAACCTCGAATTAAATCCAACAATATTACAACAAAGATGAATGATTCAAACTAAATCAAAAATTAAAAATCAAAACATAAACTCACATTAAATCACTGGATTAAAAACGAACTTCAAACAAAAAATGAACACGAATTAAATCTAAATTAAACAACAAAGATGAATGATTCAAGTGATAAAACTAACACACTTCTATATTAAAACTAAACAAAAACAAATGAATAAAAACAAACCGAAGAAATAATCAAGAAATGAAAAAACAACGAACAAGAAAAGAATCAAACATATACTGATTTCAAATCTGAGAATATCAAACAAAATACGGACATAAATGAAACTTAAACCAACTAACCGGAAATGAACAACGACGAACTCGAACGGAAATGGCAAACTCGAACCAAGACTGCCAACGACCTAATGGATCTCGACTTCAATGAAAACCCACCTTCTCTTTTAACCTTGACGAACTCATACTGGACCTCACCGAACGACGAACAACAACGGACTCAAACAAAACCAAACGAAACCTTGACAGAACTTCGCCGGACTTTAACCGGACTGCCTCACTTTTCCTCCGTGTGTGTGCGTGTGGTCATAGAAGCAACAACAGTGGGGCTGTGTGTTCTTTGCTGGAGGTCGACGAGGCAGTCATGGGAGGTGAAGCAGAAGAAGCAACAACGTTTGGTTGGAGCTTGACGAAGGCAGCATCAATGGTGTTATGGTCGTCGATGGGGTTCGTTTGGACGTGAGCTAAGGGAGACGACGAAGAAGTAGCAAGAGTGGTCGACGGAGCAGCTGGGGTTTCAGCCATGGGAGGGCAGCCATGGGAGCTTGGGACGAGGAGATGAAGCAGCAACAATGGCTGCTAGACATGGAGCGACGGACTGTTTGGTCGCTTGGTGGAGCTCATTTTTGGACTGGAGGTCGACGGACTAGTGAAGACGAAGAAACAATAACCATGGTTGTTGGTCGTTCATGGTGGAGCTGGGAACGAAGAAGAAGAAGAAGAAGGAGCAGCCATGGCGGTTTGGGTAGACGACGAGGAGGGGTGTTGTTCGTCGATGAAGACGAAGCTTGGGCAGCAGCTGGTCGTGAGGAGGAGGATGGAACTGGAGCTTGGGGTCAGCCATGGGATCTTGGGACGAGGGGAATGGGGGTGGTTTTGGAGAAGAAGAAGAAGAGGGGGGGTAGCTTTGAGGGTTTTTTAGGGTAAAAAAAATGAAAATGGGGGTATGGGATTAACCATAGTTTGGGTTATGGGGCGGACTGGGTCGGGTCGACCCGGTGGGGTTATTTGATTTGGGCCATGGTTGATTTAAATTAGAAGGTGTCCCAATCCGATTTTCTTCCTCTTTTATTGCTTCTTTTTTCTTCTTTTATTTTCTCTTAAACTAAACTAAATTCTAAAAATCCTAAATTATCATATACAACTAAATTAATTTATAAAAGTGTAAATTAACTCTCAATAACAATTAACACACAATTAAATAGCAATTACGATAAAATCACACAATTTGGACATTAAATGCTAAAAATGCAACGTTCATTATTTTTATGATTTTTTGTTCTTGTAAAAACAAACTTAATTGCTCCTAATTGTAGAATTAAATCCTAAATGCAAATGCGACATATTTTTGTATTTTTTATTAATTTAACAAATAAACATGCATGGACAAAATACAAATAATTATCAAAATTTGAGAGGAAAATTCTCAAAATTGCACACAAAGGAAAATTATTTTATTTTGATTTTTTTGGGAGTATTTCTCTCATAGGGCAAAAATCACGTGCTTACATCACCAGTTTCAATAAGTTGGTCACATATTTGCAAAATATGGATGCAACTTTTGATGATGGTGACTTGGCCTTGATGTTGTTGGGGTCACTTCCTGATGAGTACGAGCACCTTGAAACTACTCTACTTCATGGAAATGATGAAATTTCTCTCAGAGAAGTTTGTTCGGCTTTGTACAGCTATGGAAAAAAAAAAGGAGAAAAACAGAAGGGCGTAGAAGGAGAAACACTGGTTGTAAGGGGTCGTCCTCAAAATCAAACAAGGACAAAGAAGGGAAGATCCAAGTCAAGATCTAGACCCAACAAAGATGAATGTGCCTTTTGTCGAGAAAAGGGGCACTAGAAGAAAGACTGTCCAAAGTTGAAGAATAAGGCGAAACATAACAATGGAAAGGCCATTATGAATTCCAATGTAGCTAATTGTGATGTTCAGACTTCTCATTAGTTACAACAAAGTCATCAATATCATCAGACATATGGTTGATGGACTCGGCTTGTAGCTATCATATGTGTCCCAACAAGGACTGGTTCGCGAATTTTCAAGAAGGAGAATATGGAGTCATCCACACAACGGACAACAACCCTCTTACCTCATATGGAATTGGTTCAATATGATTAAGGAACCATGATGGAATGATCAGAACATTAATAAATGTTCGATATGTACCAGATTTGAAGAAGAATCTCATCTCTGTGAGAGCCCTAGAATCAAAATGGTTCAAAATCATTGTAGAAAATGGAGTGATGAGAGTATGCTCCGGTGTACTAGTGGTAATGAAGGCCAATTGGAAGAACAATAACATATACCGTTATCGCAGTAATACAGTTATTGGGACAACGATAGTGATATCCAGTGACGAATAAAAGGCAGAATCAACCAGGCTATGGCACATGCTGGAGGAAAATCCTTGAAAACTCTATCAGATCAAGGATTGTTAAAGAGAGTAAAAGTTTGCAACTTGGAGTTTTGCGAGCATTGTGTCAAAGGGAAACAAACAAGGGTTAAATTTGGTATAACAATCCATAATACTAAAGGCATTTTGGATTATGTACACTCTGATGTTTGGGGTCCTTCCAAAACACCTTCATTGGGTGGGAAGTACTATTTTGTAACCTTTGTTGATGATTTTTCCCGAAGAGTGTGGGTGTATACAATGAAGAGCAAAGATGAAGTGTTGGGAATTTTTCTCAAATGGAAGACGATGGTGGAGAATCAAACAGGCAGGAGGATCAAGTGTATTCGCACAGAAAATGGAGGTGAATACAAAAATGATCATTTCAATAAGGTCTGTGAAAATGATGGCATCGTCCGACACTTCACTGTTAGACATACACCACAACAGAATGGAGTGGCAAAACGTATGAACCGGACCTTGCTGGAGAAGGTACGGTGTATGTTGTCCAATGCTGGCTTGGGCAAAGAATTTTGGGCTGAGGCAATTACATATGCATGCCACCTCATTAATCATCTACCATCTGCTGCTTATTGACGGCAAGACACCATTTGAAAAATGGCATGGAAAGCCTGCTGTAGATTATGACTCTTTGCACGTATTTGGCTCAACTGCATATTATCATGTGACAGAGTCAAAATTGGATCCAAGGGCAAAGAAGGCTATTTTTATGGGGATTACTTCTGGAGTCAAAGGATATCGTTTATGGTGTCCTATGACAAAGAAAGTAATATTCAGCAGGGATGTTACCTTTGATGAATCTGCTATGGTAAATAAAGTAACAGAGGATACCAAACAAGGTGCTTCTAAGCAGGTGGAGTTTGAGGAAAAATTTATTTTTCCTACATAAGAAGCAGAGGAGGAAACAAATGAAGATTATCATCTGGAAGAAGAGCCAGTAGAGAGGGAGATTCCAACTCAGGAACCTCAACAACAACTTGAATCAATAGCAACCAGCAGGCCAAAAAGGACAATAACAAAACATGTTCGTCTTATAGAGACGGTTGCTTGTGCCGCCTCAATTGTAGCTGATGATGTTCCTACCACTTATAAAGACACAGTCCGAAGTTCAGAAGAAGATAAGTGGAGGATTGCCATGAATGATGAAATACAGTCCCTTCATCAGAATCATACATGGAGATTGGCCAATCTCCCGAAGGAAAAGAAAGCAATTGGGTGCAAATGAGTATTTGCAAAGAAAGAAGGATTTCCTAACCAAGAAGATGTTCGCTACAAAGCAAGATTGGTGGCCAAAGGATATGCTCAAAAGGAGGGAATTGATTACAATGAAGTATTTTCTCCAGTTGTAAAACATTCCTCCATTAGAATTATGTTGGCTTTGGTAGCACAGTTGGATTTGGAACTAGTTCAGATGGATGTAAAAACTGCGTTTTTACATGAAAACTTGGAGGAGGAAATCTACATGACTCAGCCAGAAGGATTCAAAGTTGCTGGAAAGGAAAATATGATGTGCAAACTTGAAAAATCGTTATACGGATTGAAACAATCTTCTAGACAATGGTACAAATGATTTGATAAGTTTATGTTGCGACAAGGGTACAAGAGAAGCAAATACGATCATTGTGTATATTTGCGCAAGCTTAAAGATGGTTCCTTTATATATCTTCTCCTATATGTTGATGATATGTTGATAGCTTCCAAGAATTCGGAAGAAATTGATAAGTTGAAGATTCAACTGAAGAAGAAGTTCGAGATGAAGTATCTGGGTGAGGCAAAGAAAATTCTTGGCATGGAGATAATAAGAGATAGACGTTCAAAGAAACTTTGTTTATCTCAGAAAGAATATTTGAAAAGAGTACTACAACGTTTTGGCATAGATGAAAAGACTAAGCCAGTTAGTAGTCTACTTGCTCTCCATTTTAAGCTAAGTGCTACTATGTCGCCAAAAGTTGAAGCTGAACGAGAGTATATGTCAAATGTACCATATGCAAATGCTGTTGGTAGCTTGATGTATGCAATGGTCTGTACGAGACCTGACATTTCACAAGCTGTTGGAGTTATTAGCAGATATATGCATAATCCAGGAAGGAGCATTGGCAAGTTGTGAAGTGGATTCTACGGTATATTCATAATACTGTAGATGTTGGGTTAGTTTTTGAGCAGGAAGACAATCAGTCTGTAGTTGGATATTGTGACTCAGATTTTGCGGGTGATCTGGACAAACGAAGATCAACTATTGGTTATGTGTTTACTTTTGCAAAGGCACCAGTTAGTTAGAAGTCTACTTTGCAGTCAACAGTTGCTTTGTCTATAATAGAGGCAGAGTACATGGCTATTACAGAGGTTGTGAAGGAGACAATTTGGCTTCAGGGATTGCTAAAAGATCTTGGTATTGGACACAAAAGTATCACAATTTTTTGAGATAGTCAAAGTGCTATTCAATTAGCGAAGAACCAAGTTTATCATGCAAGGACGAAGCACATTGATGTTCGGTATCATTTCGTACGAGAAATCATAGAAGAAGGTGGAGTCACGGTGAAGAAAATTCATACTACGGAGAATCCTGCTGATATGCTGACAAAGGTGGTGACTGCGGTCAAGTTTCAATATTGTTTGGATTTGATCAACATTGTTGAACACTGAAGATTGAAGATGAAGACACAACCAAAATTTGTTATAGAGAGAAAATTGAAGATGTGGAATTTTGCCAAGGTGGAGATTTGTTGAATTTGTCAAATTCCACATCAGTGGTTTAGCCTTTTGGTAGGGAATATTTCCCTATAAAAGGAGGCCTAATGTTTGGGATTCATACACACATCTCATTTGCCTTCTTATCTTCTTAAGACATTTGTATCTTCTCTCTTTAGTATTATTTCACTTGTATTTTTGGAGTGGAATAAAATATTGGTTGTGTCCGAGGAAGTAGATAAAATTGGCCGAACCTCGTAAATTTTGGTGTTCCTTTTATTGTTGCTTTATTGTCTTCCGCAACATACATATATATATATTTGTTAAAATTAATTATTGCTTCTCTACACCATCGGAAAAAACAATATTATCAAGCATTTTAAAAATAGATACAGATAGATCGTTCATAACAAATGAAATTAGCAACCTGAAAAATAACGCAACGGGTAAAATATATTGATAACATAAAAGATTCTTTACATTTCAATATATATGTTACTTCTAATTATCTATGTTTTCATGATTTTTTTTTTCTCTTAGACGTTGGACTTCCAAAGAGGACTGTTAAAAAATGATTTAAAGGCTTGTGCCGCAGAAATCTATGTAGCGTTTCTTTCCTTTTGTCTTTTAATATTATAGCTTCAATTAATTTCTGGCACTAATCCCTAATGTCTTTGGAGTTTGGATAATCAGCGTTAAGTGTGCCTTTAGATGGGACGAGATGATCATTAATTAATGAAGCTCTATATATGTTTTTAATTAATTGGTCTACGAGCATGTCTGTCAGTTCCTTTGGAAATTGTTAGAACTTGCCTTACCAAGAACTAGGGTTTCTCTTGAGATATCTGCTGGTTTATCATCCCATCTATGAAAATATAGCCTCTATTTTACTGATTTTATTCTTGAATTTTACGTTAGTTATAGAACATAATGGACTTTCTAGTAGCTTTTTGTTTCACTAGCTAGTGTGTTAGGTGACGAAAGTGATGGACATTTTCCATGGTAAATATTTGAGTGAAAATCTTCTTTTAATTAATTTGATAGTATTTGATTTCGCCTCTTTTTTAAGCAACAAAAAAGACCAAGCTCATGACATGTCAGTCCTCTGATATCCTTATTTTTTCGTTTGTGTTTCTTAAAAATACCAAGCTCATGACATGTCAGTCATAGCACACATTGGCGACCTAAAAATTTTTTTAAGGGTATTCAAGTGTGAAATAAGTGAAATAAAAATATCAGACAATTCGACTTAGAAATATTTCCAAGGATATTCAAGTTTGAAGTAAGTGAAAAAAATACATGTCACTCATAGCATACAGTGGCGACCTAGGAATTTTTCCAAGGGTATTCAAGTTTGAAATAAGTGAAAAAAAATACATGTCAGTCATAGCACACAGTGACGACCTAGGAATTTTTTCAAGGGTATTCAAGTTTGAAATAAGTGAAAAAAATTCGACAAAGAGTATTCAATGTGTTATATATCTTTAAAACATAATATTTTATCTATATATATAGTGTAATATTCTGACAAAGAGTGATTAGTTAACCATTCTTGTGAGTTGTGACCACGTGACTTCGTCACTGATAGCAGAGACAAAAAATTATCTATTTTCGTTTATTTTAAGTGTTGGTGTGCAGATTTATTCGAAACTATATTAGAAGAAGGTGACAATTATTATGTAGAATTGTTAAGGTACACCAAAGCTGTTCCAATTTCTAAACCCATAAATAGAAAGGAAAAGAAAACAAAGTCAATAAATTATATTTAGTCCCAACAGAGACAAAAAAAGTTTATTCTCATTTTCCTGAATCTTATTTTGGCATATTATTAGATATCTATGTTAATGAAAGATAGCATATACTAAGTAGGATAATAGAGGCACGACACGAACAATAGATTTGAACACTGCCATTATAATTTATTTATTTAAAAAAAAAAAAAAGCAATTACATTTTAGTTCCCATTCTACATTTCTATCTCTTTTGCATGATCTCCACTATAACAACAAAACTTTTCAAGCAGCGCAGAACCAGAGAAAAATCAATTGACGAAAGTCAGCCAATCAGTCACACGTGGTGTTGGTCATCTCTGGGCCTAAAAAAGTATCAACCTTTTATTAGGAATGTTAACTTTAAGCAACAATGTTGTTGTCTTTTCTCTTTCAATTTTGTTCATGACTTATAAACTTTTAGAAAAGAATGTCGTCTTTTCCTCTACAATTTTGGTCATGACAATTTAGTAATGAAGAAAAATGCACATATTCCCATAAAAAGTAGGGAAGCAAACTTACTGGGTGTTGAGCTGTGACTCACAATCAATAGGTGCATCCTTTTCGGTCGTGCGAGTTGTGACCATATTTTGATATTTAAGATTCACTCATCTAACTAATTTAAATTCGCATTGCATACGAAAAATGGAGAAACTTTCTCTGGCTATCTATCCGAAGTTTTTTCAGACTCCTAAAAATTATTCCTTTAGACTTTTTACTAAGGGTGTATAAATAGAACCGGAAAACCATACCAAACCGAAAAGTCAAACCAAATCGATTAAAAAATCCGACTAGGTTTGGTTTGATTTAGTTTGGTATTGAGTAAAAACACCTGAATCAAACCGATATATAAATATATAATTTTTATAAATACTCTTAAGACTTTACATAGAATTTTCTTTATAAAAATTCTAGAAATATTTGGGATTCTCTTATGGGATGTAATATTTAATATAATATGAAGTACTCCATTTTTATTAACTTAAATAATGAGTTATATGATCATTTTCTTATCAAGTGCTACTGAAATCCGTCAATCTCTTTGTTCTTCAATGTTCATATGTCAAGATTTATTAAATTCTTATACTATTTTTTTCGAATTTGAAGTGATATTTCAACAATCTAAAATTAAATAGAACATATCATTATGTATTATATTGATTTTATGGTTAATTAGTAAATTCATTTAACCTTAAAATATACATCCAACGAAAATATATTGTCAGACGACTAAAAAGTAACTATCATATGTTATTAACAAAATTTTCCTACAAAATTATTTTAATAGATCATATGATTGTCAATTTTTACTAAACATATATTACTTATAAAAAATTTAACAAAGTAAGATTGAAATAATATTCATGGAACAAAAAAAGTCTAAAACCCGAAAAACCCTACAAAACCGAACCAATCCAAACTGATATAATAGGGTTGGTTTGATTTTAATAAAAACCGAACTAACCTGGTCCATGTACACCCTTACCTTTGATTAAAAATAAAGAAATCATATCTATTCTTTTTTTACTAATTTCAACATTTAAATTAGACAAATGAGAAGGAAAGGAAAATGAGCAAATACTAGACTGGTCATTTCAATACCTCACATTCTTTTTGGAATTGGTTTGACCTTCACCTTTCAGCCCTTTTGAGGTGATCTTATTCTCTTGTTAATGCTATCTCCTAAAGGCTAAGAAAGCCCACCAACTTACTTTTTATCTCCTTTTTCCTCATAGCTATTGATAAGATTTGTTTTCCCCGTGATTGGGAGTTATGATTTATTTACTGTGTTTGAATGATATAATTTAAAAAGACAGAAGGAGAAATACTCGAGAGACGGATCCAAAATTTTAATACAAGATGCACGGAATACAACTCGCTATGCTTTTTGAGTAGGAATTTTGAGTAGTTCTAAAAACAAATCAGAGACGTAAATTACTGGGTTCTAAATTAATAATTTAAACATACTAAATAAATTTTTTAAGACAAATATAGAATTTGGATCAAGGACGGCCCAACGAATTTTGTGGCCTAAAGCCAAATATTATAAGGAGCCTTAACTTTTTTTAAAATTTTATTTATTTATTTATTTATTTGAAATCTATTTTTCTAGCTTTTCTTAATTATAAAATTATTAATAATTTTCTTATGATCAATAACTCGTAATAAGTATTTCTCAATTGACAATATAACTAATCACTTAACCTTTCTTGAGAATTATTGATCTTAGGTAAAATTTTATCAATTATTAACATTATTCCATAAACAATATAGGCATTTGGAAAAGAATCAAATCTTTTTATTTGATTGAGTGTATCGTTGAACTGCTATTTTCTAATTGTATTATTTTTTCTTAATACTTTTAATTCCAAAAATAAATCTAAACCATCAATATCGAATTGATTATTATGCTTTAAGGAACATTCAAGATTAAAGGCAATATCTTTTCAAATGTTCATCATCTGGCGATCTTAGTTTTTACCGCTAAATAGAAAACCAAAAATATTTTCATATGCTTCGAATTGTTCAGATATATTTTGAAGTGAAAAAATAGTCTTGTCTACTATATAAAAGTAATCAATGGGTAACATAGGAGACATTTCTATTTTTTCCCAGGGAATCCCACTGCTTAGCTTTCAATTCGCCTATGACCATCAAATGAAATGTGAATAACCCGTCCTCTAAAGGACTCTTCGAAAGATCTTGAGATTTCATGATCAACATCCTCATCAAATTGTTACTTTCTATATATCACACGTTTCTTACAAAATTCGGGTTCGATATTCATTTCAACTGCAATTTCCTTGGCAAAAACCATAGCAGTTGCAAATCCTTCTTCTCTATATTTGTTAAAGAAAGAAATCAAACTTTTTCACTTCACAGATTTTTTTTAAAAACTTATACATAATTTATTAGGTGTAACAAAAAATGGGGCTTCCATAAATATGAGGCCTAAAACAGTTACTTTACTTACTTTATGAAAGGGCCGCCCCTGATTTGGACCAAGTTACCGGGTTCGATTGCCTCGGTCTCTAGCTCCGCCCCCGTGTACCATGTGTAATGTAGCAGAAACATTGGGTAAAGTAAATTTATAAAGTCAGTCGTATCCCGTCGGATGTAGTGATATATACTGCTAGTGATATGTTACTTTTTACAATTTATTTCATTTTTCTTGTGTCATTTGGTAACTGGGCAAGTTCATTAGAAAATGTTGTTACTACTTTTTAGCATGGTGCATCCCAAGTCTAAAATGTGACTTTGTTGAAATAAAAAGGTTACCAGCTATATTTACTTCTTTTAATGCAATAAAAAGTTCCCCTCTCACGAAAGGAAAAAGTAGCCCATATAAAGGCAATATTGCTTTCTAAATTATAAGTCATCAGTGAAACACTCACCACGGAAGAGTGCCATACAATAGATATGATTTCTTCATTCTTAATTATATTATATAAATAGGGATAAATTTTTATTTTTTGATTTTAATCTTGAATTTTTAAAGAAGCTCCACAAGAAGAGACTTGGAGAAAAGCATCTTTATTTTTAGTGTTTTATACCAGGATTAGTAATCGGGGATTGTTAGCCCACCCCAATGTAGGATAAAATAATATCACAATTACGGTGTAACCAATATCGGGATAATTAATTTCGGATTAAAAAATGTAATCAAACACGGGATAAAATAATCATGCATTTTATCCCGAGATTATTATCCCTTACCCCACCAACCAAACGACCCATACGTGACGAATCAAAGTCCCACCCTCGAGGAATATCGTTGGTTGGATGGAATATTGTCACTCTTAATAAAAAATCTCGCGTTTAAATTTGAGAATTTAAAAAGTCTTGATTTGAAGCGCCTACAAATATGAATTAGTCAGATCAATAAGTACCTAGATCGTTAAATATAAAAAGACTAGTCAAGGACTCAAAATAAGCCACATGTTTAAAGAACCACAAGTAAATGAATGCATGAGTGCATGCGCTCATAAATAAGCCCATGTCGCACCATACTTTGTACTTAAAAAAATCTGAAAGCCACAACACATAGTGCGCAATAGGAATATTATCAAATTGAATCCTATGGTCAAAATAAGATTTTTGATTCATTTTTTTAGGAATACTTGTGGTGACTAGGTGAGTAGTCTCAATCTTTTTACAGGCATTCTTGTTGTTACCAATTAAATGTTTCTTGGATTTAGTCATAACCTGGTCTTCTATTCTTCTGTTTGGGCAGTTGTCAATTTCTGTTGGATATACATAGCTGCAATTAATGCTGTTTCAGTGAATTTTCAAAAATGTGGGGTCTTTTTGCAACATGCTTAGTTCATTTTCAATTGTAAAAGGAATTTGCATGGTTCTTCTTCAAAAGCTGTTGTGTTGAGTTATATGGAAGTTAAAGCCTCAGAATACAATCAATCACCAGGTATTTCTATTCTATTTTTCAGAAGAAGATCCTCTGTTGTCATCTTTTTATACTATGAAATTTTGGAGCAATAAATAAACCATTCCAATTAGCATTAAATTGACTGAACTTTCACTGAAACAGTTTACTTTTCACATTGACAATTAGCAGTTAGACAAATGGAGGAAGAAAAGCATAGTGAATTCTGCAAATCTTCATTCCATTTTGACTTGGTGAGGCTTTTATTTACTACTTACCTTTTTTTTCCCTTTGTTCTTGAGCAGAGTCTTGATTCTTTCCTTCTACAGTAATAATTTTATTACTATTTAATAGGACACTGGGCTAGAGAAGAACTACGTAGAGCAGAAGAAAAGACAATTACCTAGCCATGATTCTTCTAAGGATGAGATTAATGTAAGAAGCTTGTTTAGTGGATATTTATTTGGGGTGTGCTTGTTATGAAGTAATTTTCAGAAAATGACTTATTTTCTGGTATTTGGTTGGAGGGTCGAAAATATTAATGACTCTTTTTCTTGTTTAAGCCGAGGGTCAATCGGAAACAGCCTCTCTACCTTCACAAGCTAGGGATAAGGTCTCCGTACACACTACCGTCCGCTGACCCCACTGAATTTTTTGTTGTTGTTGTTGTTTCTTGTTTAAGGAAAAGAAGAGTATTTGCAAGCTTGAGAAATTGAACTAGACTGTTAAAAGGAATTTGAATGCTAGCAGAAAAACTTGTCTTTAATAAATCCATCTTTTGCTCAGTAATTTTTCTTTCTTCTTCTTGCTTTCCAGCCTGCTCATGAGGATCTGATTAGAGAAATTGCACTTTTGGAGCTTGATATAATGTATTTGGAGAAATATCTTCTTTCCATGTATAGGAAAACATTTTCCAAGCGGTTAGAATCACTGTCCATGAATGATGAAAGGAAGTTTTCAGAAGTGAAGGAGCAAAATGGCAAGTCAAAGGAAAATCAAATGACTAGTACTAGTCCTATTTTGCCAAATCTTAGTAATCCAATCAAAGAATGTGATGGAGCACAAACACTAGTTGATTCTACCATTTTGAGATGCCACTCCTCCCTATCACATGCTGCTTTTTCATTCAGAGCTTCACCTTCAGTTGCAGCTCTTGCTGAGGCGGTCGACTCATACCATTCTTTGCCTTTATCAATGCTCGAGGTAAGTAGTAATATAGGAAAAGAACCATGTTATAAATATTTGCAACAAGCTCTTGTAACGCTCTTGTAACTATAATCGTTTGACGCCCTCCTATTCGGAGCAAGAGAGGGAGGCGGCGTGGTCAGCTTATAAGCAATCCACAACCTCACGAGCTAACTTTTGAGGTTGAAGTTAGGCGAATCGGTGACAGAGTGGTATCAGACCCACCCTCGCCTTGTTCCAAGCTTGTGACCTAGTTGAGTCTGGCAGTCGGTCAGTAGTGAGGGAACTAGGATCCGGGTGGGTGAGAGTCTGACACCCTCTCTCATTGGATAGGAGAGGGAGGCCTGGACAGTTTATAAATGGTCCTCAACCCTTCACCTCATGAGTTGGCTGTTGGGTTGGAAGTTAGGCAGATCAGTGACAATAGTCTTTGTTGGAACCAGTCAGCTACATGTATTCAAGGGGTGTCAACCGACCCTTTCGTCAGAAAATTACACTGTGTACCTAGGTAAATTAATTTATTTGTATACACTACATATTGACACCCATTGGCTTCTTCAGTTGATCCCTTAGTGAAAATCCTAGCTCCGCCACTGGCTGGAACTGGTGTATAACAACCTATTTATCCGAGGTGTCATTTTGAATTAGAGGGTATTAAGATGTCACCTTTTCCTTCTTTAATTTTGGATTAACTATCTTGCTGCTAACCAGATTATACATCTTAATTTTGTTTTATTTCACTTACCACTCTGCACAGAATACATGAACTAAGATTTTTTAATATGATCTGTAGAGTAATCACTAATGGAAATTTTATCATGTTGCAACCAGCATGCTCAGCCATCAACTTCAAATAGGAGTCTCACGGAGTATATTGTTACAAGTTGTTCTAATCATTATCATAAATCGCCAAGCCAGTTATCTGAAGAAATGATCAAGTGCATTTCAGCCATATATTGTCAGCTTGCTGATCCGCCTTTCTTTGGCCATGATTTAAGCTCATCTCCCATATCAGTCTCATCATCAACGCTGGAATCATTTCCTCAAGCTCAGGCCGATGTGCAGGGTCAGCAATGCAGAGAAAATTCGTCTTCTGATTCATCGTCAAACTATCCGTTCCACATTGAAGAGTCGAAGAGATTTAGCGGATGTTTTGCTAGAATGGTTGAGGTGCAAGGGCTGTGTCGAGATAGTCAGAGCTTAAATGCTGCAGAACACGCACTAAAACAATTTAGGTAAGCCTAATATTTCCATTTGTAGATTCAGTTTACAGTTACAAGGGCTGTGTCGAGATAGTCACAACACTATCTCTCTGTGTTGTGAGCCTATGGATCAATCTAAGCAGTTTATGATTATGTCGTATAGAGCTTTCTTAAATTACATTCGGATTAGATACTCTAAGTTATCCATTACACAAATCTTTACAAATTGTCTATTTAAAATGAGTTGGAAAGCATGCACCTGTGAACCAAAGCCTAAGTGCATCGGCATGACTACTGCTGGTCTTTTGGTGTTGATACGACAATAACAACAACTACGCCTGAGACATGACGAGTCTTAAACTTTCCAATGCAGGTATCTCGTCTCAAAGTTGGAAGAAGTTGACCCTAGGGAAATGAGACATGAAGAGAAACTAGCCTTTTGGATTAATGTCCACAATGCACTAGTAATGCATGTAAGCTTTACTGTGTATTCCTGCTTTACATTAATATGTGAAAAATTATGAACCAGCCAGCATTATATATGTTTTTACAGGCATTTTTGGTTCATGGGATTCCAAGAAGTAATCTCAAGAGAGCATCTCTACTTCTTAAGGTAAGAAGATTCTATTGTTATTGTGATAGTTTGCTGTGTAATCGGTTCTTTATAACTCGGTGAACTTTCCAATTTTCAGGCAGCTTACAATATTGGAGGGAATACAGTAAGTGTAGACATGATTCAGAATTCTATACTACGATGCCAATTGCCTCGTCCTGGTCAGGTAATTAAATTCAATTCCTGTGTTTCATTACTTGAGAACTGTCACACATTTCCTCTTTGGTTTCATATGTATTATTTAAATGATTAATTTGTTAGACTTGTGTCTGGTTTCATTGGGCTTATTGAAGTTAATTTTGCCTGTAGTGGCTTCAATCATTGTTCTTTACGAAACAAAGATTTAAAGCTGGAGATGCACGAAAGGGATATGCATTAGAGCATCCAGATCCTCGCCTACGCTTTGCTCTCTGCTCAGGAAACCATTCTGATCCTGTGGTATGCACTGACAAAAACATAAGAATAACTGTCTTTTTTCCGCTCTTGCCTAAAACTAATGATGTCTTGATCGATAAGAATAACTGTTGAAGTTTGGCAAAATGCCAAAGTCCCACATTGGTTGGGAGTTAAGTTTGGAGGGGATTTTTCCCCTATAAAAGAAGGCCTAATGTTTAGGATTGAGACACACCTCTCATTTGCCTTCTCATCTGTTTAAGGCATTTGTATCTTCTCTCTTTAGTATTATTTCACTTGTATTTTTGGAGTGGAATAAAATATTGGTTGTGTCCGAGGAGTAGGCAAAATTAGCCGAACCTCGTAAATTCTGGTGTTTCCTTTATTGTTGTTTTATTGTCTTATTTATTATTTGGTGGCTGTCATAATTTTTGGTATAGTAGTTGTGACTTATTCACACTATATACATTTGGCTTCCGCAACAATTGGTATCAGAGCCAAGGTACTGTCTAAGTATGCTCTGTGGTTGCAGCATAGTCTGATCTTCCACATCAGAAAAGATTTATCTTGGTAACTGAGTCAAGGTTCTGTCTGAGTATGCTCTGTAGTTGCAGTTTAGTCTGATCTTCTACATCAGAAAGGAAATAATCTTGATTTGTGTCGTCAGCTATTAAATAATATTTGTGTCAAATATGGGAGACAATAAACAAGAAGAATCTACATCAAGTGTCAACAATACGTCATCATTGGCATCTTCGCTTATGACAAGAATTGTGTCAAATGCGAAATTTGCGGTAGAAATTTTTGACGGGTCCGGACATTTTGGGATGTGGCAAGGCGAGGTTCTAGATGTCTTTTTTCAACAAGGGCTAGATCTGGCCATTGAAGAAAAGAAACCAGATGTTATTGGAGAAGAAGATTGGAGAATTATCAACCGTGTTGCTTGCGGTACCATTCGATCCTACCTTGCTAGAGAGCAGAAATATCCATACACAAAGGAAACTTCTGCAAGTAAATTATGGAAAACACTGGAGGATAAATTTTTGAAGAAAAACAGTCAAAATAAATTGTACATGAAGAAGAGACTGTTTCACTTCACCTATGTTCCTGGTACCACGATGAATGAACATATCACCAGTTTCAATAAGTTGGTCACAGATTTGCAAAATATGGATACAACTTATGATGATGGTGACTTGGCCTTAATGTTGTTGGCGTCACTTCCTGATGAGTACGAGCACCTTGAAACTACTCTACTCCATGGAAATGACGAAATTTCTCTCAGAGAAGTTTGTTCAGCTTTGTACAGCTATGAACAAAGAAAGCGAGAAAAACAGAAGGGCGGAGAAGGAGAAGCACTGTTTGTGAGGGGTCGTCCTCAAAATCAAACGAGGACAAAGAAGGGAAGATCCAAGTCAAGATCCAGACCCAGCAAAGATGAATGTGCCTTTTGTCGAGAAAAAGGGCACTGGAAGAAAGACTGTCCGAAGTTGAAGAATAAGGCCAAACATAACAATGGAAAGGCTATTATGGATTCAAATGTAGCTGATTGTGATGATTCAGACTTCTCATTAGTTACAACAGAGTCATCAACATCATCAGACATATGGTTGATGGACTCGGCTTGTAGCTATCATATGTGTCCCAACAGGGACTGGTTCGTGGAATTTCAAGAAGGAGAATATGGAGTCATCCACACAGCGGATAACAGCCCTCTTACCTCATATGGCATTGGTTCAATACGATTAAGGAACCATGATGGAATGATCAGAACATTGATAGATGTTCGATATGTACCGGATTTGAAGAAGAATCTCATCTCTGTGGGAGCCCTAGAATCAAAAGGGTTCAAAATCATTGCAGAAAATAGAGTGATGAGAGTATGCTCCGGTGCACTAGTGGTAATGAAGGCTAATCGGAAGAATAATAATATGTACCGCTATCGTGGCAGTACAGTTATTGGGACAGCGACAGTAACATCCAGTGACGACAAAGAGGCAAAAGCAACCAAGCTATGGCACATGCGCTTGGGACATGCTGGAGGAAAATCCTTGAAAACTCTATCAGATCAAGGATTGTTAAAAGGAGTAAAGGCTTGCAACTTGGAGTTTTGTGAGCATTGTGTTAAAGGGAAACAGACAAGGGTTAAATTTGGTACAGCGATCCATAATACTAAAGGCATTTTGGATTATGTACACTCTGATGTTTGGGGTCCTTCCAAAACACCTTCATTGGGTGGGAAGCACTATTTTGTAACCTTTGTTGATGATTTTTCCCGAAGAGTATGGGTGTATACAATGAAGAGCAAAGATGAAGTGTTGGGAATTTTTCTCAAATGGAAGATGATGGTGGAGAATCAGACAGGCAGGAGAATCAAGTGTATTCGCACAGACAATGGAGGTGAATACAAAAATGATCATTTCAATAAGGTCTGTGAAAATGATGGCATCATCCGACACTTCACTGTTAGACATACACCACAACAGAATGGAGTGGCAGAACGTATGAACCGGACCTTGCTGGAGAAGGTACGGTGTATGTTGTCCAATGCTGGCTTGGGCAAAGAATTTTGGGCTGAGGCAATTACATATGCATGCCACCTCATTAATCGTCTACCATCTGCTGCTATTGATGGCAAAACACCATTTGAAAAATGGTACGGAAAACCTGCTGTAGATTATAACTCTTTGCACGTGTTTGGCTCAACTGCATATTATCATGTGACGGAGTCAAAATTGGATCCAAGGGAAAAGAAGGCTATTTTTATGGGAATTACTTCTGGAGTCAAAGGATATCGCTTATGGTGTCCTATGACAAAGAAAGTAATGTTCAGCAGAGATGTTACCTTTGATGAATTTGCTATGGTAAATAAGGTAACAGAAGATACCAAACAAAATGAAGGTGCTTCTAAGCAGGTGGAGTTTGAGGGAAAATTTATTTTTCCTACACAAGAAGTAGAGGAGGAAACAAATGAAGATTATCCTCTGGAAGGAGAGCCAGTAGAGGAGATTCCAACTCAGGAATCTCAACAACAACTTGAATCAATAGCAACCAGCAGGCCAAAAAGAACAATAACGAAACCTGTTCGTCTCATAGAGACGGTTGCTTGTGCAACCTCAATTGTAGCTGATGATGTTCCTACTACTTACAAAGACGCTGTCCAAAGTTCAGAAGAAGATAAGTGGAGGATTGCCATGAATGATGAAATACAGTCCCTTCATCAGAATCATACATGGAGATTGGTCAATCTCCCGAAGGGAAAGAAAGCAATTGGGTGCAAATGGGTATTTGCAAAGAAAGAAGGATTTCCTAACCAATTAGATGTTCGCTACAAAACAAGATTGGTGGCCAAAGGATATGCTCAAAAGGAGGGAATTGATTACAATGAAGTGTTTTCTCCAGTTGTAAAACATTCCTCCATTAGAATTATGTTGGCTTTGGTAGCACAATTGGATTTGGAACTAGTTCAGATGGATGTAAAAACTGCGTTTTTACATGGAAACTTGGAGGAGGAAATCTACATGACTCAGCCAGAAGGATTCAAAGTTGCTGGAAAAGAAAATATGGTGTGCAAACTTGAAAAATCGTTGTACGGATTGAAACAATCTTCTAGACAATGGTACAAGCGATTTGACGAGTTTATGTTGCGGCAAGGGTACAAGAGAAGCAAATACGATCATTGTGTGTATTTGCACAAGCTTAAAGATGGTTCCTTTGTATATCTTCTCCTATATGTTGATGATATGTTGATAGCTTCCAAGAATTTGGAAGAAATTGATAAGTTGAAGATTCAACTGAAGAAGGAGTTCGAGATGAAGGATTTGGGTGAGGCAAAGAAAATTCTTGGCATGGAGATAATTAGAGATAGACGTTCAAAGAAACTCTGTTTATCTCAAAAGGAATATTTGAAGAGAGTACTTCAACGTTTTGGCATAGATGACAAGACTAAGCCAGTTAGTACTCCACTTGCTTCCCATTTTAAGCTAAGTACTACTATGTCGCCAATGGATGAAGCTGAACGAGAGTATATGTCAAAGGTACCATACGCAAATGTTGTTGGTAGCTTGATGTATGCAATGGTTTGCACAAGGCCTGACATTTCACAAGCTGTTGGAGTTATTAGCAGATATATGCACAATCCAGGGAAGGAGCATTGGCAAGCTGTGAAGTGGATTCTACGGTATATTCATAATACTGTAGATGTCGGGTTAGTTTTTGAGCAGGAAGACAATCAGTCTGTAGTTGGATATTGTGACTCAGATTTTGCGGGTGATATGGACAAACGAAGATCAACTACTGGTTATGTGTTTACTTTTGCAAAGGCACCAGTTAGTTGGAAGTCTACTTTGCAGTCAACAGTTGCTTTGTCTACAACAGAGGCAGAGTACATGGCTATTACAGATGTTGTGAAAGAGGCAATTTGGCTTCAAGGATTGCTAAAGGAGCTTGGTGTTGAACAAAAAGGTATCACAATTTTTTGTGATAGTCAAAGTGCTATTCAATTAGCGAAGAACCAAGTTTATCATGCAAGGACGAAGCACATTGATGTTCGGTATCATTTCGTACGAGAAATCATAGAAGAAGGTGGAGTCACGGTGAAGAAAATTCATACTACAGAGAATCCTGCTGATATGCTGACAAAGGTGGTGACTGCGGTCAAGTTTCAACATTGTTTGGATTTGATCAACATTGTTGAACACTGAAGATTGAAGATGAAGACACAACCAAAATTTGTTATTGAGAGAGAATTGAAAATGTGGAATTTTGCCAAGGTGGAGATTTGTTGAAGTTTGGCAAAATGCCAAAGTCCCACATTGGTTGGGAGTTAAGTTTGGAGGGGATTTTTCCCCTATAAAAGAAGGTCTAATGTTTAGGATTGAGACACACCTCTCATTTGCCTTCTCATCTGTTTAAGGCATTTGTATCTTCTCTCTTTAGTATTATTTCACTTGTATTTTTGGAGTGGAATAAAATATTGGTTGTGTCCGAGGAGTAGGCAAAATTAGCCGAACCTCGTAAATTCTGGTGTTTCCTTTATTGTTGTTTTATTGTCTTATTTATTATTTGGTGGCTGTCATAATTTTTGGTATAGTAGTTGTGACTTATTCACACTATATACATTTGGCTTCCGCAACAATAACAACTCCAGATGGTCAGCTCAGAGAGGGAGGAGGGCAGCGCTGATTCTCGAATAGATTTGAGTTGATGGCAGTACTTGATCTTTAGACGTTGAAGCGAGGTGAGGCGTCGAAGACCTTCGGTTGGTAGTGAATGGAGCTCATCATGGCTATCTAATGTTAAAGAGGTGAATTTGTGTCCATCTGGTTTATTCGAAACGATAGAGCAAGCATTACCTTCTTATTTGAGGAAGAAAATTCAGCAGCCCGAGCAACGAAAGTTGTGGAAGAAAATTGATTGGATTCCTCAAAACTTCACTTTTCGCTACCTTATTTCAAGTGAATTGGTTGAGTGAGTTTCACAGTCTCGCGCCTTTCTGATTGTCGTCACTGTCAATGGTTATGAATGTCAGATGAATCACAATCAAAACCTGTTGAATAGCAGCTTTGAGAAAAAGTAACTTAAGATCTGGAATATATTAAAGGGGGTTATTCAGATTGAAAAGTGGTTCAATTTTTCAGCTGATAGTCTAACAAAGTGCTATAGTTGTGATTCAACTGTCATTCCTAAGTGAGTTTGTAACAATATGGATGGTCAAAAAACACATTTATTCTCTTATTTTTTTCCCTTTTACCTTTTTGTGAGAGTTATTTTGGTTATTGTAGTAGCTCTAAATAGATCAATGGTATGCAAAAGCCAATAGGGATTATTAAGCAAGTATTCTCTAGTCTTGTAAATTATGAAGAACATTTTCTGGTTACATTTGTTTGCTAGCTTGGACCTGAGACTTAGGTTGAATGACATTTTGAACTGCATAAAAAGCATGAGATTGACTAAATTTTAGCACTATAAGCTCATCAACTACACCTAAAGGTTGCCAATTTGTGGACAGAGTCTCTTGGAATTGACATAATTCAACAAAGATTATAGTGAGGTTCATTACAAATTTGGAAACTTTCTAAATCTGGATTTAGTGGAAGGAGACTTCATTCATTTTAGTCATCATACTTTGGAAAAAGCTTGAAATCTGTTCTCACACTAATCAAAATAAGTACTCCATTTATATTGATACAGAATATAATTTGATAATTTCGTGTCTAGATTAAGGTGCTAATAGGATTTGAATGAAATGATTTAAAGGGTCACAGAAGGATAAAATTAGAGCTGTCAATACGGGCTGGCCAGCCCGGCCTAGCCTAGCCCACGCTGGCTTTGGCATTTGACGGGCTGGGCTGGCCTGATTCACTGTTTCGATGGGCCTTAAAATGGTCAGTCCAACTCAGCCTGCGAGGGTCACGGGCCGACCTACCATTTTTAAAAATTATTTTTCATATTTTTTAAAATTAAAGTTTTAAAAAAGAGGATAATATTCCATTCATTAAAAATCAATACTCAAAACAAAATACTCAAAAATATTTTCAAGGTACTCATGGCATATCCAACACCAACAAATCATCTTTATCAAGTACATTTGAATCCTCTTATGAAACAAAGATGTCTTAACATCTTTATTTTTATCTAAATATATAATTATATGCAATGTTAATTAGTTAACCATTAAGAACTAACTAAAAGTTTAAGAACAAAAAATATTTATATTTGCATAAAAAATATTACCAGTTTGAGATTACACTACTCTTATTGTTGTTTATAGTTCCCTATACTTTTTTTATAGTTTTAATTAAATACATTATTAAGCCCACGGGCGGCCCAGGCCCAGCTTCGGTCAAGCCTCATGGATCACAGGCTTACTTGGACCGGGTTTAAAAGCTTCGTTTTTAAAGGGAAATTTTCATAAAATACTATCTTTTAGTAGTAATTAGTCATCTATAGATACCATTTGCTATATTACGGATTATAAATACCTTTTATGTGGTTATAAGATGTATTTGATGTATTTAAGCTATTGTATTCATGAATACAGTAGCAAAAATAGGCGTGAATCAGGAAAGTCCAGCTAATCAGTTGTTGTATTCGATTGTATTCGTCTTTATTCATGGAGTGAAACATGGGATTACAGCTGGACAGATTATTGTATTCGACTGTATTCACGACGTGAAATAGGGGATTACACTGTTTTTAAAATGGAAAGTGAATCAATTAACATAATAGACTCCTAATATAATTCAACAAACTCAATTATAACACACAAATTTTATATTTTCAGTTATAAAAAAGATTCTCAACCAAAAAATACCCCAAAAGCATAGCAATCTTCAGAGAAATTATATAATACATCTGAATACATAAATTATATTAATTAAAAAAATATTTATGAATACATTCATGGCATATAGCGAGACAGTAAATACAATGAAATACATCGGGATACATTGAAATACAATGAAAAAAAGACAGTAAATACAATGAAATACATGAAATACGACGAGATACAATGAATTACAATGAAAAAAAAGACAATGAATACAATGAAATACATGAAAATACATTGAAATATATTAACAGAAAATCAAGTTGCTCAGCCCCAAACTCCATTGTCTTTGTTCAAGAACAGACCCTAATTTCCGGTGAATATGCCGTTCACCGGAAGCCAGTAGTGAAAAGGGTTCTCAAATAGGTCGTTGGCTCAGACAGTGTTGAAGAGGAAGATCAGGGTTCCCAAATTACGTTGTTTCTTCAAGGATACAAGGAAGGAAGTATTATACAGAAACGTAGCACTTCAAATTCTTATAAGGCTTTCATTGACTAATAGGTCCACTTTGGTAAACGTCAATCCCAATTTGATCAAGATAAGTTGCTTGAGAAATCTTTACGCGCCGCCTTGGTCCGGCGATGGTGCCGGAGCCGTTCAAAATGATCCACAAAAATACTACTGTATAATTTTGTTGAAAATCTGAAGACATTACTAGTGAATTTGACGGCAACTTGGCAAGGTGGATCTGCGACTGCCTATAATATATAAGAAATTAGACAATTAGATCTGAACGACGGCAGAATAATAATTCAATCAAACCAAAAAAAAAATGAGAAAAGAATTACAGGAACAGATCCGGAAACATTCTGATTATCAATTGCGGTGTAATTGCTGGACATTCGGATTGGAGCAGTTGAAGATGGCAAATTGATAAAGAGGAAACTTACTGCTTTCATTATTGAATGGCGTATCAAACTAGAGAGAGAAAAAGAAAATAGTGTAATTGAATAGCGTATTTAGTGGCTTAGGGATATGAAGTAACCAAAATTAAATATTTTGCAATAAATATTAAAAAGTATCTATAGAATATATATTTTTAAATGATATTTATTTAAAATAAATAAGGTGTTAACCTTTGCTATAGGGGGTAAAAATTTCGTTTTAAATGAGGTCCAAAAATCTTAGCCCAACCTATTAAATCGTGGGTTGGGTTGGGCCGACCCAGTGGTCCAAGGGCATATTTATGGGTAAAAATAGCACGATCTATCCAGTTTTCGGATTGGTTATTCAAAAATAGTCAGCGTTTACCAAGTCAATGAAAAATAGCCACTATTTTGTTGCAACAAAGACCGGTCCAACATAATATGCTGGAATTCTGGACCGGTATACTTTGCTGGCTCCAGTATAATATACTGGAAACTGGAGCACCGGTGCTCCAAACTCCAGTATATTATGTTGGACCGGTATATTATACTGGAACTCCAGTATATTATGCTGGAGTATTTTTCCGAATTTTGAACAGTGTTTTCGTTCAGATTTATCTTTACATGAAAAATGGTTAAATTTCGATTACTTTTGAAACTAGACTATTTTTGAACGACCACTTGTAAATCTGACTATTTTTGAATTTCTCCCTATTTACGGCTCTAGATAAAATATTCTAAAAATGAGAGAACGATCCAACATTTTAACACATTGCAGTGGCCATGCTATTTGAGTAGATACCACCTGATCGCAAGTTTAAAACAAACTTGGTGCTTGAATTTCTGACTCACTAACCTTTCCTTTTTATCCGAAACAAAACGTTAGTGTTAGCTCTTTAATGTAGCAATTTTGCAGTTGTGAGTTTGAATGTAGGAAGTGGTATTAAATTTTTATAATACTCCTATACCTTCTTATATTTTATACCAAACGATCCCTAAAGAGAACAACATGGACAAGCCCCTTGGAAGACCTCGCTTTCACATTATTGAGGCCTACATGGGTTAAAAATTTATCCGCATCGAATGTTTAGACTAAAATCGCCTTCACCATCAACTGATATTTTAGAGATTCCAGTCACGGTAAGTGAGGGCATTCTTGACTCTCCGGGTGGGTGGGGTTTAAAAAAAAGGTAACTTGAGTTTGTTTGTGAAACAAAATTGCCAAAATATCCATGTACCATATACAATCTAGCAGAAACCTTGGGAAAAGTCAATTTATAAAGTCAGTCCTACTGTCGGATGTAGTTTTATTTGGGTTTGCGATCTGGTGTCCAATACCCGCATAAGGACAACTACTAATCTGAATTTACGCCACGTAATAGCTATTAAAGGGAGAAGCCGAGAAGCAATCCTTACAAGAATTTACGTTATTCTCATGACTGAAATCCGAGACCTCTGGTTAAAAATGGAGATATCTTATCCATACCACCGCAACAATACTTGATGGTGGCCATATAGTGATATACTGCTAAACTTGTCTCGTAGGTCAATTTTTAAAGTCAGTTCTTTCCGGTGCATATAATATGTATTACAATTTGTCCTCTTTCTTCTTTTGTCATTCGGTAATTGGACAAATGCATTAAAAAATCTTGGTGTATCCCGAGGGTATAAAATGTGACTTTCCTGAAATAAAAAGGTTACCAGCAAATTTACTTCTTTTAGTGCAACAAAAAGCTCTCACAAAAGAAAAATTAGCCCACTATAAATGCAGTATTGCTTTCTAAGTGACAAGTCAAAGACTATGATCCTTTTATCCCTAGTCGGAGATCTCGAGTTTGAGCCATGAAAATTAAAAAATTACTGATGGGGATTAGGGAGCGTTTTCCTCTTTGATAGGTCCTATACGATGGGATTAGGGAGCGCTTCCCTCTTCGATTTGTCCTATATGGTGCGAAGCTTGATTGATCGAATCAGTATATACATGATGGTAAAGTTGTTGCCATGTGACCAGGAGGTCACAGGTTCGAGCCGTGGAAATAACCTCTTGCAAAAGTACAGGGTAAGGCTGCGTACAATACACCATTGTGGTCCGGCCCTTCCCATGGACCTCGCCCAGTAGGCGAAGCCACATGGTCATAAGGGTGGTCAACTGACTATCCTTTGTCAAAAAATTACACTGTGTATATAGGTAAAATATTATGTTTTAGAGGTATATAACACATACTGAACATCCTTTATCGGGAATTCACTGCTTTTAAATTTGAACACCCTTGAAAAAATTCCTAGCTTCACCATTCACCTCGCGCATAGCAGACGCTTAGTGCACCACGTTGCCCTTAGTATACACGAGATGGTTAAAATAAATACTGGTCAAATGCTCAAAATAAGCCACACCTTCAAAAACCTACAAGTGAATGAGTGCATCATAGTTTGGAGTGAAAAATGTTATAGCCACAACACAATGTTGATTAGGAAAATATCAGATTGAACCAATTATTTTCTAGATATTTGATTCATTATTTTAGAAAACTTGCAATTTGGGGTGACTAGGGGTGAGCAGTCTCAATCATTTAGGCATTCTTGTTGTTACTGCTCCACTAATTAATGTTTCTTGGATTTGTCATAACACGGTCTTCTTTTGCTTCTGTTTGGGCAGTTGTCAACTTTTGTTGGACTTGGATCTAACGTAGCTGCAATTAATGCTATTTCAGTAAAATTTGCAAATGTGGGGTCATTTTTGCAATTTTCACTTTTAAAGTAAATTTGCATGGCTCTTCTTCAAAACCTGTTGTTGTCTTGAGTTATATCAACTAAAAGTAAAGCCATCACTTTTGACAGCTACTCTTATTCTGCTTCCTTTTAATAGCATAAGTGCTTAGTTGCTATTTTCAGTAAAGATCCTCTGCTATCCTCGTGTCATATTAAAATTTGGAGCAATAAATAATCCAATCCAAATTAGCATTAAACGACTAAAACATTCTATTTTTCACATCGACAAAAGCAGCAGTTAGACAATGGAGGAAGAAAAGCTTAGTGAATTCTGCAAATCTTCATACCATCTTGACTTGGTGAGTTTTTTTTCTAAGCAGAGTCTTGATTTTGTTCCTTCCCTTGCTCTAATATTTTCATTATGTAATAGGACACTATGTTACAGAACTATACAGAGGAGAAGAAAAGACAATTACCTGGCGGCAGACAACATGATTCTTCTAAGGAAGAAGTTAATGTAAGAAACTTGTTTATGGATTTTCTTTTCTTCTTTTTATACTTGTAGCAGTTTACCTGATTGTTTTTAAGGTGATGATTAAGGAAGAAAATACATACTATGAAAATTTGAGTATCAATGATTGATAATAATGTCTAAGTATTAGTTAAAGCAGTATATATGATGTTAAGAGGGCAGCCTAGTGTACAACGCATCCTGCGTTCACGTACAATCCGGGGAAGGGATGCACCCCAAGGTGTGTGATGTAGGCAGTCTACCCTGATGCAAGCATCAGTAAATGTTAAGAGTTAAACAATTATGCAGTAAAACGACTTTCGCCCAAAAGAGAAGGAAGTTATTTTCCCTCTTTTTGGTGAAAAATATTTTCACTGGAAAATAAAAATATTTCTGACAAATGACTTCCTGGATAACCTTTTTTCAAAATAATTGTTAGTCGTACCAAACATGCACTTGATTAATGACTTTCTTGTTTAAGGAAAATAAAATATTTGTAAGCCTGAGAACTGAACTAGACTGTTAAAGGGAATTGAAATGCTATCTGACTTGTTCTGTCTTTAGTTAATCCAGCTTTTGTTTAGTAACTTTTCTTATTTCTTCCTATTTTCAGCGTGCTCATGAAGATCTGATTAGAGAAATTTCTCTTCTGGAGCTGGATATTTTGTGTTTGGAGAAGCATCTCCTTTCAATGTATCGAAAAACATTTGCTAAATGCTTAAAATCACTGTCAAAAACTAATTCAACTCCCAACGAAAGGAGACTTTCAGAAATCAAAGAGCAAAATGGCAAGCCAAAGGAAAATCAAATGACTAATACTAGTCCTATTTTACCACCTTTGGATAATCCAATCAAAGAATGTGATGACACACAAAAACTAGTTGATTCTACCATTTTGAGATGCCATTCTTCCCTATCACATGCTGCTTTTTCCTTCAGAGCTTCACCTTCAGTTGCAGCTCTTGTTGAGGCTGTAGACTCATACCATTCTTTGCCTTTATCAATGCTCGAGGTAAGTAGTGATATCGAAAAAGAACCATGTCATAAATTTTTGCAACAATCTCTTGTAGCTACTGCGCAGAATACATGAACTAAGTTTTGTTAATATGCATTGTAGAGTAACTAACAATTGAAAATCTTATCATATTGCAACCAGCACGCTCAGCTGTCAACTTCTAATAGGAGTCTCGCGGAGCATTTTGTTCCCAATTGTTTTAATAATTATCATGGCTCGCCAAGCCAGCTGTCAGAAGAAATGATCAAGTGCATTTCAGCCATATATTGTCAGCTTGCTGATCCGCCTTTCTTTGGCCATGATTTAAGTTTGTCTCCCATCTCAGTCTCATCATCAAAACTGGAATGTTTTCCTCAAGCTCAGGGTGATATCCAGGGACAGCAATGCAGAGAAAATTCATTTTCTGGTTCGTCGTTGAACAATCTGTTCCACATTGAAGATTCAAAGGGATTTAGCAGATGTTTTGTCAGAATGGTTGAGGTGCAAGGGCTGCGTCGAGATAGCCAGAGCTTAAATGGTGCAGAGCACATGCTAAAGCAATTTAGGTAAGCCTAATAACTCAAGCTGTAGTTTGTATAATACCTCCACATATAAGCCATCAAAATTTAAAGGCTGAATACATGCGAAGATACCTAAAGCTGCCACGATTTTTCATTTGGACACTTTAACTAGGCTTTTTTCTGATTGAACACCTGTAGTAGGCCCAAAGTCTACCAATCAGACACATTTCACACTGGTTTGGAAATACCTCAAGCTCGTGTTTGCTTGTAAATTTTCATAAGTGGAGCATTGACTTTGATACCATGTGTAGGTTTGTGGATGGTAGCTCTTGATACCACTTGCTAAACTCTTCATATGTACACTTAGATTAACATTATGTTGGAACACACCCTAGCAGAACAATAGACGAGTTGACATTTTGTTGGACGGAAGCATTTGGAAGGAAGGGTAGCAGAGGCGAAATCATTGTACTGATTTTGAGTTTCCCTTTCCTTTTGCTTTTCGTTCTAAAGAAACAAAGCCTAAGTGCATCTACATGACTAAAAATGGTATTTTAGTGTTGACAGCTTTTATAAAATATAGTCGACTTCAAGTACAAAATAAATTTCTGTTTGGTGTAACTTTGATCTTTCAATAAGCTTGCGGAGTTGTGCAACTTTTGCAATTCTGAATAGTCTTAAACTTTCCAATGCAGGTATCTGGTCTCAAAGTTGGAAGAAGTTGACCCTAGGAAAATGAGACATGGAGAGAAACTAGCTTTTTGGATTAATGTCCACAATGCACTAGTGATGCATGTAAGATTTCTGTTGCTAGGAGTTAGAGTTTTTTACTGTGTATTCCTGCTTTATATTAAAATGTGAAAGATTATGAACCGGCATTGTATATGTTGCAGGCATTTTTGGTTCATGGGATTCCAAGAAGTAATCTAAAGAGAGCATCTCTACTTCTTAAGGTAACAAAATTGTGTCTGATTTACATGGAAATTAGTTGCACTGTAATTGGTACTGCGAATGACCTTTTCATGTTTCAGGCAGCTTACAACATTGGAGGGAATACAGTAAGCGCAGACAGGATTCAAAATTCTATACTACGATGCCAGTTGCCTCGTCCTGGTCAGGTAAATTCAGTTCCTATTTCTGGAATAGTAAGTTAAAGTCAAAACTATTTTCTGTAACAGTCAAGTCATCTGTATTCCCTCTTTGGTTCCATATGTATTATTTAGATAATTAATTTGTTAGACGTGTGTATGTTTAGTGGGGCTTATTGGAGTTAATTTTGCCTATAGTGGCTTCAATCATTGTTCTTTACTAAACAAAGATTTAAGGCTGGAGATGCACGAAAGGGATATGCATTAGAGCATCCAGATCCTCGCCTACGCTTTACTCTCTGCTCAGGAAACCATTCTGATAATGTGGTATGCACTGACAAAAACATTACTTAGTATCTTATTACATTTTTGTCCAGTCAAACTGTATTTTTCCTTTTTTGCCTAAAACTAATGGTATCTTGATCGATAAGAATGATAGTTTTCTTGATTTATAACCTATATGTTTTGACTTGTTATTCCATTATATGTTTGTAGCTTCGTCTGTACACATCGAAGAGAGTGTTCGAAGAACTAGAAGTGGCTAAAGACGAGTACATTCAGGCAAACATAAGGGTAAACAAAGAACAAAAACTAGTCCTTCCAAAGAATGTGGAATCTTATATTAAAGAGATAAATTTGGGCACATCTGGTTTTTTCGAAATGATGGAGCAAGCATTACCTTCTTATTTGAGGAAGAAAATTCAGCAGCCCGAGCAACGTAAGTTGTGGAAGAAAATTGATTGGATTCCTCACAACTTCACTTTCCGCTACCTTATTTCAAGTGAATTGGTTGAGTGAGTCTCAGTCTTATTCCTCTCTTCAGGCTCTTCACTATCAATGGTTTTGAATGTCAGATGAATCACAATAAAACATGTTGAAGAGCAGCTTTGAGAATAAAGTAGCTTAAAAACATGAATATATTAGAAGGTTTTTTCAGATTGAGAGGTGGTTCAATTTAGTGAACTTTCTTGAGCTGCTTCTTGCCATAATTGTGATTCAACTGTCATTCCTAATGATTGTATCCTCATTTTCCCAAGTGAGTTTGTAATAATTTGGATGGTCTAAACTTCATCTATTCTCTTCTTTTTTCTTCCCCTTTTTGTTAGAGTTTCTTTGGTTATAGTAGCTCTAAATAGATCAATGATATGCAAAAAGCCAAAAGGTATAAAGCAAGTGGTATTATAAATTATGAAGACCATTTGTGATTACTTTTTTTGCTTGTTTGGACCAAGGACGTAAGCTTTATTTCGGAGTTACATGAATGAGGCCCAAGCAGTGAACAGAAGATGTGGAAACCACAACCCCACAAGTCACTTTAAGTAGTTGAATGGTATTCAGTTACAAGACTAAGAAATGTGCCGCTATGCGCGAGATCCGAGGAACGGCCTGACCACAAGGGTTTATTGTATGCAGCCTTACCCTGCATTTCTGCAGGAGGCTGTTTCCATGGCTCGAACCCGTGGAAGGGCCGGACCACAAGGGTCTTGAATGGTATTCAGTTACAAGACTAAGAAATGTGCAATCTGAAAACAAGTACTAACAAGTTTGTACAAACTAAGCAAAATTTGGACACCTCTCTCAGCTAGAAAAATCTAACAAGCATCACCAGTGTATAGTAGAGATGAATCTAGAAAGCTAGCTTCTCTTCATGTCTCATGATTTCTCTTGGACCAACTTGTTCAACTTTGAGACGAGATGCCTGCATTGGCAAGCTGAAGGCTGCTCAACGGTTAACACAAAAGGTTATACTAAAACCCAAATTTTGGTTTTGTACTTGAGAGTATTTAACTTTAACGTTCCCTAGTCTTAAATAGACAATTTGTCAAGATTCGTGCAATGGAGTCTTAAATTCCATTTTTAGTTCAAAACCATATCAGTAAGCTACAAGTCACAGTAGTACTTCAATGAAGTAATTACGAAGAGTACTTGCACTTCAACTATTATAATGAACCATTTTTAAACTATTAATTCAATGTGGAAAGGTTGAAAAATTAATTATTTATGCTACTTACAACCTACACTATGGCTCGATACATCCCAATATGCTACTATTATTATGGTGAGAAATCATATGTAAAATTGATAGCAATGTATCCCTTGCAGTGGTGGCAACAACCTTTCTTGACTAGGATAATGATATGAATTGCATGGCGAAGGGATTCTAGAAAATTAAAGAGACATGAGACGCGATGCATAACATCTCTAATTTATGAAGATATAATAGATAGATTGTTTTTTTTTTTTGTATTATTAATCTAAATGCCCTCCCTTGGCAGCATGCGATGGTAACATTAAGCTTCATCTCGGCTAATGAGTGTGTCGGCAACTCAGTCCTAACCGAAAGTCTCTCCATCCCCACTGGCAAAATCCCCACCCAAAAGTATGAAAAGTGTCATAAGGAAAGTATGCACCCCTGATGGAGGTGTGTTTTGTAATGTAGAGCGAAGATTGTCATATATATAAATTTGAGCTATGCTGCAACGACAACTGGTATATCCCGTATTTTAGGCAATGCTGACAACGTCTCATACGTAGAATATGCATAATAGGCATAGATGAGCCATGCAAGTATGGAGAATAATAACTTGCCCTATCAAAATCACTATAAGAAAGTCGAAAAGAGGGGAGACATAAAGTCGTCGAAAAGAGGGGATATATAGAGCCTCCCACACAAAGAGAAATACAGTTAGTGGTTATCAAAGTCAATTTTAATAAAAGACCTTAAACTTTTTTTAAATAATTACTTATATTATATATGTATGACACGTAAGCAAAATGTTAGTATCACTTTTCGGTTTTTTCCTACTTGTTGTTAATAATATTGTATTCTTATCAGACATGTTTTTAACTTCACATGAACTGTTACTAATGTTTATCTATATTGATAAGAGTTAATTTAAGTCAAGAAGATGGTACCCACGTATTAATAATATATTATTTTGGATCTTATTGTAAAAAATTTATTTATTAATATGAAGAATTGAATAGTTTAATTCAAAGTTCTAAAATATTTATATTAAAATAAATTACTAAATTTGAAGATGAGACCTACTATATTCTTAATGTAACCATACAAGAAAATAATTAAAAAAATTAGATATTGATTGTAATTTTTTGACAGAGCTAGAAGTTTTAAAGAATCAAAGGTTAATTTGAATTTGAAAAATTAATTTTTTTAAAAAATATTGGAAATAAGATTTAATACATTTCTAGTTCTAGAAAATAGTGGATTTTCATATGAACTAAAAAGACTTTAAAAAGACCTGTGAAATGGTATTCAGAATATTCCTAATATGACAATAAAAGGCAAAGATAATTACTTGGAAATAAGATTTAATTATTTTTTAAAATTATTATTACAAATATAAACTCGAAAATAGGAGTATATGTTTTCCTTCATTTAAATTCAAAGGGGCAGCCCGTGCACTAGTGGAGTCCGGGGAATGGCTGGACTATAAGGGTCTATTGTACGTAGCCGTATGTTGAAAATGGTGTTGATCAAGCTTTGTGTCGTCGATACCTAGAATATTTTGGTGGTGATAAGTACGATGAAAGAGGAGATGGTTAGGTTGAATTTATGTTATGTCTGAATGGTTACAAGACATGTTATATTTGTATAAAAGATGGGTAGCCCGGTTTTATAAGGGTTTAGTTTACATTGGGCTTGGATGAAGACATTAGCTTTGGGCCTTGGCTTATTTTGCTGTGACTCAATGTTTTGGGCCTACATGCATTCCAGACCATGGTCAAGAGATTAATTATTGTGGTTATCATTTTATAGATAATTTTATCCTTCATTGTATTTATCTGATAGGTGGTTAGATATTAGGAAATAGGATACTGCCACTTGGCAATAGTTAGTTATAGCTAGATTCCTTTCTTATTATATTTATACGTGCACCCTGTACAATGTATTTTCATTCTCAATACACAAAAGAAAAATTCTCAAAGTGTCTTCTTCTTTATTTGACATGGTATCAGAGCGGGTTTAATTTGCTTTTTACACTTTGAATCAAATTTTCATTCTCCTCTTTTTCTCTATACAATGAGTACTGTTTCCAAACCTACTGATACACTAGCTTCAACTACAGATTCTTCTACTATAGCTGGTACTGGATCTACTGCTTCAGGGATGACTGGTGTAGTGAATTCAGCTCATTCTTACTATCTTCATCCCTCGAATTATCCAGGGATGAATCTTGTCTCTTCAGTGTTCGATGGAAAGAGTTATGAGGGCTGGAGAAGAGCTACGGTAATAGCATTATCTGCTAAGAACAAGCTAGGTTTCATTGATGGATCCCTAGCTGTTCCAGCTGCTGATTCTGGGCTTCAAAAGCACTGGGCTCGTTGTAATGACATGGTACTGTCATGGCTGCTCGACTCTTTGTCAAAGAAAATTGCAGAGAGTGTCTTGTACTCTCAAAGTGCCAAAGATCTTTGGGGAGACCTTAAAGACAGGTTTGGTCAGACAAATGGGGCAAAATTGTTCCAATTGCAGAAAGAGTTAAGTGCAATAATTCAAGGTAATAGTAGTGTATCAAGGTATTTCACTAAAATAAAAAATCTATGGGATGAATTAGATGCTTTAAACACCTTTTCTGCTTGTGTTTGTGAATGTGATTATGGAGCTAAGGCTAAAACCTAAAGGCACGTCAAGATGAGAGGCCAATTTTTGATGGGCCTAAATGAGACTTTTATTGGGGTCAGAAGCAACATATTGTTGTCTTCCCCTTTACCCTCTATTGGTCAGGCTTACTCACTTGTCATGCAGGATGAGAAGCAGAGAGAAAATACATTGTACCAGGTGCACGTATAAATATAACAAGAAAGGAATCTAGCTATAACTAATTATTGCCAAGTGACAGTATCCTATTTCCTAATGTCTAACCACCCATCAGATAAATACAAGGAAGGATAAAAATATCTATAAAATGATAACCACAATAGTTAATCTCTTGACCATGGTCTGGAATGCATGTAGGCCCAAAACATTGAGTCATAGCTAAAATAAGCCAAGACCCAAAGCTAATATCTTCATTCAGACCCAATGCAAACTAAACCCATATGAAACTGGGTCACCCATCTCTTATACAAATATAATATGTCTTGTAACAATTCATACAGAACATAAACTCAACATAACCATTTGCTCTTTCATCGTACTTATCACCGCCGGAATATTCTAGAGATCGACAGCACAAAGCTTGATCAACACCAATTGCAATGGGTTATTTACACAGCTTAAACCTGTGATTTACTGGTCACATAATAACAATTTACCAATTGCGCCAAGGTCTCCCTCCTTTATTTAAATTCAAAGAAAGACAAATGAAAAATAAAAATAACAACGAGGAGTGTGATCCGGACCACAAAAATAATTTCCCAAAATCAAATATTTATTGGAGATTTTTCAATATAAGGTAAAGGACAAAACAGACAAATGCATAATCTGTTTTGTTTTACTTTGTTAGGAGGAGGTTTCGAGGTTTATAGAGTCTAGCAGGAAAAAAGTTCTAATGTCATCTCTTTAGGCTTCAAGAAAGCACCACAATCACTTGTATTTCACATTTTGGCACTTTCTTGGCACTTGTTTGTCCCTATTACAGAAACCCTTTTTTGCAAAAATTCAAGATTTTCATTTTTCAGAAGCCAAAGTCGAAATCTTTAGGTTAATATGGATGAAGACAGAATAGGGTTAGTACTGGCTAGAATCTCTGAGCTGAGAGTGGAGATAACAAACTGCATTCACAAAGCATCAAAGAAATTAGATGATGAAGAAGTGGAATCTGCAAATGGAACGAACCCTGAGGCTGAGGAGGACGATGAGGCAGTGGATTGTTTGTTGAAGATTAAGGATGCTCTTGAATCACTTGAAGCTCAGGTGTCTTCTTTGCAGGTCTCTTCTTCTTCTTCTTCATTTTATTTTTTATTTTTTTATTTTTCAGCTTCTAAATGTGTATATATCATATATTTAGAGGATTCATATAATCAGACTCCAATTAATTTGAGATTGAGACGTAGTAGTTGTTTATGTCTTCATGCTACTCGGAATTTTGCAAAATTGCCCTTTTGTCGAGTTAATAAGCAAAACGGCGCCCAAATTAGGGTTCCACCTTAATAAATAGTTGTTAGAAGTTACATTTGAGTTGTTCTCCATTTTCTAATTACCTTAGGGATTTCTTAGTCTGGTTTGTCTGTAGTGCTATGAGTATGTTTGCTTTAGGAAATTTTCCTCTGTGTGTTTACGTTTTTCTCTTGTTGAGGTCCTTTTTTAATTCTTTTTTTGGTCTTGATATATACTTCATTCGTCCTCTTGATGATGCATGTAATGGTGCATTAGGTAGCAAGATTTTGCATAAAAGTTTTTGGAGCTGAAGTTGGGATGCATATCTGATGGTTAGACTAATGTTGACGTTCGTTAGAATTTTGCGTTTGTGAGAATTAAGTAGGTATATAATGGTGCATTAGATGAATTAAACACAATTTAGATTTGTTCGATCAAGTGGATATGAGGTCTTCTAGACAGAAATGGATAAAAAGTGTTTTATCTGTCTCAGTACTTTAGCATGCATTTTAGTTCTTTTGTTCCAACGAATGGATAGCATTTTAGAGTTGACAAATTTTTTGATAGTTAGGATTGGTATTCCGTTATATATCTGCTCACTAATGCTGTTGCATGTTACTATTATTTGCTTTTGTTAGAGTTTGGAGATTTTGTTGTCTTTGTTCTGTGGAGTGAGGCATAATGGTAGACTTAAATGGAATCAGTAGTACGTGGATTCTTCCGTGATAAGCGGACATATCGGGTTTAAAGTTTAGATGAGGTAACCGAGAGTAAAGTTGTTTGCTTTACTGCCTAACGTTGATATTGATAAAATCTCTTACTCTGTCTATGATGTTGTAAGACGAATCAGAGTTCAAGATCCTGATCAACCATAATACGGATAGGATTCTCAGTTCTCTTGAATGCAACCCTGTTCACATTTGAGTGAGAATTTTTTTAATTTCTGTTACTTTTGTATTCAAGAGACTGACGCACCTATAGAATATAAGGGAATGGGAAGGGGAAGGTAGCTGTTGATGGGATCTGAACCCTTGCCTCCTCAAGCAAAGTGAACGCGGTGAATAGTGAATGGAATGTCAATTGCCTAAACACATGCTTGTTGTAGAAATGCTTTTTGGAAATATGATCTTCATTATAGAGAGAGATTATGATCTTCTCATCTCTATTTGAAACTAAAGATATTGAGATGTAGAAGTACGATATTGAAAAACATATCTTATGGACTCACCAACCCCTTAAAATGTAACTTGATCAACCATTCCATAAAATTATTGACTTTGAAACTGATTCCACAAACATTATGAATGCTGGTTCCTAGCAGTCTCTATTTAGGTGAAGTAGATACCTCATTTCAGGTGACATTTGTGATAAAACAGTCTGGCCACTCTATTCTAACATGAGAAACACAAATCTTAGTTTGCAAAACCCCCCAATCCATCCATTGTTTTGACGTAGAGTTGATTTTTTTTATTTTTTTTGATAAGGTGATTTGGGAAGCTTAAATCCGCAACTGCTTAACAAGGGTTCCGGCTATGATATCTATTAAATAAACTGGGTATTTCTTTCTTTTTAGTCTAACTTCTGATATTTCTTATTACAAATTTGTTCTTTTCACGTTATTTTTAAATTGCTTAAAATTACTATCCAATAATAGTAAAGTAACTTCTGAGTGTAATGTGTCTGCAAAACATTGCTCATTTATACAGGAATTCATAGTCACTCTGTCATGGAGGCAAGTGTGTTTCAAGTGATTGTATGATCCTAAGTCCTAACTAATCTGCAAGCTAGTTGCTATGTATGGTCAACCGAAAAGTGATATCACCATGTTGTTAGGGGAATTACATTTTGCTTCCAGAATAAGAGTGCCGTGGTTTGAGTGTGTCATCACTGGCTTTCATCAAAGAGTTCGAAATCTTCATGTGAATTTCAGATAATTGTTATTCTTAATTATCTCTTGGTTGTGGCATGCTGAGCTTGGGGCTGTAGCATGTGCTTGATTGTATTGTTCTGCAGTGCACCTTGTCCGGTACTGTTTCTAGATGCAGAATTAGTTTTTTGATCTAACCATTACAATGGTCGATCTTGGTCTGATGATTGTAATGCCATTTATAAGCTTTAGAACTACCACTAAATATAATCTTCTGTGAGGAGGCTTGTCCTGTTAATAATATTCATTTGCACTTAGTGAATGTTTAACGTCACTCGCTTAGTGTAAGTAGATTGACTTATTAACAATGTTGGAGGAAGGATTTAATCTTGGGTTAATAGATAGATTAGTTCAGCTTTTGTCCATCGAAATATCCGATGAAAAGACTGGTAACAGTAAAGCCCAAAGGTTGTTCCCGTCCCTGCGGGGTGAGATGCCAAGAATCTCGTCTTTGTAGCACCTGGCTGATTATATTATTATACTTTATTCAAAGTATCTGTTGAAGATGTTTATAATGCCAACCGTGAAATAATGGTTTGGCTGAGGTTGAGAAGTTACATGGGTAAAGATTTTTTTCTTCCTGTTTGTTGTTTCAAACATGAATGTAGTCCAATATCCCAAAGTGGCAGTATTTTCTGATTTCCTTAGGGATTGGATTGCCTGTGCCTCTTCCGACAGTATTTCTGAGTAAATTAGTAGAACTTCCCCTTGTCAAACATGGCGTAGTTAAATATCCCAAAGCTGCAGTATTTTCTGATTCCCTTATGGATTGAATTGCACGTGCCTCTTTCAACAGTATTTCTGAGTACTTTGTGGAACTTCTTGGCCCGATTGCCTGAGATTATTCGCTGCATACTCCAAAGCTGTTATTGCCATTCTATCTGTACAGGCTTGTTTATGCATTAATTATACAACGTGCCTTTTATAACATTCGTCTTGTTTCTATGTTTGTGCATTTGAGTTATGTCCTCCTCCTTATTGCCTTCAAATAAAAATGTCCAGGCACTACAAGAGCAACAATGGTATGAGAAAGAAGCAGCGTTGTCTGAGATAGGCTATAGTCAAGAAAAATTGCTCCAGACACTGAAAGGGTACAAAGGCAAGGAATTCCGAGTCATACATGAGGCAATTGCTTTTGTTTCTGAAACAGTAGAAGACAACAACGATCTTCTACTTCCCCCGTACCCAAGCAGACCTTCTCGTGCAATGGTGTCAGACAAGGGTTATGGTGCGCACTTGCCGTCTGCACGTAAGTTCACTCAAAATGGGGTAACTGGTAGCCACAACCACGACTCCAGGAAAGATCTCGATGAAGCTAACCGCGAAAGATCGGAGCCTAAAAGCCCATTAAAAATGGTTAAGTTCTTCGTTAGTGCTGCAGCCAAAACAGCACTTACAGTTGTTGGCGTAATCTCTGTCTTGACGTTGGCTGGATTCGAGCCTCAGCTAAAGAAACGGGATAATCAGCTCAAGGTCGCTAACTTGTTTCAACAGCTCGCAAACAGGGAGGCGACAATGTTTGTTGAATGCCCTCCAGGAAAAGTCCCAGTGGTTGAAAATGGTGAAACTCGGTGCGTCGTGAAAGAGAGAGTTGAGATCCCATTTGAATCAGTTGTGGCAACTCCAGATGTAAATTACGGTTGTGGATAAAAATGTTAGTCATTTTCAGCGTTTGTGTAAATCCCACTGAGTTTTTGACTTTATTTGAACTCTGCTGAAAGTCTGTGGCCTGACAATGTAATTTGTCTTAGCTAGAGAAAGTTCAATCAGAAAATAAATATCTCATACTCATTGTGCCCTATCAATTCCTCTTTTCTTTATGTATGTAGATAAGCTGAAGAATTCCCACCACAGCTCCTATTCAAGAATCATGACGCTCATCAAGGGCTGTTCATTCGGATCGGATATCCGAAATCCGAATCGATTCATTCAATTTCGAATTTTGTATTGGATCGGATTTCGGATTGTGTTTTTTAAAATTTCGGATTCGGATTGGTATATTTTAATCCGATCCGATCCGAAATTATTAGGGAATGTATAAATACTACACTTTAATTTCAGATAGTCAGTACTTCCTTTACATCAACCTCCAAGTTATTACCTTTACAATTGCTAGATTTAGCTATATTGGCACCATAGTACTCTCATAATTGCATAAACATAATTTTTTCTTAATGTATTGCTTCTTTTACAAAGAAAATATACATATTAGTTTAACTTTGAGGCATAATAATCCGATCCGAAATCCGATCCGATCCGAAATCCGATCCGATCCGAAATCCGATCCAATCTGATATAATTCGGATCGGATTCGGATTGCATTTTCTAGAATCCGAAATCCGAAATGTGCTAAATCCGATCCGATTCGATCCGTGCATAGCTTTACGCTCATCCCGATCAAAATAGAAGAAAAAAGGGGATGAAGTATACAAATAGCCCTCAAAGTGGATGGATTTGAAATTTTGTCCCTGCTTGCCGAGCAGAACTTCAAAGTGTTGCCCCTTGGGTAACACTTTTAACAATTAACCTTGAAGTTTTGCACATGGGGCAAGCGAGGGTCAAAAGTTAAAAATCGCCCCCAAAAGTGTCATATTTTGCAATATTTTTTAAGGAAAAAGGTCATCCATATGTGGTTATGATTGTCTGGTGGATACCTATACAATATTTAGTGTAGCCCTAAAAATTTGTTTGCGTAATGTTGGATTACCATTATTAGTATGCGATTAGGTGCAACATCTTGCCTACTTGCTGGTTTTCAGCTTCTCGCTATCAATATTCTCAATGAAAAAGTAAGAGCTCGTTTGGATGGGCTTGTTGTAAGTGGCTTTTAAGCCAAAAGCCATAAGTTAGGAATTCTAGATTTGAGCTTATTTTTGTCATTTTAGCTTAAAAATAAGTGCTTAAAAGCACTTTTTTACTTTATTTAAACACTATAAAATGACTTAAAAGCTATTTTAGCTTAAAAGCACTTAAAATAAGTCAATCCAAACGAGCTCTAATGCAAGGTAATTTATTCATTTGGGAGGAAATGTAAAACATTACTCCCTCCGGTCCACTTTAATTGATTCTTTTGGTTGTTTTCACACATATTAAGGAATCTATCTTTTAGCATTATTAACAATAAAATTGATCATATTGACCTTAATTTGTTACATTGGAAATATACAATTTTGAAAAAAAGAAGTTAACTGAAAAACTCAAATATTGTGGAACACAACAAAAAGACCAAAAAATCAGTTATAATGGACCGGAGGGAGTAAAATTTACAACCTATACCGTGCAAAGCTCAAAGTCACATACGAGTTAAGTTATGATAATAAACTGACATTACTTGCACAAAATTCCATGAGTGTTGATACGAGCGAGGCCTAAACATCAACTTGTTGTTGCTATCTAGTCCAAGATCCAAATATAGCAGAAAAGATCACAATACTCATATAGTCGACCCCAACTTATTTTGTGTTGAGGCATAGTTGTTTGATTGTTTGATTTACGAAATAAGACCAACTGGAGAGCCGCTTCCCAAATGCTTGAACATAGATATTTTTTTTTTGGTTAAATTAGATGCATATTATAAAACAAACTACCCATTAGGGTTTACAAACAGATTGTTTGCAGGTGGATATATCAAATCTCCCACTACTTGGCTATCGTTAATAATATTACAATCCATAATTTGTCTTTTAAAAACAGTTCCTGCAATGTCTGCCCAAAATACATGCGTCACAAACACCGGAGGAATTGTTGTTACAAAAATATCTTCAAAAAAATTGTTGTTAGTGCCCTCTTTTGCAAGTAGATCGCAACTCTGTTGGTTTCCTTGTAGCTGTGCTTCACTACCACATCGCCTAGTCTTTGGACAATTGACCTACATTCATGAATAAGTGAGTCAAAAGGGAGGTTCCCAATGATTAGCATTCTAATTACCTCTGTTGAATCAGTGTTTATTTCCAATGGGGTTAACTGTCTTTCTTCTGCAAGATGCAGCCCTTTCAGAATGGCTAGCAATTCTGCATGAGTGTTAATGGTGCACTGGATGGAACCCATATAGTCGAGTATCCAATTTCCACTTGCATTTATGAAGACTCATCTCTGTCCTCCCCTTCCAGGATTTTCTGTTGCAACTCCATCAGTGTTGAGCTTGCAGGTGTTGATTTTTGGTGGCTCCCATTTTACCCAGATATTCTTTTTAGTTTTGGGTGCTTTATTCAACATAATGGTAACATATTCAGTTGCCTTAGCTATAGCACTTTTTGAGTCTACCCTTTCCTTTCGATTATTGAAAAGATTGTTGTTCCTTGTGAGCTATATTTGCCAGAAGCAGAAGGGTAGTAGCTTTTTCCATGTAATGATGTTGTTATAATGCTCTTTCTTAAGGGATGCCCATGTGGTTGGCCAATCCCTAGGAGTGAATGATGGTATAGGAGCAGCGTTGTAGTTTGTGCTTTGTAAGAGGATTGCTTTCCAGAAGAGTTTGGAGTTTGTTCATTCAAAAAAGATGTATGTTGATGTCTCATTTGCTTTATTGCAAAAACTGCACATGGGGTCTGTTTGTATCCCAACATGGTGGAGAAAAGCTCCAGTAGGGAGCCTCTCATGGAATAGTAGCCAAAAAAATGACTAAATCTTTTTGGGAACTTGTAGTTTCCAGATCCACGAAAAATTGTGGGTCATGATTTCCTCTCTTTGGTGTTGAAAAGTATCCAAGAGTGAGTAAGCAAATTTTGTAAAATAGATTCCATTTGAGGTGGCTCCCCAGATCATTCTATCGTCCTTAACTAGGTTGGGTGAGATGAAGGTAGTGTAGATGGAGTTTTGGATATTTTGGGGGATGGTAAGAGAGAGTGTAGAGAGATCTCAAGTTCCATTATGATGAGCAGAAGCTACAGTTTTGGTCATGTCTTCTCTTATCAGAGGTCCTTCTATTAGGGACCTTATAGCTGAGAAGTTATTAATCCAAGGATCATTGAAAAAGCTGACTCTGTTTCCTGAATGCACTATCCATCGTTTTGCTTTCATGCATATTTCTCACCCTTTTATAATGCATTGCCACGTGTGTGACTTAGCTTTTTTAGGAGGGCTCCTCCAATTGCAGTGTTCTGCAATCAGACTTTTTACCCAGATGGATGAGGGATTTTGATATAGCCTCCAATCAAGACCTGAGTGATGGGCTTTGTTTTTCAATTCAGCTTACTGAATCCCTAGCCCCCCTTATCCTTAGGCATAGTGATTGTATCCCAAGAGACCTGGTGCATCTTTCTTTTAGTGGCAGTAGTGCCCCAGATGAAATTCCTCTGTATTTTATCAATCTCTTTGGTTGTTTTTGTAGGCAATTTGATGTATTGCTTTACATGATTTGGGATGGAGTTCAGAGATGCTTTTACCAAAGTGGTTCTCCCAGTCATGTTTAGCATACTTGTTTTCCATCTAGCCATTTTAGAATGGAGATTGTCAATGATGAACTGGAAATCACTGTGAGTTGGTCTTTTGTGGAAGATTGGAAAGCCCAGGTATTTTCCAAAGTTTGCTGAAGCTTTTATGGCAAGAGTGTTTGAGATGAGTTCCATTTGGTAGGTTGGCAATTTGCACTAAAACAGACTTTAGACTTGGTAAGGTTGATCTTTTGCCCATATGTCAAGTCGAAAGAGTTGAGAGTACTCATGATTATGTTGCAATTGGCTTGGTTAGCTATTGCAAAAAGAGTTAGATCATCAACAAAGAATATGTGTGGTATCTTAGGGCCATTTCTGCTAATGCTAATGGGGTGCCACTTACCCTGGAGGAAAGTTTAGTCAATGTCTCTGGAGAACCTTTCCATACACAGGATAAAAAAGTAAGGAGAGAAAGGATCACCCTGTCTGATGCCCATAGTAGGCATGACAGGGTTAGTTTGCTCTCCATTAACAATTACAGAGATGGTGGAGGAGCTGACACATGACATGATGAGCTTGGTGATTGTGTTTGGGAATTTGAAAGCATGGAGGGTTTGCTTAATAAAAGACCATTATAGTCTGTCAAAAACCTTTTCCAGATCAATCTTTAGAATCATGTTAGAGGATTTGCCTCTCATTTTCCCAAAGTGAGAGATGTATTCCTGGACTATGATGGCATTTCTGAGGCTTTCCTGTTGGAGAGGAAGCTAGCCTAACTAGGCCCAATGATGTGAGGGAGGTAAGGCTTGATTATGTTAACAATGATTTTTGTCACTATCTTGTAGACAATATTACATAAGCCTATGGGCCTGTAGTTTTTGATCATTGAGGCTTGAGGGAATTTGGGTATGATGCACAAGAGGGTTTCATTCATGACTGGATTCACTATTGATGTGGAGAAACAATTTTTGCAGAATTGGATGACATCCTTACCCACTATGTCCCAGTATTTTTGATATAAGAAAGGATGAAGGCCATCAGGGTGTTTTCATGGGCTTGAAAGAGAACATGGCACTTTTAATTTCACTATCCCTAAGAGCCATCTTAATTGTTGTTTGTTGAATATGGGAGAGGCATTGCCCTTGGCTTTCAGAAGAGGAAAAGCCATTCTAGGACTGGGGGAGGGATGTTGTGTAAAGTTCTTGGAAGAACTTTGAAATTGATTGCTTGATTTCCCTAGGCTCAAACATCCACTGTCCTGAGTCATCTTTGAGGGAAAGGATTTTGTTCCTCCTTCTTCTATTTAGTGTAGAAGTGTGGAAGAATTTTATGTTGGCATCTCCATCTGAGAGCTAGTTTATTCTAAACTTCATTTTCCAGAAATCCTTTTCATTCTTTAGGATAGAACTAAGCTCCTCAATGAGGGTCCTTTCAAGGGTTTGCATGGAGGTGCTAAAAGTATAATAGGGGGATTTTTTTGGAAGATATTTCCAAAGGTATGTTTATTCCACTTGAGTGCATTTTCCTTGAACAAAATGGTGGAAGGGATTAGGGAGGAATCAAGCTGAAAAGCTTCCCTAATTAAGTTTTGAAACAGAAGGTAGCTGCACCACATTGATTCAAACCTAAAAGGTTTATTGAGAGGAGTATGATTGGTATTGCTTAGATTGATAAGCATGGGGCAGTGGTCAGAGTGGGTCCTGGGGAGGTGAGTAATGTTAGTTTCAGGGTATTCATTTACCCATTGATTATTAGCAAAACACCTGTCAATTCTTTCTAGGATTAGACTTGACTTATTTTTGTACCTCTTATTTGACCAAGTATATTTACTATCTTTAAACCCTAGGTCTACAAGGTGACAATTGTTGATACAATTCCAAAATGAGTTACTCCTGTGGGCGTTTATAGGGTTTCCTCCAAACTTGTCTCTTGCTTTCAGGACTTCATTGAAGTTTCCACCCACAAACTAACTCCCTCTGTGATTAATGGAGATATCAATTAAGTTATCCCAGAGGGCCTTTCTATCCTCAATGTAGTTGTTAGCATAAATCGCAGAAAAAGCCAAGGGGGGCTTAAGGGTAATACCTTAACCATCGCATGGATACCCTGAGAATTTACAGCCACTTCATCAACTTGGAGGGAAGATTCCCTCCACATTATCACTATACCTCCAGAGTGGCCTACAGCAGGGAACTGAATGTGCATATCGTATTGAAGCTCTTCAGTTAGCTTTTTATAGCAATCATTTTGGTGTCCAGTAGAACCAACATCATGGGCTTGTGCATTTTGACCATGTCTGAGCAATGCCTCTTGAACTCTACACTATTTTCCCCTCTAATATTCTATATTATGAAACTCATTAGAGGGTTCAGTGTTGGAGGGTTGTTGCTCGTTGATGCCTTATCCCTGCCCTGGGGTTGCATCACTTCTCTTCCCCTATATTGAGATTGTTGGGATCTCATCCCTGGGGTTAAGGTTAAAAGAGGTTTGAGTGTAACTTGACTCTGGTGAGAGGAGAAGTTCATTCCGCATCGGACTAGGTTCTTTGGGCAAAGGAGTATCAAAGTCTCGTTGTGTTCCACGCTGAACTTCACCGCTCTTACTTCTTCCAGCCATACTGAATCCACCCTCACTAGGTTTTCGATTGGGGTTGCTTTCTGGTCCATTGGCACCTAGTTATTTCTCAGTAGCTCTAGGGTTGTTGATATTCCTTTGGAGATGTTCCCCAGAGGCGATTGGTGTTGTTTCTCCTGAGGTGGCTGATGATGATTCTCTTGCACTGAAGATGAAGTTTTCCTGGGATGATTCCTGATGGAGGATCTTTAACTGAGGGGTTGCATAGGGGTCCTCTACTGATGGATCTGGGAAGAAAGGCATGTTGTTGAATATTTGTTGCATTTTGTCGTGGGCAGATGAGTCGTTGTTCAGTTGCATGTGACTTGGGTGGCTCTAGGCCATGACTGCCTGTCATAGTTGTGCTCCAAGCATCCCCAAACCCCTATTTAGGGCTTCTGTAGCAACCCTTGCCAGATGAGCTGAGTTCTGTATGATTAGAGAGATCGATTGATCGCCCAGCTGAAAATTGTAGCATAGGGCTTGGCCATGGAGGGCAGTTCCAACCACGACGCTGGTAAGTGGTCCAGTGGTGGTGGGATGGAGGTTAGGAAGATTGAGAGGTTGGTATTGGGTTCCATTTTTGGGTTTCTTTTGTCTACCCGTTTTTAGGTTAGTAATAAATGGTAGGTTATTGGGGTAATCAACCATTTTTGGGGGTTGTGGACTTGGATCGACAAACATGCTTAATGTTTTGGAGTCTGTGACTAATACACTGAGAATGTGATTATTGTGATATCCGGTTGAGTTGATGGGTTGTGTCAAATCACTTAAGATTTCTTGATTGCTCAGCTTTGGCTCTTGAGCTTTCATGGAGGGGTTTTCTCCTGTTGGTGTTGGTAGAGGAGACGTAGTGTTATAGGAGTCATTATTGGGGTCTACCGTAGAGTCTAGTTTTTCAGAAGTGTGAGGTGGGCCAGTCTGAAGTTTTTTGCTTTCCTCTTGGCTTTTGAGCTTAGTTGACTTTGGGTGTGAGGTAGTGTCAATTGGGTTTGGGTTACTATGTGTGGGGTTTGATTTGGTTTTTGCTTGTGGTGTGGACCCCTTTCCAGTATTTGTGTGCTGTTGTGCAGGCCCTGGGTCCGCTTTCCTTTTTACACTTGTATTGGGCCTTTCTCTTGTGGGCTGCTCGATTGTAGCTTCCTTTTCTGATTGTTGTATCTTTGAATTTATGGGTTGGTCTTGGTTCATATCCTATAGAGGGTTAGATTTAGAGGTGTATCGGAAAGTTTGAGTTTCAAGAAACTTACCGGATGTAGCATCGAACATTTTGACTTTGATGCCATCTGGTTTTGCTATTGGTTTGCCCTTCTACTCTTGTCCGTTGCTTCATTATGCTGCGTGTTGTTCTCTTTTTTATGCCTTCTTGGGACAGAAACAACTTTTCATTCCTCTTCTTCCTCGTTGTTTAGTGTTTGTCTTAAATCAACGTTTGGCTTTGTAATTGAGCACTTCGGGCTGTCTGGCATATTTGTTGTTTGATGTTATTTTTGTATGTGCGAGCATCCTCTTGTAGTGTGCCCTATCCTTCCACACCCAGTGCAGAGTACGTTTTCTCCTTTATAGACCACCAACTGTTTATGGTCCCCTATTGTAACTGAGGTAGCAACTGGTGTTTCCAAGGGTACCTGGATACATATTCTTGCGTATCTACCTCTGAGAGTGGCGGAGGTGCACATATCAATTTTTAGGAGTTTCCCCAGATTTCTACCTACTTTTTCTAGGACCTCTTTGTCGTAGAATTCAGTGGGTAGTTGTGGGAGTCGTACCCAGATTGCAGTGAAGGATAGTGTCGCTTCTTGTGGAACGAATTTAGGTTCCCATCTTCTGACTGAGAGAAAACTGCCAGAGATGAACCATGGCCCTTTTTGTATGGCTTTCACTAGATTTTCCTCTTTACTAAATTTGACTATGAAAAAATCTCATCCTAGGTCAATCAAGATTAACTGTTCGGATGGGTTTCATAAATCAATTAATTTAGATCGGAGGAGATAGTGTGGCATACGCTTTCCAAAAAGCTTTATGATGACTGAGTAACGCCATGGTTCATATAACCTATTTTTATCCTCTTGAGATAGTAGGATTGGACTTGTTGTTTCCTTTCCTTTTTGTTGCGTTATTATGGATTTTAGTTCGGAAGTGAAGTAGTCAGCTTGTATTGTATCTTGCTTATCTAGGAGCATCTCCTTGTATGAATAGGATTGGAGTGTGTCTTCTTCCATGACAGTGTCGTCCGGTGATTCCGATGGTATATTAGGTAATTTAGATGAGCTTTCCATTGGTTTCTTTGTAGTGATGGAAGAGAGTTTCTCCCACTAGTTAGCAGTTTTTTATACATATACTCGTTCAGGCTTGAACATAGATATTGTATAATGTATATACTAGGTAGTAGAACATTTATCCCATAGTATTTAATTTCCTTTACCACTTTCCTAAAATGGAAATTAATGAGTTATGTATAGACATATTATTTAATCTATTAAAATCACTCCTACTCGCGAGCGATGTTATCTTGCAATATTTAAGATAATTGTTGAGCTTTCATTTTAGTGAAAATAAATGGCAACAGCTGTGAGCTAAGGTTTTATGTGTTCGTTGAGAGATCTGTCGTAGATTTGCCAACTTAGGTCATTACTATAATGTCGCACGCTTGGATTGCTTGGCTAGAGTTCTATTTATTATCCAAAATGGTCATTTAATAAACAAGTTGATGTTTAATAATTAAATAAAGGGGCAGAATTCTAGCACATTCATGTTTTGGCTCTCCTGAAATTAATTGACTGTTAAGTAACAGAGCAACTTCCTACAGACAAAGCACATGCTATCTACCCAAATAATGAGTTGGAATTAGAGTGGCTGATTTATCAGTTTGATTCCAATTTCTCTCCTTTTTACTCTACAAAATCAAGATATCATAATTTTTCTCCCAGTTGCATTTGTTGGGCCCTTCTTGTTGGCAATTGGCAATTGGCAATATTATTTTAGGTGAAATTCAAAAATAGTTAGATTTATAAGTTGTAATTGAAAAATAGTCACAATTTCAAAAGTAATCGAAATTTAGTCACTTTTCATGTAAAGATAAATCTGAATGAAAACACTGTTCAAAATCTGAAAAATATTCCAGCATATTATACTGGAGTTCAAATTTTTTACATGTGAACTTCCAGCATAATATACTGGTGTTCCAGCATAATATACTGGTGTTCCAGCATAATATACTAAACTTCCAGCATAACATACTGGAGATCCAGCATAATATACTTCCAGTATAATATATTTCTCGTATAATATGCTAGAAATTCATACACAAGTGCTTCAATCTCCGGTATATTATGCTGGAACTTTCCGTTTTGCAGGAAAATAGTGACTATTTTTCAATGATTTTGCAGACGCTGGCTATTTTTCAATTACCAGCCCGAAAACTGGCTAGCCCGTGTTATTTTCACTATTATTTTATGTTATTATATCAATACATGAACTATATAGTTCTTGGTTTCTTTATTTGCAGTCAGTCCAGTAGTAATATTTCCAATTCTAACAAAATAATCTTTTAAATTTTCTTTTCTTATTTCATTGCTAAATTTGGTACTCCTATGTTGTTTCTCCAACAGTAGTATTGTGTCACTAAATACCCTCTGTTGAAATTTCAGGTAGTCATTTTCTAAAGGGAAAAATACAAAATTGGTTAGTCGGCCGAAATTAATTGTATTCATTAGCCAATATATATATTGTATTTTCTAAATTGCAGTATTATATTGCTTTCAAGAGTGATATTAATGTGCTACCAAAAAAGACTAGGTTCAACATCCATTCGAGTTCAATGGCCTACACAATGAGACCCTCAATGACCGTGACAATTCAAATTAGATAAATGAATTGAAGAAGACACACGTAAATGAAAATTATAAGCTCCTGAAAATATTCCTGGCCAAAAAGATTAAAGTTCCTGTCTAAGTCATTAGCTTACTACAAGTCAACAATTCAAACCAATCGATTTCATATAATGAATTGACGTTAAAGTCTTGCATTAAAATCATCGTATTATACAATAGTAGTAATAATTGGACATCTGAAAATGTCATTTACAGATTGGAAATGGCCCTATACTCGCTTTCACTTGTGAAAGTTTAACTGCGTTGCCATATGAACACAAACAACAATTACACTTCCATTCAAATTTTTCCGTTATTATTTAATTTTCGTATTATAATTTCAATTTAACATGTTCGCAAGCCAATGACCTCTAAGATTTGGAGAAATGAAAATTTCTACCTAAAAGCAGACTTCGTTTTCTTTTAATATTCTGGGATTTTCCGATGCAATTGTATTAAATCCAAGATCACCATGCATTATCTGTTGCTGCATACACATAAATATATAAAAGAACGAAGACAATTGAAGTACAAGAGATAAATATTTTAATCTTTGTTCTCAATTCAGATTAATAGCTATTTCTTAATCTTCTAAAAAATAAAATTTACATTTTTAAATATTATTTAAGAATTAATATGAAATTACAACTTTTTGTAGTTAAAAATATTTAAAACTAGATATTAAAAGATGTGGTTAAAAGAAAAACTATTTGACTTTCCAAATAATAATAATGTGTCACGTAAAATAGAAAAAGTAGAGTAATAAAGGTAGACAATTAATTAGAAATTGCTAAAGAGAATCCCAAGCGTCCATTCAGTTTCAACATATACAGATCTACATGCTAGTTAGTACCCCATTATTGAAGCCGCAAATTGCAAAATGCAAAATCCAAAAATTATCAAATAAATATTTCATTTCCTCAATTTACATTTTACATGACCTTTTTCAATTTCACTAGTTACTTTAGTTTCCAACTTTTTTACTCCATTTTCTATCATATGACAGGAAATCTTCTGGTAGGACATGACCAACTTGATAATGTATTGTCTTCATTCCACTACTGTAGCCATTGAGGATTGCAGCTAAAAGAACCCAGCCACTAGTTGTCGGTGGCGGAGCTACGTGATCCGAAAGAGTTCAGTTTAATCTCCTTCGTCGAAAATTAAACCATACAAATAGGATAAAAACGATTTTTTTGTATATGTATAAATAGTTGAATCTCGTTATAAGAAAAATCTCTAATATTGTAGTGGCATAGGCAATTGAAAACCCGCTTCAGGTCGTAGTTTTTTCAAATCCCTAGTGTGACAATCTTTCAATTTCCTCGTCAGAATTCTTGACTCTGCCACTGTAATGGACGGATGACAATAGTCATTAAGTGCGGTGCTTGCTTTTACAGCAAGTGTACACATATCTTGAAGAGAAAGTGGTGTGTTTAACTTCGAAATTGGCAAGAGAAAATAAAGCTGACCAAGTTGCAACATTTCATCTTTGGCCAATTGAGGAACTAATGAATTAACATTCATGGCCTCTGAGCTACAAAGGAAGAAATCAGGATTTTGGACAAGGATCTCGCCGGCGGTTATGGGCTGTTGAAATTCTTGAAGTTGGCCATTCATTTGAATCAACATGGCTACTTTTGTAACAGGCAAATTCATGCTTCCACTGTATTTTGTCATCAATGGTGCTGATGTACAAATACCCATTTCAACTGTTTTTTTTTTCTTTCTGAAAAAGCAGGGGGGAAACAGAGGTTTTTTTGTTTTCTGCTTTTGTTTGTTTTTTTTTATATTGTTGGAGTTGAGCAATTGGCAGTGATGAGGATGAGGTTTATATAGGAGTGGTGCGCACCTAGTATATTCAGTTACTCGGTTTTGAGTCTTTTGACCGTTAATCAGAAAAGGTTGTGAATAAAATAAAGGGAAGAAATTCCAACTTTAAATTAATTAAAGTCTGAGTATTTTGACAGACGAACTTGTTAGCGTGTTTCTAAGAAGGCAGGCAAAACACACATATAATATGTGAAAAACTAAAATTTTAATACAGATCCACCGGCCACAGTTCTTAATGACTTCTCTGTAGAAAGGATTATTAATATATTATTACTAGTAAATTACTTTAGAAGTGGAATTATAAAATTATAAAGAAACGAGAAGTTTTAATTTCGAATAATTATTTAACGACGGGAGAAAAGCAACTACTATATTTTAATAAAGCATAGAACTTTTAGGTAGCAGAAATCTTAAGCATGATTAAATTAAGAAGTCTCGTAATCGTAAATAGCATGGGCCAGGATGCAGGTGTGCATCCATTATGATCTTATGATTTCTCTTATCCAATTATTTAGAACAAATGGTGTTGCTTAGATGATCAGCACCCGCATCAACAATCCTAAAGTCATGGGTTTGAATTACCAAATGAGCAATAGCTCAGAATCAAAGGGGAACCAAGGAGGGAATAAATAAATAATTATTTAGTAGGAACTATTTTAGACAGTTATTAAATATGACGATATTAAATAATATTTTAAAGGATGGGGATTAGACTATTCCTAAATAGTAGGGGTGTACAAAGGAAACCGACAAACCGCATCAACCCGATAATTTGAGTCAAATCGAGAAAAAAAAACCGACTATAATTTGGTTTGATTTGGTTTGGTATTGGGAAAAAAAACCAGACCATAATTGGTTTGGTTTTAACCAAAGAAAGTCAAACCGAAACCAAACCAACCCGACATTACATATATAGAAATTTTAGATATATTTAATATATAAATATATTTATTGTGATGTAATTTATAATATTTCTTAAAAAAATTCATAATTTTATCTTTTAAGGTATTATTTCAAGGTTGGACTTAGAACTTTTGAATGTTCCAATAAGTTTTATAACCATTAATATTAGTAGTAAATTAAATAATGCTAACAAAAGCCCAAACCAAAATCAGATCAATACTAATGCTAACAAAAGACATTCAATTCAATACTACGAATGAGAATGTATTGAATATCTATTTTTTGTTTTGCAATAATTTTGGATAAAAATGCATAACCTATTTTTGTTTTTTCTTTAGCGTTAGTCATGTAATTAATACTCCCTTATTAGTCTACTTATTTTAACACGACTTAGTACTTTTAAATTATGTTTATTTTTATTATGGCTTTTTAACTAGCAATATTTATATTACATAATTTTATTGTCTTTATTGTTGAATATTTTAGGATAATGCCATGACACATCTCATATTTTATATTATTTTCTTGGAAAATACTTTATATAGTTGCATCTTACTAGGATTAAAGAAATATTTTGAGCACAAGTTATATGTTTTGTTCTACAAAGATTTTACCGGAAAAAAACCCGAGAAAAACCGAAAAATCCGAAAATCCGAGAAAACTCAAGAAAAACCGAGATTGAAAAACCTGAGTTTTATTGGTTTGGTTTGGTCTTTAGATTTAATAACCCGACACAATTGGTTTGGTTTGGTAATTATAAAACCCGAACCAACCCGACCTATGTACACCGCTACTCGCTACTATCACCAAGAAAAGTTGAATGTTTAGCCACCATAGCCTTTTGTGTTAAAGCATAGAAGTGCATGCTACTGGCGACTTGCACATTCATATATATATATATATATATATATATATATATATATATATATATATATATATATATATATATATATATATATATGTGTGTGTGTGTGTGTGTGTGTGTGTGTGTGTGTGTGGCAAAACCACGATTTTCACTAAAGAAATTTAAAATATAAAAATTTGAATACATGAGGTTCACACTTCGCAGAGTGATATTCAGAGAAATTGATTTAAAGAGTGAAGTCGAAACACTTTCTCAATCATTTGGATCACACCGAGTAAGATTTGCGATAAACATGCGTATAAAAAACATATTCCCTCGGTTTATTTTTGACTTGTCCACTGTATTAAAAATATTTTTTTATTTTTACTTGTTCATTTTAATAAATCAAGAGAAAAATAATTTTCTTTTCCTATTTTATTTTTATCATTAATTACTCATTCCGCAAATTATTTCTCAAAACTTCTTGAAATGCTATAATTATAAAATACATACTATAATTATTATTTCTTAAAAGATATGTAAAATTAAAAGTGGACAACTAAAAATAAACGGAGAGAATACGTACGAAAAAGTGAAAGCGTCATTTTGAAGTTAGTGGCAGGTGGGGATAGCTATGTGCTTTTATTTTGTTTGCTTTTATCCAACCAGATTATGCAAGGAGTATAATAAATATAATATGCAACTCTTTTGTTTATACTATCAACTATCGTCGTTGCTTCCTTTCCCACACAATGCGTATGCACCTCTAGCTTCCTTTTCTTCTCTTTTTTTTTTTTTTTTTTATATATCTTGAGGGGGATGTGGTGTGTATTTGTCTGGTTTATGATCACTTATTTGTAATTTTTTTCTTTTTGACTTTTTATTCTGTTTTTAGTTTCTAGGTCTTTCTTTTCTTTTCTTTTTTTGGTGGAATTTTTTTTATGGCCCATTGGCTCTGTTTATTTCGTTGAAAAACTTGTATGAATGGAGAACTTTTTAATGAAACCCTAATTATGTGTAATGTTTTTTATTACGAAAAAGAATAGATAAAACGAACTCATATAGTGAATCAGACTACATTAGAATTGAGAAAAATAGACAAAACTTGTTATATTTTTGTTCCTCTTTTTTTTCTCTCCATATAAAGGGTGGGTAATTAGGAAGCTAAAGTTAGCTGAGTTTTCATTTAATTTTGCTATAGACAAATTATTTCTCCGACCATATCCATGAAGTGTGTAACTGCAACACAGTTTACCGCTACTTCGACATGTTAAATGGGTCGACCCGACCTGCACCCAAATACGTTGACTCTTGTCCCGTGGGTCTTTAACCGGACCGATCCGATTCACTTTCTTATAGGGGACGATCCGGATTTGACCCATTAATCAAAATATGTTGATCCGACCCGGACCCGTAACCCGTAACCCCTTAACCCCCAGGCTCTAATGGGCCGAATTCAATTTAATTAAAAAAAAGCTAAAAACTAATAAATGATAAAAATTTCAAACTTTATACATATATACGAACTTGAAATTACTATATGTCCTTGAAGCTAATTAGAATAAAATTGAAAGAAACCCGATACTTTATTAATATTAAAAGTTGAGAAACATATGGAATTCGATAACTAATAGTCTAAAACATATGAAATTCGACTATTTCGACAAAACGTCTCATAGTGTTTGGTACTATATTCTTTCTTCAATGTTTGGATTTAATTTTTTTTCACTTGTCTGAATATATATATATAAGCTGGTCTGGGCCGGTTGACCCGTGGGTCTGCTACCGGTTCGGGCCCGGTCCGGTTCAGTGGGTCAAAATATTATAGCCCGGTTCAGTGGGGAGTATAATGAGAGCATGGCGAGCTAAGTCGATGAACCTGGTCTCATACTGTGTAACAGTCATGGAATCCTGCTGGAGGTGCTCGAACTGCCTCCAATAAGCCTCTCGCTGAGTAACGAGGAGAAACTTCTCCAGAAATTGCTATGTGAACTGCTCCCAAGTCTGGCGATCCAGCTAGTCTCGCTAAACAATAATCCCTCCACCAAGTCTTGGCGGATCCAGACAAGCGAAATATAGCAAAATCGACCCCGTTGCTTAGCTCTGATACCAACTTGTCACGACCCGAAATTTCCCACCCTCGGGAGTCGTGATGGCGCCTACTAATGGGAGCTAGGCAACCCAAACCTTAACTATTTGCTACACTTTCATTTTTGCTTCTTTTTAACAAACACAAGTCGATAATATGATAAAGTGGAATTTTAAATAAATAAGCAGAAGTCAACAATTATATATCTTAAGACTACGTCTATTACAACCTTTAAAACCTCCAATACCCAAAACCTGGTGTCACAGTGTCACAGACTGTCTAAGAGTTACTACATACAAGGTCTGAAGAAATACAATACACTGTTTCTGAACAAAAGGAAATGAAACAGGAAATAGAGATAGAGGGAGACGCCAGGGCCTGCGGACGCCTGCAGGTCTACCTTGGGTCTCCGAGTGGACTGAAGGAAGCCCTTCAACTACTGTCCGAAAACTGCTCCTGGATCTGCACACAGTGCAGAGTGTAGTATCAGCACAACCGACCCCATGTGCTGGTAAGTATCTAGCCTAACCTCGGCGAAGTAGTGACGAGCCTAGGACCAGACTACCAAATAAACCTGTGTAGTTCATATATATATATATATATATACAGCAGAAAAGAAATATAGAAATAACCAGTCAATGTGGGAGGGGGAAATGTGTTGTGGGGGCGACAATAGTTCCGAATAGATAGGCATCAAGTAAGGAAAGAACGACATAACTAGAATATCAACGAAGAAGCAGAAATCAACAATTGCACGGCATCACCCTTCGTGCTTTTACTCTCAGCCTCAGCCTCACCAAAGCAGTTATATAATAAAAATGTGCACGGCCTCACCCTTTGTGCTTTTACTCTCGTCCTCACCCAAACAATCATGTAATCAGAATGTGCACGCATCACCTTCGTGCTTTTACTCTCTTTTCTCAACATATAATCAATAGAATCGGCACGGAATGGTACGTCGTGCGGTACGGCATCACCCTTCGTGCTTTTACACTCTTTCCTCACAATAACAGATAATGCACGGCATCACCCTTCGTGCTTTAACACTCTTCCTCACCCAAACAACAATCACAAACAAAGGGGCAAGGGAATAAACAAAATAATAATAAAAATCTCGGCAAGGGAACACGATTAAATAATTAAATCCCGGCAAGGGAACAACATCAATAATCTTAACATCCCGGCAAGGGAGATAATTAACAAAGCAACAATATCCCGGCAAGGGAACAATTTAATAACTCCTTCTCAATTTTACTTCACAATTCACTTCACAACTCGAGCCAATGCTCTAGAGGTTCTATTATCACTTATTCTTTCACAACTCATTTCACAACTAGAGCCAATGCTCTAGAAGTTCAATTGTCACTTGTACTTTCACAATTTCACTATATAACTTACTCCTCAATGTTCATAGGTCACAATTCTTTCCACAAGCTTTATACAACAATTAGGAATCTTCACCAAGGCATGAATAATACAACGAAATCATGAAAACCACAACATAAGACCCACGGTCATGCTTGACACCAATGTACAGATACTCGTCACCATGCCTATACGTCGTACTTGACAAGAAGGAAATAGCAAATAGGACACAACTCCTAATCCCTCAAGCTAAGGTTAGACCAAACACTTACCTCGATACAACGAACACAATTCAAGCCTCAACTACCGCTTTACCTCTTATTTCCACTACCAACTCGCTTGTATCTAGCCATAATTTGCTTAACGATATCAATAAATGCTAAATGGATCAATTCTAATGCATGAAAATAGGTTTTATAAAGATTTTTCCAAAAAGTCAAAAATCGACCATGGGCCCGCTTGGTCCAAACCCGAAATTCGACCAAAACCCGATTACCCATTTCCCCCCGAGCCCGAATATATAATTGGTTATGGAATTTGACCTCAATTTGAGGTCTAAATCCCAAAATTTTAATATTCTTAGGTTTTACCCAAAATTCCCAATTCCACCATGAAAATAATTGATTTGAAGTTGAAATCATGTTAAAAGATGTTAATGATTGAAGAAAACTAGTTAAAAATGACTTACAATTGATTTGGAGAAGAAAGGTTGTTTGAAAAATTGCCTCTTATGTTTTTGGGGTTTTGAAAAATGGAAATAACTGAAAATCCCGTCTATTTATACGCCTCTCAGACACCCCTGTGCGAACCGCACAAAATGGACTGCAGCCGCACAGGCCTTCCTGAGGTACTGCGGTCTAGTGCCCTGTGCGGACCACACGAAATGGATCGCGGTCGCACAGGTCTCCACCGCGGATCGCAAGAAATCGAGCGCGACCGCGAAGGCTTGGCCTTGCTCACCGCGGACCGCACAAATCCCACCGCGGCCGCGAAGCTTCCACCGCGGACCGCGAGACCTAGCTTCAGAGACCTGCAACTTCTATGTATCTGCAACTTTTTCCTAAGTGTAAAAACATCCTGAAACTCACCCGAGCCCTCGGGGCTCTAAACCAAATGTCATACTAACTCAAAAACATCATATGTACTTACTCGTATAATCAAATCATCAAAATAACCTCATGAACATCAAATTAAATTCCGAGATCAATGAAATTTTCTCAAAATTTCTTTAAACAAATTTTTTGCAATTTAAGTCCGAATCATGTCACATGACATCCGTTTTTCACCAAATTCCACAGAAATGTCTTAAATCATATGTAAGACCTGTACCGGGTGCCGAAACCAAAATGCGGGCCCGATACCATCATGTTCTAATCAAATTTCATTTCAAATTTCTTTAAACAAATTCCAGAAAATAATTTCCTTTAAAAATTCATTTCTCGGGCTTGGGACCTCTGAATTCGATTTCGGCATACGCCCAAGTCCCATATTTTCCTACGGACCCTCCGGGACCGTCAAATCACGGGTCCGCGTCTGTTTATCCAAAACATTGATCGAAGTCAAATTAGCTCATTTTATAATCAAAACTTATCATTTTTCACAGATTATCATGTTTAAGCTTTTCGGCTAAGCGCCTGAACTGTGCACGTAAATTGAGGTGACTCTAAATGAGGTTCTCAAGGCCTCAATATACGGAAGTTTTGTTTTAAAACAAGTGATGACCTTTTAGGTCATCATAAGTAAAGACTTTTTTGTTAGCAGAGATGCAGTCTAAGCTGTCCTCTTGTCCTTATCTTATCTCCTCATATGTTTGTTATGATCACATATCCCCTACCTATAAAGCTTCCTTGGCTGCTTACTCAGCAGTCTTTGAGCCTTCATCCTATGCTAAAGCATGCAAAGATCCTCTCTGGGTTGATGCTATGAAGGCAGAAATAGCAACACTTGATGAAAACCAAACTTAGACCATAGTTGACTTGCCTCAGGACAAATCTCACATTGGTTGCAAATGGGTATTCAAGGTGAAATACAAATCAAATGGAGAGGTTGAACGATATAAAGTCAGGTTTGTAGCAAAAGGCTATAGTCAAGAGGAAGGATTGGACTATAAAGAGACATTCTCTCCTGTGGCCAAAATGGTTACAGTAAGGTCTGTAGTGGCTCTAGCAGCAGCTTCTCACTAGTACATATTTCAGATGGATGTGCATAATGCATTTCTCTAAGGGGATCTTTCTGAAGAAGTCTTTATGCAAATTCCAGATGGCTTTTCAAGCCAGGAGGAGTATCAGAAGGTATACAAGCTGAACAAGTCCTAGTATGGGCTCAAACAAGATCCTAGACATTGGAACTTGAAGTTAACATAAGCTCTGTTAGATATGGTGTTCAAACAATCTCATTATGACTATTCTCTCTTTACACAACAAAAAGGATCAAATCTGGTGGTCATACTTGTCTATGTGGATGATCTCCTAGTAACAGGAACTAACTTGAAGCTGATTGAGCAAGTGGGAAAGGACTTACAAGTCAGATTCAAAATGAAAGACCTTAGGGAACTAAAATACTTCTTGGGCATTGAATTTTCTAGATGAGAAAAAGGAATTCAAATTCACCAAAGAAAGTATGCCCTTGAACTAGTTTCTGAACTAGGTTTGTCAAGTGAAAAGGCAGTAACTACTCTACTAGAGTTCAGTCACAAGCTAACCTCTATGGAATTTGATAAGGTTATTACCAAGAATGGTAGTGACAATGACAATGAACTTGAAGACAGAAGGAAATATCAGAGAATAGTAGGCAGACTATTGTACTTAACCATGACTAGGCCTGACATAGTCTTTGTGGTTCAAGTACTAGTCAGTTCATGCATGCTCTTAAACAGTCTCACATGACTGCAGTAATGAGAGTCATCAGGTATATAAAGAGAACTCCAGGTCTAGGTCTGTTCATGCCAGCAGATGGAAATTTGAAGTTAACTGCCTATTGTGATTCAGACTAGGGTGCTTGTGTGAAAACAAGCTAAGTAACTGGTTATGTGATCAAGTTTGGAGAAGCTTTAATATCATGGAAATCAAAGAACCAAGGAACAGTCTCAGGAAGCTTAGTTGGAGCAGAATTCAGAAGCATGGCCACAACAGTAGCAGAAGCTACATGGCTAACAGGACTATTCAGAGAGCTTAACATTGAGGTTGAAGTTCTAATACACCTTTTCTATGATAGCAGAGTTGCTATTCAAATTGCAGCTCATCCCATCTTTCATGAAAGGATAAAGCATATTGACATAGGCTGTCACTTTGTGAGAGGGAAAATTTAGGAAGGTCTGATTCAAACGGAGAAAATTGGAACCAAAGAACAACTTGCAGATGTGGTGACAAAGGGCCTATGTAGTCCACAACATGATTACTTAGTGAGCAAGCTGGGAATGAAGAACTTGTTTTTATCCCTCAGCTTGAGGGGGAGTGTAGAGAACTCTAGGTGTATAGGTGTACAACTGTAATGAGCTGTAATTAACAGCTGTAATTAAATTAAGATACTTAGGTTGTTAGTTGTATAAGTAGTAGTTAGTTAGTTAGTTATACTACGGTACAGATTTCATTTTCACTGTTCTTCTAATGGAACCTCGCTTCTTCTTCTCTCTTCTCTCCGATAGCTTCTGTGTTTGAACTCGTTAAACTCTATAGCTGAGCTCTTCAACAATTTATGTATCTGCAAATCATAATATATGAATGCATAACAAATGGTTATAATAATGTTATGCAGTGAATAATAACTTAGGATTACTTTAAGAGTTTTTTGCCTTAATTGGTTATTTTTAGTTGTGTATTGCATGATATACATGTACTCTATTTAACATGTCATCCTATATAAAATAATATACAGATTCTCATATGATCTAGCCATGGGTGGATCCAACCCTTCGATATCGGGTTCCGTTGAATTGCTTTTGTCGTGGAGTACAAATTGATGTGTATTTCATTACAATTGTAATAATTAATAGATGTGAACCCATAACTTTAAACAAAATTAAAGATAATAGATTAAATGTTAAAAATCTTAAATATTAAACTCATAGTATTTAAATCCTAGATCCGCCTCTAAATCTAGCCCTATTGCTAATACGGAATTTGATAAGACAAACAAATGTTTTATTAAGTTATGTGATAATTTTTTTGTCCAACTACCCAGACATGATTTGAATTCATCTAATATAACATAAAATAAGAACTTTCTTCGAACAAGGAAAGAAAGACAAATAAACATAAATAAGATGAAAATAAAGGTAAGCACTTTGGAAATTCATCAGTGTGTTCTCACACACTAACTTTTTGACTTGGGTTAACCGATAGTCTTTCTTTAAGTAATTTGGCTCCTTTTTTCTTTTACTTTTTGACGGGAAGTTGCACTCACACTCCTTTTATTCTAACACACTTCCTTTGATCCTATTTTTTTTTTTTTTTTTTATATTGTACTTCTTTAAGTTTAGAAAGTCCGAATTTTCATAGATTTCAAGAGTACAAACTTCATTTTAACTAACTGAATTATTATGATGTGATGTTTTATTCATATATACTATTTGAAACTTTATAACCCTTAATATTCATGTTTAGTTAATAACCCGGCATAAATAAATTTTGTTTACGAAATATATATAATCCACCTTAAAAGGCTCCCAATCCATTATTTGTGCCTTCAATCAAGGATGTAAAAAATTGCAATTCAACTTCTCAATATACAAGAATAGGTTTTTAGGAGTAAAGTAACAGATTACGAGTAATAGCATTTAAGTTAATCACCCATGGGTATAGACAAGAAAGCAGTTATAGGAAAAAGGTCATATATGCCAGTGAACTATGCGAATTAGGACAGATATGCCCGTCGTTAACAGTTTCGCACAGATATGTCCAATCCGTTCAATACTTGCTCATTTATGCCCTTAGTTTAACGGAACCACTATTCTGTCTTTCTTAAATAATTAATAACCAGACCTAACTAAAATCTGCTGACCCGATCCATTAGGACCTGACCCACCCTTATTTCAAATATATTTTTTGATATAAAATTTTTGTTTGATTGAGAAATTGTGTGATAATCATATTTATTTATTTGAGTAATTTGATAATCGATTTTTTTTTGTTATACATCATTTCGGGAAGTAATCCTACTAAAAGTAGTACTAATTGATATTTATTAATTATATTAATAATATAATATTCGAATTCGTTTGTGCTTTCTTCAATCGTTTTGCCATCTATTTTTATTTTTCTCAGTAGTGCTTGTTATGAAATAATATTTGTTATGAAATAATTAATTAATAAAAATGGAAAAGAAGCACCACTGTTTTAACAATTTATTAATTATTTCATATCAAATTTGTAATGAAAAAAGTAATCCAATAAACTAATAATCAATCATATAATGATCACTTATTTAGACAACAAAAAAACGGATCCATCAGGTTAAGTTATAGTGAACATGGAGTTATTTGTATTTGTATTGATGAAAAATACAAATAGATTGTGAGAAAAATAAAAGTAGAAGGTAAAATGATCGAAGAAAGCACAAACTAATTAAAATAATAAATAAATATGAAGTACTACTTTTAGTAGGATTACTTTCCGAAATGATGTATAATAAAAAAAAGATTAATTATTAAATTACTCAAATAAATAAATATGATTATCACACGATTTCTCATTCAAACAAAAATAATATATCAAAAATATCTTTAAAATAAGGTTGGGTCGGGTCCTAATGGATCGTGTCAGCAGATTTTAGTTGGGTCCGGTTATTAATTATTTAAGAAAGACAAAATAGTGATTCCGTTAAACTAACGACATGAATGAGCAAGTATTGGACAGATTGGGCATATATGTGCCAAACTATTAACGACGGACATATCTGTCCTAATTCGCATAATTCACTGGCATATATGACCATTTCCGTTTAAAATTTAATGGGTTCAATAATAAAAATTTTAAAATGTTAAACCCATAAAATTAAATTTTAGATTCACCTCTTGCTACGGGTCAATAATAAAGACAGAAGCTTCATTTAAAGACTGACTACTAACATAATAGTAGGTAGAAAAACACTAATTGCAAACGAGAACTATTTATGTATCTGCAAATCATAATATATGAATGAATAACAAATGGTTATAATAATGTTATGCGATGAATAATAACCTAGGATTACTTTAAGAGTTTTTTGCCTTAATTGGTTATTTTTAGTCGTGTATTGCATGATATACATGTACTCTTATTTTACTTGTCATCCTATATAAAATAATATACAGATTATCGTATGATCTAGCCATGGGTGGATCCAGTCCTTCGATATGGGGTTCAATTGAATCCAGTGCTTTTGTCTTGGTGTATAAATTTATGTGTAAAATTCATTACAATTGTAACAATTATTAAATGTGAACCCATACTTAAACAAAATTAAAAATAATAGATTAAATACTAAAAACCTTAAATATTAAACCTAAAGAATTTAAATCCTAGACATGATTTGTGATAATTTTTTTGTCCAACTACCCAGACATGATTTGATTTCACCTGATATAACATAAAATACGAACTAGGAAAGAAAGACAAATAAACATAAATAAGATAGAAAATAAAGGTAAGCAGTTTGGAAATTCATCCACACTAACTTTTTGACTTGGGTTGACCCATAGTCTTTCTTTAAGTAATTTGACTCCTTTTTCCTTTTACTTTTTGACGGCAAGTTCCACTCGCACTCCTTTTATTCTAAACACACTTCCTTTGATACTATTTTGATTTTTTTATTTTACTTCTTTAAGTTTAGAACGTCCCAACTTCCATAGATTTCAAGAGTTCAAACTTCATTTAGCTAACTGAATTATTATGATGTGATGTTTTCTAATGGGATATTTTTTATTCTTATACACTATTTGAAACTTTATTATCCAAATTTTACTCGTCAAAGAACCTTCTTTATATATTTCGAAAACAGGAAGGAAAAAAAAACTTATAATTCAAATTTATTTAGTAAAACAAATGGATTGAAGAATCAAATTAATGATGGAAGTGATCAATTAGAAACTCCATTTTGGTCTAAAAATTAGACTACTTGTTGCTGTAACTCTCCTTGAACTTGTGCTTGAGCTTTGAGCAAGTCGATTTGAGCTTGTACTTTAGCCAATTGACATTGTACGTGGTAGATTTCTTCATGTAAAAGAGTAACGATACCAACACAACCATAAACTGGATCCTTAATTCTGCAATATGCCTCTAAGTACAATGAGTCTGCTACATCTGCTCGTTGATGCTCTTGTACTTGCTGAAATTTTACACAGAACAATAAAATTAATTTCTATGACAGTCTTTGACATATTAATTTACATAGTTAAGCCACTACTTTTTACAATAATTTTTTTAAAAGAAGTATAGTAGTAGTAGTAGTAGTACATGCTCAAACTTTCGAAAGATGAATAAATAAGTTAAACAGTACTTCTTTTTATAGTTCTTAATTGTTACTTATCATTTGAAGGAGCTAGGAATAAAGATTTTTTTTTAAAAGTAACCAGATAAAATGATTGTTGGAATATATATAATTTTACACAGAGATGATGAACGATTGAATGAGATATAAATATACAAAATAATATCTTGTATGTACAAATATACCTAAACATATTTGAAACAAGAAAAATAAACTAGATTTTTGTAGGATTAATATATATACCTGGAGCATCTTTCCAACATTGCTAGCACCATAGACTTTATGAACATAAGAAAATCTTTGAGGATTATTTGGAGGAAAATATGGCAAAAATATACAATTGGAAGGGCATCTTCTTCTTAATTGCTTGCAAGCTGCACAACGTGAGGAAGTCATTTTCTTTTCAAATATTTTTTTTATATTGGAAAGAGAGGAAAATTTATCAAAACAAGGTACAAAGATTTTGTGAATCTTTTGTTTATGAAGAAGAAAATCTAAGCAGAGATCTTAGATACATTATACTTCAATTAAGATTCAAGATAGTGTATTTAAAATAAATAAAAAAACTATTAACGGCTATGCTTGTTTTTGAAAATTTGGTATTGTAAGGAAGGTTACCAGTACTTCAAATCAGCCATTCAGTGATTGAGCTAAACTTGGAAATAATGAAATTTAAATTTTTCTAATCATTTTTCTGTTTTTTTCTCTCTTCTTGTAAAGAATTTCTTTTGACAAAGTTCAAAGGAATATAATAATCTCAATGCGATGAATATAGTAAATGAATCATCATTAAGAGTGGATTGGATTCACTTTAACATGATCTCCTAACGAGACACTTCCAGTCACGTGTGAAGCAGTGTGTGGAGTCAAGTTAACTAACTGTAGTTAGTAGGATGGTTAATAGGTTGTTTATAGTTAATTAGAGTTAGACACAAATAATTAGTTGACGACTGTCAGTTAGTTAGTTAGTTAGATAAATACGTATACACTGTACAGATTCCTAGGTGGAATGAAATAGTATCGAGAAACTTCTTGTCAAGTTAACAAAGTAGAGGTTTATTAGGACTAATGTGTAATTACAGAGACTTAGGGTTGTTAGTAAGAGTAATAACCAACTTAGTCTATAAAAAGATTAAGTCGGTTATTACTGTGCTTATCTGAAAAAGAGAGCTTGTAGCTCGTTCTTCTTCCTTCTTCTTCTATGAAATCAAAGCCTTCATTATTGAATTGTTCTTGCATGTGTTAACCCAATTGAAGCTTGATCAATCTAGTACAAATTAACATGGTATCAGACCACAATCGATCAATTAGAGTTGTTATCCGAAGAGATCTGAAAACAGTTAATTTCATAGTTTGAGAAGGTGCAACAATGGCGGACGATGAAATTGAGAAGCTTCCTCACAATCATCCATTATACATAAAGGATTCAGATTCACCGGGAACAGCCTTGATAGCTCTCAAACTCACAGGGCCAGAAAATTATGCCCTATAGAGTAGATCTATGAGAGTGGCTCTCCTAGTGAAGAACAAATTAGGTTTTGTGGATGGAACTTGTCAAATAACTTCGTACAAAGGTGAATTGGCAGCGCAATGGGAGAGATGTAATGCAGTGGTCGTCTCATGGCTCAGCAACACTGTAGCGGCAAAGTTGGTGCCGAGCATCATGTACGCTTCAAGTGCGAGAAAGATCTGGGACGAGTTCAAGGAAAGGTTTGACAAAGATGATCTAACTAGAATTTACCAAATTTCTGCTGATATTGCTGCTCTTAAGCAAGGAACAGATTCTGTGACTTCTTATTTCTCAAAGTTGAAAGACTTATGGAATGAGTTAGATATCATAACACCTTTACCCTTATGTGATTGTGAAGAATCACGTCCATATGTAGATCACCTGATGAGACAAAGACTTTTACAATTTTTAATGGGGTTAAATGAGAGTTACAGTCATGTGAGGAGTGCAGTGTTGCTAAAAGGCCAGTTCTTACTGTGAATCAAGCCTATGATGTTGTAGTGCAAGAAGAAAGTCAGAGGGAATTAGCGAGTAGTTGAAACAAAGAGGGAGCCAATGACTATGTTAGTAGGGAAAGGAAATCAGTTCATGAAAGGGAAGAAAATAGGTATGATTTGTGAACACTGTGGATACAAAGGGCATTTGAAAGAGAATTGCTACAAAATAGTTGGATACCCTGCAGATTTCAAAAGTAAGAAAAAGAATCAGTTTCCTACAAAAACATATGCTAACAATGTTAATGGAGAGAAAGAAGTAATAATGAATGAACAACCACAAGGAAACTACATAACTGAGGATCAATACAAGCACTTGGTGAGCCTGTTGACAAAAACATCCATCGAAGGAAGCTCCAACAATACATCAAGCTCAACAAATATGACAGGTATAAAGTCACTGTTATTTAATGCAAGATCATATGCTTGGATAGTAGATTCAGGAGCATCACACCATATTACCTTTTGTAAAGAAGTTTTAGAAAAATTAAGGAGAATCAACAAAGGAAATAGTAGAGGAGTTCAAATACCCACAGGAGGTAGATCAAAAATAGTACATACAGGTGATGCAACAATACTAGGAGGGAAGAAGATTAGGAATGTCCTACATGTACCTGACTTCAAATTCAATCTCACTTCAGTGTCTAAACCGACTAGAGATTTATGTTGTTCAGCCTGCTTCTACCCTGGTTTTTGTGTGTTTCAGGGGCTTTACAATGGCAGGGTACTGGGGATTGGTAGAGAAGATGAAGGGTTGTACATAATCAGGAGTGAAGAAGATGAAATAGTAGCTGGATCAGTCAAGAAGGAAAAAATAAGTGCAGAATTGTGGCCTCAAAAGATGGTGCATGTCTCTATAAATTCATTGCAATGCTTGCCAGACCTGAAGAATAAAGTGAATAAAGATGTGCAGATGTATTGTGAGATTTGCCCATTGGCTAAGCAAAGTAGACTAAAGTTTCCTACTAGTAGTCACCAATCTTATCACATTTTTCAGCTTGTGCATGTAGATGTCTGGGGACCATACTAGCCTACAACCTATGACAAGAAACATTATTTTATAACTATAGTAGATGATTATAGTAGATATACTTGGATTTGTTTGCTGCATTCTAAATGTGAAGTAATAGTAATGCTGAAGGATTTTTTTCCCTTGTGAAGAATCAGTTTAATGCTTCTATAAAAGTGTTGAGGTCTGATAATGGTAGAGAGTTTTTCAATAAAAACTGCAATGAATTACTTGCATCCTTGGGAATAGTACATCAAAGTAGTTGTCCCTATACTTCACAACAAAATGGAGTAGTAGAGAGGAAGTATAAACACATATTGGAGGTGGCAAGATCATTGAAATTTCAAAGTAACATACCTACTAGATTTTGGGGGGACTGTGTCAAGACTGCGGTCTACTTAATCAATAAGCTGCCCACAATAGTGTTAAATAGAAAATCTCCATATGAAAAACTTTATGGGAAAACACCAAAGATAGATCATCTTAAAGTGTTTGGATGTATGTGTTATGCTAGCACACTGCCAAGAGGGGACAAGTTTGCAGTAAGAGCCTTGAAGTCAGTGTTCATTGGCTACTCTGAAGTGCAAAAAGGATATAAGCTGTATGACATGGAGTTCAATAAGTTCTTAGTGAGCACGGATGTAAGTTTCAGATAAGACATATTCCCTTTTAAGACCTTACCTTGTCAGCCTGAGAACTTATTCATTCCTGATACTGATTTTCCAACAGTCACAAAAGATTAGCCTATTTCAACACCTATAGTTGATGATGATCTGGGAATTGAAGCTGAGACAGACACTTCCACTCCTTATGTGCCACCAGATATGCCACTAAATGAGACAACAAATGACATGAAAATACTTAATTCAGATGAGAGGAATGAACAAAGTACCTCACAACAACAAAAACATGAGGAAGTGCAGCAGCAGGAACATGCATGGGAGCTATCTGGACAAGTGTCATCAATTGTGCAAGAACCTACAAAGATCAGGAAATCTACAAAAATACCAAGACCAACAGTGTGGCTCAAGGATTATGTGACTACTTGTAAACCAAAAGGAGACTGTCTCTATTCAGTTGCAGACTATGTAAGCTATAATCATCTTTCAGAGTACTACCAATGTTATCTAAGTTCATTCTCAACCCAAGTGGAACCAAGAAGTTTCGGGGAAGCAACACAAGATGACAGGTGGATAGAAGCAACAGAAAATTCTGGCACTAGAAGAAAACAAAACATGGGAGGTAGTAGATCTTCCTCCAGGAAAGCAAACTATTGGCTCAAAGTGGGTGTATAAAATCAAACACAAAGCTAATGGTAAAGTAGAGAGGTTCAAAGCCAGGCTGGTGGCAAAAGGATATACACAGCAGGAAGGTTTGGACTATCATGAGACTTTTTCACCTGTTGCCAAGATGGTAACAGCCAGAACTGTGATCAATCTAGCAGTTTCTAAAGGCTGGGTTTTATCTCAAATGGATGTCAACAATGCCTTCTTACAAGGTGATTTATATGAGGAGGTGTACATAGCCAGGGATTTCATAGGCAGGGGGAGTCTAAGGTTTGTAGGCTACTCAAGTCCCTTTATGGTCTTAAACAGACATCAAGGCAGTGAAATATCAAGCTGACTGATGCACTGATAGGTGAAAGATATTTACAAAGTACCAATGATCATTCCCTATTCACAAAGAAGACAGATGCAGACTTGGTGATCATCCTTGTATATGTGGATGATTTACTAATTACTGGCAGCAACAACAGATTGGTAGAAGAAGCAAAGGCAACCCTACACAAGCATTTCGAGCTGAAAGATTTAGGTGAGCTAAGATACTTCCTAGGAATTGAGCTCATGAGATCAAACAAGGGAGTTGTGCTTAATCAAAGGAAGTATGCACTTCAACTAATCTCAGAAGTGGGGTTGAGTGGTGCAAAACCAGCTAGCTCAACATTAGAATAGAATCTCAAATTGACAACTGTTGAGTATGACAAGCATGTAGAAGTTAAGGGAGATGAAGAGCTACAGGACATGGTAAGCTATCAGAAACTGCTAGGGAAGCTTATCTACCTCACCATTACAAGACCAGACATTTGTTTTGTTGTCCAAGTTTTAAGCCAGTTTATGCAGAATTCAAAGCAATCACATTTGGATGCTGCATTGAGGGTAGTTAGATATCTAAAAGGATCACCAGGAATGGAATTTCTGTTAAAGAAAGGAGCAATAGAAGAAATCATAGCTTATTATGATGCAGATTGGGCAGCTTGCCCAAGTACAGGAAGGTTTATGATTGGTTATGTAATAAAACTAGGAGAATCACTGATCTCATGGAAGTCAAAAAAGCAGTCAACTGTGAGCAGGAGCTCTACTGAAGCAGAATATAGAAGCATGACAGCAGTGACTTCAGAGTTGGTTTGGCTAGTGCGCTTGCTGAAGGAGCTGGGATTAACTGTAAAAGAGCCAGTGATGTTGCACTGTGATAGCAAAGCAGCTATGCAAATTGCAGCCAATCCAGTCTACCATGACAGAACAAAACATATATAAATTGACTGCCACTTTGTGAGAGAAAAAATCAAAGAGGGATTAATTGCACCTCAATATGTTTCCACTAAAGAGCAGCTTGCAGATGTGATGACTAAAGGGTTAGGAGCTAAACAACATAGAGTCCTGATATCCAAGCTAAGGATTGTTCAATGTTTTTCACCCTCCAGCTTGAGGGAAAGTGTGAAGTTAACAAAGTAGAGATTATTTAGTTATTAAGACTAATGTGTAATTACAGAGACTTAGGGTTGTTAGTAAGAGTAATAACCAACTTAGTCTATAAAAGGAGTAAGTCGGTTATTACTGTGCTTAATTGAAAATGAGAGCTTGTAGCTCGTTCTTCTTCCTTCTTCTTCTATGAAATCAAAGCCTTCATTACTGAATTGTTCTTGCATGTGTTAATCCAATTTAAGCTTGATCAATCTAGTACAAATTAACACTTCTTCTTTAATTTATCTCTCTGCTGTTCACTTCTTCCATCAATTCTTCATCATAATTCTGCAATTAACATCTCCAACTTTAACTAATACGTGTTACATTGTTCTTGCTATCAAATTTTGACTCCTTGGATTAAATTTTCTGTGCGAATTTTTGTAATTAAAAATTTAATAATGTGGAAGCACCTTAGCTAATGGTTATCGAGTACAGAAATAACCCAAGTGTTGCCCGTGGTAGAGCCATATTGGCCCAAGGGTGGTCAGTAAATTATATTGTGCACGTGTAGGTGAAATTTTATATATTGATTGTTGAATCTATTAATATAAGAAAAACATAATATCATGAAAAAATGGATTCAAAAAATGCTTGACCATAGTTTTAATTCATAATTGTAACATTTTAGTATTTTGTCCGTCTGAAATTCTACCTCCGCCTTTCATAGTCATCATCAAAAAGAAAGGAATTGAAATGAGTATAATAAGAGAACTCGGACATTTTCTAGATGTGGAAATAACGTTAGAACATTTGCATGTATCATAAATACATTAAATTTCTATATTAGAGGTCCAACATCCCTATCCTAACATCCACCTTTTTTTCACATCATAACTATTATTAGTCCAACTTCTTTAATTAGGTCCTTATTCAAGTCTCGCACTCTGGAGAGATCTCCAATCTTGAACAGAATTTTTTTTTTTTAAAAAAAAAGCTTGGTGAACTAAGTTCCCACTATGCGCGAGTCTGGACAATCCAATTAATTAAGCTGGTTTAATTTTGCATTTATTTTGACATTAATGAACCAACGACCCCAGCAATAAGAGTGGTAGGATCTCCTAGAACTGCAGATATAATAAACTGCAGAGCTAAACCAGCCATCTCACAACATTTCTGAACTTTGCCTTTACTTTTTCGATGATGAGTTTGAAGTGTTCCTTTCAGACTTGGGATCCTATTCTCCAGTTTTTTACAATTATTATTACTATTGTTATTATTGTAATTATTATTATTATTGGCTCGACCAAAGTAGATCTCATGCCAACTATCCACAAGCATCTCTTTGACACATGCTACGTGCAAATTGTATTTCTTGCATGTTGATCTATAACTCCAGCTTCTTCCTTTTCTCCCGCACCTGTGGCATGATGCACTTACCTGCAAAGACGAATTCAAGATTTAAGTTAGTAGATACAGAATGAGTATGACCAGTTTATAGTCAAAAGTAACAAGTTCAGTTGGATTCGCAAAACTCGCTCTAGATCCACCTCTGCTTAACTAGTCGTTCTAAACATAATTAGTTAAGCTATACGTTCTAAACATAATTAGTTAAGCTATATTTCCTTAATTTGAGAATGTGACTTTAAAACTAGGACAGATCAAGGTAATTGAAAAACTAGAGTTCAAATAGTTGAATGTAGAAATTAATTTACTAAACAAAAAAAAACGGAAAAGGGCCTGATATACCCCTTTACTTTGCTTTATTGTTCAATCTTGTCCTTCGTTATACTTTTCGTTCAAATTTACCCTTACCGTCCATTAAAGTTCTAAATTTGCCCCTATTTTAATGGTTGAGACAAGTGGCACATTCTAAATTCTAAAAGAATGAACCAAGCCAACTCAGAAAATAATCCAATCCGATCCATTACCCGACCCATTCTCCAATTCACTCTTACTTTTCCCCCAATTCTTCACATCAAGATCAAAGCGTTACTAATTTCATATCCCAAAATATCACTATTGAGCTCCTTGCTTGAAAAGAGAATTGGATATTGGTAAAATTATGTTCTAAAGAATGAGCCACCTGATAATGTTGAAATCTTAAAAATTCCCTGGAAGCCTTTTGTGAATAAGTTAGCAATAGCAGCCATACCTTCTTCCGGGTCGAATCAATAATTATCAACCGTAAAGAATCAGCACAAAGTAAAGATTTTGGTGATAAAGTTAAAGTCAAGAAGGCAAAACATAGCAAGAATTTAGCACCAAAATGGAGGAAATTACTAAATGGGTGTGCTAGAATTGGCAAGCATAGGTGGTTGAGGTGTTTTTCCAGTCAAGCGGTGGTGGAAGCTCCGCCGGAACTGCCATCGTTTAAGCACCACCCGACACCATATAAAGGGTCTTTGGCATAAAGTGTTGGAGAAATTAAAGAAATTTTTGGATCGTTCTCTCTTCTGCTATTACACAAAATCAGTAACTATTTTTCTTACAACAACATCAACCCAACAGTAACTATTTTTCTTCTTTTAATTAACTGTATATTACTTCCATATATTTCTTGGTTTTGAGATGATTAGTGGATTCTAAAGTATTTGAATCAACAAATTGAGTTGTGTAGGTTACTTTTGAGGAAAAAGCGTAAAGAAAGAAGAGGAACATACCTTAAATTTGATGATCAAGATTTGATTTTCTTTTGGAATGTGTATTTACTCGATATCATCATTTTGATATTTATCATTGAAATGAGTCCAAGTTCTGATCTTCACTGAAGAGAAGTGAGTTGGGAATGAGTGTCGGGTAATGGGTTGAATTAAGGGGCGGTTTTTAGAATTGGGGATGAGTCTTTTGTTCAGAATATGCCACGTGTCTTAGCCGTTAAAATAGGGGCAAATTTAGAACTTTGATGAACCTCATGAATAAATCTTAACAGAAAGTATAACGGAGGACAAGATTGAACAATAAAGCAAAGTAAAGGGGTATATCAGACACTTTTCCGGGGAAAAAAAGATGCAATTTGATTTCAATTTTTATCCCCGTATTCTCCAACTTTACCTCTAAACCTTCAATTTGTTAGACTTCACTATTTTAGTTTTGTATGGGGTAAAATATGTTTATACTAAATGATCACATGAGAAAGTGACATGTGGAGCCAAAGACAGAAAAGGCAGCCGGAGGCAACAACCTCGCTTGTTACCGGAGAGAATGATACTCATAAAGGTGAAATAAATGTTTGCCACCCAGTAGCATTTAATGAAAAATATTCTACAACATTAAGTACGCTGCCCGTTACAAAGAATATGGCATTCACTGCCTGTCGTTACATATTATTCAATGACCCTCATAATTGTCATTAAAGATGGGCTTGATCTTAGGACCTTGTTCCCTAAGTGCAGTTATAAATAGTGAACTCTATTATCATGGTAGAGGGATGCCAATTTTCTGACAAGCATACACTATATTCTATCAAAAGCTCAAGAACATTTTACTTTCTTGTTTATTTATAATGTTCCTACTTCCCTCCGTAGCCCTGCACCCGGAATTAAGATATCTGTTGTTTCCTTTCAATTTCAAGGCTAAGTCTTACATTTCTTTTTAATTCATCAGTTATTTGAGGATCAAATTAATTCACTTATTTATAAACTACGTATAAATTCAACTGCACCATTTTACGATAAACTAAGTTTATTCAACAATGAAACTATTCGATTGGGACGTCGATGTTAGAGTACTATCTCTATATCTCTATTAACGAAAAGCTAAGTAGGCTAAGATGCCAAAATGACTTGCCATCCGGAAGCAGAGCCAAATTTCCCACTTAAAATATTTACCGAATATTTCACCATAATATTTACCCAAACACTAACCAAGTAGTACCATTTTCTCATTTTGATGAGGAAACATGAAACTTGATATGATTATTGTGTATTAGTTCGATTCAACTTTGAAAATGGATAAGGAAAAAGTGAAATAAATTGGGGCGAAAAATCTATCATGAAAAATTATTAATATGTTGACTAACAGCTACATACCTTTCTATACAAGTAAAGCTTTACTTCTCCATCATCAAGCACCATAGGAAGCTTTGCACAACATGGATGAAGATCAAATCCACAAGACTTACAATGGTATAAAAACCCAGTAATATCCTTCTCACAAGCGTTGCAATAGCGCGGCACGTTTCCCGGAGGACGAGAGAGGAATTGAAAAGAGCATTTTTTGTAAAATGGATGAGTAATTGAAGCAGAAGGAATTGCACAATGCATATGGAGATCATAGTCACAAGTAGTGCATTTATAGCGAGACCCTATTCCTACTTCCTTACAACCATCACATTTAAATGGAAATTCTGAGTATTCAAATCTTAGCTTGTGTTGAGGGTGGCTAAAATGATATATCTCATTGTACTTCATTTTTTTTAAATTAAGTTTTTGGATATATATGGAAGCACAAGAAAAGAATTCAAGTGATAAATATATAAAGATGATTCTTGGACTGTTGTTATAACTTTATGTATTGGATTTAAGAGTGGCTTGTACTTGAAGCAAGAAGCAAGAAGCAAGAGGGATGTATACTGATGGTGATAGTTGCAAAATAATGAGTCTATAGAAGAATTTTTAAACATCATCAAGAATGAAAGAAGAGAGACATAAGGCATATTATTAGTTCCATACTCCACCATAGAAAAAGGAATTTTTGCTTTAAATGATTAGTCATCAACCTAATACTTTTGTTTTTCACTTATTCATTCTTTTTTTTCAAAAAAAAAATATGATAATTATAGTATCTTGGCCAGCTTGCGAATACCTCGACTAATTCCACAAAATATTTGTTTGCTATCTCCCACCGGTACAGTTATTGAGTAACTCTATCCATCAAAGCTTAGACTAATATGAAGAAATCACTAAGTGTTTTTGCCACCGACAGGATTTGAACCTAAGACCTCATGTGTATCAATTAATTTAAAATAAGCCAATAGCATCCTTATTCTTTATTTAAAAAATTCTCCTTTTCCGTCATTTTTCCTTCTGCTTTATTCTCATCTCACTTTATTGACCACTAAATCACAACCTTAAATACTTTTTCCCTTATTCTTTAGCCAGGGAAATTCAAATGATAAAAATCTATATGTGATGTAGATGCTTGGGTATAGTGTAATCAACTAATCCCTTAACCCCCAAAAAAGTGGGATGATGAAGACCCTTAGTTGCAAGCAAGGTTTTCAATAATGGGACCTCTAGAAAGTAATAAATTCTTGCAAATATCAATTTAAAAGAAATGAGGATTGCAATACAAAATTAATCGTGTCTTAAGTCCTTATATATAATTAGAAGAAATGAGAGGTACAATAAAATATCTACTAGTAAACATTTAAGGAATTTCGAAAAGAATAAGAATATAGCACCTTGAAAGTGGATTTTTGTCATGGCTAAGAAATCTTATTAGAAGATTTCCAAAGTGACATGTCAGAATCGTTAAATAAAGAAACAATTTCTTGAATTTAAGAACATTAGGAAGAAATTGGTATAGTTGGAATAATGATAAAGTCTGACGCAAAATAATGCGTAAAAGGTTAAAATAATGGTCAAATCCTAAACCAAAAGAGTCTTACAAAACTTTTAAAAAAAAAAAACAAGGAAAACCATCGCAAAAATTAAGAAGCAGTCCCAAATGTGGTCAAAAATCAAATACTGAAAATTATATTAGTCTAGATTTTGACCTCCAAACAAGTTACGAATTCGACAAAATCCAATATTTTGGAGTCGAACTAACTCCATATATTTGTACAAAATAATTCTAAAGTCCAAACAAAGTTATATAATTGCATTTTAGAGTCACTCATATTTACTCTTCAACTACTGATGATATGACAGAGCAATTGGGATATACAAAGAAGGAATAACATCTGGTTCTATTTAATTGGTGTAACAAAGGAACAAATTCTTTGGTCTTATTCTTCGTAATCCTGATAATTATTTTTGCTAAAAGATTTATCTTTTTTCAACTAGACTAAGTAATACTAACATAGAATGGGCACAGAGAAAAGAGAAATGATTCTTGTTTGTGGGATTTTGGTGTTGCTTACCTTTGAAAATGAGTCCAAAGTTATTAAGCTTACACGGAATATTAACTTAAACCCTTTGCTTTTCTTCTTCAACATGCTAAATTACAGTACCCAAAAGTATCACCATTTCTTTAAGCAACTTCTCTTCCAACTCAATCTTTGATGAGTGAACATTATGTATTTGACAGTGGCGAAACTAGAAATTTACTCAAAGGTATTCAAATTTAAAAGAAGTAAAAAAAATTCCGACAAAGGGTATTTAATATGTGATATATACCTCTAAAACGTAATATTTTATCTATATACACGGTACAATTTTTCGACGGTAGTCAACTGACCACCCTTATAACTATGTGACTTCGCCATTGTGTGTTTCCTTTGAAAAGAAAAAGAACAAACTCAAAACAAATCAATTATCACCAAGGAGTGCGACTGCATGGATAAATTCATTTTTGATCAAAGGTCTCACGCTCAAGCTTTAAAAATAAAAAGGAACACTTTCTTCTTAAGTAGACCCTAAACGGCATAGAATTTGAATTAATCGGATCATTAAATTTTAAATATCGAATGATTATATCAAAGAAAAAACAAAAAAAAAATGATATATAGAATCTTGCCCTTATGGTCAAGACTACTAGATGTTGGCAAATTTTAGGCATCTGTTTGGAATTTGTCTCATAATGTCAAGATAGTTCTTTTCCTTTGTTCAATTTTGTTTTCATTTTGTTCACTTTTTTTTCTTTTGTTTTCTCTTTGCTCTTTTTAGTACAAAGAGACAACTGGAATATTTGAGTGTGAGTAAGTTTGATAATTGTACTTGCAAGAATAAAAGCCAAATGCATCTAATTCCATGGTTCTGCTTTGTTGATGAGGCACCTGAATAGAGTGCTTCTCTTTTTGGTTTGTTCCATTCTCCTACCACCTATAGGACTTGGCTTTTCTACAGCCTAATTATCTTTGTTCGTTTAGTTAAACTCATGAGCGTGTATCATGTTTGTCAACAGTTTAATGGACAAACTTTCTAGACTTGTCTAGAACTCTCAATTCTCATAGTATTTTGTACTTCATATTTTTCTTTTTAGTATATCATATTTTCTTATTTGTCTTTTGGTTTTCTTGAGCCGGGAGTCTTTTGGAAATAGTCCCTCTACTCCTTCGGGGTAAGGGTAAGGTCAGCGTACACACTATCCTCCCCAAATCTCACTAGTGGGATTTTACTGGGTTGTTATTCTTGTATACTTCCTTATTTAGAAATAATTTACCTTTAAACTTCTCACGTTATCTTTAATGAGATGATTTATAGACATTCAAACATCAATGACTTACTTTAGACCACAAGTTTCAAAAGTTTTGCTAGCATTTTTCACTTGGACACTTAAAATTCCTATTAGACAATAGAACTCATTTCAAACTGCGCCAATTAAACACAAATATACTAATCAACCAAAAGAATATATTGTATGAATTACACGTGTCTGACGTGGCAAAATAGTCCAATTAAAAAAAGACACGTGGCTTTGACACAAAAAAGAGTCTTTTGAGAAAAGAATAAAAAAGTAACAAAAAACCCCTTCGACCCTAAATTGTCACGGTCTCCCACCCACCGGTGGCTCTAATCTCGTCGCCAGACATCACCCCTGCCTTCTCTTCTTTGTCTTCTTCACATAACCCTCCCCGCCCAACCCCTTTTCGGCTATCCAAACAGATAAACAGAACAACAGGGCTCTTTCCCTCGTCTCCTAGCCAGTGAAAAAAGGACTTTTACTGGAAAATTTTATTGGAAAATCTTAAAGATCAGTGCATTTTTCACGTCTTAGAAAGCTTAACTATCCGCTTTTCTTTAAAGATTTATTTTGTTATCCGGTAAATTGTTGGAAATCTTAACTTTGGTTTTACAAAGGTTAAATTTTCCGTCTTTGAGAATGTTTACCTCTTGAGATTTTCTGGAAGTGGGAAAGGATTGATGAGATTGATAAAGTTTTATCTAATGGGTTAATGGAGCTCCTAACTAGGTTCATGGTGATTCTTGTTGAAAATCATGGCAGATAATGATGGTGATGGACAGATTTGAAAAACGAAGAAAATCGCCACGACGAGCGGCAACTGGAAGTGGTGATTATGGCGGGAGGATGGTGGCAATAATGGGGAGAGAAAATCTGAAAATTTTAAGGGGAGAAAAAACAAGAAAATTATTGTTTTTTATTCATTCACGCACTCAAGGAGAGTGATAAACACTTTCTTTGCCATGTCATTGTTTTGTGTTTAATTGACACAGTTTAAAATGATTCTAGTATCTATTAGGAAATAGGCTAACTTTAAGTGTCCAAGTGAAAAGTGCTGCCAAGTTCCGGTGCATGTCTATGTATTTGGCCAAAATACTAACTCATAGAATGAAAAAAAAGGTATTTTAACTAAATTACCCTTTATTAAAATTTACATATTATTAACTTGACACGTTGGGATATGTAAATAAGGGAATTTGAAAAAATATTAATTCTTTCTTGATTAAGTAAAATGACACTTATTTTGGACCAAATAAAAGGCCAAAAGATCATTTATTGTGGACCGAAAGGAGTATTTCTTTCTTCAAATATCGCCACATACATTTGGGACGGAATGTGTACTTAACTATTCATGGATTTAGGTTGGAGAGTTGCCCAATATATTGGGGGAGAATTAACCCAAATAGCAGCCCACCAAATCTTTTAAACTAAAAATAACCAGCGGATGTATAAATTATGTATAATTAATGTATAAATTATGTATACAGGTTTTAAAAAAAGTAAACATTAAATTTGACCGGCTATTTGTGTGACAATCCCTATATTGGGCCTGCCTTTCCTTCTAGGAAGCCTTACTATTAGCCCAAATATTGATGAAGCAGATTTAAAAGAGTGAGCCCAATTATCTAACTCATTGAAGCAGCCCAAATTTATCAACAATTCGTTGTTTCACTCTCTGGTCTTCTCTTTTTCCAAATGGCATGAATCATGACGTGATTTTATTTCCACGAAATATTTTATAGAATACGCTTCGGAAGTTTGAGCCAAAATTGTTCGACGAAATGACTGAGAGAAGGTAGGCGCTTCGTACCAATGCATGTTTTTGGAAACTTGACCTTTCTGAAGCCGGATAAATGAAGAGAGTAGCTAGCGGTAAGCTGATGGCTCGCGTAAAGACCGTCTAATTATAATAAATCTTCTAAATATTGAATTCATTGCAGCATGTCTACCTGTATAAAATGAGCTGAATGGATACATGATTCATATAACCTGTGGGGTACATCAAAGGAAAAAGGAGTAGATTGACCATTCTAATTTAGCTAATTTATCTGTACGAAAGTCACTGTTGACTTGATATTCTAAGGTTATTCGTTACACATATATCTCTAACTAACAAGTTATTCCACTGTTCCATATAACATAAATAGCTCCCCAACATTCTACTGTTCCTGCTATGTTGCGTGGATTCTTCATTTGTCGTAACATACCAGTGTCTAACGGATGTGATAAGAGTGTGGATGCTTCATATGGATTCTTCAAAATACAAAATTAGCAAAGAAAAATTGGCATACCTGTATCAGATACCTCCGTCCAACCGTACATAGGTTTCCTGAAGCTACGGTGTGGAAATAGCGGAAAACTGATCATCTTGACAGAGAAGGAAGCAACCAAAGATTGGAAAGAGATGAGGCCGTGGAGAGAAACCATGACAAGAAGGCCAATGAAGCAGATATCTGATATCTACTGCATAATCCGGCTGGACAGAATGTTACATCTGCCCTGTGCAAAAGATCGACTATTCCAGCAATTGAGCTAGCTGCTGCTAGGGTGAGGAATGATAATGCCTGTACAGTGTGTCTATTTGAGTCAGAATTATTGAAATGTGGGAAAAGGTCCAAATTTACCCCATTTACCATACGAGTATCCTGATTGTCCTTCGGTATACTTGGGGTCATTCATACTTTTGTTGTTAGCAAATCGTCTCACATTTACACTTAACCTTAACAGAGTTGTAGCATGAAATGGATGGAGTTCATGTATCAAAATATATTCAGGACAAAAGGTCTAGATTTACGCTTCTACTTTTTACTATAGTTAAATTGACCTCTTCTTTTGTGATCAGGACTCACGAGTAAATACAAGACGATTTGCTAACAGGCAATTGTATCAACCCGCTCAAAGTATAACGGATGGTAAAATTAAGATAAATCGTATAGCAGAGAGGTACTTGACCCTTTACTTTAAGTCTGTAGCCTTTCAGAGATTCAAGAGCAAGACATACCCAATCTCCTAAAACAATGAAGAGTAGGATCCCTGGCTGACGGATGGGGCAATGGATCAAGACAGAGTATATGTCAATCAATGCCAAAGTAATGCTCCAGGGGATGACCAAACCCATGATTGTTACTAAGAAGCTGCCATCAGAAAGAAAATATATCAAGTTATCAACAGGTAGAGGATCAGATTGATATTATAGTAACAGGCAATTTGAGATTAATTAGGATTAAAATATATTCTCACTGAGATCAAGTGATAACTGATAATCTGATATGACTGCTCAGATGAATTTTATTGAAATCTTTACTTTGCCATTTCAACCTATCACTGGTCATACAATAAATGGTATGCCAGTTTATGCAATTCCTTGAAATCTGTTATCTTTACTATTGCTTAGTGTGCCTGTGTGCTTAATCAATAGTCATACGGTGGAGACGAGATAAATAAACACCAATCCAGGATCTAAACTCTAAAGTTAATTAGTTCAGAATTAATGTGATCTTATTATACGTACACATTCTAAAAGCAATGAGTTGAGTTGAGTTGAATCACAAAACTGACCCTAAATCCGCCTCTGCATATACGGAGATTATTCTCTGTGTGTGTGACAAAAGAATATGCAGAGACAAAGAGAGTGTGTACATAGTACATAGGAAGAGAAATTACCAAAAGGCAGTATAATTGTGGAACTCAACTCCTAAAGACATGAACAAAAGAGAAGCAGAGGAGAAGATGGTCTGCCCTAATCTCAAAGCAAAGCTCGCGCTTGTCCCCACAGCTCCTGGTACTTCATCATCCATGGCCATTTGCTGTTAAAGCTACAATATGATCTATGTTCACTGCAACCTCCAATTTCTGAAGATGATTACAAAGCAGACAATTGTAAGTTCTTTCTCTATTGCCCAAGTTCATCATCATCTTCAGCTGTAATTCCGAATCTTTGCCTCCCCAAAATATTCATGGATTGATCATTGAAATTTCAAGAACTTTGGCAATGGATACTGGTTTTTTGTCTTCTTGTTGTTGTAATGGTGTACTTATTTTCTTGTGGCAAAAAACAGGGCTATTGTGCATGATATTGCATAATGCTTTTCAACGTAGGATGTGAAGAAAGCTTTCAAAACCTGTACAAAGGATTTGACAAGTGGAATTGCATATTACCTCTCCTTTTTATTCTTTTCGTCTATCTTTTTTTCTTTTTAGCTGTTTGAAGAGACGGCCATAAATTATTTGGAACTGTTTAAGTCAGCGTTTAAGCAGCACCCACATGAACCGCACACAAGTTTAGTGGCAAACACAAATGGGAATCAAGAATAGTGTTTCAAAGTTTAAACAAAGGCAAACGCAAAGGAGACGAACTTGAGCCCTTCAATTTTTAACATGACACAAGTCCATTTCACGGGGTTGTGCAAAATATTCCAAGCAGTAGAACGAAAGGTGCAATAACCTAACTAAAAAGACACTTGGCTTTGAGAATAAAAGTATGATGAGGTCGTCAATTTGATCGAAATAGTTTACACTTGAGTTCATATTTTTCTTTGTTAGTGGAGTATCTATTCCTTTTTGGCTTTATATCGGCTTAGTCTGATAACTTTCTAATATTACATCCGATACAGATTCTGATTTATAAAGATATTTTTCAGAACTAATTCGAAAGTATTACTACGTGCTACAATTTTATTTAAAATGCTGACATCAAGTACTTAAAAATCTTAATCAAATTTTCCATATGACTATTTTAAATTCTATACAAACATTTGCATATGCTGCAAATTCTGGACTACTTAGCATCTTCTGATTAATTGCTGTTAACCTGAAATTTCCATACACATCGCCTGTCATTAAAAGAGGCATCTACTGTTCCCATTTTATTCCTCTCCATAAAAAAAATGTGTGCTCTCTCTCCTATGAAAGAGTGCAGGATATTCTAGCAGTTAGGACCATATAAGCGAAGTTACTCTGAATGATATGCATTTGAACGATCAAGCACATCAGACTCTATAAACAAACAGTAAAGCCAAAAAAATGATAAATGTATCACTAAAACTGACAAGGGGAAACCGGTTCCCTACAAGGTTTTTTCTCAAACAAATAAGTTAACATTATCCAATTACATGTCAGCAAATTTCAGAATAGGGGCATATGGTAATGAAAGGACGAGAAAGAAACAAGGTAACCGAAGAGGGGAGACGTTTATAGGTGCATACAAAATATTTGCTCCTCCTTCTGAACATTCATTCCTCGAGAGAAGCTGCGGAAGAAAAAGGCAAAGAAAGTATTGGTGAGTTTACACGATAACACCACTTGATTTAAGCACACCGAATCTAAGAAATACAGTATGTAATTCGATTAATCAACAAAGAAACAACTTAGTGTCAACTGTCAAGGGCGCCAAAGAATGTGCATAATGTAATTGTATCAGTAGAACATCAACCTTCTAAGGAAGACTAATTCTGAAAATGACTACACAGTCACTATACAACATGAACCTTTAGCTAGTACTTAATCCAACAACAGTGCACAGGGATTGATGCTTAATTGCAGTCCAGCTTGAACCTTTAGCTTATACTTGAAATTCTATAATACTACATAGGAATCAGATTTAAGAGTATCGATTTGTGTGAAATAATTTCATCAAAAAGATTAAACTATTAAAGAATTAGACAATTTTCCTTAAAGACTGGATCAACTTTTTTTGAGAATATGACTGGAACAACTTTTCTAGCCCATTAAAATCTTTTCTGACGATGGGTGGCTGGCTGCAAGGCTCAAAGTTAAAACCTTTGCTGGCTCTAATACCATATGAATTGTGTAAGCCAACTCATCTCAATTTGATTATTTCAAGAGATGTCCCCTTGCCTGGTTGCAAAAGGAGACTTCTACCACAAACCGTAAGAATACTCATTCTTCAGCTGCTAACTAAAAAAAAAGGGCCAAACCAACTGCGTTCAGATTGTAATAACGTACCAAAAAAATGATTTTCTTGCACCAAATAAAGACTTATGTAACAAACCGTAACACTGACAGTAGCTTAGTAATGAGTCATGTGTGTGTGTGTGTTCCCATATTTTTGGTGCATGAATTTATTAATTGATGTTTGTTTAGGGCACATGATATGATTAAAAGGCTGCATAACCAAGAAAAATGGGCATTTAAATAAAGTGAATATAAGAGCAAAGGATTGAAGTATTGGAGTGCGCCACGAGCTGAGCCTAGCGCCCATGCGGCACCAATTATAGTCACAATAGGAGAAAAAGAGGTGCTTACTTCTACCCTTTCCATGTGGGAGCCTTGTTAGTCTAGGGCTCTTTCTCCTCCTCTGATAAATATTGTAATATTCCACGAACATGGTAGAGACAATTTTGGGAGCATTCTTGGAGAAGTAGGCACCTGTGACTGATTTCCTTTATCTAGAGTTATGGGAACCTGAGCATGTTATGGTCCATATTATGTTTGAATGAATTGATTTTCGTGAACCAAGGTTTATTTGTTTATTTCAATTCTTACGTATTCGATAGCACAACTAACGATTGAATACTATCTATAAACCCTAGACTGAACTTGGAAAAGGTAATCTAGGGTTGATTTGGAATAAACTTTGCTAGTTTGTGAACCTGGCGGTCGGAGAACTAATTCGTGGATAGAATAGGAATATATCTATTCACTGTGCATAACATTAACAGGTACTTTGCAATTCATTCTTATTAACCTTAATACCATAAGTGTATAGATAGTAGGTTAATTTGGATAAACGAATAAGAAATTGGAGAATTCTTATGAACAATAGATGGCCGTGGTTACTAGCCCTAGTGAAATTAATTTAGTCAAATCGTAATAGGGTCATAAGAGGACTGTGAAGGAGAACCATAGCTCAACTCAGCCCATAACATCAATTCCATTGATGAAAACAAGCTGAGCAAAAATACATATGCAGATGCTATCAATAAATTAATTAATTAACTACGCCTCTTATTCCAAACAAGATGAGACGATTATATGAATACCACATTCAGCAAACTAGAACATTCATCCTAATTTCACTATTTTCATCTTACCACATCCTCTATCCGTTCTTGGAACAATCTAAGCTTCGGTCGCATACAATTAGATAATAATAGTATATAATTAATCCAAGTAAATTCTCAGGAGAAAATTTATAAGCATAAATTCAACTAATAACAACAATTAAGTTGAAAATCGTATAATCATAAGGATAAATTTACCTGAGAAGAAAGAGGAGCAAATAGAATAAGGAACCTAGAGTTCGAGCATGAGTTCTTCTTTCGAATCGGAGAAATAGTGGAGAATGTATGGGGTGACCCGAATCACGGCGACCCAAGTACCAAACAGGGCAACGTGTGTCTTCAGCTGCTTCAAAGCAGCTGCTTTGTCAGGTTTACGCATGAACAATCCTGGAAACATTGTTGCTTCTTTTGCTACTCTGAGATTTGAGATTGAACGATCCAAAAACCCTAGCTTCCAACTGAAAAGGGAGTAGCCGCTGAGGTTTTAGACTTGTGTATTTAGTGATTGTCACTCCTGGGCCTCAGGCCCAATTTTTATTATATAAGGGAGAGTGTTTGGGCCGGGTCTAATATGACTTTATTAGCCGACCCGTTATGATTTGTATTGAATTTGATTCTTGCAAATTGCAATACCATCATCGTGCTTAAAAGTGGAATTGAAGTGCTGAATTTAACAAATGGAAATAGTTCGAGATGATTTGGCCTCTAACTTTATAGGATTACCTAGACAGCAAATTCTTTTAGATGTGGATTTCCTTGTCTGTGGCTGTTAGTTTTACTTGATAAGTGATGGTGGTGGTTGTTTAAAGGTGAGTCAGTGAGAGTTGAGGATGTGTGAGTTTGGATTCCACAATAACCAAAGTAATAGAAAGAGTTTTTTGATGTGTTGAGTCAATTCTTGATACTCTTGTGTCGCACTTAATCCATGGCATTTCAAAGAGTAAATGTTATTAATGATTTATTTGTATTGAAAACAATTGTTAGTCTCAATTGATGCTAGATGAGGTTACTTTAAGACAGCTGAATTTTCTTGGATTTTCCCTTGAGGGGTGGGTCTTATTTTGTTTGCTTGAGGACAAGCAAAAGCTTAAGTTTGGGGGAGTGATAACTAGGGATTTTGATACATTTTATACTCCTTCTTGCTTAAGATTTGATTAGAAATGTGTACAAAATAATCTTAAAGGCTCACAAGTTGTGCTTGATAGCAGGTTTGATCAACAAGGTGACAAGATGTCAAAGATCAGCTCAAAAGGAGTGAAACTTGCACTAGTATCAAGACAAGACAAAGCTCAGACAAAACAAGGCCAGTGCAGCCGCATACCATTCTGTGCGGTTCGCACAAGTGAGGTTCAGAGAGTATGATATTCAGGTAAAAAGAGCAATGCAGCCGCAGTAGTTTTGTGCGGTCTGCACTGGGATCAATGTGGCCGCACTCGATTTAGTGCGGTCAGCAGTAAGAAGGATCAGAGAGTTGCCAGTTCCAAGTTTCAAGCCAATGTGGTCCGCGCTCCATTTTCATGCAGACCGCACTAGAAGCCTCCGCGGTCGCACTCCATTTTGTGCGGTACGCATTGCCTGAGTTCAGAGAGATGGATTTTTATGTCAAGAGCCTTAATGCAACCGCACGTGATTTTGTGCGGTCCGCACTAGCCCCGCAGGGGTATATTTGTCTAGATTTTTCAGCTTAGTATAAATAGCTTCTTTTCCCATTTTTAGGTCATCAGATAGTTTTAGCTAAGAGTTGCGCTCGTGGGTTCGAATATTTTAGCTATTTTGGGCAATTTTATCTACATTTCAACATTGAATCTTCTTGTTTATCTTAGTAATTAATTAATATGAGTTGTTCTTCATCTATTTCTTATTTTTTCTTCTTTAATTATGAGTAGCTAAACCCATAAGCTAGGGTTGTGGCTCAACCCTAGTGTGGGTAATTGATGGGTCTTGTGTTTTAGGGCTAGATTGATTATAGGTGTTTGATATTTGAGCTAATTTCATGTTTAATTGCTGAATTAATGGTTGCAAACATTAATTTGTGTTTAATTGACTTGATCTCTTCTTGAGAAAGAGAGCTTAAGTCTCTCAAATTGGTCCAACAAAGAATTGGGGCGTACTCAAGAGACTAATAGCCCCAATTAGGGTTAAACCTCGAGAGAGTAATACCCGACTTGAACCTTGATTGATTGTGCAAATTTGCATACCCAAATAGTCTTGAGAAAGTCAATTCGGGCAAAATCACTTGAACCATCGAGAGGTGTAGAGTGGGTAAAAATCGTGCAACGGTTATATCATACTCCCCAAATATGTCAATAATGTCTTAGACTCAAGTATATGTCAATTGACCACCTAGGCGAAAGTCACTACCCTAGTGCATTTTAAACCATTTGAACAACCCGCGACATTTTACTCTTAGCTTATTCTAGTTTAATTTACCATTGTAGTTTGATAAAAGTAGAAGTAAAACAAAAATCCAAAAATATTTAGAAGTGTAATTTGGAACACATACCCAACTCTAAATTTGATTGATACCCGACTCCAACATCTAGCTCTCTGTGAAAATCGATCCCGACCCTAAATAGGGTAAAAGCTGCTTCGACCCTCTCTCGCTACTCAATAGTAGTGCAGGGTAGGCTTCGACCACTTTTTGGCGCCGTTGCCGGGGAGCTAACGGTTTTGGCTATCTATTTAAATAGTTTTGTGTATTGTTCTTCTTTCCTTTTTTGTTACTAATTTGTTTGTGTCACAACTCAGGTACTAAATGGCAGCGAATAACGCCAATGACCCTCTTAGAAATGTGATTGCGGGGGAGGAGGTAGATGATGTCGGAGATGATGAGGTGCCTCTTGTACCTCAAGGACAACGTAGAGGCCGCCAGGCTAATGCTAATGTTAATGACAATATCCCAGACCCTCCTCCGTCACCTTCAATAGTGGCTCCTAGAGTACTTCCAAACCAAGGCTATGCAAGTGATATTGTCCCACCCCGAATTCGGGCGGGCAATTTTCAAATAACCAATGTTATGTTGACCTTACTAGAGCAACGTGGGTATTTCCGGGCGCTACAAATCAAAATGCTTACAAACATCTCAAGGGGTTCGTGGATACATGTTGGGGGAACAAGCAAACTAATGTGTCTGAGGATGCTCTTAGGTTGAGACTCTTCCCATTCTCACTTAGAGGGAAGGTATTGGATTTGCTCGAGCGACTTCCCAACCATTCCATCACTACTTGGGATTAGTTGGCGGACAAGTTCATTGCAAAATTTTTCTCACTGGGGCATATAGTTGCATTGAGAGATGAGATCTTGGCATTCAAGCAAGAGCCCACGGAACATTTGCATGAGATTTGGGAGCGTTATAGAACAATGGTGAAGGAATGCCCCAACAACGATATGACTGAGGTGATGATCCAACAAACCTTCTATCGGGGCATTAATACAATAAACCAATGCATAGTGAACCAACTTGCTGGGTGCAACTTCATGAAGCTGTCGTATGATGAGACTTGTGACATTCTTGACGAGATGGCTGACACTTCTTCCGCTTGGCAAAGTAGAGCCAATGTTCCCCAGGGTGACCCCACGGTTATCCATTTCCATAAGGAAATACATGATCATGGGCAGGCTATAGCCGAGTTGACAACTACGATGAACCAACTAGCAAAAGCACAGTTGCAACAAGTTCAAAATCCGTCCCAAGTGAATGTCATGGAGGATGTTAACATGCTTGTCAATAAAAGAAGACAAAGAGGGCAACAGAACCAAGGGAATTCGTAGCAATTTGATAATGATTATTATGAGCACGTGATTTTTGCCCTATGTGAATTACTCCCATAAATTCAAGATAAATAAATTTTTCCATTATTTGCAATTTTGTAGATTGTTTGTAGCATTTCGTTAATTGTTTGCATTTGTCTGTGCATGTTTATTTTATTTCATTCATGAAAAATACAAAAATACATTGCATTTGCATTTAGGAATTAATTTACATTTTTAATTGGTAAATTAATGTGTTTGACAAAAATAGAAAAATCACAAAAAATAACTCATTTTTGCATTTTTATTTTTAGTTTCAAATTTTGTAGTTCTCTTTTAATTTGATAATTAATTAGTTGTTAAATTTTATTTTTAGTAATTAATCTAATTTGGTAGGGTAATTTGGTTTAGGAATTAATCTATGTTTTAATTTTAATTTTTTTTTTTAAAAAAAGAAGAAGAAAGAAATTGAAAAAGAAAGGAGAGGAATTGAAAGAGAGGGCTGCTGGACCATTTTTAATGAAAATTCCATCAGCCCAATCGATTTTTTCCCGGAAACTCTCTCGAACCGGCCCAGATCCGTGTCCCAACCCGGTCCAAACCCTATCAGTGACCAAACGACCCCGTTTTCGTTTTCCCAAACATGAGTCATTGATCTCACCCAATCCAACGGTTGGGAACTAGGGTGCTTGACAGTATATAACTGTCCGAACAGCCTGACCCCCCCAATCCATCTCACTTTATCCCCTTCAGAGAAACCTCCAACCCTAGCGCCCCCCTTGAGTTCTCTGCCATTGTAATCGGCGGCGGCGCCTCCAACTAACCCCAAATTTACACCACAACACCCCATGGATTCCTCTGTCCCAATCCCCAACCAATTTCTCTCGAATCTTTCCATAACTCTTCAAATCTCAAATCTAAGTTCGAAACCCTAAAACCCCAAAGCGCACTATCTTTGATTCTGTGGCATGCAATCGACCTAGGCTTGTGTTTCATTCAAGTTTGAAGTTGATTCAACGCAAATTGATGTTGTTCATTTGTTCTCGACAAAGAACAAATGATTAACATTTGTTTCATTTAAATCAATGTCTCCAGTTGGTTTCGAGTTGGATTTGGTAAGTTTTCTTCATTTCTTTGTCTGTTTTTGTTGCTTCACCGTTTGTTCCTCTTCCTTTCTCATCTTTTTCTCTAGTCAGTTTTTATTTTGATTGAAATTTGACGAGGGTTTGCTGTCAAATTATTTCCGTTCATTTTTTCAGCTTTTCTTTTCAATTTTTAAAGGTTGTGCACTGATTTTGTTTATTCACTTGTTTAGTTTTTAGGTTTAAACTTCTGATTCTTGCCCTTCTTGTTTTAGTTTTGTAGTCAGTTTAATTAGGTTTGCTTCAATTTGAATATGTATTTTAAATATAGCTCATTAGTTAGTTTAAAAAGGAAAATCAGTCACTTAACTAGAATTTTAGTTTTGAAATCCTTCAGTTGTTTAGTTCTTCTGATTTCTCATTGAATAGCTAAAATAGAGCTCTGATTTTGGTTTGGTCCCTGGGTTCAATTCTGACCCATTTTAAAAGAGCAACTTATTCATTTGGGTTTAAGTCATTGGGTCAATTTGACCCATTTGGTTTCTGAAGTAAATAACAGGGGTTTAAAGGGTATTTTGGGTAGTTTAGCTTAGGGAATCTTGCATAACTAACTTAGGAAGCTGCCTAAAAAGTGGGATTAGGACTAATTTAAAAAACTGATTTTTAAACCAAGGACATAAGAGCAAAAATAAAAATTTGAAAAGGGGGAAAGGGCAATAAACTGACCCATTTTCTGCTGCTAAGGCTTGCCTAGAAAGGCATTGTTTCTTCACTCACAAAGAAAAAAGGAAAAAAAACACTGAAAAATTTTCAAACGGCTGAGCTAAAAAGAACTCCAAAACTCTTGCATTTTGGTAGAAAATTGATCTAATTCTGCAATTAGTCTTTCAATTCTGAAAATTTCAAAGGATTTCTAGTTTATTTTGGATTCAAAGATGGTCTAAAGGCTATTGATCACTATTCCATTGCTGTTTTTGAGCCGATTCTATTGTTGTTTCCCCTTTGTTGAGTTACTATTGCTGCTGCTTCATAACTTCAGGCTTTTGTGTTGTTTGCTTGTTGTACTCAGGTACACATCTCTGATTCTGAATATGTAAGATTGGATCGTTTGGCTTGAAGAAATGAAGATCTCCGCATTTACTCGATGTTTTTTTTCTTGTTTTTTCACCCAACTTGTTAATTTATTTCTTATGTTTTAGTATACTTAAAAGTGACGTTATGCCATGAACATTTGGGACTTATGCTGAGAGTTGTACTTGGACTTTTATGTGTGCTTGTAATTTCAGCCTTGTTTTGAATAAATTATTTTGAATTTTAGATAGTTATACAGTCATGCATGAGCTCAATGTGAGATAGTTAATACCATTGTTAGGTTTTTCTTTTGAGTCAGGTGTTGTATTCTTAGTGCTATTCGATTTCAGTTTACTTCTTCACAAATGATTAAGTAATTGATTTAGTCTTTTCCAAGTTCATGTTGAAAGGTTTACCCTTCTTTTTCAGAAATATATAGTTGAAACAATTTGACTTGCTTTGGAATATGGAAAAGGCTTAGGAGTCTGTTATTGGCATTGGGTATTAAGTCATGTGGAGAATCATTTTTTTTTAAAACTTTCAGTCGACTTTGTTCAAGCTTCATACTGATTTTCAGACTTATGATTTAATCATGAAAATTTCGTTAGTTTGTTTTTCCTTACAAAAGTTTGGTTTAGCATTTTGTTCTTGGAGTAATATAGGTTAAGTAGTAAATGGATGGTCTGAGTTTCAATGTTGATTGGTGGGTCACAAACAAAGCTTATGAGTTAAATAATTGTACATGAGTTATGATTATATTTTTATCATAGAATGGCACTAGAATATATTCTGCGTTTGCTTTAAAGTTGCAAGAATTGCTCATGTTTTGGTTTTGTCCTCATTTTCCTGAAAAATTGTAGTTGGGTTTCGATTGGTTGAAATGAACTGCAACTGGGCCTTCGTGATGGCCCAGTCATGCCTGACGCCCTTCGCTGAATTCTGTATGCATCATGGGCTTCCTGAGGCCCGGTTCTCTTCCATGTTATGGCATGGCAACCTATAATGGGCTATTGGGCTAGCTGCCAGCCCAAGTTTTTAGCCATAGGCTCGATTCTTTTTAGTACAAACCCATTAATTGTTAAGTTAACCTTAAACATTAGCCTAAATTAATTAGAACGCTTTTAAGTCTTTCTTAATTAATTAGTTTCTTAAAATTAGGTTGAGGTGTGCTATATTAGTCGAACATATAATTTATGGTCCTCAAAATTAAATTTAGAAACCCCTTTGTTAGAATAATTGGAGGCGTGCCATGCCAAACAAAATCTCAAAACTCATGGCCCTCACTTAATTAATTTTAACCCTTTAGAAATCAAGGTGTGCCATTTAGTTGAACTTTCCATGGCCCTCGCAAACTTGAAAGCGCGTAGTTGGTTTAGGCTCGTTATTTTAAAATTAATTTCCTAAACTCGGGTGTGCATTTCATGTGACCCAACTCCAATTCTCAACAACGTTAAATAAAATGTGTCGTGGACCGCGGGTGCATTTCATGTGGAGTGGTTCAAGATATGTTTTAGATAACGTTGAAACTTCCTAAAACTAATCAAAAGCGGCTAATAAATTAAAATATACCATAGGCTAAAACATGTATTAAAATTAGATAATAGGCCAATAATAACAGTTGAGCGACCACGCTAAAACCATGAAACCCGGGAATGCCTAACACCTTTTTCTGTGTTAACAGAATTCCTTACCCGAATTTCTGTGTTCGCGGACTATAAAATAGAGTCAATCTTTCCTCGATTAGGGATTCAAAACTGGTGGCTTGGGACACCATAATTTATCCCAAGTAGCGACTCTGATTAAATAAATAAATTCCGTTTCGATTGTCACTTTAAGTTGGAAAAAACTCCCTTATACCCTTACAAGTGTAGGAAAAAGGAGTTATGACAATTGTGGTGGATTTCAAAATGATGGTTATGATGAACAAAGTGAAGAGGTGCAATACGTGAATAATTATCAAGGCCAAAGAGGCAATTCTTCCAACCAACAACAATGGAGACCCCAAGCCAATTGGGGCAATCAACAACAAGGCAATGGTAATTGGGGGAACAACAACCAAAATAACAACTGGGGAAATCAGAACAACAATCAAAGCAACCAAGAAAATTGGAATGGTAATAACAACAATTGGGGTGGTAATAGCAATCAAGGTGGATGGAACAATGGAAACCAAGGAAACCTGGGGCAAGGCTTTCAAAGGCCCCCAATGTACCAACAACCAAACAATCCGTCCCCATTTCCATCTCAAGGTCCTAGTTCTTCTAGCAATGATATAGGTAGAATTGAAATGATGTTCGAACAGATGATGAAGAAGAATGCGGACTCGGATGCCCGGTTGGCTTCCCACAATACCTCTATCAGGAACTTGGAGGTGCAGTTAGGCCAAATCTCATAGTCTTTAAATATTCTCCCTAAGGGTGCGCTACCAAGTGATATGGTAGTGAACCCGAAGGGTGGGAACAATCATATTATGGCGGTAACAACAAGAAGTGGGAGAGGCGGTGATGTGTATGCCTACAAACAAAAGCAGATTGTGGATGATAATGTTGAGTTGCAAGAAGATGCAGTTCCTTTGGTAGTTGAAAATGTGATTGATGAAAATGTGAATGAAGAAGTGAGAATTGATATTCAAGATGTCGAGGTGGAAACTCAAAATGATGTGAACCCGTCTAGGGAACACATAATAGACATGCCGGAGCCGGTTGTGTCTAAAGACAAGGCTCATTTGCCAAGGCCACCTCCGCCTTATCCTCAAAGGCTCGCGAAGCAGAAAAATGAAAATCAGTTTAAAAAGTTCATTGACATGATGAAGAACTTATCCATAAATGTGCCTTTGGTGGAGGCTCTTGAACAAATGCTAGGCTATGCTAAATTCATGAATGACTTGGTAACAAAGAAGCGGTCTATGGATTGTGAAACTATAAAGATGACTCACCAAGTTAGTGTAATAGTGCATTCAATGGCCCTGAAGCTTGAAGATCCCGGTGCTTTCACCATTCCTTGCACCATTGGGAATGCGGATTTTGCTAAAGCTCTATGTGATTTGGGGGCTAGTATCAATTTGATGCCCTATTCCGTTTTCAAAACTTTGGGTATTGGGCAGCCGATGCCGACTTCCATGAGATTACAAATGGCAGATAGAACGATGAAGAGACCATTGAGTATTATTGATAATGTGCTTGTCCGGGTGGACAAATTTATCTTGCCAGCTGACTTTGTGATCATGGATTGTGAGGTAGATTATGAAGTTCCTATCATTTTGGGGAGACCTTTCCTTGCTACGGGGAAGGCCTTAGTTGATGTGGAAGCGGGGAACTCACCTTCCGGGTAGGTGACAAGAAAGTGGTCTTTCATGTGTGTAAATCAATGAAGCAGCCCAACACCACCGAGGTGTGCTCTTTTGTGGACCTCGTCACAGCAGTGATAATTGATGACACCAGTACAATGATCAATATGGAGTACCCATTGGAGGCCGTATTATTGAACCTTGATGTCAATGAGGATGCAAGCTGAGTGGAGTGCGTGAATGCTTTACATGGAATGAGCTCTTACTCTTATGAACCTAGGAAATTATCTTTGGACCTCGAGAATAGAAAGACTCCACCAACAAAACCTTCAATTGAGGAGCCTCCGGTGTTGGAGTTGAAACTACTGCCTCCACACCTCAAGTATGAGTTCTTAGGCTCAAATTCTACTTTGCCACTTATTCTTTCCTCCTGTCTTACTAATATGCAGGTTGATGCCACATTGGCGGTACTTCAAAAGCGAAAAAAAGGCAATTGGATGAACTTTAGCTGATATTCGAGGGATAAGCCCTGTATTCTGTATGCACAAGATTATTCTGGAAGATGATGCAAAGCCCTCCTTGGAACATCAAATGAGGTTGAACGAGGCAATGCAAGAAGTTGTGAAAAAGGAGATGATCAAGTGGTTGGATGCCGGGGTTGTGTACCCCATCTCTGATAGCTCTTGGACTTTACCGGTGCAATGTGTACTGAAGAAGGGTGGCATGACCGTGGTTGCAAATTCACAAAATGAGTTGATTCTTACAAGAACCGTCACCGGTTGGAGGGTATGCATGGACTACTGCAAGTTGAATAAAGTAACCCGCAAGGATCACTTTCCTTTGCCTTTTCTTTATCAGATGTTAGATCGACTTGCTGGGCGTGCCTTCTACTGTTTCTTGGATGAATATTCTGGGTACAACCAAATCTTGATTGCTCCGGAAGATCAGGAGAAGACCACATTCACTTGTCCATATGGCACATTTGCTTTTTCTAGGATGCCTTTTGGGTTGTGTAATGCACCAGCTACATTTCAGCGGTGTATGATAGCCATTATCACCGATATGGTGGAAGATATTTTGGAGGTATTCATGGACGACTTTAGTATTATGGGGGATTCATTTGATGAGTGCTTGAAAAATCTTGATAGGGTCTTGGCCCGTTGTGAAGAAACAAATCTTATTCTCAATTGGGAGAAATGCCACTTTATGGTGGAAGAGGGCATAGTTCTTGGGCATAAAATTTCAAAGTATGGTATTGAGGTAGACAAAGCAAAAATTGATGTGATTTCAAGGCTTCCTCCACCTACATATGTCAAGGGAGTCCGAAGTTTTCTTGGGCATGCGGGGTCCTACCGGAGATTTATCAAAGACTTTTCGAAGGCAGTGAATCCCTTGTGCAAGTTGTTGGAAAAAGATGCGAAGTTCGTGTTTGATGAAAAATGTATACAAGCCTTTGAACTTCTCAAGCATAAGTTGACCACCACTCCTATCATTACCACACCTAATTGGAGCTTGCCCCTTGAGCTCATGTGTGATGCGAGCGATGTTGCGATTGGGGTGGTTTTGGGTCAAAGAGTCGACAAAATGTTTCATCCGGTGTACTATGCGAGCAAGACAATGAATGATGCTCAAGTGAACTACATGGTGACCGAGAAAGAACTTTTGGGTATTGTGTTCGCAATGGAAAAAATTTCGGCCGTATCTTATGGGTGCTAAGGTTATTATTCATACCGACCATGCCGCACTCCGGTACTTGATGACGAAGAAGGATTCCAAAGCTAGATTGATGCGATGGGTCTTGTTACTTCAAGAGTTTGATTTGGAGATTCTGGACCGGAAGGGTAGTGAGAATCAAGTGGCGGACTACTTGTCTCGCTTGAAGGAGGAGGGGAGGCCTCGTGACGGCCTATAGATCAATGATTCATTTCCCGACGAACAACTCCTTTCGGTGTCGATGAATGATATGCCATGTTTTGCCGATGTTGCTAATTTCCTTGTGACCGGTATAATCCCGTGTGAGCTCTCTTCTAACCAAAGGAAGAAGCTCAAGCGGGATAGTTTGGATTTCTATTGGGATGAGCCATACTTGTTCAAGATTTGCACGGATGGTGTGATCCGAAGGTGTGTCATGGAGGAAGAGCAATTAAGTATCTTGGAGGCTTGTCATTCCTGTGGCCATCATGGCGGGGCGAGGACGGCCTCCAAAGTTCTTAGTTATGGGTTTTATTGGCCAACTTTGTACAAAGATGCAAGTGAACTTGTGAAGAGGTGTGATGAATGTCAAAGAGCGGGTGGAATTTCGAAGAAAAATGAGATGCCTCTCAATACCATCCTTGAGGTTGATATTTTTGATGTATGGGGCATTGACTTTATGGGCCCGTTTGTTAGCTCGTATGGGAATACATATATTCTTATGGCGGTGGACTATGTTTCAAAGTGGATCGAAGCCGTGGCTTTATCCAACAATGAGGCCCGGAGTGTTGTTGCATTTCTTAAGAAGAGCATCTTTACAAAGTTTGGTATTCCTCGTGCAATCATAAGTGATGGGGGTCTTATTTTTTCAATAAAACTTTTGACACTTTGCTTTCAAAGTATGGTGTCAATCACAAAGTTTCTACTCCCTATTATCCTCAAGCAAGTGGTCAAGTTGAAGTTTCCAACAGGGAAATCAAAAGCATATTGTCAAAGACGGTTAATGCAAATAGGACTGATTGGTCAAAGAAGTTGGATGACGCTCTATGGGCTTATAGGACTGCTTACACGACTCCGATTGGTATGTATCCGTATCGGTTGGTGTTTGGGAAAGCTTGCCATCTACCGGTCGAGTTAGAATACAAGGTCATGTGGGCTTTGAGGAAGCTAAATCTTGAATGAGATGTTGCAGCTAATTTTCGTGTGGAGCAGCTTAATGAACTTGATGAATTCCGACACCATGCCTACTCTAGTTCGTCCTTGTACAAGGACAAGATGAAGTACCTTCATGATAAATATGCTCGTAGCAAGGAGTTCAAAGTTGATGATTTGGTGATCTTGTTCAACTTTCGGTTACGTCTGTTTTCGGGAAAGCTTAAATCAAAATGAAGTGGACCTTTTGAAATGGTGTGTGTGACCCCGTTTGGTGCTCTTGATTTAAAGAACAAAAATGGGAAAGTTTTTAGAGTGAATGGGCATAGGGTCAAGCACTACCTAGAAAATATTGATGACAACCACGTAGTGGCACTTCTTCATCTCAAATGATTTGATGGTAACCAGCGTCGTACCATGACGTTAAATCAGGCGTTTCTTGGGAGGCAACCCATGCGTTTTTATTCTTGTTTTTCTTTGATTTTTATGGTAGTATAGGATTTATTTTTGGACTAACTGGTTGTGAGATGGTACATGATTGTGTTGATGCAGTGCAGGACATAGTGGAAAAAGTGTTCAGGTCTCTGAAGTTGTCAATGCGAACGCACTATATTTAGTGTGGACCGCACTGGTGAAAGGGGAAATGTCCAACTCTCTAAAGTTTGCCACCGCGGCCGCATTACATTTTGTGCGGTCCGCGGTGGACCACTGCGGCCGCATGACATTTTGTATGGACCGCGGTGGGTTGCCTTCTCAAACTTGAAGCATGCTATGTAGTGCGGACCGCAGTCCATTTTGGGTTGGTAAGCTGGGCCCCAGGTCCTTTTCTATAAATAGGGCCCGAGGCCCTCCTTTTATACGTTTCGATCTTTGAACTCTTAGAACTCTTAAAGCACTGTTCGTCACCCCGGTTGCTTGTAATTAATTGCTTGGATTCATTAATCTTCATTTCATCTCACAACTGGTAACTTAACTTCTTTTTAATTGCTTTAATTTTGTTATTCTCCTCTACTTTTTGTTTTTCTTGTCTCTTATTCTAGTATTCCCGTATTTTCTTCAATTGGTTAGGTTAGGGTAACTAGTTCTTCGATTAAAGTAGAATTGAGTGGTTAAAAACAATGGGCAATCACTTAGAAACCTTACTAAGGTGAATATTGGACTTAAAAGCAAATGATTTTGAACCCTAAGTTAGTACCGCAATTGGGCACTCAGTGCGGACCGCAGTGGTTTTTGTGCGGTCCGCAATAACATTTTGTGCGGACCGCATTGCTGAAAGTCCTGAAGCCTGTTCTTCGAGGACCGCGGCCGCATTGCATTTTGTGCGGTCTCCGGTGCCTTAATGCGGACCACATTGCCTTTTGTGCGGTCTGCAGAGTAATTGTTCAGAGAGTGGGTAGTCTGAACCCCACCTCTGTGCGGACCGCATTGACATTTTGTGCGGACCGCATTAGCCTCTGTGCGGCCGCATACCATTTTGTGCGGTCCGCACTGTGTGATTTTTGCAACTGTCTGCAACCTTTATTCTTCTACAACTGTGAACTTAATTGAATCTACTAATACTAACAGAGCATACCTGAACTTGTTTGCAGACAATGGTGAAACAAAGGGGCAAGAGCTCTAAACAACCAGGAAGAGGAGAATCCTCCCGGGGAGGGAAACAGAAAATGGTAAGATTGACTGTTCAAGCCCGACAAAATATTAAAAACATGAGGAAGATGATGAAAGCTGCTGATAGTGCCATTGACATTCTGGGAGTAAGTACGAGCCCTCCCGGGAGATATCTTCAGACTCAATCCCAGAGTACATCCCTAACTGGCCGGAGAGAAACAGACTAAGAGACACTCCTCCCACTTCTTGAGCTTTTCCTCTCCTATATATATTACCAATCTTCCCCTTTATCCAACGGTCTTTAACCAGCGTACCCTCTCGTGACTATACTCTTTCTTACTCGTCCAAGTATTACGATATATGTTCTACCGTGTAAGCTTTCTGACGGCTCGATCTCGGCAGTGGCCGAGATACTCGCAACTATTACGCCTCGTGGGTACGACTATGGCTTAGTCGACCCCTTACCATTTCTTTAAACGATAACCCATGTGGTTAGATTTTGACCCATACAGTGATGTCTTATTAAAAAAAACTTCTAACTAATAGAATATTATGAACTTTATGCTGATGGAAGTTAGATATTAATAATAACATGAGTAACAAGAGAGATGCTCAAGAGAAAGGGGTGACTTTGAAATTTAATAAACTGTGCCTTTGGTATTTATAAACTCTTTAAGAGGTAAACGTATGGTAGTTGCTCTATTAACACTATAATAATTTTCAGGAAAAAAATAATTTCTTTTGCATTTTTCAACTTGAAGACCATCCCTATCGAAGGGGCTTGAATATCAAGATTCAAATCGTAATGGGACACATTGCAACTTGCAAGTACAAGCCTTTTTCTTTTTTTATACAAGACGGAGGATTAATATTTCCAGTAGAAACTCTTATTGGATAACAATATTAAACTTACTAATCAAGAGTTTGGCAATACATAATTACTTAACATCATAGGAGATGGCCATGAAAGGGAGAGATGGCATTTTACTTATTAAACCAGTTTGTGAGGATCGTTTGTTTGCTTGCATTGGTTTTCCTTTTCCATCTTGTATAAATTGCCGGATCCTAGGTAAACTCCAGTATCCAGTTTCTATGAATCAAATATTAGTCTAATGGACTGTGTTTTTCAAGACTAAAGAAGCATAGCTTTTTAGGAGTTCCATCCTAAAAATTGGGATTTAGTCACATGCTCTCAAGCCAATTTAGCTTTGACTTTGTCTCAACTCCCAAACTTCCATGCATATATTTACAATGTTGTTTTACTCCAACTTTTCTCCATTTTCACGTCACATTATAAATCGCATATCTCCATTGCTAATATTGTTTTCCCAATTTTTATATTACTAAAATAAAGTTAATTGACTAAACAATTTTGACTAAGATGTTTCTACCAAACAAACTTAGTTGAACTAATTCTTTGGAATCTTTATCACGACCGAGAAAGATTATACTTGAGTCTTCTCTGTGATTGTGATGCTGCTGCTCACTTCAAAAACTCTTATTTTCTCGTCCATCCAATACATTCAGTTCATTTACCGTCAATAGATGTCACCACATCAGCAATAGAAACGAGAAAGTCAAGCACACTCCAGTGGGACAAGCCCCGCGCATTAAATTCAGTAATGGTGACGTGTCCTTCCTACACTAACTTCGTCAACAAATTGTAAGTTTGCAACAGTGACGTGAAAACACCACAAATCACTCACTCTCGCTCAAAACCCACAACACAAAACACGCACTAACATTTACTTTGCATATTACACACATATTCCCCCCATTAACCAACCCCCCTCAATAAAGGAGCACAGAAAATAAAAGCACCAATTCCACTTCAGTTAATTGCCCTGCAGCTCATCATGCTCCATCATAAAGCTCCTTCTCCGTCACCGTCACTGTCACCGGCGCTTCACCATAACGATACTCAGAAAGCTCCATCGCCTTCAACGCGGCCGCTTCATCATTCGTCGACATTGCCAACTTCATCAACGTCAGCGTCAACGTCAGACTTATCAACTACTCCACCGCCGTCTAAATTACCGGTTGATTTCAGCCCACCTTTGATTGCGATGGTCGTTATTATCGCTACTGCTTTCGTCATCATTACCTACTCGCGGCTCCTGTCGCGTCATCTGCTCCGTCTACACGGCCGTTATAGACTATGGCGTCGCCGTCGCCGACGTTATGTTCCGTCATCTGCCGGCGATATCGAGTCGCCTCCTTATCCTTTTGATCCTACTGATGCTTTCCACGTGCTCTCTCCTTATGGACTGGACGATTCAGTTATCAAAACAATTCCTCTTTCAGTCCACACTCGAAAGAGCAGCGTTCACGATTGTGCAGTGTGCTTGCTGGAATTCGAAGAGAATGACTACGTGCGCACGCTTCCAGTATGTTCACACGCGTTTCACGTGGACTGTATTGATATATGGCTCAAATCACACGCGAATTGCCCGTTGTGTCGTGCCGGAATATTCCGTCCAGAGTCACCGTTCACTCCTTTAATGGCTGCAAGGATACGCCCCAGCTTCGATGACATACTGGTGGAGAACACAATTCTAGAGCCTTTAGCTGAATTTCAGCCAGAATCGGATACAACGACAGTGTCAGAGATCACACAGGAGCCGTCGCCACGGAGAAACATGATCCAATCAGAGGATATTAGATTCAACGGACGTGATATATTGCTAAAACGATCCTATTCCTTCGGATTTGAGAGGAATTTAGGATCCGAGAGACTAGTACTTGAAGCAACAACAGCTTCGCCATGGCGGTACCGCAGAGCAATAGGATCAGGAAGCTTCTGGAGCAAAAGACCTTCACCGTTCAGCTCGTTAACAAAGCCACGAGTATTCTCGTTCCGATATTACAGAGGAATGAAATCGCCGTTCTTCCGCCGGACCAGAGGCGGATTCTTCCCGTTATCGGAGTCAAGCGCGAGATATAGTACCGGCGGAGGCGGAGGTTCGTCGAGACGAAGCAAGTCATTCGCGAGTCCGATGTTCATGAGAACATCGGCGGCGGGAGGAGGAGTATTCTCGTCGAGCCGGCTAAGGAGCGGTGATCCAGAAGCCTTACTGTCACCGGACAGGTATAACAGACGGTGAAGATGAAATCAGATCACATGGAGAGGAATTAATGAACTTCGGGAAAACGACAACCGTCCGATCGATCGTAGTTATGGGGGGACGGTGATCGAGGTCGTGGGGGGTGGGGGAATGGGGTCAGGCGACATTAATTTACATTGGGAAGAAGGAGGGAAATTAATGCGGTGCCTGCTACTATGTTTATTGGGCCTGTGGAGGTCATTTAATACAGAGAGAGAGAGGGGGCGAGTAACTGTGTTGAAATGCTGAGAAGAAAAAGTTATGTCTGCATTTAATGGGAAAATTACACTATTTTTTAAGAGTTACAGAGAGATGGTGATAGACAAGGGCTAGGAGCTTATCCAAAAAAAGGGTTAAACTTTTTGGAGGGTATGGATGATTGAGTTTGTGACTGTATGAGCTCCTCCCACTTGTCTACGTCTTTTATTATGGTTTAAATGCATGTTGATTCTCTGTCGAATTCAAACATTTAAAGCACTACCAATTATAATTATAATACTCCTATATATTAATTTATCGTGTTTATATATAAGAAAATAATTAGTATCCTTAGGGGTCGTTTTGTTGGAAATAGATTATTCATTCCGGAATAACTAATTATTCCGGTATAAATTCATCTTAAATTTAATTTTTGAGCTTAATTATTTCTTATCTCTCGTACCAAATTGCTGAGCAATTGTATATTATTGATAGTGGTTGAATTTACTAAGAGATTCTTTTACTTGTTTGTGTGTGTTTTTGTTTACATGGGACCTTGTGTTGAATGCGCAAGAAATTTATTAGAATTTGTATAAACAGATACTGTTGACACTATAGCGTTTATTATTCCTAAGCCTATCAATCTTAAAGTTGAACTGTTCGTATATCAAATCAAAACCAATAATGGTTCATTTAACGTACGTGGTTATCATTAAGACAAGCCGGTTTCTGTAAGTCCACAAGTTCATTGACACAAACCAATCCGATTTGTTTTACTCAATGGATATAAAGTATAATTACATTCTTTAAATAATTATGATAGTGAGCAAACATTTATTGTATCTATATCACTATATGTATCTTTCAACTATTTATAAATAATGGTTAGAACTAAAAATTGCATTATTTTTGAAGTCTACATCTTCTACTAATGCGATCGTTGGATTATTGTTCATATGATTGTGTGTGTAGGTAGTAGTAATATTTTCCGTTTTCTTTTTGTCAAGTCCCAATTTCAAGTGAAAATATGAAAAATTAATGCTAGACATACATTGAAGATGAAGAACTAGTAGCTGAATGACCGACAGATATGCGTAGCACAACCTAGCCTATCTAGTTTCTACTTTTTATTTTTGCTACTCTATTTCAATAAGTCATCCATGACTATGATATGCAACAACAACAATAACAATTATCCAGTAAAATTCCACAAAGTGGGGTGTGAGAAAGATAATGTGTACGCAGACCTTACTCCTATCCGATAGGGCAGAGCACAGTGGCGGACCCAGGATTTTGTGCAAATGGGTTCAGTCGGAGAAGTCCATAACTAACATAAGCGAATTCAAAAATAATTTCTATACAAAATTTACCTTGCTTTAACCATAATTTATACATATACACAGTATTATTTTTTAACGAAGCGAGTTCAGTTGAACCCACTTCTCACCACTTGGGTCCGCCCCTGGCAGAGCATGACCATGATATGCCTCATAGCAAAATCAGATTTGGTCTTCTTATAGTGCAGAGATGGCCAATATGTGATCTTACTCGCTATATTGAGTTTAACTGTATTATTTGGTTAGGGGTACTAAGGTGAGAATTCAATTTTTAAAACATACATACTGGTTTTAACTTTTCGAGCATCCATTCGGTTCTAAATGGGTTCTACGAATCCATATATTGACAGTCTGACAGTACCAAACTACAAATTATAATTGGAGATAGTAAAAAGTACTAGTATTAAATAGGTTACGATACATTGCTACGTAGTATTATATAAGTTAGACAAAATATTTTACGATAATTCAGAGATTGAGGTACTACCTGGGACATATGGAACGGTAAGATTTGTCCGTATAGGTTTCTTTTGATTATATTTGTCATTTTCGTCACTATTTGTGCAGGAATATCAGACAAATAACATGTCCAAACGTCAACCTTGCTTTCACCCATCCATCCCTAACTCTAACTCCATGACAAAATTAGTTATTAGTATTCATTTTTAATAATGTCAAATTTAGCTCATAAAATGTAATCTTTTAATTCGTCTAAAATTTGATGGGCGGTTGTACATGCCTGGACCAATTTGGATAACATATGTAATGTTACGCAACGCCTTCCTGATGATCTTTGGAAGGGCAACGTAAAGTTAAGCAACCGATGTCAGTGCGGTTGTTGTCCGCCAATGAGGTCCTCGCCGCACGCTAGACTAGATTGTCAGTGCCATGCGGGAAAACCAATGTCGTGAGCAATTGCGGAAGCTGAGAGAGAATTGGGTTTTGAATGCTGATGATGATTTTATTGATGACTGAAAATGATGATTACAATGATGTGGTGTCGAGGGGGAGAGACACCAGAAAATGCTGATTGAAATGTTTGATTGTTTGGTCCCCCTTAATAATGCTTAAAAAAAATAAACCAACATTACAAGACTAGTCCTAATAAAGCTGTAGAAGCACACTGAAATGAAAATGATGAAAACTAGTCTATGATTACAATGAAAAGGACTTAGATTATTACAAGGAAAAACTAAGTCCGATGGCAGCATCTTTGTCTTGCGGGTCTGCGCGCGCGTTGCTGTGGGCGCGCGCGACACTTGATGTGCTGGCCTGAGGCTGGGCACTGGTGCTTGGCATCAGGGTCTGTGCGCGAGGCGCTGCTGGAATGGGCCTGCAGCTGGGCGCTGGCGAGGCATCAGGATCTGCGCGCGCGGCATTGTCAGGGCGCGCGGCGCTGTTGTCATTGGCCAGCCCTTGGGCGCTGGCGAGAGGCATCGGTGGGGCGACAGAGGCACATGCGCGCTTGTCACTTGGCGCAGCCAAGACCACGGGGCCGACCATGGCGCTAGGCATTGTGAGGCTTGCTAGGCCGCCATAGGGCGCGGCCAAGGGGTCATGGGGCATGTCTGGAAAGCAGCCCATGACATTCTCCCCCACCTGAGTTGGCGCCGTCCTCGGAGCCTTATGATGATGATGATGATGATTCTGATGGTTGTTGGATGGGAGGTCTGCGCCCCTCTGTTCTTTGAGCTTGCTATTGTAGCGAAGCAATGATTTCATGCGGCTGACATGGAAGACTGGATGGATCTTCCACCAGGATGGAGTTTTGACCTGGTATGTGGACTTCCCAATGCGTTTTTCAATGGGCAGGGGCCCTATGTATTTTTGTTGCAGCCGAGGGTCATGGGTCCTTTCTGCAAACAAGTACCGCTTTGGGATGCATAGCATTACTTTGTCCCCTGGTTGATGTTGGGCAAAGCAAAGCTTCTGTTCGGTGAACCTTTTTGCCCGCTCTTGGGCCGTGATGAGATAGCTCCGCACTATCTCCATGTTGCGCTCCCATTCGCTCGAGAAGTTGGCAGCTCGAGGAGATTTCGGCATGGTTGATGCATTCACCGTCTGCGGGAGAAGCGGTTGCTGTCCGGTAACAATTTCAAAAGGGCTCTTGTTTGTATGATGGCTCTTTTGAGAATTGAAACACAGTTGAGCAGCATCCAGGAGCTTCACCCAATGATTCTGTGATCCGGTTGCGAAGTTGCGGAGATATTCCTCCAGCATGTCATCGAACCGGTCTGTCTGTCCATCCAATGGTGGATGGATGTCTGTGTTGTGACTCAATGTTGACCCAAAGCACCTGAAGAGATGGATCCAAAAGTTGCTAGTGAAGTGTGAGTCGCGCCTACTAACAATATTTTTGGGCAGGCCCCAATGTTTGACAATGTGCGAGAAGAAGAGTCGAGCTGTATCTTCTGCTGAGATGTTTTGCGGGGCTGCTATGAAAGTTGCATAGTCTGAGAACTGATCTATGACAACCATGATGGATGCAAGATTGCCGACTTGGGGCAATCCCGTGATGAATCTGAGGGAAACACTTTCCCATGGTCTCTGAGGGACATGTGATGGCTGCGAGGGTCCCGGCTGTGATGAGTGATCCGACTTGTCCTTGTGGCATGGCTGACAAGTCTTCACATGATGATGAGCGTCACCAGTCTTTTGAGGCCGATGACATGATGGTTGATTGTTGCTGCGAAGGGTAGCCTGAACCTGAGGTTCATGTCTGTTGACTACCTTCTCCAACTGCATGGCCGAGATGTTTTCAGCGGCCATCTTTATGGGAAAGCATGGTATGGTGCAGGGCTTGGCCCCGTTTTCTCCCATCATCAGGAGCATGTTGGCAAATGGTACCGGAATGGTGTTGGTTTGCCTCATGAACTCTAAACCCACTATGATGTCGAAGTCATCTATGATTGCGATGCGCAGGTCGATGCTTCCTTTGTATGGGCCAAGTTTCACTGGGACATTTGTAGCTGTTCCACCCAATGTCTGAGGTGGTGAGTTGATAGCCTTGACGCGGCCTTTGCTCTTTTGTACAACAAGACCTAGGCGCTCTACTTGCGTTGATGACAAGTAGTTATGGGTGGCACCCGTGTCTATCAATGCGTGAAGGGGCTTGCCGTTCACTTTCAATTCGACGAACATTAGGGTCCTCGCTTGCTTAGGAGGTCCTTCGTCCATCTTTTCTTTCCCTTTCTTGGTGATCGGGACTGATGTTTTCTTAGGAGGACATGCACTGGTCCCCGCTAAGGCATGAGGGATAGAGCCAACAATTGCATTGAAGGCGCCTACCTGGTTGTCTTCAGATGTGTTTGATGCATCTGTCTCATCCTCGACAGTCTGATGAGCATTGACCTTGATGTTTGGGCATTCATTGTTCCAATGTGCCCCGCCGCAATGATGGCATTCTGAGGGAGGCTTTCTCCCCTGATTGTTGTTGATGGATGCAGCACTGTTGCTGTTGGAGGGAGGAGTCTTAGTTTTGGATGCACTCCGATCTCCCCCACTTTTGCTTGGGCCACCATTGCTGGGATGGTGCCCGTTGAATCCCCCTCGGACAGACGGCTGGGGCCTGTCATTCTGAGTTCCCAAATGATAGTCGCCAAGGCATTCTGCAGCTTGAATGGCCTTGGGCAGGGTGTCTACCCGTTGTCGCTGTAGTTCCATACGGGCATGAGGTTTCAAACCTTCTATGAATGCGAAGAGTTTGTCTTTGTCCCCCATATCGCGTATGTTTAGCATGAGTGCGGAGAATTCGCGCACGTACTCCCTCACTGATCTGGTGTGGCGGAGGTCCCGTAGCTTTCTCCTTGCGTTGTATTCCACATTTTCGGGAAAGAACTGCAGGCGTATGGCTACCTTCAATTCGTCCCATGTCTGAAGAGTATCCTCACCGACCTTGATGGCTTCGTGTTTGACCCGCCACCAAAGTTTGGCATCGCCCTGAAGATACATGGCAGCAGTCGCTACCTTTTTGGATTCCTCCAAATGGCCCACGGCATCGAAGTATTGTTCGACGTCGAAGATGAAGTTTTCCACTTCTTTAGCATCCCGGGATCCGTCGTATGGCTTTGGCTCCGGTATCTTAAGCTTTTGTGGAATGGGGGCGAGTTTTGCTGCACCCCTGATGTGATGGTCGCCTTCTCGAAGTAGGCTCTGTAAGGCAGCATTGACAACGTTGAGCTTGTCTGTCAAGTCGTTTATGGTTTGCTGCATGGCAGTTAGTCTGTCTGCCTCATGTTGCTGATGGGCTAAATCGTCGGCACGCTCCTGTTGGAGGTCCTCAAATTTGCCATGAATATTGGCAGTTTCAATGGCTGCCGTTTGTCGGTCCTCGTCGGAGTCACGACTGATGTTTGCAATGTCATTTTCGGCCTGCCGCATTCGGCGGTCCAGGTCGTCCAACCTTTGCACTAGGTTGTTGCTTTGATCAGGCACCGTTTCTACGATGGGTCGTAATCGGTCAACCGTCTCTTCTAGGGATGCTAGACGCTCCCCATGATTCACCATGGTCAGAAATGGTGATGATGGCAAATGTTCCCTCGTCCGATGTCGAGCCTAGGCTCTGATACCAACTGTTACGCAACGCCTTCCTGATGATCTTTGGAAGGGCAACGTAAGGCTAAGCAACCGATGTCAGTGTGGTTGCTGTCCGCCAATGAGGTTCTCGCCGCACGCTAGACTAGATTGTCAGTGCCATGCGGGAAAACCAATGTCGTGAGCAATTGCGGAAGCTGAGAGAGAATTGGGTTTTGAATGCTGATGATGATTTTATTGATGATTACAATGATGTGGTGTCGAGGGGGAGAGACACCAGAAAATGCTGATTGAAATGTTTGATTGTTTGGTCCCCCTTAATAATGCTTAAAAAAAATAAACAAACATTACAAGACTAGTCCTAATAAAGCTGTAGAAGCACACTGAAATGAAAATGATGAAAACTAGTCTATGATTACAATGAAAAGGACTTAGATTATTACAAGGAAAAACTAAGTCCGATGGCAGCATCTTTGTCTTGCGGGTCTACGCGCGCGTTGCTGTGGGCGCGCGCGACACTTGATGTGCTGGCCTGAGGCTGGGCACTGGTGCTTGGCATCAGGGTCTGTGCGCGAGGCGCTGCTGGAATGGGCCTGCAGCTGGGCGCTGGCGAGGCATCAGGATCTGCGCGCGCGGCATTGTCAGGGCGCGCGGCGCTGTTGTCGTTGGCCAGCCCTTGGGCGCTGGCGAGAGGCATCGGTGGGGCGACAGAGGCACATGCGCGCTTGTCACTTGGCGCAGCCAAGACCACGGGGCCGACCATGACGCTAGGCATTGTGAGGCTTGCTAGGCCGCCATGGTGCGCGGCCAAGGGGTCATGGGGCATGTCTGGAATGCAGCCCATGACAGTAAGTTTGTTTTATATGTTAGCATATGGACTAATTGGTCGGTAAGAAGACTTAAGGGTGTAGAAAAATAATTTTTGTTGGATATAGTTGGTTTAATATGTTACTCCTTGCGGTCCACTATTGGTGATTATTTTTTTTATGTTTTCATATAGATTAATAAATTTATTTTTTAACATTAATTAACAATAAAATTGACCATATTAACATTTACTATCTCTTCTCATAAATACTCATAACACATACTCCAATACTATTTACTCCAAAGGTAATGTAAGAAAAAAAAATTAATTCATTCTCGAAATTTAAAAAATTAAATATTTTGTACCACAAAAAAATCATTTATTGTGAACCTAGGAAGTAATGATAATACAGATTATAGCTGAACTCACTAAAGCTAGCTTGACCCTGAAAATCCAACGTCAATAAGTAGTCATCAATTTCCAACTACTTCCTTTGTAGCACATTTAATAACATGACCTTTCTCATCTGCAGGTCACATGCTAAACTGACCCTATTTCTTTAGTTTGTGTGCACTTCGTCAATAATCATCTCAATTAAGGTTTAAGCAAATGAAAAAGAAATCACCTAGAATTAAAAACTTATATAAAATTTTATCATTAACTGTTAAATCACACTCTCGCAAGGTGAATACATATAAAGGTTCAAGGAGCAAATTGATGAAAAATGTCAAACTTCAACTACCCAATTTACTCTTTGTTTTGTTTGTGTATGATCAATGATGTAGGAGAATAATAAACACCAGCAAAAGTAGGTGCCAGTTACTGAAACCAATTAAGGCCTCCATAATCAGTTAGCTGGCATGTCATGAATTTTGCTGCATTTACCTCTGCTCAACTAACCACCTTTTCCTCAACTCTCTCCTTTTTCTCTTGACTTTTGTGAACTAAGTTTGAGCTAAATTTGATCCATTTATGTATAAATTCATAGTATAACATCACATTACTTGGATTGATAAGAAAACTCTTAAAATAAGTTGTGGATTCTTTTCATTTTAGGGAAGAATGGAAAGTTATACGGCGAAAGTTGAAGAAAGTCGACCGGCTTTTGATGGAAAGCCATCTGCAGGGCCAGTTTATAGGTGCATTTATGCTAAAGATGGTCTCATGGACATGCCTGTTGGTTTTGAGTCACCTTGGGATTTCTTCAGGTAAATTACTCACTTGAATATCTAGTTTCTTTTTTCTCCATAATATAGTCTATTTTTCTCCAACTTTTTCTTGGTCGTAACTGGTAAAAGTTGCTGCCATATGACCAGTAGGTCATGAGTTCAAGCCGTGGAAACAGCCTCTTGCAGAAATGCAGGATAAGGCTGCAGCATACAATAGATTCTTGTAGTCCGGCCCTTCCCAGACCCCGCGACAGTGGGAGCTGAGCTGCCCTTTTATACATGCAAATATAGTTGTCACGGTTTCAAGTCGTAAAAATAGCGTCTGATAAAAATGAAAGGAAATACTGTATATAATATACCTTATGCGGCCATAAGAGGATACAAGATTAAAACTCTATATATTCCACATTTAAGGTTCTTAGTTTTTGAACCTATTATATTTTTAAAATCATGGGTTTATACCTACTAACTATTTTTGCAAATTTTTACTTATAAGTATATACTTCGTTATAAGTAAATTTTGCCTACTAACTATTTGCAAATTTTGCAAATTTACTTACAAATACTGGGTTCAGATGAACCTGGTGTATAAATATGTTGCATCCGCCTCTGAATGTGGTCTGACTCTTTTCCCGATCCAGCATAGCGGGAACTTAGTGGACCGGATTGCCTTTCATGAAAGAGGAGGATATGATTGTGATGAGTTATCTGAACTGATTAAAATGGTTCATATAGCAAACTCTGGGATTGAAGCTTAGCTGATTCATTATTGCGGATCTTTCAATGTAGCTCTTTTTCTCACAATGTACCTCAGGATTAAGAAATTCAAGAGTTTATTGGAATTGATTTTTAAGCGAAGATGTATCATTTCATGCTTGTTCTTTTAGGTCTTCTTCCCTTTTTGATCATCGTCATGTGCACATTGTAAAACATCCATTTTTTATGCTTCGCAGTGAATCAGTTAAGAAGAATCCCAAAAACCAAATGCTGGGCCGCCGTCAGGTTGTTGACAAAAAGGTGCAGTTTCTTCAGAGTTCAATCATTTAAATGAGTCTAAGCATAAGTGTTGTTGATCCTTAATAACCGATCAATTCAACATATAATGCAAAATGTTGGGGGCTTTAAGAAATAACCAAATAAAGAATGAACAATGAAGAAAAGGAGATAGTGTTGGTTTCAATCTAGCAGTCCATTTGGAACAAATAGACTAGTGGAAAAGAATTGATATAAATGGGGAAAGAGAATGAATTTTGAGCTTTGTTTACAGGCAGGTGCCTACAATTGGTTGACATATGAGGAGGTTTACGAAACCACAATCAAGATTGGTTCAGCCATCCGAAGCCGTGGTGTCAATCCAGTGAGTGCTAGTCCATCGAAATCATTAAATGTACTCTGAGATTTGAGCATAACTCAAACATTTAGACTAAGTTGCATCTAAAAGTATTTTCTGTTTACTTAGGGAGACAAATGTGGCATCTATGGTGTGAACTCTCCTGAGTGGATAATGGCAATGGAGGTATACACTTGATGTTCTAAATTATCGATTTTTTCACAAACCAAAGACATATATCCAACTTGTGAGTTGCGTCCTTCTTAAGAAAAAATATAGCGAAAACTTGTTTTACCTTCAGTTCACTGTTACTTTGGAACAATAATTTTGTCTGTTCAATTTGATCACAGGCTTGTAACAGCCAAGGAATTTCATATGTACCACTCTATGATTCCCTTGGTATCTTCTTACTCTCAATCTCTCTGTCGTTCCTACCTTTTTGCAAATCAATAAAGAGAAGTTCTCAAGCTGTTCTCCACAAGAGCATAATTGTAGATTTGTTCTTTGAACTTGCCTGAATTGCAGGTGCAAATGCAGTGGAATTTATCATAAACCACGCTGAAGTTTCAATAGCTTTTGCTCAAGAGAGCAAGATACCGGCTGTATAATCTCCTTCCTTTTCCTCAATGTCATACTTTTGCTTTTCTTATTCGTGAACTGCAAATTATATTGCACATTGAAAATGAGACAATAGGACTAAAGTGATGGTTCCGAAAGTGCTATGTGGATTTTCATTGAACTGCTGATTATGTTCTTTCAATGATTTATCTAATGCATTAATACTTCTGATTGATATATCGTCCAAATTCTAGAGACGATTAGCTATCGGTAACATTCTTTAAGTTACTTGATCATTAACTTCTTTTGCAGATCTTATCATGCTTGTCAAAGTGCAGTTCTTACCTAAAAAGTAGGTGAAATTATTAACTTTGTCAACTAAGCTGGTATTTGAAAGTTCAATAATAGTAACTTGTATATCTTTTCTTAAGCTATCGTCAGCTTTGGAAACATTTCCAGCACGCAGAAAAGTGAAGCAGAGGATCAAGGAGTAGCTTGCTTCTCTTGGGATGAGTTTGTTCAAATGGTAAAGTCAATATATCAATGCAAAATATCATATTCAGTGATCTTTCTTAGTTGTTTGTGCCATCGCCTAAGCTTTATATCACTCTATCCAGGGAAGTTTGAATCATGAACTTCCTCAGAAACGGAAGACTGATATATGTACAATTATGTACACAAGTGGAACTACTGGAGAACCAAAAGGTGTCATTTTGACTAATGGGGCTTTCATGGGAGAAGTTCTGTCGATGGATCAACTTCTCGCTGTAACAGACGAAGAGGTAATTTTGAGTTATTGCTCCTGAAAGTTTAGATATCTAACTTGTGAAGACTTGTAGCCTTTAACTCTTTGGAAATCTAGACGTACGATTTTCAATTTAACCAATATCATCAATATTTGTGTTTGGTTAGTGTCTTTTCTTGCTCCATCACAAGCAATCATTTTGATCTAGCTTGAACTTAAGACATCATATCATCTGCAAAACTTGACAGGAATTGTGATTTAAGTGCTCACGTTTAATCTCCTAAGTAAGATTTCATTCTCTATATTGCGCGAATATGCCCAAAGTTTTAAATTGAGCATAGCAATCATTAAGTTACCAGCAAATCCTGTTTGACTATAGCGAATCTCCTGCAGGTTTACATATTTTCTATCTTATTCTCATTGGTGCAATAATAGCCAAGTGTGATCTCACTCTTATGTATTTGTGTCAATTTCAGGGAACAGGAGAGGACGTGTACTTTTCGTTCCTTCCACTGGCTCATATATTTGATCAAATAGTTGAGACATATTGCATATACAGGGGTGCTTCAATAGGATTTTGGCAAGGCGTAAGATACATATATTCTTTGTACCGTGAATTACTTATAGCTTTTCTTTGCCTATATTGCTGTTTGTTCAAGCCCGATTGAATCAAATAGATGTTTGCATCTGAATAACAGGACATTAGATACTTGATTGAGGATCTTCTGGTATTGAAGCCCACTATATTTTGTGGAGTTCCAAGAGTTTTTGACAGGATATACACAGGTCTCTAATCTACTGTTCAGTGAACAAAATTCAGCTTAATTTTTTTACATAAATTAGTTTTTGCTAGTCTCATTTTTTCCCCTATTTCTTTTCTATTAATTTTTGTTTTCGGGTGTGGGAAATTCAGGTGTGATGGATAAAATTGAAGCTGGAGGTTTGTTAAAGAAGCTGCTTTTCCGATATGCATATAACTAGTACGTCCTCTTATAAAGTTTCTGTGCTTAGATCAACATTATTTGCATTTGTTTGCCTTCATTCCTATTATATATTAAGCATTATATATATTTTTTCCAGCAAGTTAAGGAATATGGAGAAAGGACTAAGACAAGATGAAGCAGCTCCTCGCTTTGACAGGCTGGTTTTTGACAAGGTTTGCTATCCGATCCCTAGCATTTACTCAGTCCATAACCCGATTGACTTATTTGCACATACTTCTCGTTCCAGATCAAACTAGCATTTGGTGGACGAGTTCGTCTCATGCTTTCTGGAGCTGCTCCTTTGCCCAAGCATGTCGAAGAATTTCTAAGGGTGACATGCTGCTGTTCTTTAGCACAAGGATATGGTATTGAATACTACTAGTAAACTTACTATGTTTTCATAATTTGTCTAGTTTCCTTTATTCACCTTAAATCCTAAGATCCCTTCTCTGTGTTTCCTTGCAAATTTTGGGGACCTAACACCTAAACAGATATATAGTAAATCATATAAACTCATGTGAAGCCGAAGGTCTATCGGAAACAACCTCTCCGCCTTCACAAGGTAGGGTTTAAGTCTGCGTACTCACTATCCTCCCCAGACTAAACTTGGGATTACACTGGGTTTGTTGTTGTTGTATATAAACTCATGTGAAGCCCAAGTACTTTAAATCAAATAAGAGTGAACAACTTTTGAAAAGCAAGGATGTTATTGTAGATAGTAGAATTGCTACATTTTATATAATGTTGATTCTCATAGAAAAATGTAGTAGCATTTTCACCGCTCTTCTTTGTCAGTTGTAACCTTTTCTTGTGCTTATTTTGACCTACTCTTCAATGTTAGGTCTTACTGAAAGTTGTGGAGGATGTTTCACATCCATAGCCAATGTACAGCCCATGATAGGAACTGTTGGTGTTCCAATGACTACAATAGAGGCAAGACTTGAGTCCGTGCCAGAAATGGGATATGATGCGCTTGCAAGTGTGCCACGCGGAGAAATTTGTCTGAGGGGAAAAACTTTGTTTTCGGGGTACCATAAACGAGAAGATCTTACAAAAGCAGTACTTGTGGATGGATGGTTTCATACAGGTAATGAAGAGAAAGAGCAATAAACCTTCTTACTTCTTCACAGTGCTGTCATGTTCAAAAATGACAGCCCGGTGCACTATGCTCCCACTATTGCAGGGTCCGGAAAAGGGCCGGACCACAAGAGTCTATTGTACGCAGCCTTACTCTGCATTTCTGCAAAAGGCTGTTTCCACGGCTCGAACCCGCAACATCCTGGTCATGTGGCTGCAACTTTACCAGTTACGCCAAGGCTCCTCTTCACGGTGTTGTCATGTTCATACGGTGGAAATGAGCATGCTTCGTTTTGACTCAACCAGCAAAAGAAGTAGACACTATGGAGAATTGAAGTATCACTGAAGTTGCAACGCAATTTACAATTATCTGATGATAGTTTACATCATTAGTCTTGAGCTGTAACAATTGATTTGTGCAAACGAATTCTGAGCATGGGAAAAAATTGCAGGTGACATTGGTGAGTTGCAGCCAGATGGAGCAATGAAAATCATTGACCGGAAAAAGAACATATTCAAGCTGTCTCAAGGGGAGTATGTGGCTGTGGAAAGCATTGAAGGGGTATACTCCAGTTGCCCACTTATTACATCGGTAAGTATTAATTGGTAACCAAATAAAAATGGCAATTTACGTGCTACAATAAGTTAAATTACAATGATCATATACTAGTGTTATAACTTAAAATCCTTTCTAGTAATAAGAGTTGCAGGATGTACAAAATAATCATGCTCTAAAGAGAAAATCTAAACATTACAAAATTACCATAAGTGCTAACACTCAAAACGTTTGAACTTTGGGTTGGGTCTACCTGCCCTGCTTACCCTATTTCCTTTATACTAATCGGGTGTTTTAAACATGAGTTGCTGCATTTTTAAGATGATTGCATGTTCCATGTGACACAATTTCCTTCTAACTCATAATCTGGTCAACAGATCTGGATATATGGAAATAGTTTCGAGTCCTTTTTAGTGGCCGTGGTAGTTCCAGAAAGAAAAGCACTGGAAGACTGGGCTTCAAGTAATCAGGAAACTGGAGATTTTTCAGCTCTATGCAATAACTCAACGGCGAGGAAGTACATTTTGGATGAACTCAACAGCACTGCCAAGAAACACCAAGTATGTAGCAAATTTCTTTTGAGTCTATGGTTTTTTCCAGTTCTTACTCTGATCAGAAAAATACCTCCACAGCTTCGAGGTTTTGAAATGTTACGTGCAGTCCATTTGGAGCCAAATCCTTTTGACATTGAGAGAGATTTAGTTACTCCAACGTTCAAACTAAAAAGGCCACAGCTGCTCAACCATTACAAGGTATACACTTTTGTTTGTTTAAGCCAAAGATTTATCCCTTATGTTGATCCATAGTGGCACTTGTCTATCGGAAACAGTCTCTCTACCTCACCAGGTATGGGTAAGGTCTGCGTACACTCTACTCTCCCCAGACCTCACTTATGGGATTATACTGGGTGTGTTGTTGTTGTTGTTGAATTGTGGTACAATCTCTCACCTAAAAGCTTCGATGGTTAATTGGTCACACGAGTCAACATGGTCTCGTCTAATGTTAGAGAGAGGACACTTTTAACTACTTAATTATATTATGTCTCAACACGTTCTTTTGTAACAACGACTGTCACCTTATCTGTATTGCTTGTTACCTAATAAAACCTACGATATGTTACTGTTTTGAAGTCAAAGAGGTGTGGAACAGAACAGAAGGAACCTTGCAAAAGCTAATTTTCAGTATTTAGAGAAATCTTAATTAGTCTTATCCTGATAATCTACGCACCTCTCGCACTCTGAATGTCTAGATTCATCTGCTAAGATTTGTGTCAGCGTACTTAATAGTTTTATATGTTGTGTATGCAGGACATTGTCGATCAACTTTACAAAGAAGGTAATGCAAAAACTGCATAGATCAAAGCCATAGAACTTGGACTTGCTGATGAATTGGCAAGCTTCAGCTGATTCTTTCGGAAGTTCAACATTATTATCAAGTGCACATTACTGATAAATTAGAAAGAGCATACACATGTACTTTACGCAATCATTGCCCTTATTTTATGTATAGATACTCCTATGAAATCTCCAGCATATAAAATTTAGAATCTCGAGGTTCAGAGTCTGCAAATTTGAGGCACTAAATTTGCTATATCATTTGCCAATAAAATAAAAAGAATAGAGTATTTCATACTAAAGCTTCTAGTTTAATGAGTCTTTTGCACCTTCAACCATACAAATAGAAATTCCTGAAATGATCCAGATCCACATTTACCAAGCTTAGAATGCTATAACTTTTGATGAATACTACCCGTGGGCAGTAGCGTAGTCACATAGAATGAAGGGTGTTGAACTGAACACTCTTTGTCGGAAAATTATATTGAGTATATAAAAAATTATATTATATAAATAGGTTAAAAATTATTTTTTATAATTATATACTAAACCTTGAACACCCTTTGCAAAATTCCTGATTTCGTCACTGCCCGTGGGCCGTGGGGTTGGGCATCAATGGCTACTTAGGCGAGGTTTTGTTTATTCGTTCTTCTTTGGAAAAAGAAAAAAAACATTTTTTTTTGGTTTGAACTGGATTATGCTCAACTCAAATGGATAGATACTTGAAACTAGTAAAAGGAAGTCTATATTCATTCACTTAACTATGGGAGCTTTTAGAAGAAAAACCCAGATCCTAAAATAGACAAGTAAAACGAAAATGTACGTTGTCACTTCTTTACACAAACATCCATAATTCATAGTAGTATATAAAGTAACGAATTCTGGGCACAAAAACACATTATTCAGACAAGAAGAAAGCAATCTATTACAAAATTACTCATACTGATTTTTAAAAATAAAAATAAAAAATCCAAATAAACTGAAGAAAAAACAATCAGACTTGAATCTTCCAAGCAAATTGCAATCATGACAAGTGGTCGTGAAAGAAGAGCCAATATTGTCGACTTTGTTTATAGGAAGTGTAGAATCAATGCCCAGACTGGATATACCAAAAGGAGAACGATCCCAACAGTGTTTGAAATGCCATTGGCTTTAGTGAAAGAATTCCTGAAACCTCCAGAAGCTCTAATGTGTTCTTGCAAAAGATAACATCCAATAACTAGGCAAACCAACGTACCAATCCAACTATCCCTGAAGGTGTCAGCCAACAAACTAGGAGCCACCACCATTAGAAGGACCAGTGCTGCTGGCGCTTCTAGCCAATCTGCACTTAAAATTGTCAAAAATAAGCATAAACTTGCATAATTATAGAAAACTGAGGTTTCATTGACCAAATGAACTGGTGCCTAAGTGAGCGTTTGGACATAAGAATTGTGATATTCCGGAAAAAAGTGAAATTTTTTTCTAAGTGAAAATAATATTTGAAAATTAGAGTTAGTGTTTGGACATGAATACAATTTGGAGCTGTTTTTGAATTTTTGTGAGTCATTTGAAGTGAAAATTTTGAAAAACAACTTTTTAAAGTTTTCGAAAAAATCCCGAAATTCAACTTCATCTGAAAATTGAAATTTTCATAGCCAAACATGATTCTGAAAAAAAGTGAAATTTCTTATAGCCAAATAGGCTAAACCGTTCTACAAGTATAAAAATTCCAAAATTTATTTTAATTATAATTTTGCTTTTGATTGAACCCCTTTTGTGTGTATTATCCCCTAATCACATATCAAATCCAATATAATGTTAAGCTACAATATACAAGAGCGAAGGTGTATATATATTGAACCTGGAAAGTGTTTAGGGAAGAAAAGGCGTGTTATAACAGCGATCAAAGATAGCCATTTTCCAAAATCTCCCCTGTATTTATCAACATACATACAAAATGTTACATCTTAATTACAAAAGGCAAAGAGATAAAGTTACGTATGAAAAACATGCTTTAAAAAATAACTAAGGGAAGTTTCAAAGGGAAATGAAGAAATACCTGAACAAACCAAACAACAACGAAGGGAGACTCAAGAAAATGTAAGGAATTAGGAGAGTTGTGAGCATATTGCTCCTCCAGTTTGTTCGATCCAAGATCAGCAAGTAACTGTAATTATGTACATGTCAAAACAACAACAACAACAACGTGTAATTCACAACAGGAGTCTGGGAAAGGCACGTAGGATACGCAGCCTTACCCCTACCCTAGAAGGGCAGAGACTGTTTTCGATATATCCTTGTCTAAAAAAAGGATAGAAGGGACACTTATAGCAAGTAACATCAATACAAGGTATTTAAAAAATAAACCCAAGATAGCATACATGTCAAAAAAAATTACTAAAATTTCAACACATATAAATTTATGATATTCCTGAAGTTTATATTTTGGATCTGTCTCAATGCATTTTTCAGAATTTAGGAGAGAGAGATTACATAGCAGCAAAAGAAGCAAGCCACATGAAGAAAGTAGTGCCAAAACCAATGCCACCAAGCATAATGGCATGCTTAGCTAATTTCTTAGCAGCAAAACCAATTTCCTTCAAATCTGAATCAATCAGATCACTTGCGACTGCTGCATCTGTCTTCATTGCCAAATAACTCTTCTTCATCCCCATCATCCCCTAACAATTCCTCTGAAAAAAATTTGATGTAAAGAAAGAGAATAAAAGTAATCAAAAATTTGCACAGTGAGATATTTGTAAAAATTTATGTATTTAAAGCATTCATGACAATGAAAATATCGGACATTCGAGGGAGCCTAGTCAAACTCGAATGAGTGTGACAGTTTTGTTAGTTAATGGAATTGAGTGCCACATGGAGCCCAATTAAATAAATTATTGTAGGTACGGATCCATTCAAACATCAATTTTGGCCAGTTGTATCTTTACTTGCTGGATTAAACTTCATCACTTCTTTTTATTTTATTTAATAAGAGTCTTATCTATATGTAAAATGATGATGATTCATTATCTTCTTCTTTTTTCTAAGAACAAAAGGGATATCTTTTTGTCTAAAGAACTGTTTCCTAATATATCAATCTCATTGAATTGGCTGGGCCCAATTCACCAGCCTTGTCACACCCTTTGCCTTATTTGTTTAATTTCGTCTATATTTTAAATGGGAGGGGGCAATTGATGCATATAAATATTAGTAAACTACTTAACTAATTCATGTTAGAAGATAGATATAAGTAGAAAAAATATCTCTGATGAATCATCACTGTATTTTAATAGAAAAAACTGGAACATGGGAGATTTAAAATGCTACTGCCTACATTGATGACTTTACTAGTAATCCATTTTCTTACTTTGCGCATAGATATCCCTTTTTTCCCCTTCTTTCCGAAAAAAAGAAAAAAGAAGAAAACCCTTAAGTTTAAAAAATAGCCATTTTCCAGACTTGTAATTGAAAAATAAAAAAAATAAAAAAATAGCCAATTTTTGGAATCCAATCATCCATGACGATGTTATGGATTTCAAATTTAAAAAAGTGAAATTCCATGACAGTACCATGAACGAAATACAAGAAACTATCATTGGAGTTTCACTTTTTGTTAAGTTCGAAATCCTTATCATGAATTTGAAAAATTAGGAAAGTATCAACATTAAAAGTGGTTACTTTTCAATAATATTTTAAATTCTGGCTATATTTCAAAATCGGCTCGGAAAGTGCTAACCTGTAAACTTTTACACGAAAAAAGGGAAAATAACAAAAGTTTGGTCCAACTGCTCCAGTAATCCATAAAGCGTGAACTTTTAATATTTTTTTGTCTAATTATTTTATATTATTAATTAAAAATTAAATTTAAAAATCCTACGCCTAGTAGCAAAGCTATAAAGATGGAATGACGAGTTGTTGGAACAAAAGAACTTGAATCATGACTTTGTCCCGAATTTGTATTCATTTCTTCCAAAGTGTAAAATTTCCCAATGAAATCGAGTAATATTGCTGATGCCGGATAGAGTTACCAACTTATAAGTTTACATTATACATGTACACAAAGTTGGGTTTTACTCGTTCGTTGGGGAGTTTTTATATAGAAAAAAAGAAAAACCTAAATTGAGTTATCTATTTAGAGGAGCAGGGATGATGCACCCATGTAATAAAAATCTTAAATTTGCATCTGACAGATAAGTTTACCTTATACATGTACATAAAGTTGGATTTTACTGGTTCGTTTGGGAGTTTTTCTATAGAAAAAAAAAAAACCTAAATTGAAAATGCAGACTAGGAAATAATTACCTTAACTTTTGGTTTCTAGCAAATATTGCTAAAAGCCATTTGATCGCAGTTACTATAAAAAAAGGGAATTAAGATATTTTTATCTTAAAAGAAATAATTTTCTACTATTGTCCAAAAGTACATTTCTATATTGATCAAAGACCTCATATTTCATATACTATATACTTTTTTTGGGGGACATAAAAATACTTTGTCAAACGTGCTAAAACCCCAAACAACCCACTAAAACCTAAAGCAATCCGTCCTCTTCCCTACTTCTTTCTTTGAATTTTTTTTCTTTTCTCGGTTAAGGAGGTGAATTGGTAAAGAAATGACCTGTATCTCTCTCAGTATAGGAGCTACTACTGCATTAAAGTTTGTAAGCAATTGCCAAAACCATTCAGCGAAGCTGTTCTCAGCAACCCAACAGCGTTTTTTCAACCTCAGCTCCGCCAGTTGGGATTGTTCCAATTTTTCACTTCGTCATACTTCTTGCCGTGGTTTTAATACTCACAAATCTTTCGCCACTGTTTTCAATAGCCTTCCTGTGGATAATGGCAACCCCAGTAAGAACTACTAACTCTAGTTTTATCTTTCCAATGTATGAGAAATTGGGGTTTTTTTGCTTTTTAATTTTTTTTCCAGTATTATCCCCTAAAGCAGCTATTTTCAATTATTCTGGTTATTTCCGCTTTTGAAAGCTGTTTTTGTACTTTGTTTGGCTAATATTTTAGCAATTATATGTCTTTGATATTTCAGGTTCTCAATTATCCTGCTTATTCTAAAATGATTCAATTTTTTTTTTCTCACTGAACGGATATGTTAATGCCTGCTTCTGTCTTAGGTTCTGATTTTCACTTCCCTTTAGAGTAAAATGAAATTTTGAGTTGTTATTCAATACTTTGGAATAGCCATCATGCCATATAATGCCAAAAGATTCTTTCTTAATATAAGCATCAATTCTTTTGGTTGTATTATTTATCTGGCACAAACTAGCTATTTAACTAGCATAATTAGCACAGTTGATATGGATATAATGTAGAAGCTGTTATAATTTTTTGCATTATTTATTGATTCATTCTATTTGGTATTATAGAGGAAAGGGTGGTTGTCTTGGTAATTGGAGGAGGAGGAAGAGAGCATGCGCTCTGTCATGCTCTGAGGCGATCCCCTTCTTGTGATGCAATTTTCTGTGCACCTGGTAATGCTGGAATTTCCAGCTCAAGAGATGCCTACTTGCATAACAGACCTTGATGTTTTAGATAGTTCAGCTGTGATCGCTTTTTGTCGTAAATGGGGAGTTGGGCTGGTTGTTGTGGGACCAGAGGCTCCTCTTGTTGCAGGTCTTGCTAATGATCTTGTTAAGGAAGGAATTCCTACCTTTGGCCCCTCTTCAGAAGCAGCTGCTTTAGAAGGTTCTAAGAACTTCATGAAGAGTTTATGCGATAAATATGGAATTCCAACTGCAAAGGTTTGTGCAATATATCTTGTTTCATCTATATTTGCTTGTTCTTTTTAATAAAAATGTATTAATATTCATATGATACCTGGCTTTTCTACTTGGCTCAATTCATGTCTTGATTTGACTTCATCTATGGTGGATATATTTGTGCAGTATCAAGCATTTACGGACCCATCCGCTGCAAAAGAGTACATCAAACAGGAAGGTGCCCCTATTGTTGTTAAAGCTGATGGATTGGCTGCCGGTAAAGGAGTTATTGTTGCCATGACATTGGAGCAAGCATATGAGGCGGTTGATTCTATGCTTGTGGAAAATGCTTTTGGTTCTGCTGGTTCTCGAGTCATCGTAGAGGAATATCTGGAAGGAGAGGAAGCATCGTTTTTTGCCCTGGTAGATGGTGAGCATGCCATACCTTTAGAATCTGCTCAAGACCACAAACGAGTTGGGGATGGCGATACAGGACCAAATACCGGTGGTATGGGGGCATATTCTCCGGCTCCTGTCTTGACAAAAGAATTGCAATCAGTGGTCATGGAGTCTATAATTTTCCCTACAGTAAAGGGAATGGCTGAAGAAGGCTGCAAGTTTGTCGGGGTTTTGTATGCTGGGCTCATGATTGAGAAGAAAACTGGTTTTCCGAAGTTAATTGAGTACAATGTGCGCTTTGGAGATCCAGAATGCCAGGTTAGTTGGATTTGCTTGCCACTTGCAATCAAACTTGTTATTTTCGTATTGAAAGTTGTGTTAGTACCATAGATCTTTGTTTCAAGTTAAGCATAGGGAAGCACTGGAAGCGTCAGCTATTTCACTTTGGTTTATGATGAATATGTTGTTTGAAACATACTGCTTTCTATTGATCACATGATGTGGCACTTGCTAAGTAGTGTTTCAGCAGCTATAGATGCACCGCGGAGTAACATATACTACTTTCATTCTTTTGTGAAAAAAGAGTTATCACTATTGTGTCCTACAAGTGAAAAATATTACTAAATTGGTTGAAAATCACTTGTGTGGGAAACTGATTGGTTTCAGAGGTGGATAATAGCGGTGCTTTTGCAAGGTGAGCTGGTGCTCTTCTTCCAATTATGGACTTGAATACCTGATCTCTAAGATGATTCATAGTCTTTTGGCATTTCTATTTGGATAACAAGTTACTATTGCCTCTTTACATAATCCTCTTCCAATTTGTTGCCATATTACTTGCAATTTGTTCATGTTAGAGCATCTCTCCTAGGGTGTTCGGTTTCATCGCGTTTTTATCGAAGTATGGTTGCTATTATACTATCTTGATTAATAGACTTAGCTTATTATGGGACCTCATAGTTCCTATTTAATTGCATCTAATGATGCAGTTTGAGTAGCTGAATAAGGGTTCAAGTGAACATTCGATTGAACCTTTCTTGGATGATTAGCAATCCCAAAGAGTTGCTGGTAATTTTTTTTACGTACGTTGGGTTGGAAATTGAGTACAGTGGGGTGAGGGAGGTGATGTGGAGACCCTGTTTAGTTCCATATTGCTGGGATATCACTTTTCAAAGAGTTAAAAAAGAAAACAATGGATGTCTTCGTGTTCACTTGGGTTTGCATATTGGTCTAGTTAAAGCAATAGTGATTGAGTTAGTTCATCATATATCTGTGTCCTATGCTTTGTGTATTGAAGGAAGGCAGAATTGTAGGGAAGGGCAATTCTTGGTCACAAAAAGAGCAGAAGTTTGATTTGATGTACTTCTCTTCTTTTGATGTTTGTCTACCCTACTCAACTATAGCTGGCAAACTCTTCTGGTTACTTCTTTGGAGGTTTTACGTGGAACATGATGCAAAAGCAAGTAAAATAGGAGTGGGTCCTAATTGTTCTTAATGTAAATACTCTATCCCATGTTGTAGTTTTAAACTCTTTTTACTATGCTTGCAGGTGTTGATGGTTCGGTTAGAGTCTGATTTGGTCGAAGTTCTGCTGGCAGCTTGTCGTGGAAAGCTGTGTGGGGTGTCTTTGGACTGGTCCCCTGGGTCAGCGATGGTGGTTGTTATGGCAAGTAAAGGCTACCCCGGCAGCTACCAGAAAGGAACAGTCATCCATAAACTCGAGGAAGCAGAGCAGGTTGCTCCGTCAGTCAAAGTTTTCCACGCTGGGACTGCTTCCGATGCAGATGGAAATTTCATAGCTACTGGGGGACGTGTTCTTGGAGTCACGGCGAAAGGGGAGGATCTTGAAGAGGCACGAGATAGAGCCTACCAAGCCGTTGAACAAATTAGCTGGCCTGGAGGTTATTATAGACGAGATATTGGTTGGAGAGCACTACCTCAGAAACAATATTCTTGAGGGTGAACTCCTACAATTGTACGTTACATATGGAGGGAGTATGATATCATTTTTGGAGCGCGATATGGATATCAGCTTGTTGGTCGTATCAGACAACTCATCTGGCGTGGTGTTTGATCAGACTGAAGTATCTATAATGGAGTCATCCAATGTTAGACTAAATAATAGGATCCGGGAATAGATTGAAAACCTTGAATTAAGAATAGAACAATTTAACCATAATAAGTGTTTTTGTTTTGTCTGGAGTAAGTATGATTAGCTGCAATGTGTTATGTGCACATCTGATTTTGTAACTTAATAATCTAGTTGGATCACTGTACTTTTTTGTTTAGAGAGTAGACTTTGATATGATACTCTATTGTATATTTTGATGTCACACTCCATTTGGGGAAAGGGCAATGAAGATGTTTCTTTAGTTAAAATTTATTTGTCAGATGAGCCACTAGGAAGATTACAGAGTAACAAAGTGTTGGACAAATTTGATTATGGAGGATAGGATTATCAAAGCTTGAGGCATGTCAAGGGCACTGTCCTTAAGGATGTTCCGCTCACACTAATGATGAATAAAATTAGGCATATTTTTCAGGATTCAACAAGCTCCTTCAGTAATAAATTGGAAACAGAACTAGCAGAAAATTCAATAAAGAACACCAACATAGAAGGAGCAGAAATAAAAAGGAGAGTTGGAAATAATTGTTACTGTCCACAAGAGTGACATGTATAGGTGTAGGAAATAATTGTTATTGTTCACAATATAAAGAAGTTTGAAAAAAGTGTCTCTTTAGCTCTCCAAAAACCATGTATATATAGGTTTTGCTCCAACGACTTGTTTCCATGGGTTAGTTCACGGTTAATTTCTAACAGCTAGTTTGTAACGCTAATTTTACTATTTCAAGCAAAGAGAAAGTAGATAAAAATAAGTGGCATTTTCTGTCAACAAGCAAAATCAAAATGTCTGTAGAAATTTCTAGAAGTTAAACCCTAAGAACACGATTGAGAATCCGATTGTACAGAGAAATATGTTAGCTTTATTATTGATACTCTGTCTTTTTGAAAGATTGAATATTACACCAGTGTAAAGAAAAAAAATCTTCTATTATATACATAAAGAATACAACCGGGTCGGGTCTGTCACTTAAATAAAAAGAGATCCGCGTGTAGCCCAGTTATGGAGGCCTTATTCTTTCTTGGGCCGATATTACTCTTTTGGGCTGCAACTGAACACTTTGGAGTTCAACACCACCCTCAAGCTGGAAGGGGAGTCCATTCCAAGCTTGGAGATGAAATACTGCTGCTCAACACCTGGCAAAGACTTGGTGAAAATGTCAGCTAATTGAGAAGTGGTAGAAATGGAGCGAAGACTAATAACCCCATCAGACAAAGCATTCCTCACAAAGTGGCAATCCACTTCTATGTGTTTAGTGCGCTCGTGGAACACCAGGTTCTTATTAGCAATATGGACAGCTGCTTGGTTATCACAGTAAACATCAACCGAAAAAAGAGCAGTAACACTAAGTTCACCAAGAAGTCTTAACAATCAGGATATCTCGGTAACAACTAGACGCAATGCCCTATATTCTGCCTCAGCAGAAGACAAAGCAATAGTAGGTTGTTTCTTGGATTTCCAAGAAATAGGACAACCACCAAGAAAGAGAATAAACCCACTAATAGACCTCCTCGAATTAGCACAATTGGCCCAGTCATAACCACTAAAACCTTTCAGACAAAATCAGAATTAGCAGAGAGAAACAACCCCAAAGTACGTGTCCCAGAAAGATGCCTCAACACATGTAAGGCGACATCCAAATAAGGCACTCGAGGAGAAGACGTAAATTGGCTTAGATGTTGGACTATGTAGGACAAATCAGTGTTAGTGTGTTGAAGATAATTCAATTTACCCACAAGTCTTCTGTAGAGGGAAGCATCAAGTAACAACTCACCCATATCAGCAGACAACTTAAGATGAGGATCAAGAGGTGCTACCATAGGAGAAACAACAGAACAGTTAAACTCAGAAAGTAAATCTAAACAAAACTTATGCTGGTTCATGAAAAATCCAGAAGACTGCCGAACAATTTCCAAACCAAGAAAGTAGTGAATTTCCCCAAGATCTTTGATCTTGAATTCAGCATCTAGAAAACGTTTGAGACTAGTAATTTCAGCCAAATCATCCCTAGCAACCAGAATATCGTCAACATAAACAGCAACTACAGTCAAAGAACCATTCACTAGCTTTGTAAACAAAGAGTAATCATTTAGACTAGGAAGAAAACCTTTAGACTGAAGTGCTGAAGACAACTTAGCATACCACTAGCATGAAGCCTGCCTCAGTCCATAAAGGGATTTATTGAACTTGCAAGCCCGGGTGGAAGAATCAGAACTAGCAACAGAAAGCCCCCGAGGAATCTTCATGTAGACCTCCTCATCCAAATCCCCATGCAAAAATGCATTATTAACATCTAATTGAAAAACTATCCAATTGCGTTTAATAGCCACAAAAAGTAAATATCTAATAGTAGTAAGTTTCACAACAAGAGAAAATATTTCAGTGAAATCAATACCCTTTTTTTACTGTCTCCCCTAATGACCAACCTAGCTTTATACCGCTCAATGGAACCTTTTGTTTGAGTTTATACACCCATTTTCAAGGAATGACCTTCTTCCCAGGAGGAAGTGGGATAATTTCCCAAGTGTGATTAACTTCTAGAGCCTAAAACTCTTTCATCATAACATCCTGCTAATTGAGATTAGAAACTGCCTAATGATAGAATTAAGGTTCTAGCAAACAAATGTCATCAGAGGAGAGAGGTGTCTTAGACTTAGACACAGAGGTGCATACATAGTCCTTCAAATAAGCAGGAGTATTATGGACTCTAGTAGACTTCCTAAGGGGAGGAAAATGATCAGAGAGGGATACAGAAGGAGGATTCTCAGTGCTAGGCATAGGATTTGGAATAGGGACATGAGTAGAAGCAGAAGGAGAAGGCATAGTAGAGGGAGGAGCACGAGAAGAAGGGATATCAGAGGGAGAGATGGAAAGAGGAAACAAATGAACAGAAGATGAGTTTGAAAAAGGAAAAATATGTTCATGAAAAACTACGTCTCTCGAGTGAAATGTGGCTGAAGAAGAAAGATTAAGGAGTTTATAGGTTTTCTTCCCAGGATTGTATCCAATGAATACAGAAGAGATGGTCCTGGATTTAAACTTGTCTCTATAAGGTTTTGGCACAACAACAAAGGCTAAGTATCCAAATGTTTTCCAGTGATTGACAGAAGGAGAAACTCCATGCAAAAGCTCAAAAGGGGATTTGTTATCCAACAAAGGGGAAGGGAACCTGTTAATCAAGTGAGTGGCTGTTAAGATACATTCACCCCAATATTTGACTGGCAATTTGGACTGAAAAAGAAGAGCTCAGGCAATTTCTAATAAGTGCTTGTGTTTCCTCTCCACTGCACCATTTTGTTGAGGTGTGTGAGAACAAGAAGTTTGGTGTAATATCCCAAGAGAAGAAAAGAATGAAATGGCTACAGAACTACTACTCGGCTCAAAATAATTATCAGAGCTAATGGTTTTAATAAGGCAACCAAACTGATTCTGAACCATATATATGAAAGTCTTGAGTATAGTGAAAGCATTTGCCTTAGAAGATAAAAGGTGGGTCCAGGTTGCCCTGATATAGTCATCTACAAAGGTAGTAAAGTATTTAAATCCATTGTAAGTATGAGTATGATATAGTCCCCAAAGATCAACACGCACTAGTTGAAAAGGAGTGGAAGAATGAATGTTGCTTTCAAGAAAAGGTAGCCTCTGATGCCTTACCATGGGACATATTGGGAACATAAAGGTTTGCTTCTTAGGAAGCATATCAGATAAAAGAGGAACTGATTTTATTTTAGCAAAAGGTATATTACCTAATCTTAAATGCCATGCATGATCAAAAGATAAAGCAGAAGGTAAAACATTGCCAGACACATCAATTAAGGAACTGACAGAACTAGATTGAAAACTACTCTTATTAGAATAATTAATGATGGCAGTTATGGTATTTACAAATGAAGAATCACAGGAATCAAAAGATGAAAGAGTATCTGAATACAAGAGGTATAACCCTTTCTGAAGTCTACCAAGAACTAGTGGCTTCTTCAGAAAAGGACCATGCAACAAGATGCAAACAAAAGGAGAGAATAAGACATAACTACTAAGATGAAGCAATAATTCAGAAAGAGAGATAAAATTGTAATGAAATGAAGGTACAAACAAAATATTTGGAAGAGATATATCATAAGAGAGGGAAAAAGTGCCATTACAAGTAATTTTAACCTTGTAACCATTAGGAAGGGTTAAAAGATAAGGAAAAAGTAAAGGTTTAATATCTCGAAGAAGTGATTTGTATGGTGTCATGTGGTTTGTATCACCCAAGTCTATAATCCAAACACTACTATCTATCCTAGACACATTGCAAGCAAGAAAACCATTAGAACGAAAATCAGCAGAGTTCAACATACCTGCAAAATTTGCAGATCCTGAAACTGATTCTAGAGGTGCAGAAGACACCTTTGTCTGCTGAATGAGGGAAATGAGATGCTCATACTGCTCCTTATTTAACATACTGCCTCCAATATCAACCTGAATCACCTTGGAACCATCTGCGCTAGAATCCTCAGAATGAGCCACCATTTGAGAATCAGACACTTGAGCATAAGCGGCAGATTGCTTGAACTTTGTCCCAAAACTAGGGGGATATCCATGTAACTTGTAACATCAATCAATCGAATGGCCCGGTTTCTTACAATATTTGCATATAATGCTAGAATTGGGTTTCTTAGGCATCTCAAAACTAACTCTTTGAGTGTAAGGTTTCTGAATGGAGGCAGGAAGAGATTGACCATAGGGCTTCTGTACAGTAGTGGAAAAAGAGGCAGACACAGAGCTGAAAGAGGGAGCAGAAGTCTGGACTTCAGCCTGACTTTCATCTTCAATAAGCATTGCATATACACTGTCAATATCCAGGAGAGGCTTTATCATCAAAATATTCCTTCTAACATTAGAATAGAATTCATTCAGCCCCATTAAAAATTGGTGCACTTTCTGGTCCTCCTCTAGTTTCTAAAAACCTTCTTTACACCCACAAACACAGGGAGGATATGTGATAGAGAAATCCAATTCATCCCAAAGCTTTTTGATCCTACTGAAATAGGAGGCTATGTTGGATGAACCCTGAGAAATTGAAGAGATTTCTTTGCGTATTTGAAACACTTTAGTTCCATTTGGCTTTCCATAACGTTGTTCGATCTCCTTCCATAGTTTTTGGGCAGATTCAGTATACATCACGCTTTCTCTGATTTCTAAATCTAGTCTATTTAGAATCCAAGCTGTAACCATGTCGTTGCACCAATACCAAGCCTCATATAGAGGCAAATTCGTACTGGGCTTAGCAACTGTCCCATTGATTAAACCTATCTTGTTCTTACATGAAAGAGCTATGAGCATACCTTGACGCCAACTTCCATATCCTAATCCATTGAAAATACTAGCTACAATTACAGTACCAGGAGAATCTAATGGATACAGATAGAGTGGGTGGGATGGCTCTACAATTGACAGTGCAGATTCAGAAGTTGTAGAATCACTACTCACATTCGAAGAATTACCAGTAGAACTCATCTTTACGTCAAATTAGGGTTTTGAAATGTAAAAAAAGTATTCAATCAACTGATTTACGAAGCGGAGTAGAAGATAACAATACCAGACTTCTCAACAGAGTGAAGAGAAGAAAAAAATCTGTAAAAAAATCAGGTGCTTTCGTTGCCGGAAAATAAAAAAACTGCGATTCAAACCACAAGGGTAACACCGGAAGAATTTCCACACGACGATCTATCGAACTCCAAGCTCCAATACCATGTCAACAAGCAAAATCAAGATGTCCGATGAAATTTGTAAAAGTTAAACCCTAAGAACACGATTGGGAATCATATTGTAGAGAGAGAAATACGTGAGCTTTTTTATTGATACTCTGTCTTTTTGAAAGATTGAATATTACACCCGTGTAAAAAAAACAATCTTCTATTATATATATAAATAATATAACCGGGTCGGGCAGTCACTTAAATAAAAAGGGATCCGCGTGTAGCCCAGTTATGGAGGCCTTGTTCTTTCTTGGACTGATATTACTCTTTTAGGCTGCAACTGAACACTTTGGAGTTTAACATTTTCTTTTGAGATACTTAAAAATGTCAATACCAAGTAGCTTAGTGTTAGGGCCTCACTCTTTGACATCGGGCATGACCCGGTTGTGGAAAGGATTGGGCATGATGGACTTGTCATTGGCCTATGTGCGGGTAGAACAATCATGCGGGCAACAGACAAGACATTGTCATGTGGGCTATTGTGAGCAGGTATTGGCCAAGGTCTTGGGAAAAGCAAGACATGCTTGGAAAAGGCTTGACAAGGCAGTGTGGGCGATGTTGGGATGACATGGCATGACATGCGCGCCAACGTTAGTGGCACAGGCACTTCAGGTTATGGCAGCAACAAGTATGGGCTAAGCTAAAATGCGATAGTGCTGGATGATGGCAAAGGCTTTCAATAGCTAAGACAAGGCTATGTAAGGAAAATACAAGCAATGGCACGGGTGAAACAAGGGGTTGACATGGGCAAGGCAGAAACTTGGCCAAGGCATGTGTGGCAAAATCATGGCCGGTAGATAGTGGCAAGGCATTGGTGCGGAGCAATTTCAAAATGAGCCAAGGCTGGGCGCAATGCCTCCTCTAAAATCAACTCTCGAAGACCATCCACATTAGGCACACAAACTCGACCCTGCAATCTCAATACTCCATCATCACCTAAGGAAACCTGCTTGCCACCTCCGTGCTGCACCGTGTCTCTAAGGACACACAAATGGGGATCATCATACTGCCGATCACAGATACGCTCCAATAAAGAAGAATGAGCGACCGTGCAAGCTAACACACGACTGGGCTTAGAAATATCCAACCTCATGAACTGATTAGCCAAAGCCTGAACATCCAAAGTAAGCAGCCCCTCATCGACCGGAATATAAGCAAGACTGCCCATACTGGCTGACTTCAAACTCAAAGCATCGGCCACCACATTGGCCTTTCCCGAATGATATAAGATGGTGATATCATAGTCCTTTAACAGCTCCAACCACCTTCTCTGCCTCAAATTCAACTCCTTTCTGCTTGAACAAGTACTGCAGACTCTTGTGATCCGTGAACACCTCATATGCCACACCATACAGATAATGCCTCCAAATCTTACAATGGTTGCTAACTCCAAATCATGAACCAAGTAGTTCTTCTCATTAATCTTTAACTCCCGTGAAGCATAAGCAATGACTTTGCCATCCTGCATCAACACCGCACCAAGCCCAATACGAGATGCATCACAATAAACTGTGTATGGCCCTGAACCTATGGGCAAAACCAACACCGGTACCGTAGTCAAAACTGTCTTGAGCTTATGAAAACTCGCCTCACACTCGTCCGACCACCTGAACTGGGCACCCTTCTGGCTCAACCTGGTCATCGGGGCTGCAATGAACGAAAACCCCTCTACAAACCGGCGATAATAGCCTACCAACCCCAAGAAACTTTGGATCTCCATAGCTGATGCTGGTCTAGGACAGTTCTTGACTGATTCAACCTTCTTCGGATCAACCTGAATACCCTCTGCTGATACAACATGACCCAGGAATGCAACTGAACTCAACCAGAACTCACATTTTGAAAACTTGGCATACAACTGACTATCCCTCAAAGTCTGAAGAACCACTCTAAGATGCTGCTCGTGCTCCTCCCGACTGCTGGAATATATCAAAATATCATCAATGAAGACTATCACGAATGAATCCAAGTAAGGCCTGAACACTCGGTTCATCAAATCCATAAAAGCTGCTGGGGCATTTGTCAACTCGAATGACATCACCAAGAACTCATAATGCTTGTACCGAGTGCGGAAAGTTGTCTTAGGGACATCGAATGCCCTAATCCTCAATTGATGGTAGCCAGATCTCAAGTCAATCTTGGAAAATACCTTGGCACCCTGAAGCTAATCAAACAAATCATCGATCCTTGGCAATGGATACTTATTCTTGATTGTAACCTTGTTCAACTGTCGGTAATCAATATACATTCTCATGGATCCGTCCTTCTTCATAACAAACAACACCGACACACCCCAAGGCGAAACACTAGGTCTAATGAAGCCTTTTTGAAGCAAGTCTTGCAACTTCTCCTTCAACTCTTTCAACTCAGGCGGGGCCATACGATACGGTAGGATAGAAATGGGCTGAGTGCCCGGAGCCAAATTAATGCAGAAGTCAATATCCTTATGGGTGGCATACCCGGCAGGCCTGAAGGGAATACCTCAGGGAACTCACGAACAACATGCACAGAATCAATAGAAGGAACCTCGGCACTAAAATCACGAACATATGCTAAATAGGCCAAACACCCCTTCTCGACTATACGCCGAGCCTTCACATAAAAGATAACACTACGTGTAAAATGACCAGGAGTCCCCCTCCACTCTAAACGAGGCAAACCCGATAAGGCTAAGGTCACAATCTTGGCATGACAGTCCAAGATAGAGTGGTAAGGTGATAACTAGTCCATCCCCAATATAACATCAAAATCAACCATGTCCAAAAGAAGCAAATCTACACGAGTCTCAAGACCCTCAATCACAACTATACAAGAGCGATGAACTCAATCTACCACAATAGAATCACCCACCGGTGTAGACACATATACATGGGCACTAAAGGAATCACTAGGCATGACTAGATATAGTGCAAAATAAGATGACACATATGAGTATGTAGACCCTGGGTCAAATAAAACTGAAGAATCTCTGCCACAAACTAGAACAGTACCTGTAATAACTACATAGGAAACCTCAGCCTCAGGCTTGGCGGGAAGAGTATAACATCAGGGCTGGGCCCCTCCACCCTGGACTACATCTCTGGGATGGCCTGCAGCTGGCTGGCCTCCACCTTTAGCGGTTTGAGCTCCACCTCTAACATATCTACCTCCACCTCTAGCACCTCTACCCCCACCTCTAGCTAGCGGAGCGGGTGGCGAAACACTTGGTGCCTAAACCATAACACCGGAACCCTGCTGCTACGACTGAGTACCCACTAATCTTGGATAAGCCCTCCAGATATGACAATACTTACCGCACTCAAAATATCCACCTGAATGTTGTGGCTGAGGAAACTGAGATTAACTCTGGCGACCTGAATGACCACCTCGAAAATTTTGGAGCGGCGGTGCGCTGATAGGAGCTGGTGGTGCACTATAGAGCTGCTGATTAGAATAATGCATATGAGAACTACGACCACCTAAAACGCCATGAGAAACCTGAAGTGCTGACTAAAAGGTCCTAGGAGGATGGCCTCTACCATACAAATCCCTGCCTCTAGACGAGGCACCACTGAATCTGCCTGAATGACGAGGCCTCTTATCCGACCCATGACCACCTCCCTGCGACAGGACCATCTCCACTCTCCTAGCCACATTGGCCGTCTCCTGAAAGAAATCTCACTCCCTGTCTCCCTAGCCATCTGAAGACGAATCTGATGAATAAGTCCCTCAATGAACCTTCTCTCTCTCGGTGGAAGTATGATAAGAGCATTACGAGCCAAGTCGATGAATCTGGTCTCATACTGGGTAACAGTCATAGAACCCTGCTGGAGATGCTCAAACTGTCTCCGATAGGCCTCTCTCTAAGTGATGGGGAGAAACTTCTCCAGAAATAGCTGAGTAAACTACTCCCAAGTCAAAGCTGGTGATCCGGCTGGTCTAGCCAAACAATAGTCTCTCCACCAAGTCTTGGCGGATCCAAACAAGCGAAAAGTAGCAAAATTGACCCCATTGGTCTCCACTATCCCTATGTTCCTGAGAACCTCATGACAACTGTCTAGATAATCCTGGGGATCCTCAGAAGATGCACCACTAAAAGTAGTAGTGAAGAGCTTGGTGAACCTGTCCAATCTCCACAAAGCATCGGCAGACATAACTGCTCCATTACCGGCTTGAGCTACCACACCTGGCTGAATTGCTCCAACTGGATGAGCTGCTGGAGTTTAAAACTGGGGAGCCATCCGCTCCGGAGTGTGAGTAGCAGGAGTCTGGGCTCCTCCTCCAGCCTGAGAGACGGTTGCTGCTATAGGAAGCAAGCCTGCCTAGGTGACACTCTCCGTAAGGCCCACTAGACGGACCATAGCATCCTGGAGTACTGGGGTAGTAATTAACCCCTCTAGGACCAGAGCTAGGCCCACCAAAACTGTTTGGGCCGGAACCTCATCATCAAAGTCAACATGAGGCTCCACCGCTGGTGCTGCTGCTCTGGGCTGAGCTCTGCCCCTACCTCGGCCTCTAGCACAGCCTCGACCTCGCCCTTTGCCCCTCGTGGGAGCTGCTGCTAAGGGCTCGGGCTGCTGATCGGTGTATGAGGAAGCGCGTGTTCTCGCCATCTACAAAAGAACAGAGTAAAAATTCAATTAGCATTGAGAAATCAAACCGCACGACAAGAAAGAATAAATGTGAAGTTTTTCCTAACTTTGTAGCCTCTGAGGAATAAATACAGACATCTCCGTACCGTCCCTCAGAATCTACTAAGCTTGTCCGTGAATTGTGAGACCTATGTAACCTAGAGCTCTGATACCAACTTGTCATGACCTAGATTTCCCATCCTCGGGAGTCATGATGGCGACTACTCGTGAAAGCTAGGCAAGCCGCTATTGTAGAATTTCTAACTCATTTATTAGCCCTTTATAACAATTTAAACTAACATGTGATCAATAGTGAAATATTAATGATAAATAAATGCAAGCGGAAGATTTAATCTGATAAATTAACCATAAACAGTGCGACAATGCCAACATACATCTCTACCCGGAATCCGGTGTCACAATATCACGGATTATCTACGAATACTACATACAAATGTCTGAAAGAAAAGTACTATCTGTCTCAGAAGTAGATGAAAACAGAATACATATAAGGATAGAAGAGAACGTCGGGCCTGCGGACGCCTGCAGGACTACCTCGGGATCTCTAGCTGGACTGAAGGCAGAACCCCAAAGCTACAATCCCAAAAGCTACTCCGGGATCTGCACATAGTGCAGAGTGTAGCATCAACACAACCGACCCCATGTGCTGGTAAGTGGATGGCCTAACCCCGGCGAAGTAGTGACGAGACTAGAACCAGACTACCAAATAACATGTGCAGTTATATAATATGCAATGAAAAATAAAACAGGAACAAGAGGTAAAGATAGGAGGGGGTACATGCTGCGGGGGAGTATCAATATCAACAGTAAATCAAGAGAAAAGGCATAAGGATATCTTAGAATTCACAGCAAGACAATAAGGAACTCGTAACCAATCTATAAACACATTGTATCATTAATTATTGTGGCGCGCAACTCGATCCCAACACATAACAACACTGTTGCGGCGTGCAACCCAATCCGATTATATTACTGTTGCGGCGTGCAACCCGATCCAGTTATATCATTGTTGCGGCGTGCAACCCGATCCCCATACAATATTGTTGCCGCGTGCAACCCGATCCAAATATATCATTGTTGTGGCACGTAACCTGATCCACATATACAATCAACAACAATCATAATAAGAGTCTCGCCAAGGGATCAATAAAGAACTACACTATCCCGGTAAGGGAATCGACAGTTTAAGTAAATACATCTCGGCAAGGGAAAAACAGCTATAACCAAACTTGTTCCAATATCTAATTACCTCAACTAGCACCAATACTCAATCTTAAGTAACTTTCACAAGAATAATCATAATCCTTGCTCAACACCGATAATCAACCACTTAGGCATTCATAGTAATTACTAAGAATACTATAAATTTCAATTTAAGACTCACGATCATGCTCGACACCAACGTATAGATACTCGTCACCATGCCTATATGTCGTACTCAACAAGTAACAAGTAGCAAATAGGACACAACTCCTAATACCTCAAGCTAAGGTTAGACCAAACACTTACCTCGAACTTCCACGGCCAACTCAAGCCTCAAACACCACTTTCCCTTTTGAATTTGGCTCCAAATCAATTGTATCTAGACATAATCGACTTAATAACATCAATAAACGCTAAACAATCCAATTTCAATGCTTAATTATAGATTTCCTATCATTCTTCCCAAAAAGTCAAAAATTGACCCTAGGACCGCTTGGTCAGAACACTAGGTTCAGACCAAAACCCAATCACCCATTCATCCACGAGCCTGAATATATAATTAGTTCCAAAATTTGACCGCAAAACGAGGTCTAAATCCCAATTATACAAAAAGCTCTAACTCTACCCAAATCCCTAATTTTCTACCCTTAAGAACATGATTTAAGCCTAGAAATCTAATAGGTGTTAATAGAAATTGAAGAAAATGAGTCTAAGATTACATACCTACGGATTTGTGGTGAAGTTCTATTTCAAAAATCGCCCAATTTGGAGTTTGGAAGAAGAAGTAATGAAATTTTGGTTATATGCCCTTTTGGCTTCTGTTTTAAAATCACTGGATAGGCCTTAATCGCATTCCCGATAGGCCTGTCGCATTCCTGATGAGTCAGGCTTAGGTGACCTTCACATTCGCGATCTCAGGCTCACATTCACGGAGCTGTGACTCCTCGAGCCTTCGTGTTCGCGGGCCAGTGGTCGCGTTCACGTAGAACAAAAATGTGAACCCCTCCCCCCAGGCCATTAGCCTACGCGTTCGTGAGTGCCTGGACGCGTTCGCGAAGGGTACTCCCCCCACAGCCTCGCGTTCGCGTCCCAAGCTCCACGTTCGCGAAGAATAAATAGGCACCTGAGGAAATTGCCTTATGCGTTCGCGAGTGGGACCACGCGAATGTGAAGCACAAAATCTCTGTGCACTGAGAGCAGCAAAAACCTGCAACTTTTATGGGTTCAAAAACCTTCTGAGACCTATCCGAAACTCACCCAAGCCCTCGAGGCTCAAACCAAACATGCATACTAACTCAAAAATATCATATGAACTTATCCGTGCGATTAAATTGCCAAAATAACCTCTTAACCAACAAATTTAGCATTAGTAATCTAAGAAAAATCTCAACACTTTCAAAGTATGAATTTTCACAAATACGGGTACGAATCACCTCAAACAACTCCCGTTTCTTACCAAATTTCACAGACTCATCTTATTTCATATATAAGACCTGTACCGGGCTCTAGAACCAGAATACGGGCTCGATACCATCAAATTCTAAATGTATTTCATTTCCAAAACTCATAGAAATTTCCAGAAAGCAATTTTCTTTAAAAATTTATTTCTCGGACTTGGGACCTCAAAATTCGATTTCGGGCATATGCCCAAGTCCCATATTTTCCTACGGATCCTCCAGGACCGTTGAATCATGAGTCCAGGTCTGTTTACCCAAAATGTTGATCGAAGTCAACTTAAATTCATTTTAAAGTCAAAATTTATCATTTTTCACAGATTTTCACAAAAATGGCTTTCTGGCTACGCGCCCGGACTGCGCACACAAATCGAGGTGATGTCGAAAGAGGTCTTTAAGGCCTCGAAATGCAGAATTCATTTTAAAAATAAGTGATGACCTTTTAGGTCATCACATAGTGGCAGATTTCGTGGTGCTATTTGAGAAATGGTTGGTGGCACAAATGCTGAACTGCGTCGAAGGGTGGAGCAATTGGAAGCACTCATTGGGCAGGCTCTTGAAATAGGTGTTGATTCTTCTCTTGCGAGAATGGCACGTTTAGAGGCAGATTATGCGGCGAGACATGAAACTACGCTGGCAGAAATGGCCTTGGTACGCTAAGAAAAGAATGAACTGCGCGAGGAGGTGGTTCAACTTCGAAGGGCATTGCAAAATACTATCCCTAGAAGTGATGATCACACAAAGTTGAGGAATCCCGAGCCAAAGGCTTATGGTGGTGCAAGAAGTTCCAAAGAATTGGAAAATTTCATGTGAAATATGGAGCAATATTTCTAGGCTGCTCGTGTGCCGGATGATGAAAAAGTGACCATCACGCCTATGTATTTGACTGATGATGCGAAAGTGTGGTTGTGTACACAAGTGGTAGAAATGGAAAGTGTTGGACTTTCCAAGATTGAAACTTGGGAGATGCTAAAGAAGGAATTAAAATCTCAATTCCTTCCAACTAACTCATCATGGGTTGCAAGAGATGGACTGCATCACTTGAAACAAAGTGGCACGGTGAGGGAGTATGTCAAGGAATTCTCGTCCTTAATGCTGAATGTAAGTAATATGGCAGAGGAAGATAAGCTGCATTACTTTATGAGCGGACTGATGGGCTGGACGCAATTGGATTTGAGAAGGCAGAATATTCAAAGCCTCTCTACTGCTATTGCGGCGGTAGATACATTGGCTGACTTAAAACATAGATGATGACCCTGCTGAAACTTCACATTCAAAGTATGACGGTAGGAAAGAAAAAGCAAAGGAATGGAAGAAAAGTGGGAAAGGCCAAGCTGCCGAAGATGAGGGATTTTCCAAGAATATGAGACAGGAGATTCACAATGGCAAGGAAAGAAGCGGCAAGTTCAAGGCTGCTTTACTTGTGGTGGACCGCACTTGAAGAATGCATGTCCGGTGCAGGCTAGAGTGAATGCTATGCTGGATGCAGAAAAGCAGGAATAAGTGGCGGATGCAAATGCCATTGTGGCAGATGTGAATGGAGCAACATGGGCGTTGTATGTCAACAACCCCTTGGGGATAATTAATTGAGTTGGCTCGACGAGGACGTCGATTTCAAAGGGTGCGGGTGGTTTGTCAGGGCCTGACTCTTTGACATCGGGCATGGCGCGGCTGTGGCAAGGATTGGGCGTGATGGCCTTGTCATTGTCCTATGTGTGGGAAAAACGATCATGCGGGCACAAGGAATTGTTATGAGGGCTGTTGTAGGCAAGTATTGGCCAAGGTCTTGGGGCAGGCAAGACATGCTTGGAAAAGGCTTGACAAGGCAGTGTGGGCAATATTGGGACAGCATGGCATGGCATGCGTGCCAAAGTCAGTGGCACGGGCACTTCGGGTTGTGGCAGCAACAAGTATGGGCTAAGCTAAAATGCGGCAGTGTGGGATGATGGCGAAGGCTTTCAATAGCTAAGAGGCTATGTGAAGGAAAATACAAGCAATGGCACGGGTGAAACAAGGGTTCACATGAGCAAGCAGAAACTCGGCCAATGCATGTGCGGGCAGAAATAGCGTCGGGTGCGGCAAAATCATGGGCGGCAGATTGCGGATGTGAGCACGTGATTTTCGCCCTATATGAGAATCACTCCCAAAAATTCAAAATAAAACAATTTTCCTTGGTGTGCAATTTTTGAATTTTTGTGGTATTTTTGGATAATTATTTGCATTTGTCTGCGCATGTTTATTTGTTAAATTAATAAGAAATACAAAAATATGTCGTATTTACATTTAGGATTTAATCCTACAATTTTTAGTAATTAAGTTTGCTTTACAAAAAAATGAAAATTACAAAAATAGGCATATTTTGCATTTTTTAGCATTTAATGTCCAATTGTACAATTTTATGCTTAATTATTACTTAATTGTGTGTTAATTGTTACTGGGAGTTAATTTGCACTTTTATAAATTAATTTAGTTCCATATGATAATTAAGGATTTTTAGAATTTAGTTTTAGAAAAATAAAAGAAGAAAAGAAAACAAAAATGTAAAGAAAATCAGAATTGGGCTCTTCTTCAAATTCAAGCCAAAGGCCCAAAAAATATCCAACCTTCCTCCACGACTCGGTCCATTCCAAACCGGGTCGACCCAGTCCATAACCCAACACCCCTATTATCTTACATTTCACAAAAGAAAACAAAAAACAAAAAACAAAAACCTAAACCTAAAAGCTAACCATAAGCCCCCTCTCTTCTTCTTCCTCTCTTTCTCCTCCTACCCCAAGCTCCTCCCATGGCAGCCCTTCCCCCTCACACCCCTGCCCCCTCACGTCAACACACACACACACACACACACACACACACACACACACACACAGAGCCACCCTCACCCCCATGACGTCCCCTCGCTGCCATGGCTGCGTTTTCAAGTTCGTCGGGCAACTGCTCCGCCACCATTGCTGCCCTTAGCTGCTTCTCCTCTTGCTGTTGCGTCTTCTTCATCCTTCGTGCTGCTGTTGCTTCTTCTTCTCCATTCGTTGTTGCTGCTGCTGCGTTTCACATCCAATGCCGAGCTTCTATCGTTGCTGGTCACTTCTTCTCCGTCCGCTGCTGCGTTTCACGTCGCCATGGCCGCGGTTGCGTCTTCTTCTTCATCGCTACTGCTGCCTCGACGAGTTGCTGCTGCGTTTTTGTTATTCACCACTGCTGCTCGACGCAGCTGCTCCTTCCAGCTCAAAACCACCATCCATGGCAGCCCTCACGTCGAGCATGCTCAGCAGTAGCAGCTGCTACTGCCTTCACCGTGGCTGCGTCTTCTCCTTCGCGTCGCTGCTGCCATGACTGCGTCTTCGCCATTGGACTGCTGCTGCGTCTTCTTCTCCTCCGCTACTGCTGCTGTCCGCGGCTTCCTTCTTCCGTTCTTCGATCATCGTTTCGATCCGGTTAGTGGGTTTGAGTTTCCTTTTGTCCGTATTTTGTTTGATATTTTCGGATCTAAAATTAGATGTGTTCGATATTAATTTCATGCTTATCGTTTTGTTATTTTCTTCAGTTTGTTTCATTCATTCTTTCTTGTTTATTTTTAGGAAGAAATTGATTAGTTTAATTATAATGTTATTAGATTTAAATTGAAGATTAAATTAATTATTTTTCAGTTTGTTTTATTAATTTAAGAGGATTTAGTTTTAATATAGAAGAGTGTTAGTTTAAATCACTTGAATCCGTTCTTTGTTGTTTAATATAGATTTAATTCGTGTTCATTTTATTTGAAATTCGTTTTTAATTCAGTGATTTAATGTGAGTTTATGTTTTGGTTTTTAATTTTTTTGATTTAGTTTGAATTATGTATCTTTGTTGTAATTTTGTTGAATTTAATTTGAAGATCAATTGATTATTTGAGTTTAGAGTTTCAGTATGTTTATTTATTTTGTTTAAACTTTAATTTGAATTTGAGTTCATGCTTTGAATATATTTGTTTGTTATTGTTGGTGAATCTGAAAATAGGTTTGTTGTGTAAAAAACATTGTTCAGTCAAAATAATTCAAGTTATTTCTTTGTTGTTCATCATATAGTTTGAGTTTGTTCATAAAATCTGATTAGGAATTGGTTATAGCTGCTATATTTTGGTTAGAATTGATTAGTTGAACTTGTTATAGCTGACGGGGTAGATTGGTAAATTACAATATTTTCAGTGTCAAAATGGTAATTTCAGTAAGGTTAGAGGAGTATTTTTGGAATTAAAATTCTGAACAATTATTTATTTGAGTGTTATGTCAATTAGGATTAAAATAATATTAAAATAATCAATAATGGGGGAACAAGATATAATGGTGGGGAATAATGCAATTATTTAATATAAGCATGTGAGACAAGATATAATGAGGTATTTGTTTAAATATAGTGGGGGACAAAACATTAGGTAGTGAGATTAAAAGGGGATGAGTGGGAAGATAGTGGGTTTTATGTTTAAAAATGCTGAAAGATGGGGATAAATAGAGGGACTTGATCAGATTTTAAAAAGAGGAGGGAGATAGATAAAAAGAGAGTTGGATATTAAAGAGAGAGAAAAAAATTCCGAAAATATTAAGACTTCATAAAATAAAAAGAAAAACATTCTGGAAATCAAAAGAGAGAGTAGAATACACCCGATATACAATTTAAATATTCTGATATACGGATTCAGAAATTAAGGGTTGAACATTAATTAGTCTTTCAAATCTGAAAAGATTCCTTTTGGCTTCTGTCCGTTGATTGTTGTCGGTGTTTCTGAATTTTTATCTTGATTTTAAAATCTGTCACTGGTTTCTCGTTGCTGGTTGTTACTGGTTGCTGGGGTTGCTGTTGTTGTATGCTACTGAATTTCTGCTGATCTCCCTTTTCTTTTGCTTCCAATATCAGGTACACGACTGTAATACTAGCTATTACAAGCTAATAATGTGGAAGCATGCATACATATGAAGAATGAAATTTTGAAGTTTTAATTTCGCTTTTTCTTTGTTCCTTTTATTGAATGTATTTAGGCTATTTTCATGTATTACTGAATAATAATTGGAATAATAGAAAATAACATAAGTTAGTCTTTAATTAATCAGTTTGGCAAAACGGGTTAATTCACTAGTTATGAAGGTTTTAAGATTATCAACAGTAGGTTAATCGTGAACAAGTAGCTAAATTTAGCTAAGGTATGAATTTAAACTGAATTTCGTGAATTAGGCATTAAGGCATGATTTGAGTTCAAACAAGATTAGAAGAACGATAAACTTTCTAATAAGCATTAGTAATTATGGTTAAATCTAGTTTCAAATGGTTGTGAATAATTAATCTCAATAGTTTTTTTATAACAATGCGATTTTTAATCTAGTTATATTTGATTCTTTTGAATATTAGTTGTCGAATTTTTATTTTATTTATAATTTCGAATTTTTTGAGTAAAATTCCTTTTCATCAATATTTGTATTAATCCAACAATTAGTATGTCATGCTTTCTTAAAATAAAAAAAAACTAGTAATTAATTAGGATTTTCTTTCTTTATTTTAGAGACTAATTTTAATAGAAAAATGTAGTCGCTTTATGATTTGTCCATTTAAATTAAATAAGATGAGCCTCGCCTAGTAAAATGTATAGATTGCGGGGCCCTCACAAATTTATGTATTAATTATTTAGAACATCGGAGTTGGCCGTCTAGTGAAATTTTATGGCCTTTCCCAAATCAACAATACGCTAGTCGCTCTAGGCGCGTCTTTAACAAATTATTTTCTTAAATATGGGTGTGCATTTATGTAACCCAAATCCAAATCTCAATGGAGTCAAAAGGGTATCGATAACCACGGGTGCATTGATTGTGACGTGGTTTGAAATACGTTTTCACAATATTGCAATTCTCCGTAAAATAATAACAATAAATAAAAATAATAAAAGCGGCTAAGGGATAAAATTTGCACATAAGTTTATAATATGTATTATATCAGATAATCAAGCCGAATATAACAGTTGAGCGACCGTGCTAGAACCACGGAACTCGGGAATGCCTAACACCTTCTCCCGGGTTAACATAATTCCTTATCCGGATTTCTGGTTCGTAGACTGTAATACAGAGTCATTATTTTCCTCGATCCGGGATTAAAAAATTGGTGACTTGGGACACCCTAAATCTCCCAAGTGTCGACTCTGAAATAAACAAACAAATCCCGTTTCGATTGTCCTTTAATTGGAAAAAACTCCTTCACCCCTCACGGGGACGGAAAAAGGAGGTGTGACAGCTCTGGCGACTCTGCTGGGGATTTAACCCAGAATCTCTGGTTCAGGGTTCAAGAATTCGAGCTCAGAATAATTGTTATTATTTGGCTTTATTTATTATTTGATTTTATTACATGTTTTGGCCTAAATGTGCAAAATGTTGCTTTTACCGCTTTGATATTATCTGAACTGTATATAAACTGTGCCGAAACCCTTCTTTTCTCATCTTCGGGGATGTGCTCGCTGGCCGAGACTCTCTATTCTGTTAGTGTCATACCCTAAAATAAGAAAGAGGCCGGACATGTTACAAAGCCGGACGATCTCGCGGGTCCCCGGTACGTAGCCCCCTCCTCGACTCGAGTTGTCCGCTCGGGTCCACAGTCTAGAACAAATACCCAGGTTATGAACCTAGAATAATTTAGCTTCATGCCGGATCCCTAGTAGGAACGCTTATCTGCATCATGTTGCATTTGACTTAAGGGAGTCAACACAGGGGTTGGGTCCGTCTAGGACTAGCAACCTGAAATGAAAAGACCATCCTGCTGCATCCTGTTTGCTTTATGCATTTATTTGCTTCAGACTTGCATGCTGACCGGCTTCGAAAAATCAGGAATATTGGAAAATTGTGGGAAAAAAAGAGCGAAGTAACAGTGTAGAGAATTAATTGCCTATTTTAGAAAGAAAAAAAATACCCAAATCCTGTCGAAATTCTGCCGAAAATCTTGAAAAAATGAAGAAAAGAAAAATGTTTTATTTTATTTCACTCAAAAAAAAAGAGTCTTTTTATTTTAAGTTTGGAAGAATAGGTTAGTCATTTTTGGTGAAACAAAAAAGAAAAAAAAATCTTCACTTTGTCTTGTTTTCAAAAAAAAAAAAATAGTTTGTGTTGCCATGAAAATTGAAAATAAAAAAGAGTCTTGTTTGTAAAATAATTATTTATTTATTTATTTATTTGGTTATGAAAATGCCAAAAATGAAAATAAAAAGAGTCGTGCGTTGAACGTGGTTTTATTATTTGTTGCAAATATATATATATATATATATATATATATATATATATATATATATATATATATATATATATATATATATATATATATCCAAAAAGTATTTTTCTTGATTTCCTTTCTAGAAAAGTTTTTTTAAACCCCAAATTTTCAAAAAAAAAAATCCAAAAATATTTTCAACTATTGATTTCTTTAAAAAGTCTTTTTAATTTTTTTTAAAAAAAAAAATAAAAAAAAATATTTTCTTTTAATTTCTTCCAAAAAAAAAATCCAAAAATATTTTCATTCTTCTTTCAAAATTGAAAAGAAAATTCAAAATTCAAAAAATATTGTTAGAAGCATTTCTTTCATTGAAAGTAAAATTCGAAAAATATTTTCTTTCTTCTTTAGAAGTTTTTCTTTCGAAATTCCAAAAAAAATTTAAAATCTTTTTTTTTAATAATCCTTCTTTGCAAAAATGCTCCCTTTCTTCTTTATAAGTCGTTCCTTCAAAAAACAAAAATAAATAAATAAAATTAGTTTATTTACTTTATTCATGATCGCCCGAACTACGCGGGTTTGATTCTCACCGGATGTGAGATACGTAGGCAACCCTCATCGGGTCCAACCTCCCCTTTTGCTAAAATAGCCAAAAAATGTCAATTTTAATAGTCGTCATAAATATGTCGGGTGATGCCATTTTTGTCAAAAATAGTCGAATGTTCCCGAAAGGGGCGCCGGAAGGGTGACTTTGCATAAACTGCCACCTTTGGGTCATTTTTTTTTTAGATTTTGGCCAGTTAACCCACACAACCTTAAAATCTTCGTCCCCGAGGCGCTGAAAGGCCGTGTTTGCTATACCGGGTCTTTTATTTATTTATTTATTTATTTAAAAAAACAAACAAAAAAAGGGAGTCATAATAAGCCGGGATGATGCATACGACCGGAGCAAAAACATGTTAGAAGTGGTTAACTGCCTAAGAACATTGCACCCCCCCAACGTGCAATTACAATATCTGTTAAGACTCTAACACTCACAAGTTTGTTGTTTTTCCAATCTATATCAGTTAGTTTGTTAAAGCGTACTGGCACTGTACCATTATCAAACAAGATCAAAAGGGCCCATACCAGAAAGCATGACTGGCTCAGACAACAGTGTTGAGTCAGAAAAGATGGCAAATCAGATGCTGAAGGAGGTCATGGAAAAAATGGAAAATATGAGGCTAGAAATGAATGAAATGCAAATAGCCTTAGCTAGAGCCCAAAAGGGGCATGAACTACCTGTTACTCCAACTCTCCAACTAGGACACACGCCAGAATACCCCTCTCCCGGTCCTTCAACGAGTTTCCCAAGCCATCACTACTATCAGGGAAGAGAGGCCTATGATCCCCAAGCTCCACCACCCAATCAGAATCCTCCTCCACCAAATGTTCCCATCTTTGTGGCGCCTGCCCCAGCCCCATTGCACAGATCGTCTAGTGAGCCCTTGTTTCAGGCTCATGATACACAATATTACCCCCCCATGAACTCACATTCAAAGCACCCGAGCCACATACCTATCATCCCCACTTTAAGGTCCCGGCGGAGATTGAAAAGCTGGCTAAGAGCCCAGAGCAGGACGAGGTGATGCGGAAATTTAAAAGCCTGGAGCAGTCCTTCAGGAACATGCACGGGTTAGGCAACCAGGTCAGCGTGGCTTACAAGGATCTATGCCCTTTCCCTGACGTCCAATTACCAGCAGGGTTCAAGATGCCCAAATTCGATTTATACGAAAGGCATGACGATCCTATGGCACATCTACGGGGTTTTTGTAGCAAGATGAGAGGAGCTGATGGCAAAGACGAGCTGTTGATAGCTTACTTTGGCCAAAGCCTAAGTGGGTCAGCACTGGAGTGGTATACAAGACATGATCCGAGCAGGTGGTACACCTGGGATGATCTGGCACAGGCTTTCGCAGGACACTTCCAATACAACCTTGAGATAGTCCCAGACTGTCTCACATTGCTAAAGCTTGAGAAGAAGCCCGGGGAGAGTTTCCGGGAATTTGGGTTCCGGTGGAGAGAACAGGCAGCCAGAGTTGATCCTCTGATGAGAGAGGGGGAAATGGTAGACTACTTTCTGCAAACTCTAGAGCCAACTTACTTTGGTCACTTGGTGACGTCAGTTGGCAAATCCTTGAACGAGGTGGTGAAAATGGGCGGTATGATCGAAGAGGGACTTAAGTCCAACAAAATCCTGAGCTATTCGGCAATTAAGGCAACAACTCAGGCCATTCAGAGTGACACGGGAGGTGTGCTCGGAAAGAAGAAGGGGGAAGAAGTCGCAACAGTCGAGCGCATACTTGGTCCAGATCTAGAGGTCCTTCACCCTACTACCAATCCAGACCCCCACAACCTTACTGTAAGCACGTGATTTTTGACCCTCCCCGAGAATTTTCACATTTTTAGCGTGAATATGTGAAATTGGGTCTAGCATAGCTATTTTAACTATTTTACTTTATTTCATTGCAAAAAGAAAAAAAATCACAAAATATATATATATAAATTTTAGTTTATGTATTTCTCATAAATTTGAAAAATACAAAAATTGTACTTTATTTTGGTACTTTATATAAATTCGAAAATTACAAAAAATATAATTCTATTAATGTTTTGTAGTCGTTTTAATTTTGGAAAAATACAAAAAAAATATATTACTTTATATTTTTGTCTTTATTAAAAACGAAAATTACAAAAAATAGTTTTATTAATATTCTATAGTCATTTTAACTTTGGAAAATACAAAAAAAATATTGCTTCATATTTTATCTTAATGTTTAAAAAAAACGAAAATTACAAAGATAGTTTTATTAATATTTTGTAGCTATTTTAAATCTTGAAAAAATATTTTAAAAAAAGATATAGTTTTGTTTGAATACTAGTCTTATTTTTGGTAGTTATTTTGCTTGCATAGGACTAGTTAAGCAACGTGTTCCTATTTCTCGGGTCCGGGCAAAAGAATAATATTCGGGTTCAAACTACCCGGTTTTAGGCCTAATTTCGGACCTAACCCATAATAAACCGTGTCCAGGACACATGGGGAACCCCACCACGCGTGGGGGACATAAGTCTCGAACCCCACCACGCGTGGGGCTCATTTCCCTGGGCAAAGCCATGTCAAATACACAGATGAAACATTTGGGAAGGGGGGACTTTTGGAAAAAATTGGAAAAAACCAACGGACTTTGGAATTTTTTGAAAAAAACATGTACTGTTGATCATCTTCCTCAAAAGGAAGAAGAGAAAAAAAACCCTACGAGGAGGAAAGCAAAAACAGGTCCATCGACCTACTGTCACAAACGATCCACCCTCTTCCTCCCAGTCCACCATGAAACCACCCTCGTTCCACCTCCAAACCCTCCCCAGCTGACCTCCATCGACGCGACAACCCTACTCCCTCACGACCACAACGCCACACCAAACAGGCCCGTCGACCTACTGCCCGTTATCAGCACACCACCCAAACACCGCCTCTATCGACACCGCCCAAATGACCCTTCGCTCACCAGCAGTGAATCGAACCCAGTGACCATAACCCACTCCCTCACGTTGTCGCTGCCCTGCGAGCGAGGCTGCCCAAGCAGTCCAGTAAACGCCCACCGGAGCCACGTCGAGGAGCAACTGTGTTGCTGCGTCGTCACTGACCCTCGACCCCACTCCCTCACGACCACCACCAAACGTCACCTTCCCGGTCGAAACCCCTACTCCATCGTCGACCACGTCCAAACATCAAGCAAAACCCAGCAGCCATCGTCGACCACTACCCACGACGACCCCCGTTGTCACTGTACTCCAAAATCACTGCCCAAACTGCCCGTCGAAAGACAACTAGCGAACACCACCGGAAAAACCAGCAGTCCGCCATTGCTGTTTCATCCTTCTCCAGTCGCACCCTACCCCCACAACACCTGAACCACTGTCCATCACTCCGTCGACCACTGCTCGTCGACCACTGTCCAAACCAACCAGTCCTACACCCTAAACCATCGTCAAACCTATCCAACACCACCACGACCCTTCCACCTCCAGCTCCGCCAAACCGTCCGTCAACAACCACCACCACTGCTTCAGCTGTTCTGTCCAAACACGACAACCAATCAGTCCATGTTATCGTCGTTCTTTCACTGTCGTCGTGCAGTCCGTTGAGGTCGTCTTTGTTCGTCGAGGTCCGGTGCGTCGAGGTTGTTTGTTGAAGTCGATGTTGAGGTTTGGCCCATGGCTCTATACGTTTTCTGTTTATTCAGGTTAGTAAACTTCGATGTATTAGATAAAGAAATTTTACGTTAAATGTTCGAAGATGCAATATATAAATTGATATGATAGCTTTCGGCTTATGTTTTCGTCGTATGCATTTCATTCATTTTGCGTTATGTTATTCTTGTTTATTTGCTGTCATTTAATTAAGTTGGGTTAATTGTTCTATGACACAAGTTTGATGTTAATTTGTTCGTGGCCCTTTGCTTAGTTCATTCGGATAAAATTAGCATTAGTACTTGTTGTTACTACTCCCGAAACACTCATTCGCTAAACTCATTTTATTAATTTTTTTGTGACAAGTTATGAGATTTTAGTTGTAAAGAAGTCGTAAGGTTTAGTATTGTTAAAGGCGTAGAAATGACATCTTTTTTTTTAAAAAAAATAATAATAAAAATAAATAAATAAATAAATAAATAAATAAATAAAAAATAAATAAATAAATAGAAAACGAGACTAGCTTCGCCAAATAAAAATGTACAGATTGCGAAGTCTCTCACAAAATATATGTATGAAATACTTAGATTCCGGGACGGGTCGTTTTAGCAAATCTCACGGCCCTACCCCAAAATAATAATGCGCTAGTTGCTTTAGGCGCGCCTCTAATAATGTTATCTCCCTAAACTCGGGTGCACATTTATGTGACCCAAATCCAAATCTCAGCAGAGTTGAAATGTGTCTCTAAATCGCGGATACATTGATTGTAACGTGGTTCGAGATGCATGTCCATGATGTTGCAAATCCCTTTAAAAAAAAATAAGAATGAGATGAGCCTCGCCGAATAAAAAACACAAATTGCGGGGCCCTCAGTAAATACTTGTTTAAAATTACTTAGAATTCAGGAGGGTCGTTTAGCGAATTTCACGGCCTCCGCAAAATAATAACGCGATAGTCTCTTTAGGCGCGTGTTTAATAATTTACTTTCTTAAGATCGGGTGTGCATTTCATGCGACCCAAATCCAAATCTCAAAACATCAAATAAAATGCGTTCCGGATTGTGGGTGAATTTCATGTGACGCAGTCCGAAGACGTGTTTTAAGCGATGTTCACATTCTTGTAAAAACAATAATAATAAAGTGGTTAAAAGTTAAAATTTGCACATAAGTTCATATTCGTATAAAATCAGATAATCAAGCCAAATATAACAGTTGAGCAACCGTGCTAGAACCACGGAACTCGGGAATGCCTAACACCTTCTCCCGGGTTAACAGAATTCCTTATCCGGATTTCTGGTACGCAGACTGTAGTATGGAGTCATTCTTTTCCTCGATTCGGGATTAAAATTGGTGACTTGGGACACCCTAAATCTCCCAAGTGGCGACTCTGAAATAAATAAACCAATCCCGTTTCGATTGTCCTTTAATTGGAAAAACTCCCCTGCCCCACCGGGTGCGGAAAAAGGAGGTGTGACACTTACTACCCACCAGAGCCAAAATTTTCTGTCCATCATGCCCAAACATATCCTCGAACTCCACATAATCCACCTCAGTATTATCCTCCGAACAATGTCTGGTCATATGTCCAACCATCAGGTCACCCCCTATGGTGAGCGCCAGCACCACATAATGCATTCTTGCCTTCACAACGTTTTCGAGCACCTAATGACCCTAGAAAACAGGGGCAGGGAGGGGAACAAAGGCAAAGAAATAGTTTCACGCCGATTGGGGAGTCCTATACAAGTTTGTTTAAAAAGTTAAAGATTTCTGGCCTGATTGAGCCACTCCTTGTCTATACTCCAGATCCATATGCAAAAGGATTTGATCCTGCTGTACGATGCATGTACCACTCTAATGTCCAAGGACATAGCATTGAAGACTGTCGTTCTTTGAAAAAGGAAATAGAAAGAATGATTCAGGAAGGGGCAATTGTGATCAATGACAGTGACAGGGAGCACGCGAATCCTCTTGAGAACGGGCAATTGTGATCAATGACAGTGACAGGGAGCATACGAATCCTCTTGAGAACTTGTTGACTGATGTTGATGATGCTGAAGTTGGTGATGGTCTTGGCAATGTTGATATAGAGCTCAATGGCTAAAATTCCATGCTTGGTAGTTGGAAAGACACTTCATTTTTGAGTCAGCCGGAGAGGATCTTTGATGGCTTATTTTGTTGTCATTTCTGTTGTCTGGATTATTATTAGGGTTGTAATATGAATATTGTCTTGTGTCAAACCCTCTTATCCTTCCATTTTGCCACATTGGTTTGTTTAAGTTTTGTCCAGGTTATTTTAGGCTTTTATTCTGGTTTGTTTTTGTTTGTTTTGTTATTCAAACCATTTCACCGGTAGTCTAATGCAAAATCCGGTCTTTTATTATTTCCAGTCCTCTTTTCGTTTAGTTCTTTTATCATTTTGTTCAGCGCCGATTCTAGTGACATGATATGCGCACATAGTTTGGGCCTAATCCTAATAGTTAACCATAAAACCCCGGAAAGGTGATAGGAACATTTAAAGGAAATAAGGACGGTTTGAGATTATTCGGAGCTCGAGTCACACGAAACTAGGGCAAGTAAAACACAAAGAAAACCGTTAAAAGCAAGATTCGCCTTTCATGATAATGAGAGTGAGAGTATTGCCCAGCAGCGTTTTAGAGATGACAAATGAAAAGGCAAATGTGTGAATATAATTGTCAAGTCCAGCACCATCAGAAGAGGCTACAAATCTTTGTTTAAATTATGTTGTTTGTACTTGGCATGTTTTGAAGACTGGAATGACGAAGACATTTTATTCTGCTATCTAAACACTTTCTCCTTCGTTAACCCTTTGAGCCTTATTTGTTTTCTTTCATACCCCTCTTTCAGAATTAGTAGCAAAGAGTAGAAATACAAACATAAAAAGAAAAGAAAAGAAAAAGGAAAAAAACACAAAAAGAAAAAGAAAAAAAATCAACAAAACGACAAAAGGAAAATGAAAAAAAAAGATGAAAAGAAAAATGATAACAAAAAAAAAAGTCAGAAGAAAACAGAGGAATTGGGAACTACGTTTGACCTGATTCCTCAAAGAGGATACGTAGGTGCCTCACGGCTCGGTCATAGGATGCATAGTGTGCATGATGTGCATAGTGTAACAAAAAATTAAAAAAAAAAAATTCCCAAGCAAGAAACTGGGGCAAGGGTTGAGATTGTTGTAAACAAATATGGTTCCGAAGGTTGTAATTTTGAACCCCAATTTGATTTATTTTTTGAGCCTTTAATACCCTTTCTTTCTAACCTATCCAAAATTCCACATTATGGTCCAAAGAAAGACCTTCTGATCAGTCTGCAAAAGATGCCAAGTCAGACAAATGAGAGTCTTACCGCTGAACATAACACTCTGTTCCACAGTAGAAGGGACTCCAATCCCCAGCAGAGAGAATCATACCGGCAACACTCCAAATCCCCAGCTGGAAAGTGATACAAATGAGAGAGTCTTATCGGTGATAATCTTCACGGACACCATAAGGCGATGAAAGCTGAGAAAAAAAAACCCAAAATGAGAGAGGCTTGATAGTGAAAAACCTTCGGGCACTACAAGTCGAATAAGATTGAGAATCAGATGGGGAATCGCCAAATGAAGATCTTGAAAGACGATTGACGGTAGAGGATAGGCCACATGCGCATGTCATGACCATTAGAGTCGGTATCTGTGTTTGATAGGTTTTTATTTATAGTTTCTCTTATTAAAGAGTCATCTTTTTCCGTTGTCTTTTATTCGGTTCCCTTTTTGTTTATCTTTCTCCTTTCATAGAAAAATTCCCCAGTAGAGTCTGTTTGGTCAGAACAAATGAGAAATAACTTCAAAATCTGCCATCAACTATCCAATCATGCAAAACCAGATCCAATTAGAACATCCAAATGGTCTAAATCAAGAAAGGACAAAGCAAGGAGAACAATGAGCATGATTTGGGAAATTCATACGAGACTAAAAGTTCGGGGAAATGCCAGTTTCTGAGCTATGCCACAAAAGAAGAGGGATATCCCCAGCAGAAAGGGATTATCCCCAACAAATAATATCATACCCAACAAGTTTTTGAACGCAGAGCAAGGAAGGAGAAAGGGAAAACCATCCCAGTAGGAGTATCACAACCAACAACCGCGTTTTAATCTAACAAATTTGTTTAATTTGAAACAGGTAAAAGAAATGGCATTGATGTCGAAAATGCATGCCACAAGGGAGATTATCAAACTGGGGTAGAAAATTTTCCTTTCATTCAGAAAATTTTCTGAAAGTCAGATACCCATTTGGGGAAGAATAAAGATAGCACCAGTCTCAAGGGAAGTGGTCTTTGAACCAGTGTTACCCCCAGCATAATAAGTTTTAATGAAGGATGTTGTTCCCCAGCGGACAGAACAAAAGGATGAAACTTGTGCTCGGAAAAAGCAAAAGGCCAGTATCATTCCCAGCAGCCTTCAGAAGAGTGAATCACTAGTTTTAAAGGAATCAAAATCCCCAGCAATGTTATCCTCGACAACGTTATCCCCAGCTGATAACATTTTATTCCCCATCAGGTAAGTAAATAATTCCCCAGAAGTGTTATCCCCAGCAGTTTCGAGGGAAGACAACACAGGTAAGTAAATAATTCAGGAAGAGGAAATGGTTCACAAGTATGAGACACACTTCCTAAATTAAGATTTCATTCATAGGAGACGCACTTCCTAGTTTAAAATCATTAAAGTTTTACCCCTAGGAGACGCACTTCCTAAGTTATTTTTACCCATAGGAAACGCACTTCCTAAGTCTATTTTACCCATAGGAGACGCACTTCCTAAGTCTATTTAACCCATAGGAGACGCACTTCCTAAGTTTATTTTACACAAAGGAGACACACTTCCTAAGTCTATTTTACCCAAAGGAGACACACTTCCTAAGTCTATTTTACCCATAGGATACGCACTTCCTAAGTCTATTTTACCCATAGGAGACGCACTTCCTAAGTTTATTTTTACCCATAGGAGACGCACTTCCTAAGTCTATTTTACCCCTAGGAGACGCACTTCTTAAGTTTATTTTTACCCATAGGAGACGCACTTCCTAAGTCTATTTTACCCATAGGAGACGCACTTCCTAAGTTTATTTTACCCAAAGGAGACGCACTTCCTAAGTCTATTTTACCCATAGGATACGCACTTCCTAAGTCTATTTTACCCATAGGAGACGCACTTCCTAAGTTTATTTTTACCCATAGGAGACGCACTTCCTAAGTTTATTTTACCCATAGGATACGCACTTCCTAAGTCTATTTTACCCATAGGAGACACACTTCCTAAGTTTATTTTTACCCATAGAAGACGCGCTTCCTAAGTCTATTTTACCCAAAGGAAACGCACTTCCTAAGTTTATTTTTACCCATAGGAGACGCACTTCCTAAGTCTATTTTACCCAAAGGAGACGCACTTCCTAAGTTTATTTTACACAAAGGAGACGCACTTCCTAAGTTTATTTTACACAAAGGAGACGCACTTCCTAAGTCTATTTTACCCAAAGGAGACGCACTTCCTAAGTCTATTTTACCCATAGGATACGCACTTCCTAAGTCTATTTTACCCATAGGAGACGCACTTCCTAAGTCTATTTTTACCCATAGGAGACGCACTTCCTAAGTCTATTTTACCCAAAGGAGACGCACTTCCTAAGTCTATTTTACCCATAGGATACGCACTTCCTAAGTTTATTTTACCCATAGGAGACGCACTTCCTAAGTTTATTTTACCCATAGGAGACGCACTTCCTAAGTCTATTTTACCCCTAGGAGACGCACTTCCTAAGTCTATTTTACCCCTAGGAGACGCACTTCTTAGTTTAAAATCATTAAAGTTTTACCCCTAGGAGACGCACTTCCTAAGTCTATTTTACCCATAGGATACACACTTTCTAAGTCTATTTTACCCATAGGAGACGCACTTCCTAAGTTTATTTTATCCGTAGGAGATGCACTTCCTAGTTTAAAATCATTAAAGTTTTACCCCTAGGAGACGCACTTCCTAAGTTTATTTTTACCCATAGGAAACGCACTTCCTAAGTCTATTTTACCCATAGGAGACGCACTTCCTAAGTTTATTTTACCCATAGGATACACACTTCCTACGTTTAGTTTTAGCCATAGGAGACGTATTTCCTAAATTAAGATTTCAGTCATAGGAGACACACTTCCTAGTTTAAAATCATTTTATGTCTTTACCAATTAGGCGCCCACCTGTATAACAAGGGAATACATTTCTGTTTTTCATTTCATGTTCTAGGTCGCCCACCAGTATAATGCGGGCATACATTTCTGTTCTTTCATTTTCTAGGTCGCCCACTAGTATAATGCGGGCATACAGTTCTGTTTTTCATTTCATGTCCTAGGTCGCCCACCAGTATAACGAGAGGAATACTTTTCAGTCTTATACTGCAGATCTTGAAATCAGTAACCCCACCGGAAGGTAGAAGGTTACAACAGGAATTCCCAGCAGGAAACAATAAAAAATCCCCAGCACCGGAAAGTAGAAGGTTGCAACAAGAGGTCCCAGCACAAATTCAAGCGCATGAGTCAAAAGGAAGAAAATACGCGTCTTGAAAGAAGCAACCTGTGAACATTAAATTATGCCCAACATAACAAAGCTTGATGAATGAAGCCATATCCCCAGCGGACCGAACAAAATGATGCAAACTGGTGATTCAGGAAAGCAAGAGGCCGGTGTCATCCCCGTCAGTTCTCGGAAGAAAGAAGCACCGGAATCGACGCAAGCCGACAAGAAAGCAAGGCATCAAGAACAAATGAAGAGATCTTGCAATCCGCAGTCTAGCCTAACTTCTTGATTTTTCTTTTAAGCATGGTGTAGTAAGAAGGTCAACAAGCAGTAAAAGTAGCATGCAACAACAGTAACATTGCAGTCCCATGGTAGTCCCAGCTACCAAAACTTCCCGAACTACATTGACCTGATTTCTGTTTAGCCTAGGATATGTAGGAAACCTCTGAAGCAAAGGTTCGGTCAAATCTTCAAAAATTCTTCACACGGAGTACTCAAACGGGCAAAAATCGCTCGTATCCGCTCACTTTATCTTTGCACTAAAACCCTTCGTGTTTTCGGACAAATAGGGGCAACTGTGAGCACGTGATTTTCGCCCTATATGAGAATCACTCCCAAAAATTCAAAATAAAACAATTTTCCTTGGTGTGCAATTTTTGAATTTTTGTGGTATTTTTGGATAATTATTTGCATTTGTCTGCGCATGTTTATTTGTTAAATTAATAAGAAATACAAAAATATATCATATTTGCATTTAGGATTTAATCCTACAATTGTTAGTAATTAAGTTTGTTTTACAAAAAATGAAAATTACAAAAATAGGCATCTTTTGCATTTTTTAGCATTTAATGTCCAATTGTACAATTTTATGCTTAATTATGACTTAATTGTGTGTTAACTGTTACTGGGAGTTAATTTACACTTTTATAAATTAATTTAGTTCCATATGATAATTAAGGATTTTTAGAATTTAGTTTTAGAAAAATAAAAGAAGAAAAGAAAACAAAAATGTAAAGAAAATCGGAATTGGGCTCTTCTTCAAATTCAAGCCAAAGGCCCAAAAAATATCCAACCTTCCTCCACGACCCGGTCCATTCCAAACCGGGTCGACCCAGTCCATAATCCAACACCCCTATTATCTTACATTTCACAAAAGAAAACAAAAAACAAAAAAAAAACTAAACCTAAAAGCTAACCATCCGCCCCCTCTCTTCTTCTTCTTCTTCTCTTTCTCCTCCTACCCCAAGCTCCTCCCATGGCAGCCCTTCTCCCTCACACCCCTGCCCCCTCACGTCAACACACACACACACACACACAACACAACCACCCTCACCCCCATGACGTCCCCTCGCTGGCATGGCTGCGTTTTCAAGTTCGTCGGGCAACTGCTTCCGCCACCATTGCTGCCCTTAGCTGCTTCTCCTCTTGCTGTTGCGTCTTCTTCATCCTTCGTGCTGCTGTTGCTTCTTCTTCTCCATTCGTTGCTGCTGCTGTTGCGTTTCACATCCAACGCCGAGCTTCTATCATTGCTGGTCACTTCTTCTCCGTCCGCTGCTGCGTTTCACGTCGCCATGGCCGCGGTTGCGTCTTCTTCTTCATCGCTACTGCTGCCTCGACGAGTTGCTGCTGCGTTTTTGTTATTCACCACTGCTGCTCGACGCAGCTGCTCCTTCCAGCTCAAAACCACCATCCATGGCAGCCCTCACGTCGAGCATGCTCAGCAGTAGCAGCTGCTACTGCCTTCACCGTGGCTGCGTCTTCTCCTTCGCGTCGCTGCTGCCATGACTGCGTCTTCGCCATTGGACTGCTGCTGCGTCTTCTTCTCCTCCGCTACTGCTGCTGTCCGCGGCTTCCTTCTTCCGTTCTTCGATCATCGTTTCGATCCGGTTAGTGGGTTTGAGTTTCCTTTTGTCCGTATTTTGTTTGATATTTTCGGATCTAAAATTAGATATGTTCGATATTAATTTCATGCTTATCGTTTTGTTATTTTCTTCAGTTTGTTTCATTCATTCTTCTTGTTTATTTTTAGGAAGAAATTGATTAGTTTAATTATAATGTTGTTAGATTTAAATTGAAGATTCAATTAATTATTTTTCAGTTTGTTTTATTAATTTAAGAGGATTTAGTTTTAATATAGAAGAGTGTTAGTTTAAGTCACTTGAATCCGTTCTTTGTTGTTTAATATAAATTTAATTCATGTTCATTTTATTTGAAATTCGTTTTTCATTCAGTGATTTAATGTGAGTTTATGTTTTGGTTTTTAATTTTTTGATTTAGTTTGAATCATGTATCTTACTTGTAATTTAGTTGAATTTAATTTGAAAATCAATTGATTATTTGAGTTTAGAGTTTCAATCTGTTTATTTATTTTGTTTAAACTTTAATTTGAATTTGAGTTCATGCTTTGAATATATTTGTTTGTTATTGTTGGTGAATCTGAAAATAGGTTTGTTGTGTAAAAAACATTGTTCAGTCAAAATAATTCAAGTTATTTCTTTGTTGTTCATCATATAGTTTGAGTTTGTTCATAAAATCTGATTAGGAATTGGTTATAGCTGCTATATTTTGGTTAGAATTGATTAGTTGAACTTGTTATAGCTGACGGGGTAGATTGGTAAATTACAATATTTTCAGTGTCAAAATGGTAATTTCACTAAGGTTAGAGGGGTATTTTTGGAATTAAAATTCTGAACAATTATTTATTTGAGTGTTCTGTCAATTAGGATTAAAATAATATTAAAATAATCAATAATGAGGGAACAAGATATAATGGTGGGGAATAATGCAATTATTTAATATAAGCATGGGGGACAAGATATAATGAGGTATTTGTTTAAATGTAGTGGGGGACAAAACATTAGGTAGTTGGATTAAAAGGGGATGAGTGGGAAGATAGTGGGTTTTATGTTTAAAAATGCTGAAAGATGGGGATAAATAGAGGGACTTGATCAGATTTTAAAAAGAGGAGGGAGATAGATAAAAAGAGAGTTGGATATTAAAGAGAGAGAAAAAAATTCCGAAAATATTAAGACTTCATAAAATAAAAAGAAAAACATTCTGGAAATCAAAAGAGAGAGTAGTATACACCCGATATACAATTTAAATATCCTGATATACGGATTCAGAAATTAAGGGTTGAATATTAATTAGTCTTTCAAATCTGAAAAGATTCCTTTTGGCTTCTGTCCGTTGATTGTTGTCGGTGTTTCTGAATTTTTATCTTGATTTTAAAATCTGTCACTGGTTTCTCGTTGCTGGTTGTTACTGGTTGCTGGGGTTGCTGTTGTTGTATGCTACTGAATTTCTGCTGATCTCCCTTTTCTTTTGCTTCCAATATCAGGTACACGACTGTAATACTAGCTATTACAAGCTAATAATGTGGAAGCATGCATACATATGAAGAATGAAATTTTGAAGTTTTAATTTCGCTTTTTCTTTGTTCCTTTTATTGAATGTATTTAGGCTATTTTCATGTATTACTGAATAATAATTGGAATAAGAGAAAATAACATAAGTTAGTCTTTAATTAATCAGTTTGGCAAAACGGGTTAATTCACTAGTTATGAAGGTTTTAAGATTATCAACAGTAGGTTAATCGTGAACAAGTAGCTAAATTTAGCTAAGGTATGAATTTAAACTGAATTTCGTGAATTAGGCATTAAGGCATGGTTTGAGTTCAAACAAGATTAGAAGAACGTTTAAGTTTAATAAACTTTCTAATAAGCATTAGTAATTATGGTTAAATTTAGTTTCAAATGGCTGTGAATAATTAATCTCAATAGTTTTTTTTATAACAATGCGATTTTTAATCTAGTTATATTTGATTCTTTTGAATATTAGTTGTCGAATTTTTATTTTATTTATAATTTCGAATTTTTTGAGTAAAATTCCTTTTCATCAATATTTGTATTAATCCAGCAATTAGTATGTCATGCTTTCTTAAAATAAAAAAAAATTAATAATTAATTAGGATTTTCTTTCTTTATTTTAGAGACTAATTTTAATAGAAAAATGTAGTCGCTTTAAGATTTGTCCATTTAAAATAAATGAGACGAGCCTCGCCTAGTAAAATGTATAGATTGCGGGGCTCTCACAAATGTATGTATTAATTATTTAGAACATCGGAGTTGGCTGTCTAGTGAAATTTTACGGCCTTTCCCAAATCAACAATACGCTAGTCGCTCTAGGCGCGTCTTTAACAAATTATTTTCTTAAATATGGGTGTGCATTTATGTAACCCAAATCCAAATCTCAATGGAGTCAAAAGGGTATCGATAACCACGGGTGCATTGATTGTGACGTGGTTTGAAATACGTTTTCACAATGTTGCAATTCTCCGTAAAATAATAACATTGAAATATAATAATAAAAGCGGCTAAGGGATAAAATTTGCACATAAGTTTATAATATGTATTATATCAGATAATCAAGCCGAATATAACAGTTGAGCGACCGTGCTAGAACCACGGAACTCGGGAATGCCTAACACCTTCTCCCGGGTTAACAGAATTCCTTATCCGGATTTCTGGTTCGCAGACTGTAATACCGAGTCATTATTTTCCTCGATCCGGGATTAAAAAATTGGTGACTTGGGACACCCTAAATCTCCCAAGTGGCGACTCTGAAATAAACAAACAAATCCCGTTTCGATTGTCCTTTAATTGGAAAAAACTCCTTCACCCCTCACGGGGACGGAAAAAGGAGGTGTGATAGCTGACAACGCATTGGTGTAGAGCAATGTCAAAATAAGCCAAGGCTGGACGCAATTCCAGCCTTGGGCGTGAATCAGCTGACCAAGTCAAAAGGGCACATGTAGTGCACATGCCAAAGCAGTTGTGGTTTCCTTTTCGTAATCTCCTTTACCCATATATGATTTATGCTTGTATCCATTATCATTTCGTGTAGAACATGGCCTATGTAGTTGGGGATGTCAACTAGAAGATAGGAACAGATTTAGTCTTAGCCAGACAAGTGACAAAAGTTGTAGACAACAAGTGTCCATGTGTTGTCAAGTCCTAAAGGTTGCTTGTGTGCTATAAATAGGTGCTTTTGGACTTAGTCAGATTTTAAGTGAGAATTTCGTGTGAAATTCAGTAAGGGAAACAAGAGAGAAACATGAGTCTTTCTAAGTGTTTCAAAAAGGGGCTAAGGATGGGCATTGGGCATGTCTTAGTGTGCAAGATCGACTTGTGATCTTGGATAGATGAAGTGGGCTGTGAACGATATGTGTTCATAGCAAAGTGAGAGTTCCTTTGTATATTTTCGAAATTAATACAAGTGTTGGAATTTTTCCGTATTTGATTGTGTTATTAAATTACTGCCACAATTCGTTTAAGGCCAAACTTGCTGAAAATTTGGCTAAAGTGTTGGGAAAGGCTGAGTTAAGTGTGCAATTTGACTGCCGCGCAGGTGTGACTTTGGACTGACCAAAAACGCCCCCGTGACACTTAGTATCAAGCAGATCAAGGCACATCCTTCAAATAGTGACCTGATAGTATTATTTCCACTAACGTTACCGGGCAACCAATTTTTTTAACATTTTAGAAAAAACTAAACATATTTGAAATTGAAAGGAAATGGATAACTTGCACTGAGTTACTTACGGAATCTCAAATCTTGAGGCCGAGCCTCAGATGGATTAGGCGGGGACCCTAATCTGAACGAGTCATTTTGAGTAGAAGCTGAAATAATTTTTGAGAAGCATAAAAAAATAGTTTCTTTTCAAAATTACTTGTTTGAAAAATATTTTTGAGAAAATACACTTTAAAATATTTTTTAAAACCTTCGCCAAATAATATTAATTGTTGCTCAAAAGTATTTCAAAAATTAATTAATCAAATAAAAATTGCTTCTCATCAAAACACTTTTGAAAAATGAATCAGCTGATTTTAGAAACTTGGCATGGTAGATCAGGATGTTAACATTATTCTGCTAAATAACCAAAAAACAAAAGTCTAAGATTGGAAAATCCATGATAGCGAAAATCTTTGTTTCGAATTCATATTTACGATGTAAGTTAAGACGACTCAACAAAATTACTGACCTAAAATCAAATTTTAATTATAAGTGACATTAAACTTTATAAATAAAATTATGTATATTATTTGAAAACTTACTTCTTCAGCCTTTCGAGATTTAAAGTTATAAAGTTAATTTATAAGCTGTTCTTTTTCAGTCATCATCAATTAGAAGTTGACATACTTCCTTTTTATTTTTGAAAAAAAATTACGTTCAAGTCTAATTAAAAAATGCAGTTTTATTCGTCTAATTTCCACTTTCTAGTAGGGGTGGGCATAATATTGACCGAACTGAAAAAACCGACCGAACCGTAAATTTCGATATTTTGGTTTCAGTTTAATCGATTTTTCGGTCGGTGCACGGTTTTAAAATTATTAATTTTCGGTTTTTCGGTGCGATTCACGGTTTTTGTATTTCGGTTTTCGGTTAAACCGAAAAACCGAAATTCAGGGGTATTACAAATTACAAACTTTAAACATCTTTGATTACCGAAGCATTTTGAACAGTATCCATCTTTGATTAATAATTAAAGCATTTTGAAAGAATTCTGTCCAATTACTTTGTTCATATTTATAATTTGGACAGTCAATGTTTGTCCAAATTAGCTTGTTTTACATCTGTGACCAACTTGTAAGATTAATGCCTTTCAATAATTATTTCCTTAATTCCTTCTTTGATTTGTATTTAAGTCCTAGAAATTGTAATATTTCGGGTACTTTAATTTGCAGTGATACAAGTAACAACAATCTGGGAAATCAGATACCTTATCAGCTTCCTCCAAATGTGCTGAGACTATGTGTTTTTATGTGGATTTTAATTTTCTGTCCTTAATTCCAGGCTCTAGTTCTTTTTTAATTTTTTGTGAATTTACTATACATACATCATTCTGACCAGTTGCCTCGTAACGCAGTAACCTTGCTGGTAATGGTTTTACTGGTGGCGTTGTAAATAATTTTTGGGAAATTATATTTCTTAGTTGCGTTGTAAATGATGTTGTGCGATCTTTATATATATTATGTTGGCGTGTCATTGCTAAATTTTGTATTTCTGTCTGGCCAGCTTTTGTTTTGAACCGTTTAAAACCAAAAAAATAAATCGGAAATAATCGAACCGAACTTTGAAAAAATCGCACCGAACCGTAAATACTTTAGTTTGGTTTGATTATTAATATTACAAAACCGTAAACCGATAAACCGAACTGTACTTTTATAATAACTCACCGACACTCACCCCTACTTTCTAGAATCAACCATGGCAGTCGTACGCTATAGCGCAAGTAAATTCATTTGAAGATACATACATTTTCTTTACTTTCGGCGTAAAGTTACTTTCACGTAGTAGTAGTTGTAGCTAAGTCCAAACTCCCAACCCATACGAGGAGGGTGGTCCTAATGATTAATGAAACGTGTCCAACTGAAAGCACTCAGGGGCGGACATAACTTAAAAGTTATAGCTAGATTCACATATTTGAAGCCACCTTTAAATGTACACTATCTTCAAAAATATGTGTGAAGTAAAAAATGCATGTGTTTTGTGTGTAGTAATCAGAGACGGATTTACGTGGAGGGGCAGGTTACATACACCCATGCTTCCCTCCCTAGGCTATATGTAAAATACTAATTTTTTCATTTATGTGGTTAGATATATTTATGGCCACCCATGCTCAAGTGATTGGTTTGGTGCATTGGTCACTAAGTGCCCCTCTTATCTCCTTTCTGTACCCAAGGTCAAGGGTTCAATCCCTGTACCATTAATTTTTTTTGATTAATTCCTTTTATAATTAATTACAATAAATAAATTCTCAATTTCCCACACTCTCTTCAATTAACAACATTTCCCTATGCCCTTTCTTTCTTTTCAATTAACAAACAAATACATTTTTTTACTTTTAAAAAAAAAATTCCCTTTTGCCAACGTTTTTTTTATTTTCTTCTTCTAATCATACTTTTGAGTACAAACACTTTGAAATCCCTAAAAGCAAAGTACTCATGACTCGTCTCTCTCGGCTCTGAGGCTCTCAGTGGATTCAAAGCAAGAAAACCCCTGCTCAATATTAAGCACCGCTTGATTGTTTAATTTGCTATATAGAGCGTGAGATATTTAAAATTGTAAGTAATGATGTTATTATTGATTGTTTTCAATAAAAACTCGTCGAGGACAATTGTAAAGTGAATGATATTTTTGCGAATATAATAATAATAATATAGTTTGCTCGTCAACTTGCCGCCATCATAAAATTTTATATAATGGAACCAAACATCTATCTTAAAGATAATAGTGCACCCATGATATTAAAATTCTGGATACGCCTATAGTAGTAATTTATTAAGAATGGAGAATAAATTGGCGGTAGCAATACCAAACCAAATATGACGAGTAGTGAGGCTGAGCCTTAAGCTAAATTTTAGCTAAACCTTGAAATCTTAATGTCATAATGCTTTTAAATCCTCCTAGCTACTATCCTTTTACAATTAATTCTTGTTAAGAAAAATGCTATGTGTAGTTAGGCAAACAATATAATGTACTTATGTAGGGTAACTTTCATGTGGTTCCCTGATGTAAATGTGATTAAAGAGAGCTGTCCTCGTGCAACGCTTGATCCGGAGGCATCTTATTTAACATATAGGAGTATGACTTAAAAGTTTAGTTAAATAGCAACAAATATTTAATGGTGAATGAATAATTTAAAATTACATTTATTTGACACTAAACACCTTAAATATTAATATTATCAAATTTAAATCATAAATTTGTCTATGACAAAAGTTGCAATAGTATCAAGGAAACATCAAGTTGCACATGAAGATTTATATTCTTATTTTCATTGTGTAAGGGGATAGGAAGGAAAAGGTCTCATGTGGATATTAAACTTTACAATTTAAGAATGTAAAAGGTAGCTCTACGTCATGACCCGCCACATTATTGTTTGACCAAAAGATATTGAAACCTTTTTGATTAAATCAACTAATGAAGATGAAGAAGTAAATCTTAGTCAAGCATAATAAACTCCAGATCTATAACCAAATCAGAAAATGATGAATAAGATAAAATAGGAGCGATCAATCTTATAGATGTTTTTCATTTGTTCTCTCACCAATTGATGGAGATAATTGTTTTGTCTTCTTTTTGCTAAGAAGATTACAGAGGAGAGAAAAAAGAGAAAAAAGGCCCCCCATTCTAGGAAGGTTTCCTCCCTATATATAGTCATGGAGTCCTTGCTACGTTCTTGGGTCAATGCACATTCATACCACGTCCGTTTTCGTCGTTCCCTGAATATTGTTCTTCGATTTAGCGGGTACTGTGAGTACGTGGTTTGGAGCAGATCATGGCGCCTTTCACTGTCCCGTCGCTTGGACGTGATCTCGGTTGGGTCGGCGACAACGGTTAGATTTTTACCAATACAGTTAGTCCCTCCGTCCCTGGGTCGTCTCTTGCCGGGCCTGGCATAGGATTACGATTTTTACACATCCAAGAGAAATCTGACTATCTACCCTTTGGGCATGATTTTAGATTCAAGCAATGTAATGGCGCTCTTGCAATGCCCTTGGACTGTCGCGGCCATTTCAGAATCGAAGTGTCGTTTAACTTTAAATGTCATTCGTGGTTGCTGCCATTATGACACACGTTCCCAGGAGATTGAACCGTTTCATGCCCGATCATCTTTGATTAGCGACTTTTGGGTTTCGCGCCTGGGGAATTTATATCCCTTATAAATAGAAGGAAAGCACTATTTGATTGACACATTTCCTTGACTTTACTTGAAAGGACTTTGTGAATCTTCTTTTCTCCTGATACTTCAAATTTTTGATCTTTTCCAGTTAGCCAGGAATTTTTGTCTTAATCTCTTCTTTTTTCTTTCATCCCTTTGTTTTATCAAATTGATGCAAATGGCTGGTAATTATTCTCGTGTTGTCCATCCTGCCGCAACTCCGACACCAGAAAGCGATGTTCTTACCACTAGAGGGGTAGAAGTGGTGGAAGATGAGGGGGTTCCGACGGCAGCTGAGATCTTGCCTCGCCCTAGGAAACCATGGAATGATTTCCACAGTCCCACCGGGGAGGAGTCGGAGCCTACTTCCTCTGTTGTGAATGAGGAGGGGATCGCAGAATTGAAGGCTAGGTGGGGAATCCCTCACTATATCGAAATGCTGCCGGCGGTGGTGGTGGTGGTGGGGGGACATAATTCATTTTGACTGCACAGGGTATTGCTCGTTCTACGCCTATCCCTTTATTGTTGGGTACACGCCTCATCTCCCCCTTTTGGTGGTAGATTTTTTCCGCTTTTACGAGGTATGCCCGGCTTAAATTTCGCCGTACCTGTATAAATTGATCCTCATGCTGCTCAAGTTCGTAGATCTTGCTGGTCAGGAGATCACTTTGAGGCAAATGATCAAGATCTTTGCTCCACAACTCATTCGTGGCACGATGATTCGTATGCTCCACCGAGGGACGGAGAGTCTGGTGGTGAAAATGGACGACAGAGCCAACCGTCGTTTCTACGAGAATTACTTTTATGTGCGGACTAATCATCTTGAGACGAATCCTATGGGGTTCCCCGAGAAATGGAAGTTTGCACGTAAGTTTCTATACTTTTGGTCGGAACAGTGCTTGACCGCTTTCGTTTGGGAAGTACTTAAAACTGTTTTTGTTCTTAAAGCCGTGAAACTACCCCTGCACCTGTTGACGGTATCCACGAGTGGGTGAACGCCATCTTTCCTCATACGGAGGGGGTCCACACATGGTCGTCCTTTATGAGAAATATGGACGCAAGCCCCTTACTGGTGAGTAATATCATTTTTGCTTTCCGCTATTCTTCCCCCCTTTTTTGACTTTGTTGCTTATGTGACATTCGTCGATATCAGGGAGAGTGTGGAGAGAAAGGTCTAATCCACTAGCATTTTGTCAGCCTATGTCGTCTACTCGCCCTGTCTCAGGGTCTACTACCCGACCTTCATCGAGGGCCGCTTCAGTTGAGTCTACGGTCGTGGTTGTGCTTATGGAGGCTGCCCTCGAACTAAGATTCCGAACCCTATCACCTACCCAATGGTGGAATCTTGCCGTGTTAAATATGGGGAGGGGCCATCAAATAAATGGCGAGTGAGAATGAAACGGATCCTTTGGCCATGGTACATTCAGACGGTGATCTTTCCTTGACGGGGTCCAAGGCGGGAGTTGATGCTATTCCGCCTGCAGAGATAGAGTCAGCCATTGTGTCTACCACATCTACGGAGATCCTAACCGCTATGATTGACCAATAACCTATCGCGGCGGGTGGTCAGAATCCTGAGGCCGTTGTTACTGCTTTGGACGGACCTTCATCTTTGGTGTCGGGTCGTGCTTCCTCCTCGGCCGCAGAAAGGGGAAAGGGTGCCGTGGTCGACGACTACGAATCTGAGTCTGATCTCGATCTTGATAACATCAGGATATTTGAAGAGGGTCTTACCCGTTCGGTGGTTCGTGTGGGAGGACAATCCCGTATTCTTGAGATCCCATCGGGCACTAACCTTCTGGGGGATATGGAGGACCTGGTACTGCAGTTTGACCTCTTGTGTTCTGCCTCTTAGAGTGAGGCTCTTCGGAACGTTCCTGATATTGATTTGATGCATGAAGTGGTCGTTATGGGCTTGAGGGTACGTTTCACTTTTCTTTTATATTCCTTTCAGTTTTCTTGGCGATTTGTCCCTAACACATCTTTTCATTTTTCAAGCGTACATGGTGGAAATTGAGAGCGTTCGTAGGGCCGACACTCGAGCCAGGATTTTCTTGACAATGTTGGAGAAATATTGGCGCTATCGCAATAAATGTCGTGAGATGCACGGTGGCTGAAAGTGAACCCCTATGATCGATCCCTCGGCGAGGAATTGGAGAAAAGGGATCAAGAATTGATATATACTATTCACAAAAGCAACATACTCGAGGAACTACTTCGTGCCAAGGACGAAGAGCTTGAGTTGGGCAAAGGGGTTGCTGTAGAGTGCGACTATATTTAGGGGAAGCTGAGGTCGATGCAATCTGAGATGGATCAGAATGTTATCAGGGTCGAGACGATAAGCACAGAGTGGATGCGAAAGTTGACCGAGATGGAGGGAAAGGTTGCCGAGTTGGAAAACATCGAGAGTGACTGGTCGTCGGCTTTGGCGAGGGCGGCGGCTCTAGAGAACACTATCCGCGTCCTCCAATCCAAGCAGGAATTGGAGAGGGTGATAAGTTAGGATTTTAAAGTGTTTATGTCCCTACTTGCCTATGATTTGAGTATAAATTGATACAAAAACAGTCCCAAAATGCTCACAAGTTGTACTTGATTGCAGGGTTGATTGACAAAGTGACGAGATGTCAAAAATCGGCTCAAAAAGGAGTAAAACCTGCTCAAGTATCAAAGACCAAGAGAAGTGAAGAAAAAGGGGCCTAGTGCAGACCGCGTAACAATGACCGCGGCCGCACTAGGAGGTTCAGAGACTGGACATTTTTCGAGCCTAAGGTCACACGGTCGCGGTAGGATTCACGCGGCCCGTAGAGAAGCTTTGCGGCCGCACTCCTTCTCTGTGCGGTCCACGTTCATAGGGTTCAGCAAAGGGGCATTTATCCTCATACGGTCCGCGGTCACGTCTGTGCGGACCGCGCCAGTTGCCTTCACGGCTGCGGTACACTCCCACGCGGGCCGCATCCCCCAGTTCAAGTCATCAAACAATTGAAACCCAAGAGCCAGTGCGGCCGCGGTCTATTTTGTGCAGCCCGCACTGACCCCACAGGGTTATTTTTGTCTAGTTTTTCCAACCTAGTATAAATATAACATTTTACTATTTTTTTAGGGAGGAGGTCAAATTCTGAGAATAGGAGAATAGCTACGCTTGGTGTTGTAGCCATTTTTGGCATATTTGCTTCCATTTAACAATAGATTATTGTAGTTTCTTCTTAGTAATTAATTAATATGTGTAGTTCTTCATCTATTTCTTCAGTCTCTTCTTTAATTATGTGTAACTAAACCCATTAGCTAGGGTTGTGGCTCAACCCTAGTGTGGGTAATTGATGGGTGTTGCCATCTAGGGTTAGATTGATTATGGGTGTTTGTTATTTGGGTTGATTTTATGATTTAATTTAGAATTGGTGGTTGCAAACACTGATTCAAGCTTTGTGGGTTTAACTCTTCTTGAGAAAGAGAGTTTATGACCTCAAAATTGACCAAACAAGGAATTGGGATGGACTCATGAGAAATGATAGTCCCAATTAACGGGTTAAATCTCGAGAGAGTAATCACCCTACTTGAACCCTAGTTGCTTGGTCTAATTTGCCAACCCAATTGGTCTCGAGAGAGTCAATTGGGTAAAATCATTCTCTCTACCGAGAGGTGTGGGAGTGGGTAAAATTTGTGCAACGGTTATAACATAACCCCCAAACAAGTCAATCGAACCTAAGTAACATCTACCTGTCAATTAGCCACCAAGGTAATGCCACAACCCTAGTGCTCTTCCTTCCCATTAATTACAACTTAGCAATATAATCCTAGCATAATCTAGCTTTAATCCGTAGTTTTATAATATTAGTTATAAATACAAAAACTCAAAAGATGATTGAAGTGACATTAGAAGCACAACTACAACTCTAGGCTAGACAGAAATAACAATTCCACTACTAGCTCCTTGTGGAAATTCAATCCCGGACCTCTATTCGAGTAAAAGCTATTGCGATCCGCTCTTCCTACCATAGTGTAGTGTCGAGTCGGCAACGATCAATGTTTTGGCGCCGTTGCCGGGGTGCTTACGGTGTTGACTATCTGTTTAGTTAGTTTTGTGTTGTACTTCTCTTTCCTTCTTGTTTACTAATTTTATTTGTGTCGATCAATCAGGTACAATGGCTCTTAATGCAAATGACCCTCTCGGCAATATGACAGCGGGGGAGGAGGTAGAGGATCTAGAACTAGATGAGGTCTTACCTCAACTTCCACGGAGAGGCCGGCATGTCAATGTAAATACAAATGAGAACAACAATATTTCAGACCCTCCTCCGCCACCACCGAGAGTGGCTCCCAGAGTTTTACCAAATCAAAGATACACCAGTGCTATTGTTCCTCCCTGAATGCGGGCGGGGAACTTCCAAATCACAAATGTTATGCTGACCTTGCTCGAGCAAAGAGGGTATTTCATAGGTGCCTCCGATCAAAATGCCTACAAGCACTTGAAGGGGTTCGTGGATACATGCTGGGGTAGCAAGCAGACCAACGTGTTCGAGGATGCACTGAGGTTGAGGCTTTTCACGTTCTCTCGTCGGGGTAAAGCATTGGATTGGTTAGAAAGGCTCCCCAATCATTCTATTACAACATGGGATGAATTGGCGGACAAATTTATTTCCAAGTTCTTTTCTCCAAGTCATATGGCAGCTCTTCGGGATGAAATTCTAGCTTTCAAGCAAGAGCCAACAGAACCTTTGCACGAGATATGGGAAAGATATAAAACAATGGTGAAAGAGTGCCCTAATAATGACATGACCAGGCTATGATTCAACAAACCTTTTATCGGGGCATCAACACCACGAATCAATGCATTGTGAACCAATTGGCTGGAGGGAACTTTATGAAACTTTCTTACCAAGAGGCATGTGATGTACTTGATGAAATGGCCGACACCTCTTCGGCATGGCAAAGCCGAGCAAATGTGCCCCAAGGTGACCCCACGGTCATCCATTTGCACAAGGAATTGCACGATCATGGCCAAGCCATCGCCGAGCTTACAACAACTATGAATCAATTAGCAAAGGCGCAATTGCAACAAGTCCAAAACCCGCGCCAAGTCAATGCAATGGAAGGTGTTTCTATGTTGAAAAGGAGACAAAGAGGACAACAACCTCAAGGTAATTGTGAACAATATGACAACAACAGTGATGGTGGTGGTTATTCAAATGAGTGTTATGATGATCAAAGCGAAGAGGTCCAATATGTCAACAACTACCAAGGGAATAGAGGTAACTTGTCCAACCAACAATGGCATCCTCAAGGAAATTGGGGCAATCAACAACGAGGAGGAGGTAATTAGAATAACAACAACCAAAACAACAATTGGGGTAATCAAAGCAACCAAGGAAATTGGAATGGGAGTAACAATAATTGGGGCAACAACAACAATCAAGGTGGGTGGAACAATAGCGGGAACCAAGGCAACTGGGGGCAAGGCTTTCAAAGGCCCCCCATGTACCAACAACCGAACAATCCACCCCCCTTTCCTTATCAAGGTCCGAGTTCATCCGGAAGTGATATGGGGAGAATTGAAAGCATGTTCGAGCAAATGATGAAAAAAACCAAGATTCCGAGGCCCAATTAGCTTCGCATAACACATCCATCCAGAACTTGGAGGTGAAATTAGGCCAAATCTCTCAAGCATTGAATACTCATCCCAAATGTGCGCTACCAAGTGACACGGTGGTAAATCCGAAGGGTGGGAATAATAATCATGTGATGACGGTTACAACAAGAAGTGGGAGAGGCGGTGATGTGAATGCCTCAATGCAAATGCAAGTTATGGATGAAGATGTTGAGTTGCGGGATGATGATGTACCATTGATTGTTGATGGTGTGGTTAATCAAAATGCAAACAATGATGTGTGGATTGATATTAATGATGAGGCCGAGGTAGAGACTCAAGATGCCGTGAACCCATCTAGGGAACACGTGGTTGACATGCCCGAGCCGGTTGTATAAAAAGCCAAGGCACCTTTGCCTAGGTCACCTCCACCTTATCCTTAACGGTTAGCAAAGCAAAAGAGTGACAATCAATTCAAAAAATTCATTGACATGATGAAGAGCCTCACAATCATTGTCCCTTTGGTTGAGGCACTTGAGCAAATGCCGGGGTATGCGAAGTTCATGAAAGATTTGGTTACAAAGAAGAGGTCGATGGAGTGTGAAACAATTAATATGACCCATCAAGTGAGTGCCATAGTGCATTCAATGGCACCCAAGCTTGAGTATCCCGGAGCTTTTACTATCCCTTGTACCATCGGAAGTGCGGATTTTGCAAAGGCCCTTTGTGACTTGGGGGCTAGTATTAATTTGATGACGTACTCGGTCTTTAAGACTTTGGGAATTGGGCAACCTCAACCGACCTCAATGAGACTTCAAATGGCGGATCGATCGATGAAGCGACCCTTGGGCATAATCGATGATGTTCTTGTCCGTGTTGATAAATTCATATTGCCGGCCAACTTTGTCATATTAGATTGTGAGGTGGATTTTGAAGTGCCGATTATTCTCGAAAGACCTTTCCTAGCTACAGGGAAGGCATTAGTTGATATTGAAGAGGGTGAGTTGACATTTCGAGTGGGAGATGAGAAAGTGGTATTCCATGTTTACAAATCAATGAGACAACCAAATAGCACAGAGGTGTGTTCTTTTGTGGACATTGTCACAGCCGTGATAGTAGATGACACAAGTTCCATGATCAATGTTGAAGAGCGTCTTGAGGCCGTGGTTCTTAACATGGATGTCAATGATGATGCTAGTAGAGTGGAGTGCGTGAATGCATTGCATGGTATGGGTTCATATTCTTATGAGCTTAGAAGGCTATCTTTGGATCTTGAAAACCGCAAAACTCCACCAACGAAGCCATCGATTAAGGAGCCACCGGTGTTGGAGTTGAAGCCACTTCCTCCACACCTCAGGTATGAATTCTTGTGTTCAAATTCTACTTTACCTGTCATTCTTTCTTCTTGCCTTACTAACATGCAGGTTAAGGCCACCTTGGCAGTTCTTCAAAGGCGAAAAAGGGCAATCAGATGGACTTTAGCTGATATTCGGGGTATAAGCCATGCCTTTTGCATGCATAAAATCATATTGGAGGAGGATGTGAGGCCTTCACTTGAGCATCAAAGAAGACTAAATAAGGTTATGCAAGAAGTAGTAAAGAAAGAGGTTATCAAGTGGCTTGACGCAGGTGTGGTTTATCCCATTTCTGACAGTTCATGGACTTCTCCGGTGTAATGTGTACCGAAAAAAGGTGGAATGACTGTGGTGACCAATGACGATAATGAACTTATTCCGACTCGGACAGTGACGGGTTGGAGAGTTTGCATGGATTACCGGAAGCTGAACAAGGTGACTAGAAAAGATCATTTCCCATTGCCTTTCCGTGACCAAATGCTTGATCGTCTTGCGGGCCGGGCTTTCTATTGTTTTTTGAATGGTTACTCGGGGTACAATCAAATTCCCATTACCCCGGAGGACCAAGAGAAGACGACTTTCACATGTCTTTATGGCACATTCACTTTCTCCAGAATGCCATTTGGATTATGTAATGCTCTGGCGACCTTCCAACGTTGCATGATGGCTATTTTCACCGACATGGTGGAGGATATCGTGGAGATCTTCATGGATGATTTTAGCGTGGTTGGGGATTCTTTTGAGGAGTGCTTGGTAAACTTGGATAGAGTGTTGGCCCGGTATGAAGATACCAACCTTGTTCTAAACTGGGAAAAGTGCCATTTTATGGTAACAGAGGGTATAGTGTTGGGTCACAAGATCTAGAAGCGAGGAATTGAAGTTGATAAGTCCAAGATCGAGGTTATTTCAAGGCTTTCTCCCCTACTTCTGTCAAAGGAGTGAGGAGTTTTCTTGGGCACGCGGGTTTCTACCGGAGGTTCATCAAAGATTTTTCTAAGGTAGTTAACCCGTTGTGTAAATTGCAAGAAAAAGATGCCAAGTTTGTTTTTGATGAGAAATGCATGGAGGCTTTTGAGCTCCTTAAACAAAAGTTGACCACTACCCCCATCATCACCGCACCAAATTGGAGCTTACCATTCGAGCTCATGTGCGACGCGAGTGATGTTGCGATGGGGACGGTTTTAGACCAAAGGATCAACAAGATGTTCCACCCGGTGTACTATTCAAGCAAGACCATGAATGAGGCTCAAAAGAACTACACAGTCACCGAAAAGGAGTTGTTGGCTATTGTTTTTGCTATGGAAAAGTTCCGTCCTCACCTTATGGGGGCTAAAGTTATTGTGCACACCGATCATGCCACCCTTAGGTATTTGATGACCAAGAAAGATTCAAAGGCAAGATTGATGAGATGGGTTCTTCTCCTTCAAGAGTTTGATTTAGAAATTGTTGACCGGAAGGGTAGGGAGAATCAAGTGGCGGACCACTTGTCCTGTTTGGAGGAGGAGGGGAGGCCTTGTGACGGCCTTGAGATCAATGATACATTTCCTGATGAGCAACTCCTTGCGGTGTCAATGAGTGGAATACCGTGGTTGGCCGATATTGCAAACTATATGGTTACCGGAATCATCTCGTGTGAGCTCTCTTCTAACCAAAGGAAGAAGCTCAAACGGGATAGCTTGGATTATTATTGGGATGAGCCCTATTTGTTTAAGATTTGCACCGATGGTGTGATTCGACGATGTGTCACGGAAGAGGAGCAATTGGGTCTTTTGGAAGCTTGCCATTCCTCACCCTATGGTGGCCATCATGGCGGGGCGAGAACGGCTTCTAAAATGCTTAGTTGTAGATTTTATTGGCCTACTTTGTTTAAAGATGCCGGTGATATGGTCAAAAGATGTGATGAATGCCAACGAGCCGGTGGAATTTCAAAAAGGGATGAAATTCCCCTCAATACAATTCTCGAGGTAGACATTTTTGATGTTTGGGGCATTGACTTCATGAGTCCTTTTGTGAGCTCTTGTGGAAACACTTACATTCTGATGGCGGTAGATTATGTCTCCAAGTGGGTTGAAGTCGTGGCTTTGCCCAACAATGAAGCCCGGAGTGTTGTGGCATTTCTTAAAAAGAGTATCTTCACGAGGTTTGGCACTCCCTGTGCTATCATTAGTGACAGGGGATCTCACTTTTGCAACAAAGCTTTTGATTCATTGCTAGCCAAGTATGGAGTTAATCACAAAGTAACCACCCCCTATCATCCTCAAGCTAGCGGTCAAGTGGAAGTCTCCAACCGAGAAATTAAGAGTATCTTGTCTAAAACTGTAAATGCAAATAGGACCGATTGGTCGAAAAAATTGGATGATGCTCTTTGGGCCTATCGGACAGCTTACAAGACTCCGATTGGTATGTCCCCATATTGGTTGGTGTTTGGGAAAGCTTTCCATCTTCCGGTGGAATTGGAGCACAAGGCTATATGGGCCTTGAGGAAGTTGAACTTAGAATGGGATGTTGCTGCAAATCTGAGGGTTGAACAACTTAATGAGCTCGATGAGTTTAGATTTCATGCATACTCCAGCTCGTCCTTGTATAAGGACAAAATGAAGTACCTTCACGACAAATATGCTCAGGTCAAGGAGTTCAAAGTTGGGGATATAGTTCTCTTGTTTAATTCCCGGTTACGTCTGTTTTTGGGTAAGCTCAAGTCAAAGTGGAGTGGGCCATTTGAAGTTGTGTTCATGACCTCGTTTGGTGCTCTTGATCTTAAAAACAAAAATGGTGAAGTCTTTAGAGTCAATGGTCACTGAGTCAAGCATTATCTCGGAAAGTTCGATGGCAGCCACGTAGTGGCTCTTCTTCATCTAAAGTGATGTGGTGGTAACAAGCGTCATGCCGCGACGTTAAATCAGGCACTTCTTGGGAGGCAACCCATGTGTAGCTTAGGATTTTTGAGCTAACTGTTTATGAGATGTTTCAGGGATTGTGTTGAAACAGGGCAAAACAAAGTTGGAAAATGGCATAGTCTCTGAAGATTGCCAGCGCGGCCACGGTGCATTTTGTGCGGTCCGCACTGGCATGATTCAAAAGGGGGACTCTCTTAAGTTCTTCACCGCGGCTGCGGTAAAGTTAGTACGGTCTGCGGTGGACTGACGCGGCCGCGGTACAAGTCTGTGCGGTCCGCGTACGCTTCATCACGAAGGGTCACACAAATAAACCCAGCGCGGTCCGCGGTCACTTTTGTGCGGCCGCGCTGGTAGGTGAGTACGGGTCCTACTGGGGCTCTATAAATAGATGCCAAGGGTCTCATTTTACCCTTTTTGCAAATTGGAAACCCAGAACCCTAATTCTACTCTTCATTCCCGTCCAAAACTGAGATTCTTGCTTGTGTGGATATATTGCAATCATTCTTCATAATCCTGGTAACATTTCATGCATTTTTTATTATTACTCTTTTATTTTTATTTTTATCTTAATTGCTTGCCAGTAGTCTGTAATGTCTTTGCCTTTACAGTTGTCTTCGAATTGTTAGTCTAGGGTAGCTTCCATGTTAGTTTGAAATAACTAAGGATTGGGTACATGAGTAGGGACAAGTAGGGGTAAAACGTTGAAAAAATAAGAACAAAAGCATGCAATCCCTAGTTTACTCACTGAACCTAACCCAGTGCGGCCCGCGGTCGCCTTAGCGCGGTCTGCGGTGCCCTAACGCGATCCGCGCTATGCTTCCACGTGGTCCGCGATGCTTGAATGACTGAGGAACCACTTGTGTCCAGCACGACCGCGGTAACGTTTGTGTGGTCCGCGCTGGCCTACCGCGGCCGTGACCCCATTTTGTGTGGATCGCGGTGTGTGATTTAGAGAAGACCCTTCCTGGGGTTTTGATCTGTGCGGTCCGAGGTTGCCTTAATGCGGTCCGCGGTGCCTCCAACGCTACCGCATTCCTAATGTCGCGGTCTGCGGTGCCTGGTTCTGCAGTAGTGTCTGCAACTTTCATTTTGCTTCTGCAATTTTAATTCAGTCACATGTTTAACCGCCTGTGCTTCAACTAACAATGTTAGATGTGTTTGTTTGCAGACAATGGTAAAACAACAAGGAAGAGGTGCTAAACAACCCGGCCGAGGTGACTCCTCCCGGGGAGGAAAAGAGAAACAAGTTAAACTCACTTCCCGACCTAAACTGAAAACAAGGAAACAAATTGCTATAGATGACCAATCGGGGAGGGAGCACGTACCATCCCAGGACCTCTCTTCTGATTCAGGGCCAGCTACTGCAGTCCCGGCTTCACATACCGCCCAAGCCCCACAACGTATACATTCTGAGTCGTCTGATGGCTCAACAGTAGGCAGTGGTGAATACTCCACCTCCCCTACAGCTTCAGTATCTTGGGAGAGTGTAGAAGGCGGAACTAATAGTGATAATGAGGTACCGAGCAGTGGGGTGCCCCAGGTTGGGGGGTGTTTAGAGAACTAGAAAACCTGAAGTTTGGGAAGATCGATTTGTTAGCCAGGTGGCATTCCACAAATTTAGAGAATAGTGCCCGGCATGGAAGTTGATACTTGAGTGGAGCTTTATTGATAAAGACCTTCTACCCCTAAACCCCAATGTGCATAGACAGTTCTAGGCTCGAGCGGGTTGGGAGTTCTTTAAAGACAATTGTTTGAAGGCAAATGAGCATATGGTCAAGGAGTTTTACAGCAATGTGGCCCATATCATGAAAGGCACTAAAGTGATGAAAGTGAGAAACAAAAATGTGGTTTTCACCGGGAAGGCGTTGAATGAGTATTTGGGGTTCATTGACGAAGATGAGTCCCTGTACAATGAAAAGTTAGCAATGGGCGAGGAGGTTCGTCCGTGGTTAGCTTCGTACCTGGCATTCCCGGGTACGGTTCCAGAATGGCTACAAGCAGGGACCAAAATACTTCGGAGAACTTTCAACTTCGAGGCTAGAGGGTGGTTGACCTTTGTATGCAGTCGGCTTGACCCGACCACTCATGATCAGAGTATTCCACTTGCTCGGGCGGTTCTTATTGCTTCTATTATGGCAGGTTACCCTATCAATGTGGGAAATGTGATGTCTCGCACCATTTCTGCAGTCGGGGTTGAGCATGACAGAAACTACCCTTTTCCTAGCACCCTTACTATGTATTTCCAGGACTTGGAGGTGGAGAAGAGACCGTTTGACGTCAAGGTAAAACCTGTGGCTCCACTTTCCTGGTACAGTTTGAAGGGGCCAGACAACCAAAAGACAAAGGTTACAAGTCGCGTTCCTCTACTCCAGCTAGCCAGTCTGAGGAGCCAGTGGCGGTAGTGTCTTCGGTTGAGCCCCCCACAGAGCCTTCCACCATGCCTACGGTCACCACTGATGATGATTTGCCTCCACGACCCTCCTCCTTTGCTGGCCCCAGTACTTCAGTTGACACGGGGGTCCCTTCTTCCCGGACTCATCCTTTCACGGCCCAGCAGTTGAGCCGGACACTAGCCAGTTTGAACAACTGGATGTTAGCTGCGACATCCAAGTTGTCTACATTGTCTGCTACAATTGAGGCCCATTCAGCACCTTCCACTACTCAGTTTACTAAGTCCATTGAGGACACACTGCAGAAGCTCCTGGAAAATCAGGAGAAGATTATGAGGACTCAGGACGCCTTGACTATGGAGGTAGATTCACATGGCAAGGCTTTGAGGGAGCTTGACAAGGAGCACAAGAAGATGAGGAAGTCAAGGGCGTCCAAGGAGTCGGTGAGAGTGCTACGGACTGATGTGGACAGCCTACTGGCAGACCAGATGCCTTTAGACTTATTATTCGGGGATCCAGCCCCAGCAGCAGCACTAGTGCCACAGCCACGGTAGGAGCAGGAGCAGGAGCAGGAACTTAGGCCCCCAAAGAAGAAGAGGAAGCTCCCTAGTTCAGTTGGTGCAGTTATTGAGCTACCAGACCCACAGGAGACCCCCTCCAGTGATGCACCTATCAGTCAGCCAGTTCAGGAGCAGGCCCTAGTCCCAGCAGTTGAGCAGCAGGAGATCGGGAACCAGTCTGAGGTTCCCATACATACAGAGGACTTGGGGACCACTGATGATCCCATATAGACGGACCAGGCCTTGGAAGATCCTATATCCTTTCTGTTGTTTTGATACTTATTTGATAGTTGGCATTGGGACAATGCCTGCTTTTACTCGTGGGGGTACACTCGTGGGGGTGCGCCCTACTTTTTCTGGATGACTGTATATATATAGATTCTTAGTTTATTTTTATTGATTTTGTTTTTTTTTACTTTGGGCTGTATATAACTTAACATTTCTGTATATATTCATCCCCCGTTGTATATTCTACTCCCCTATTGTACATATTTATTCTATTTTCTATTTTCGCTAAATTTTCATTTTTAGCTTTGTAGTTAGGCTCGTAGCCGCTTGTTTTGATTTTGGCATTTCCAATAAGCCTTTGGTTTTCTTAATACCACGGTTCTTTCCAAGGGTGGAGTATTGTGCGAACCGGGTGGCTCTTCTCAATGATAGATGGCGTGACAACCTTCTTAAGGGTTTGAGTCCGTTTCTTTGATTTTTCTTTTGTTTTTGATAAGCGCAGTTAAAAGCACCTCAAGCAAGGTTTCACTAGGGCCTAACACATTTGCCTTTGATCCTATGGTCAAAGACATAATATTGTGTTCAGGACGGTGAAAGTCGTGGCTTTGAGACTCTTGCGTTGACCAAACGATCATCGTGTGGTCTTTTTGGACCATTGTGTGTTTAAATCATAACTAAGTTCGTTGTGGGCCCTCGACTCGATATCTTTAGCAAATCCCTAGCGTGTGTGGTGAGGAATTGAAATTTGAGTCCAAGTCCCGAGCCAATGGTCTAGAACTTGCCCTGAATGTCTGTTGAGGTGAAATCCTAGGTGAAATTTGACTTGAGAAATGATTATAGGCTCTCCTTGATCCAAATGCTAAGTTGAACAATTTCATAGCCTTCCAATGAAATAATCCCTAGTTAACCCTTTTGAGCCTTAAACCTGTTTCTTTCAAGAACCAATGCTACAAGCCTATACCCGTTCTAAACGATTACCCTCTCTTGGCACCCAAATCTTCCACTTGAGTAATGGAAAAATCTAAGTTTGGGGGGAGAGACAAGAAAGGAAGAAAAGCAGTAAGGTACAAAAGAAAGAAAAGAAGGCAATGAAAAAGCAAGAAAAAAAAGGACAAAAAGAAAGTCCCATGTGAACAAGAATAAAAAGGGATTCAAAAAAAAAAAAAAAAGAGGTGTGGAGAAAGTAGAAAAAGGAGAAATGTTTTGAATTGTATAAGAAAGAGTGACAATGTGTCTCTCTAACCCCTTGTGAAGAAGTGAAATCCTCAAAAAGAGCCAAGAAAGTTGTGCCGAAATGAATCAAAAGAAGTGCTTAAGGGAAGATTGAATCACGAGAATAAAAACATGTCCTACCCTTGCCTAAAAGCCTTCAAAATGACTCCACAAAAGCCCTATTTGATCTCAAGTTGAAGGGAGCCTACATTGGTGGATACTTACATAAGGGGCAAGCATATGGTACTTCGAGCCGGACTTGTGACCTTCCTTTTTGAGAGAGATGAGTGAAATTTCATTTGCTTCGATTTGTGTATCAATATTTAAAAGGTGAGGTTCGCTTAGGGAGAGTTGAGGATGTGAGAGTTTGGGTTCCACAATGACCAAAGTAAGTGAGAAAATCTCTTTGATGAAATGTGTCAACTCTTGATGCTCTTGTGTCGCACTTGATCCATAGTTTTCAAAGTTTTAAATGTGTTAACGATGCATTCGTATTGAGGGAAATTGTTAGTCCCAATTGATGCTTGCTGAGGTTATTTTAGGATAGCTGAAATCACTGGGATGTTCCTTTAAGGGGCAGGTCTTATTTTGTTTGCTTGAGGACAAGCAAAGGTTTAAGTTTGGGAGAGTTGATAAGTTAGGATTTAAAGTGTTTATGTCCCTACTTGCCTATGCTTTGAGTATAAATTGATACAAAAACAGTCCGAAAATGCTCACAAGTTGTGCTTGATTGCAGGGTTGATTGATAAAGTGACGAGATGTCAAAAATTGGCTCAAAAAGGAGTGAAACCTGTTCAAGTATCAAAGACCAAGAGAAGTGAAGAAAAAGGGGGCCTAATGCGGACCGCGTAACAATGACCGCGGCCGCACTAGGAGGTTCAAAGACTGGACATTTTTCGAGCCTAAGGTCACGCGGCCGCGATAGGATTCACACGGCCCGCAGAGAAGCTTCGCGGCCGCACTCCTTCTCTATGCGGTCCATGTTCATAGGGTTCAGCAAAGGGGCATTTGTCCTCATGCGGTCCGCGGTCACGTATGTGCGGATCGCGCCAGTTGCCTTTGCAGCCGCGGTACACTCCCACGCAGTCCGCATCCCCCAGTTCAAGTCATCAAACAACTGAAACCCAAGAGCCAGTACGGCCGCGGACCATTTTGTGCGGCCCGTACTGACCCCACAGGGGTAGTTTTGTCCAGTTTTTCTAGCCTAGTATAAATAGAACATTTTACTATTTTTTTGGGAGGAGGTCAGATCTGAGAACAGGAGAATAGCTGTGCTTGGTGTTGTAGCCATTTTTTGGCATATTTGCTTCCATTTAACAATAGATTATTGTAGTTTCTTCTTAGTAATTAATTAATATGTGTAGTTCTTCATCTATTTTTTCAGTTTCTTCTTTAATTATGTGTAGCTAAACCCATTAGCTAGAGTTGTGGCTCAACCCTAGTGTGAGTAATTGATGTGTGTTGTCATCTAGGGTTAGATTGACTATGGGTGTTTGTTATTTGGGTTGATTTTATGATTTAATTTAGAATTGGTGGTTGCAAACACTGATTCAAACTTTGTGGGTTTAACTCTTCTTGAGAAAGAGAGTTTATGACCTCAAAATTGACCCAACAAGGAATTGGGATGGACTCATGAGAAATGATAGTCCCAATTAACGGGTTAAATCTCGAGAGAGTAATCACCCTACTTGAACCCTAGTTGCTTGGTCTAATTTGCCAACCCAATTGGTCTCGAGAGAGTCAATTGGGTAAAATCATTCTCTCTACCGAGAGGTGTGAGAGTAGGTAAAATTTGTGCAACGGTTATAACATAACCTCCAAACAAGTCAATCGAACCTAAGTAACATCTACCTGTCAATTAGCCACCAAGGTAATGCCACAACCCTAGTGCTCTTCCTTCCCATTAATTACAACTTAGCAATATTCTCCTAGCACAATGTAGCTTTAATCCGTAGTTTTATAATATTAGTTATAAATACAAAAACTCAAAAGATGATTGAAGTGACATTAGAAGCACAACCATAACTCTAAGCTAGACAGAAAGTACAATTCCACTACTAGCTCCTTGTGGAAATTCGATCCCGGACCTCTATTCGGGTAAAAGCTATTGCGGTCCGCTCTTCCTATCATAGTGTAGTGTCGAGTTGGCAGCGATCAGAGGGCGATATCCATGCTAAGGGAAGCGAGGCTCGAGGAGCGTATTGGTGATATCGACTAGGAGGCGTTGACTTTAGGTGACCGGGTCGCTGCTCTTGAGGCCGAAAAAGAGCAACTATTGGCTCAAGTCGAATCTTCCCCAACCGCTATTCCTCGTCATTTGCACGAGCTTTGGGTTCATGCTGAAGCCTAGTGGGACATATATAAGAGTTTGTGGGAGGCGGACAATGTTTCCGAGACAGCATATAAAGAAGCACGGGTGAAGACACGAAAGGCTCGCGTTAACTATGGATATGACCCTGCGACACCGGAGGCCGATGATGGTGTTGATGATGAAGAAGGACTTCCTGGAGATAGTGGTGAAGAGGATGGCAGTGATGGCGCCGAGTGAAAGAATTGCTATCTTTGTTCGTTTTTATTGGTTGTTTATTGTTTTTTCTTGGATTTTGTTGGTTTCGCCCGTATGTAATCTACGGCCCTTTGCACAGTATCTTTGTATAAAGGGGAATTTTTCATTGTTATATGCCTCCCGTACTTCTTTCCTTGTTTTGCTTTTCATAGCTTTGGTGCAAAGAAGTAGATTTCCGTGTGGTGAGTTCCCGACTCTTAGCGAGTTTAATATCACACGAATTGAGTAGGATTTTGATTATGACTTTAGCTGTCGGGATGGTATTTTCGAACTTGTGTTGAAGTATTGTCCTATCGCAGTTCGGATGGTGTCGAACTCTTTTTCTAATAACGACCTTAGCCGTAGGAATGTTACTTTCGAGCTTATATCGAAGCATTATCCTATCGTGAGTCCCAATTTTCTTTTCCCTTTTTTTTGATGGCCGTTGGCTTCAAGGAAATTTCGTACTTTCGTCAAAATACTAACTCATAATTGTTCGATCAAGGTCGAACTCCTTTATTTGGCAATGGACCTTGGCCTTAAGGGTGTTATTTTGAACTTTCACCAAAATATTAACTCGTCATTATTAGATCGAGGTCGAACTCTTTTCTTTACCGGAGGCCCTTGGCCTTAAGGATGTTATTTCAAATTTTTCTTCGAAATATTAACCCGTCGTTGTTCGATCGAGGTCGAACTTGTCTTTTTGGCAAAGGGCCTTGGCCTTAAGGGTGTTACTTTGAACTTTTATTGAAATATTAACCCGTCGTTGTTTGATCGAGGTCAAACTCGTATTTTGGGTGAAGACCCTTGGCCTTAAGGGTGTTATTTCAAACTTCGTCAAAATATTAACCCGTCGTTATTCGATCGAGGTCAAACTCGTATTTTGGGCGAAGGCCCTTGGCCTTTAGGGTGTTATTTCAAACTTTCGTCAAAATATTAACCCATCGTTATTCGATCGAGGTCGAACTCGTCTTTTAGGCGAAGGCCCTTGGCCTTAAGGGTGTTATTTTGAACTTTCGTCGAAATATTAACCCACCGTTGTTCGATCGAGGTCGAACTCGTCTTTTGGGCAAAGGCCCTTGGCCTTAAGGGTGTTATTTCGAACTTTCGTCGAAATATTAACCTACCGTTGTTCGATCGAGGTCAAACTTATCACTTTGGCGAAGGCCTTTGGCCTTAAGGGTGTTATTTCGAACTTTCGTCGAAATATTAACCCGCCGTTGTTCGATCGAGGTCGAACTCATCTTTTTGGCGAAGGCCCTTGGCCTTAAGAGTGTTATTTCGAGCTTTCGTCGAAATATTTACCTGTCGTTGTTCAATCGAGGTTGAACTTGATCTCGCCCAACTATGCCTTATAAAAAGGACAAGCGGTCGTTACGAATATAATCCGAGTATTTAGACCAGAGTCGAATCCCACAGGGAATTAACCTACCAATTACTTATGTCAGACTCAATGAATTCTTCGTAATCAACTTTCCAGATATTTTGAATAACAACCGGAGATGTGTTTACTAACTATAACTGAATGAAAGCAAGTATACTAAAAGCTAAATATGACTGAGTTGTATGTAAGTAAGAGAACGATCTAAGGTTGTGATTTCCCCGATTGATAGAATTCCTTCCTGTTATGTTTCACATAGATTTGCCTAAACGTATCTATCGATCATGGGAACTCTTATTACCGTAAATCTCTCCCTAGCAATTACGACAATTTACTAGATGCACTCTCCCGAGTTACGCTAGCTGGATTTTATTACAGCTCACTTTAGATCGCACCCAAGGTTTCGTTATCCCTAATCCCACCTTTAAACCCTTGGTTATTGATTTCTCATATACTTTAGGAGTGGTGTTATTCAACAATTACCTAAATATGCACTCTCTCCCGAGTAATACATACTAAATAGGCACAGCTAATTGAGGATCCTATCAATTAACTACAAAAAAACGTAGTTGAACAAATAGAGATTAAACTGTGCAAACTATATTTACATAACACGAAGTTCATCTTTCAACAGGTTTCATCAAAACCCTAGACTAAATAATTAGCTACTCATAATCGTGTTCATACTAACAATGGCAAAATTCATCATAAATGGTAAATACAAAAGGAAGAAAGGAAGAACTCGATGTCGAATTATCCTTCTTGCCTTTTGCCTCTCCTTGCCTTCAACTAAGCTGTAAAAACCTTGATAATGTACCTTTGGGCGAGCTGGACCTCTTATAGGTTAAGTAGAATTACCCCCGAACTTCCAAGTTACCCCTAAAATTATAATCTCCGAACTGGACTAGCGCGGCCGCGCTAATGGCCACGTATATAGCATAGTATTCTGCCTTGATTAACGGGCTAGCATGGTCGCGCTAAGGGCGCGCTAATGGCCGCGCTAAGCTGGTCAACATTTTATCACTTCTTTTCTCTCTTCTTTCACATATACTCAGCTCCGAGGGGTTTCCCTTGCTTTATTTTAGCTTCAAACACTATCCTAATTCCTCATAAATGCAACTCGCTCCTGCAAAACACGAAATTCACAATTAGAGCCAATTTATCGTCATTTAACTATCCTAGAACAATGAAGCATAGTCAAGTTGAGGCATAAATAGTTTCCAAACTACATAAATCTATCCTATTATCAATACCCCACACTTAAATCATTGCTAGTCCTCGAGCAATCCATCACACTATATAGAGATTCCTTCACTAAGCTTTTCCCCTAATGTATCACACCAAGAACAAATCACCAAAGTTACGCCTAGTAGTGTACAACCTTAGCCTCAAGAGTCGACTCTCACGTGCCATGCAATATTCATACTTACTCAAATTACTCTATACAGAAGTCAAGACTTACCTTTCCTTCGTGAATCACATGCCCTCACATCACACAAGAGAGTAGTTCCACAAATAATAATATTAAGAACAATTAGGAACTTAGATAGACAAAATTCGCTCACTCTCAAAAAGAACATTCACATGCCACACAGATGCACCATAGGCTTGCCCGTAATGTACTACTCTACTAATCGAGTCCATTCAGTCAAACATCAAGTAGGTCTTCATTTGGTTGTAATGTAGGCTAAGGAACGGGTAGGATATATTTGGAAACAGGTTTATAGGTTCAAGGTTAACTATGATGTATTGTATTTAGGTGAGTCTACTTTATATATCTGGCTTAACAAAGAAATGCCTATGTCACTTCTCAGACTGAATAAAGCTACTATTTCGCTTTGCAAACACATAGGACAAGTTCTAGGCATCAAATGCAGAGCATAGAATACAGTACAACTCACACCGCACATGGTACATGACTCACTCCAGATTGGCTTATCAAGACACTCTCGTTTGAGTACTCAAGTCATTTACAAACATACAATTTAAGGCACTCTAACAAGAATCAACCACTGATACTAAGCGTCACACTCTAATATCTACTGTGTTCAGGTGTATCAACGCCAAGAGCTTCTCTTTCTATTTCAGCTCATAGCCCATCAGTACTAACTAAAAACTAGAAACAAAATAAACAAAAACTAACTACACCTGGTTCAAGCAAAACCCTTGGAAAAGAATCGTGGCCCAAAGAAAAATCAAGGGGGAGTTACTACACTATCTAAAACAAAACAAATCTTTTTGTTATTTTCTTTAGACTTACTTCCTTCAAGAAAACTATCTAGAAGATCCGTCATCAGGAAGAGTCCAACATATTTTTGTTTTTTTTTTAATTTTATATTTTCACGTCGACTTAGACCCTCAAGAACCCCGTCGAAAGAGATCCGTCGTCAGGACAAGTCAACTTACCTAATTTGACTATTACTCAAAACCACCGAAAATAATCAAGAAAAACAAAGAAAACATCAACCAGTCAAGTTGTTACATATACACACATACATTGAAGTAGCCCCCACCCCACACTTAAAAGGAAGACATGTCCTCATGGCATAGAAAATAAAGAACAGTGAGCTAAAGGAACTTCCCTAAATGATCACTCTTGATCGGAGACTGTCTTCGGGTTCAGATTGCAAGGACGACCTAGAGCTCTTAGCCAGCCCAATACTTTCTTCTCCGATTTCACATGTTGGGCAGCCACCGCATCAACATGTGTACCTAAGTCAGCGATCGAGGTACACAATTCGACCACCTCCCGCTCCAAGGCTGTGAACCGACTAACCCGAGCAACCCCAGATGGTGCGGTAGCCTCTATATTTTGCTCACGGTCTGGTGACTCGGCCCTCACATCCTCCTTCTCAGCCTCATCTTCCTCAGAGTCATCAGATTCACCACTATTATCACCACCCACTGCCACCGGCTCCTTCCTAATAGTTACCTTATCTGCTCGAAACTTGGAGTCTTTTGGAACTATCCCATCCACAACCAGATTGTTTTGGCACCCGAACTGCCCGACACAGTCTAGTAACTGAGGAAGGGAAGAAGAACCCATACCTTTTCACCGGACAATGGGTGAACATATCCTCATGAATTAGCTTGGCCACGTCAAAGTTGTGACCATTCATAAAGTACCATATTAGAGCCGCTCGAGGACCATTCACCTCCGTGGTGTTGGAAGACGGGATCAGGAGGTTGTTGATAACATATAACCAACACTTCACTTTAAAGGTTAGCGTCGCGAAGTGAAACTTCTGACCATACTTCATCCATATAATTTCCTTGCCGGGTACACAGTTTGTTGCAAAGAATCTCTCTCACTGTGTGTGTGATCTGCCATACATCTGATAGTAGTCTTCATACGGATCCACAGGAGCGGGCAGCTGGTATATCCTCCGTATAGCCTCAATAGAGGCATCCACCACCTTTCTGCGCACTGTTACTACGCCATTCATATGTTCTTTTACATTGGCGTAGAATTCATGGACAACCATCACATTTCCCTCGTCCGGCTCTTCAAGGAAGATTTGTAGCCCCCGCCTTACCAACTCATTATACAAGTTAGGGCAACCCAACTGGATCAACCCTATATCTATGCCCCTTTCCGGTATCGGTTTCTTAGGGGCCTTATCCGCAAAGCGGTCCTTAGCCTTAGCAGAGACGAACCTGCTACTATCAAATGGACAAGCAGGAGCTGACCCGTGCGCCTTGGACGATCCAGCTTGACAGTTGGATGAGGCACCGGTGGTGCGACGTTTCCTGTATGGAGCTATAGTACCTGAAAGAATAATAGCATTAGCACAACACAAAATGTGTGACTCAATTGCGGTTACTCAGACTTCACTCGCATAATTGGACCCAATTACCCATTTACACTCACTGTGACATTTAAACAAACACCTTGTGGACGTTATATAACCAACCTCCAATTTAAACATGTTGGAACCCCATGACCACCACAATTACCCCAAATTCACCTACTAAGTTAAGAGACAACTTCCACCAACATAACCACCCACAACAACTACACAAACACTACATATTACAACTAAGAAAAGAAACGAAAAAGCTACTTCATAATTAAAACAAATTAAAACGAAAATCTGCAAAAATAAAGAAAAATGGAAAAAAGAAACCTTACCTGTAGTGAGAGAAGATGGTGAGAAGTAAAGAAGAGTAGGGGAGGGCGTGGCTTGAACCTTGGGGAATTTGGGTGGGGATTAGTTGGGGAAGAAGGGAATTTTGAAGAAAAAGAGAGTTAAGGTTGGGGGTTTTTTTGCATTGGGGAATGAAGAAGAGAAAGGGGAACAGTTAGGGGGGGAGGGTGAAATAAAAACTAACAATTAAACATACAAAATAAAAATAAAAAATTGTTAAGTTAAATAATGTGTCAGGCGGGCGGGACTAGCACAGTCGTAGCGCGGCCGCGCTAGTTGAGGCAGTGTACTTGGCCATATGCGTGGTCACTAGCACATCCATTAGCGTGGTCGCTCTTCTAACGCGATCACTAGCGCGGACGCGCTACTGGGTGAGACGCTGAGGCAGAACGTTTGCCCATACGTGCCGCTATAGCGCGGTTGGTAGCGCGGGCGCGCTCCTGGGCTCAAACATTTTCTATTTTTTTACCTGTTCCTTCCACGTCCGATGGACTTATCACTTGCCCAAGCTCACCTGCATTGGTTAGTACTTACAAATATAAAAATTAACAAATACTAACTATACTAAAGTCACTACGCATTTGGTTGCCTCCCAACCGGTGCCTTGGTTAATATCGTGGCACGACAGTTACAACAAATTCAATGGGTTGCCTCCCATGCAGCGCGTGAGTTTACATCACGGCATGACGCAGATAAGCACATTTAAGGCTCGTTCGACCTCTGAGGTTTAGTTAGATGGATCACCGACACTTCCTTTGGTTCATCCATGCCCATATATGGTTTCAATCTTTGCCCATTGACTCTAAATGTATGAGAGTCTTTCTCTGAGGCAATCTCTATGGCACCTGAAGGGAATACTTCGACCACTCGAAATGGTCCAGAATATCATGACTTGAGTTTACCCGGTAATAGCCTTAATCTTGAGTTATAAAGCAACACCATGTCTCTAAGATTGAAATTTCGCTCAACAATGTTCTTGTCATGCAACCTCTGTAGGCCTTCCCAAACACCAACTTGTATGGTGACATACCAATTGGTGTTTTGAAAGCAGTTCTGTAGGCCCAGAGTGCATCATCTAGATTTTTCACCCAATCAGTTCTTGTGGCATTCACAGTCTTTGTTAGCATACTCTTTATCTCTCTATTAGACACTTCGACATGTCCACTGGTCTGAGGATGATATGGTGTTGCCACCTTGTGGTACACATCGTACTTTGCTAGAAATTTCTCAAAGGCTCGATTGCAGAAGTGAGTGCCTCCGTCACTGATAATAGCTCTCGGGGTCCTAAAATGGGTGCATATATTCTTTTTCAAAAACCCCACCACCACTCTTGCATCATTGGTGGGGAGTGCTGCAGCTTCCACCCATTTTGACACGTAATCCACAGCAACAAGTATGTACTTATTGCCAAAGGAGCTGAAGAAGGGGCCCATGAAGTCTATCCCACAAACATCAAACACTTCAACCTCTTGAATTGGGTCATGGGTATCTCATGGCGACGGGAAATGTTCTCCATTTGCTGACATTCATTACAGGCCTTCACCCAATGATGTGCATCCTTAAACACTATTGGCTAGTAGAACCCGGCATCTAGCACTTTTGTTGTCGTCCTGATTCCTCCAAAATGCCCGCCATACGCCGATGCATGACATGTCTGCAAAACAGAAGATTGTTCTATATCGGGGACACACCTCCAGATCATATTGTCAACACATATTCGAAAAAGATAAGGCTCATCCCAGTAATACATGCAGTAGTCACGATAAAACTTTTTCTTTTGCACAGAGGAAAGGTCATAGGGAACTATACTGTTTGCCAGGTATTTACAAAGTCTGCCTACCATGGCACTTCCTCAAGGCTTGTAGCGAGTAGCTACTCGTCTGGAAAGGTTTCCAAAATATCCTCTACCTCAACTAAGTCTTCAGCTCCTTCAAGTTGTGATAGATGATCAGCGACTTGATTTTCTGTGCCTTTACTGTCATGAATCTCCAGGTCGAACTCTTGCAATAATAGCACCCAACAAATCAAGCGCGGTTTGGACTCCTTCTTCTCAATCAAGTACCTGAGAGCTGCATGATCAGTGTATACAATTACCTTAGTGCCAATCAGGTATGATGTAAACTTATCGAATGCAAACACCACATCCAGCCTCTCCTTTTCAGTCATAGTGTAGTTCAGTTGGGCTCCACTCAATGTTCTACTAGCATAGTAAATTAGGTGCATTAGCTTATCTTTCCATTATTCTAGCATTGCCCCTACTGCATAGTCACTGGCGTCACACATGAGTTCGAATGGTTGCTCCCAATTGGGGGCAACAATGATGGGTACTGTGACTAGCCTTTTTTTCAACTCCTCGAATGCTACCCTACAATTATCAGAAAACATAAAAGGGTGATCTTTTTCTAACAACTTACAGAGAGGGTTGGAAATTTTTGAGAAGTCTTTTATGAATCTCCGGTAAAAACCGGCATGCCCGAGGAAGCTCCTGATTGCCTTGACTGATGTGGGGGGTGGCAGCTTTGCTATCACGTCAACTTTAGCATGATCCACCTTGATTCCCTTGCTTGATACCCGGTGTCCCAAGACTATGCCCTCTTTTACCATGAAATGGCACTTTTCCCAATTAAGTACCAGGTTAGTCTCAATATATCTTTTTAACACCCGGGTGAGATTTGTAAGGCACTCGTCGAATGAGTTTCCCACCACTGAGAAATCATCCATGAACACCTCCATTATGTCTTCGACCATATCAGTGAATATGGCCATCATGCACCTTTGGAATGTGGCGGGTGCATTACATAGGCCAAAGGGCATCCTCCGAAAAGCATAAATTCCATATGGGCATGTGAAGGAGGTATTTTCTCTGTCCTCTGGTGCAATGGAGATTTGGTTATACCCTGAGTACCCATCCAGAAAACAGAAGTGGGACCTCCCTTCCAATCTGTCAAGCATCTGATCAATAAAGGGAAGTGGGAAGTGGTCTTTCCGAGTGGCCAGATTTAATTTCCTATAGTCCATACAAATTCTCCAGCCTGTGACAGTTCTTATAGAGATCAACTCATTATTATCATTTTTGACCACTGTCATATCACCCTTCTTAGGAACACATTGCACCGGGCTAACCCAGTTGCTGTCAGATATGGGGAAAATGATACTCGCACCCAACCATTTAATCACCACTTTCTTCGCCACTTCCTTCATGTTGGGGTTCAGCCTTCTTTGGTGCTCCCTGGAAGGTTTGTGCCCCTCTTCCAGCAGAATTTTATGCATACAATATACTGGGCTGATCCCCTTAATGTCTGCCATGGTCCACCCAATGACAGTCTTGCACTCCTTGAGTACCTACCAAAGTTGTTGTTGTCGACGCCCCCTTTTTCTCTAACCGTGGGGTCAGAAATCGGGTATACGACATTGGGAGGACAACTCTATTCCCTTTCGAGAATTGGGTTTAGAAGTTGAAAAGTCGCCACCTAATGATTATAGTACATTAGGACACTTTAAGAAGGGTTTGAGATGAAGGGACCAGAGATTAGGGTAAGGGCTAGAAATTATCCCGAGGGGAAGGTGTTAGGCACCCCTCAAGATCTACTAGTGTGGTTCCCGTCCATGTTGCAATTGTGACTTTACAAGTAAACAATCAAGGCTCAAATAAGGATTCGCACAAAGCATTGCGACCAAGTTGAAAATTTTCAAAGGTAAGTAGAGAGGGCAGAAATTTATGAAAACGAGATTCGAACAGTTTTACAAGAAGAGATGAAAGCAAATAAAGGGAGGGGAGTCCTAAGTTTATAATTCATATGGATCACTCCAATGCAATACCCAATGATCACTCCTCAGAAGAGGGGTCGCATGTGATATTAGCGCATCGGTCATCACATATTCTACCCTTCCCACCCCGTTAAGGTATTTAAACGCAATCGGTCTCGTTTACTTATTGCATGCTAGTACCCATCCCAACCTATCAGTCCCGGGGTATCAGGACTTCTGATCCTAAAGGGAAGGAAAGGGATATAGGCATATATGGAGTTCAAAGGTTAAAATTCTAATTGCGACATACAAAACAATTAACAAATATAAGGATGAACAAAACAAATAGGTAAGGCTCAAGTAAACCCCTTAATCACACAAACACTTAGTTTAGCATGTCTTGACACATACTGATTTGGTCTTTAAATTAAACTTAAACAGCGAACGGACTGGTTCAACCCATATGTTTAGATAGAAAGTCTGCATTAGGAAACTTGGATCCAATTGTCAGAAATTAAGGTATTTCAAGCGAGTGATTTAAAAGGTACTGGTTTCAGGAAAAGTAGTCTAATGCAGAGGAGTTTTGAAAAGAAAGTATAGACGGCAGTAAAAATAAAACACAGAAATGGTTGTGAAAAAAGTTTTAGAGATAGAAATATCTAAGGAAAGGGTAAGTGGCAACTGTTTTGAAAGACAATTTCAGGGTCTGAGTAAAACATTTAGGCAGAATGTTTAGAAAGAAACTGTTTCAGAAAAGATGTCGTTTTGAGGGATTCAAAAGCATACTGAGTCAAGAGTGTTTTGTCAAAGAATTAAGACTTCTGAAATCGTTGTTGTATTAAGACGTTAAGGACCAGTTAATAGATCTTTATTACTTTAAGCGAATCAGAGTTTGATGCAAATCCTATAGGCATGATATCTACTTTGATTTTTAAAAACCTGTTATTGAACTTGTAAAAGATGATTGTGTTAATTAACCCTACAGTTTGCCTAATGCATATGCATTTCTTATAGGCATGATCTCTATATGCATTGATTACATGAATGTTAAGTCCTATAGGCATGATTTCTATGTGATTTTAACACAATGAAGCGTTGACCCTATAAGCATGGTCTCTAGGTGATGTGGAACCAGAAACATTGAACAACCATATAGGCAGGATTTCTAAAAAAAATTAAAATCCTAAAGCATGGTTTCTACCCCTACTGATGCAAGAATGTAAAATCCCTCCCACACCCTTTTACTATATTCCCCAAATCATTTATATAAATTATTACAGACCAAAAGAAAGAAAATAAATACATTAAAAACTAACAGCTAGATCCGTGCAGCCTAATTCAATCTTAATGTCCAATAACATGTGATTAACCAATTTCGGATTTCCAAAGCCTTCTCTTTATCCAAAGTGTTTCAAAGTTCCAAGGAATCTCAAGGATTTCCGGCATTGCTTACACTCAAGATACCATTTAGAATTAGAATAGTGCAGTGCGGAATAGCCAGCCCTCAGGCATCCAAGTTCAGTGGGAGCTCAAGGGTCCCAAAGCATGGTTTGCAAGAGAGGGGCAGAACTTAGACCTAGGAGTAAGTGCAAAGTGAAAAGGGATTGGGGAGCCATAACAAATGGTGGTCATACCCAGCCACATGTGCAGACTGGCACACCCCTGACCATTTGTTTGGTCAAACAAGTTAGGAGCAAACCCTTGAGGGTCAAACCTAGGTCTGGATGGTGATTAGGAAACCACCAGACTCAGGTCCAGGCTCAAGCACATAAAGGGGAGAAGGGAGTGGGAATTGATTGAGTTAGGAGGTTCAAAGAACCTAGTTCAAAGTCATGGGCAGCAATAACAGAGTGTTGTCATGGCTGGAACTGTACTCTCATACAAAGGAGTAAAGGGAAGGGATTCACATGAGAAGAGCACATACAGAGTTGCAGAAACATAAGGAAAGAAAGCATAACAGACTAAGATGTAAACACATGGTGAAAGAGAGAGCATGATAGGCTAGGAAATAAACACATAGTTAAGGGGCATTATTTAACTAAGAATGACATTCCAGTTGCAAGTACTAGAATAGAAGAACAACAAAAGCAAGTAAACAGCCAGAAGTCAGCAGGAGCAAAATCGAGTCTTCAGCAAATACTTGAGAGTTCAAAGAGAACTCAAGAATGTTTCAGAAAGTAGAAAGAGAAGAGGAGCAGAGTGCTCAATACTAGAAGTTGAAAAAGTAGTAGTAGAGAAAGTATTGAAAAGTTCGAAGTCTTTTTGTGTATATCCGTCTTAAGTGTAAAAGGGGTAGCCCCTTTTATAGTGCAGAAGACAAGTGAGAAGAAGGTAAGAAAATAATATTGAAAGTCAATCATACAGATTTCCCTTCAGCCAAGGGATTGATTTCAAACGGGCATGACAAATAAGGAAAGGATTTTGAGTATAACAGGGGTAAATACACAGAAACCTATTTAAGGAAGCAGTTTAGTAGTACACGATTTATGTCAAATAAGGAAAGACAATCAATCAACCAGCCAGTAAAATCAGGATTCGAATCTTAGTGTGAATGAATCCAACCAGAAAAAGGTGAAGAGAAACTTATTTTAAAGAAAATCAGTAACACTCAATCAATACTCATAAAAAGGAATTCGGAATCAATCACAAGTTGGAAAAAGACCTTTTGAAAGAAGAGTTTATCATATATAAAGCAAATACTTCAAACAGAAGAGTCTAACATCGAAGTATTTAGAATCATAAACAAAAGAATACAAGTTCAACCAGAGACTCATAGTGAGTCTGAAGGTACAGGGTCCCAAAGTGTAACCCTAATTTGATTTTCCAAGAAAAACCCCCAAATTCTAGGGTTTCCCCATCGAATCAAACACAGAAATGAGAAGGCAAGTGAACAGACTCAATGAGTCTTATGAGAATCAGGCAAATACAATGGAAGGCTTGAAACAATCAAAGAAAGAAAACCATTTTAATGCATGAAGAACATGTTCAGACAACTTCGGAACTTAAGAAAGGATGGGGGTTTAAACAGAACAGACGAAACATGCTTAACAAGAACACGAACATAGTTCAGAAAAGCAAAACATCGAGAAACACAGTAGTAAAGAGTGAGAAAAAAGAACAGACTAATCATGTGAGCATACGTATAAAAGTAGGAAGACAATACATGTGTAAATAGAGGAGGAGAACATACGAGCATACTGCAGACAAACAGCTGAAAGAAAAGAACAACAAAAAATGAAAGATTTTCAGAAACCCTAATTTGAAAAACCAACGATTTTGAAAAGGAATTTTTGGGAAAATACTCAAAACGTCAAATATAGCATAGATCTATCACAAATCTGAAAGAATAAAACGAAAAGCAACCTCGAATAGGTTAGGTTTCTGAGAACCCTAAAGGACGAGAAGGCTTGGAAGTCACGAGAGCGGATCTGAGCTGATAAGGTCGAATCCAAGCTCAAGAGGCTAAAGTACGCCGGAGCAAGGCCGAAAACTGCCAATAAATCTCAAATCGGCCAAGGTCTAGATGAAGACCTTCGAGGTCTAGCCTCAAATCTTCAGCGAGCAGGCGTATAGGAGCAGAATATGGTGAGTAGAGATCGTCCATGTCTAGATTAACCATGGATTCCGATGGATTTTGGGTCGAAGAGGGGGTAGGCGGCTTCTAGGTTTTCAGGGGTTGAGACAGTTCGAGAGAGACGAGGGAACCAAAGGCGGCGGGTTTGGAGGGAATGGGGATAGGGATAAGGTCATTGGAATTAATTAAGTTAAGGGGGAATCTGGGCCGTTGATCAAAATGATCAACGGCTCAGATTAAAAGAAACACGGGCCGGTTCGAGTAATTGGGCATTGGGTCGAGTTAATTGGGTAATTGGGTTGGGGATTTTGGTCCAATTGGGGGTTAAGATTGGGGTTAATTTAGGTTAAGACTGAAAGGTAAATGGGGCTACATATTAAATAGCCAGTTTTTTCCTTTTATTTTATAAAAATAGTAAAAAATGATTTTGAAATTAAATTAAAAGTACTGAATCAGTAAATAGTATATAAATATTAATTTAAAATACTGGGATCAATTTTTATAATTATAAAATGCGATAAAATCTTAAAGAGGCTAGTATTGCAATTACATGCAATTTAGTTTTAAAATACCAAACGAATTTGTAAAAATATGCAAAAATCATGCCAACTATATTTGAGGTAATTATGAGAATAAAGTAAATTATTTTCCAAAATGGCAAGTTTTGGGAATAACTATTGGGATTTTATGATGTAAAAATAGGCCGTAAATTGATTTAAAAATCATTAAAAATGTCAAAACCCTTTTGGGATGCTTATATATGCACATATATGTCATTTTGAAAATATATAGGGAATAATTGGGTATCAACAGCTGCCCCTCTTTACCCGAGGAGGATGAAAGAGTTGTCGGGTAAAGACAAGATGGTCAATTTTGACCGGATCGGTGATTGAAAAGAGTTTTGACCGAGCCCTGGCTTCTGAGCTGCCTACATATCCCTGGTTTTACAGGAATCAGGCCATATGTAGTTCAGGAACCATTGACGGAGTGTGTCGATGGAGATTCGAAAAGGCGGAGAAATGATTAGATTTGAAAAGGTGTTTGGAGTCGAATAGGCTGCGGAGGACCGGAGCGGGATCGCTCTTGTTGAGACGGTCGTTTTCTAGCCGGTGTACCTGCAAATGAGCAAAGCACCGTATATTGTGCATAATTAAAACATGATGCAAGTTTCCGTTGGACCATGAATGTTGTCTTCGGACAGTTAGGATGACGTCCTCGAACTATGATGTCCTGGGCCATGAAGAGCATAAAAGTAAAGATTTGCAGGCCATGAAATGGTGTTCTCGGGCTATACCGATGGTGCCTCCGAACTATGACGCCTTTGAATAAGTTGGCGATCTTTCAGTCCATGGGAAGGTGGCAATCTTTCAGCCAAATGAATGCAAAGGGTGGCGATCTTTCAGCCAAAGCGAGAATTTAAATGCAGGTGGCGATATTTCAGCCGTTCGAAAAATAAAGTGGCGATGTTTCAGCCATGCAAGATGGAGACAATGCTTAGTCTCGTAAGGCAGATGAGTAGCCTTATGCAGAATGGAGGTAGAGCTTAACCTCGAAAGGCAGATAAGTAGCCTTATGCAAAAATACAGATGGAGACAGAGCTTAGTCTCGAAAGGCAGATAAGTAGCCTTATACAGGATGGAGGTAGAGCTTAACCTCGAAAGGCAGATAAGTAGCCTTATGCAAAATGCAGATGGAGACAGAGCTTAGTCTCGAAAGGCAGATAAGGTAGCCTTATGCGATGCAGATGGAGGTAGAGCTTAACCTCAAAAGGTAGAAAGGTAACCTTATGCAATGCAGGGAAATGCGGATGTAGACAATGCTTAGTCTCGAAAGGCAGATAAGTAGCCTTATGCAGGATGGAGGTAGAGCATAACCTCAGAAGGCACATAGATAGCCTTATGCAAAATGCAGATGGAGACAGAGCTTAACCTCGGAAGGCAGAAAGGTAGCCTTATGCAATGCAGGGAAATGCGGATGGAGACAATGCTTAGTCTCGAAAGGCAGATAAGTAGCCTTATGCAGGATGGAGGTAGAGCTTAACCTCGGAAGGCACATAGATAGCCTTATGCAAAATGCATATGGAGACAGAGCTTAGTCTCGAAAGGCAGATAAGGTAGCCTTATGCGATGCAGATGGAGGTAGAGCTTAACCTCGGAAGGCAGAAAGGCAGCTTTATGAAATGCAGGGAAATGCAGATGGAGATAATGCTTAGTCTCGAAAGGAAGAAAGGTAGCCTTATGCAATGCAAAAATGCAGAGGGAGGTATAGCTTAACCTTGGAAGGCAGAAAGGTAGCCTTATGCAATGTAGGAATGTAAAAGGATGATTAGTAGTAAGATCTCTTAGCTGATAGCCGATTACGACAATATGACTGCTGGGGAGATTGTGTATAGATAGCAATTGCGGGCAAGTGATGATTCTGAGAAGTTGCATTCTTGGGAAAGTATGCGTTCATAAATATACCTGACGATATTGTGAGTCGAGTTCCTGCATCCAAAGAAAAATCGTGAGTTCTGTAAGGAGAAAGGTTAGTTCGTCTTCCCCAGGCCTTTGACGTTGTGTGTTATTGGGGTAGCGTCGCTAAATAATAGCAATTCGGATAATAGTTATGCATGCTCTAGTAAATATATAATCAAAAATAGTTTTCTTTAGATGAACCAACAACTGCGATGTGGTTCAAGACATTTCAACGTCTTTTCTCCGGAATTTTGAGGGTCCTCCTCAAAATTCTGCCCCAGTTTGCTAAGCAGACATTTCTGACGACTGTGCTAAATGACTAGAAAACATCTTTGGAATTTTGAGGGTTCTCCTCAAAATTCTGCCCCAGTTTGCTGGGCTGGCGCTTCTGGCGATGCATGAACTAAAATTAACTTCGGAATTTTGAGGGCCCTCCTCAAAATTCTGCACCGGCTCCAATAACGGGAGAAAATGGAATTTTTATTAAGTTATGATCGAACCCATAGGGCTGCCTACGTATCCCCTCTTAAACGGGAATCAGGTCAGGCATAGTTCAAATTACATCATTAAGGGAATCATAAGTGGTTACACATAATATCGTTTCACTGCATCTGAATTGATTGGCTTTGCCCAGACTTCTCCATCCATCTCCGCAAGAATAAGGGCTCCTCCAGTTAGAACCTGGTGAACCATGTACGGACCCTACCAATTAGGAGAGAACTTCCCCTTGGCTTCATCTTGATGTGGGAAGATTTTCTTCAACACCAGTTACCCCGGTGTAAACTTCCTTGGCTTAACCCTTTTGTTAAAGGATCTAGACATTCTGTTCTGATACAACTGACCGTGGCAAACCACATTCATCATTTTCCCATCTATAAGGGCTAACTGCTCGTAACGACCTTTTACCCATTCTACATCATCCAATTCTACTTCTTGCATGATCCTTAAGGAGGGGATTTCTAACCTCGGCGGGGATGACTGCCTCTGTACCATAAACCAGCATGTAGGGAGTTGCTCCGGTCGACGTGCAGACTGTAGTGCGGTATCCCAATAAGGTAAATGATAACTTCTCATGCCATTGTTTGTGCCTTTCAACTATCTTCCTTAGTATCTTCTTGATATTCTTGTTGGCTGCTTCCACAACTCCATTCATCTGAGGCCTGTAGGCTATAGAGTTCTTGTGTTTGATCTTGAAAGTTTCACACATTGCTTTCATCAAGTCGCTATTGAGATTGGAACCATTATCGGTGATGATTGATTCCGGAACCACGAAACGACAAACAATGCGGTCGCGGACAAAACCCGGCACAACCTTCTTAGTGATCGCCTTTTATGATGTTGCTTCGACCCATTTGGTAAAATAATCGATTGCCACTAGGATGAACCTGTGCCCATTTGATGTGACAGGCTCGATAGGTCCGATAACATCCATTCCCCAAGCGGCGAATGGCCATGGTGAGCTTGTCGCAGTAAGCTCGTTTGGAGGTGCCTTTATCATATCTGCATGTATCTAACAGCGATGGCATTTGCGAACATACTGGATACAGTCTGTTTCCATAGTCATCTAGAAATACCCTGCTCGGAGTATTTTTTTTGCCAAGACAAAACCATTCATGTGCGGCCCGTAGGTCCCTGCATGCACCTCGTCCAATAGCCTGGATGCTTCTTTTGCTTCGACACACCTTAGTAGACCCAAATCGAGAGTCCTCCTGTACAAGATTCCTCCACTGTGAAAAAAGTTGTTGGATAGCCTACGAAGTGTATGCTTCTGAGTAGCGTTGGCAAGGCCTGGATATTCCCCTGTTGTCAAGTACTCATTGATGTCATTGAACCATGGTTTTCCATCTGCTTCTTCCTCAACATGGGCACAATAAACTGGATGATCATGAATCTTTACTGGGATGAGGTCAATGAAATTTGTATCTGGATGCTGGATAATGGACGATAAAGTAGCTAATGCATCAGCAAACTCATTCTAGATTCTGGGGATGTGCTGAAATTCTGTATTTGTGAACCTTTTCCTCAATTCCTGTATGTGATGCAGATAGGGAAGTATCTTAGAGTTCTTGGTTGCCCACTCTCCTCGAACCTGATGTATGAGCAAGTCTGAGTCTCTGATCACCAGTAACTCCTGAATGTTCATATCGATGGCCAATTTGAGCCCTAAGATGCAGGCTTCGTACTCGGCCATGTTGTTGGTGCATAGGAATCTGAGCTTGGCGGATACCGGGTAGTGCTGGCCAGTTTCTGATACTAAGACTGCTCCTATGCCAACTCCTTTGAAATTTGCAGCTCCGTCGAAAAACAACCTCCAACCATCATAGGATTCTGCAATATCTTGTCATATGAAAGATACCTCTTCATCGGGAAAATACGTTTTTAGGGGCTCGTATTCTCCGTCTATGGGATTCTCGGCGAGATGGTCCGCCAAGGCTTGCCCTTTGATTGCTTTCTGGGTCACGTAAACAATGTCGAATTCACTTAGCAGGATCTGCCACTTGGCGAGCTTGCCAGTGGGCATGGGATTCTGGAAGATATACTTCAGAGGGTCCATTCTGGATATGAGATAAGTAGTGTAAGCACAGAAGTAATGCCTCAACTTCTGCGCAACCCAAGTCAGAGCACAACAAGTGCGTTCTAAAAGAGAATACCGGGCCTCGTACGGTGTGAACTTCTTACTGAGATAGTAAATGGCTTGCTCCTTTCTCCCTGTTTCATCATGTTGTCCTAAAACACAACCGAATGCTCTATCCATACCGCAAGGTAAAGCAATAGGGGTCTTCCTGGCTCGGGCAGAACCAAGACCGACGACATTGATAGGTATTCCTTGATTCTGTCAAAAGCTTTCTGACAATCATCAGTCCATTTGGTAGAAGCGTCCTTCTTCAACATTTTGAAGATTGGTTCACAAATGACCATGGATTGAGCTATGAACCGGCTGATATAGTTGAGTCTTCCCAGGAAACTCATCACGTCCTTCTTGTTCTTTGGCGGTGGCAATTCTTGGATAGCTTTGACCTTTGATGGATCCAATTCTATTCCTCGGCGGCTCACAATGAAACCCAATAACTTTTCGGTAGGAACCCCGAATGCACACTTGGCAGGATTCAGTTTCAAGTTGTATCTCCTCAATCTGTTGAAGAATTTCCTTAGATCTTCCATATGGTCTGCAGCTTTCTTGGATTTGATGATGACGTCATCCACATATACCTCGATCTCCTTATGTATCATGTCATGAAAGATGGTAGTCATGGCTCTCATGTAGGTGGCCCCAACATTCTTCAATCCAAACGGCATCATTCTGTAGCAATACATCCCCCACGACTTGATGAACGTCGTTTTCTCTACAACTTCTTCATCCATCCATATCTGATGGTATCCAGCAAAACAATCGACGAACGACTGCAGCTCATGCTTGGCGTAGTTGTCGATCAAGATGTGTATATTCGGCAAGGGGAAGTCATCCTTGGGACTGGCCCGGTACAGATCCCGGTAGTCGACACAGATTCTAACCTTCCCATCTTTCTTTGGTACTGGCACGATGTTGGCTAACCATGTCGGATACTCTAACACTCTAAGAACCCTAGCTTTGACTTGCTTGGTAACCTCCTCTTTGATTTTCAAACTCATGTCGGGTTTGAACTTTCTGAGCTTCTGTTTTACTGGCGGGCATGTCGGATCTGTTGGCAACTTGTGAGCTACAATGGATGTGCTGAGACCAATCATATCGTCATAAGACCATGCAAAGATGTCCTCATACTCTTTTAGGAACTCGGTGTACTCTTTCTTTTCTGATCGTGACAAATGCACGCTGATGCGCGTTTCCTTGATATTCTCTGTATCCCCTAAATCAACAATCTCAGTTTCGTCCAAGTTAGATTTAGGACTATTCTCAAAGTTCTCGACCTCTCTGACAACCTCTTCTGGTATATCATCCTCCTCTGAATCTATATCCGTTTGTTGTGTTGCCTCGTTGCAAGTCACAGTCGTTGGTTCATCATCAAGATATGTAATAGTAATGCTGTGTAAAATAACGTAAATGATAGAGAAAAGTAATAAGAGCGAGATATGTAATAAACTTGGAAAATTCTTTCATAATTGTTTTGAATATCAGAGCTCTTTTCAAAATTAAAGACAATGCGGAAATAAAATCAGCTAGTAAAAAGTAAAAATATGATGCATGGTGCTTTTGTTTAGCCTTGCTACCCCGAAGCTTTCCGGGCACTGGTGGTCCTGACCGACCAATTGGTGAGGCGTTCCCCTCGGTTCACAGCTTGTATGGAAGGGCCTTCCCCCTTTCCTCCTCGAAGATAACATAACAGTCCATATCATCTTCCAGAAACAGGTTCTTCATTGCTGCCAATGCCTCGTCTTCCTCTGATCCATATATAATGTCAGCTGGCTGAAAGGTTTGCTCTAGACGAGGTATAGGGTGCTCCAGCGGATAGTAGGGACCGTGCCATAGTGGAGACCAATCATTAAACTCATCCCATGTGTATTCATACCCCAGGCCGAAAGTGGTACCATGTTCCTTTAGCTTGATAGGCTTGGTGATGCCCTGGAGATTCTTGCCAAGTCCTTTTCCGGGCTCATAGCCACTCCAATTTAGGATACTCTCGATCTTGTTATCCCACCATTTGTCTTTGTCTACAGCATTGACTCTTTCAATGTGGTGGTATGTTTCTCCGCCTATTCTCCTTCTGCCTCCAATCATCGGGATGGTTTGGCAGTTGTATATAGGGTTGCTACCGTTGCCATGAATGATCACTTCTTGATGATTCCATTCAAATTTTACAGCTTGGTGCAAGGTTGATGCCACAGCCCCAGTGGCGTGGATCCAGGGTCGTCCCAGAAATAAATTGTAGGATGCCGAGACGTCTATAACTTGAAAGTCCACATCAAACTAGGTAGGTCCTATCTGCAAGCATAGGCTAATTTCCCCAATGGTGGATCTTTGGGACCCATCGAAAGCTTTAACATTGATAGCTCCATCTTTGATCTCGTGCAAACCTTTCCCCAATGTCCTGAGAGTTATTAGTGGACAAATGTTAAGGCTGGATCCCCCGTCAACCAAGATTCTGGTGATGAAATAATCTTCGCATTGCACGGTGATATGTAACGCCTTGTTGTGACTCAGTCCTTCTAGTGGTAACTCGTCCTCGTGGAAGGTGATCTTGTGGCTTTCCAGCACTTGTCCTACCATGTTCGCCATTTCGCCTCCCGTTATGTTGCTGGGAATATAAGCTTCACTCAATATTTTCATCAAGGCATTTTTATGTGCCTCAGAGCTTTGCAAAAGAGCAAGGATGGAAATATGCACTGGTGTTTTGTTCAGTTGCTCAACGACCGAGTATTCTTTGGCCTGTATCTTTCTCCAAAGGTCATCGGGTGCAGTTTCGACAGACCGTCCAGAGGCTTGCTTACTGGACTCAGCTAAATGTTTCGGAGTGTATATCCTGCCGGTTCTGGTCATGCCCTGTCCGGCGATCGCTTCTCCAGTATGTGTCTTCCCTTTTCTCCTAGCTTCCACTGTGTAATCCCAAGGTATGGCGTTTGGGTTGAACGGCGTTACTTCTATCATGGAAACCGAAATAGGCATCCTTGGGTGTAGCACGGCAACTTCAAACGGTGCAGGTGCTTTTGGGATCCCAAACTCAACCTCAATTGGCCTCGGCGCCTTTGCAGGAGGCGCTTCGATCTCGAGTGGTACGGACACATTTACCTCATCGCCCTCAGAAGGCTGGATCTGAACAACAATGGGGTTGAGGGTGACCGTTGGCTTCTTAGGCTCATCTCCTTAAGCAATCAACCCGATTGACCCTTTGGGGTCCCAATCATCCTCAATCTCAATCATATGGATGCCTCCACCCTTGTGGTCAGGCAGAGGGTTGTTGCGGACATTGGGAGCGGGCTCCTTTGCTATAATGACCTTATTGTCAATCAAGGTCTGAATCTTGTCTTTCAACGAGTGACACTCGTCGATGGTATGGCCTTTCATTCCGGAATGGTATGCGCAGGTTTTGTTCGGGTTGACCCATTGAGAGGGATTTTTTGGAGTTATGGTTGGGATAGAGGTAACATAATCGGCCGCTTTGAGTCTTTCATATAGTTGGTCAATTGGTTCAGCAATGGAGGTATATTGTCTGGGAGGTCTGCGGTCGAAATTTGGTCTGGGTCGAGGAAAGTTTTGGCGAGTAGGTGGTGATGGGTAATGAGAAGGTTGGGAGTTATATGCTTGGTACACAGGCGCGGGCTGGGAATATCTTGGTAAAGTGGGCTGATATGTGGGTGGTGGAGGTGATTGGTAGGCGGGTGGTGGAATTTGGTATGTGGGTGAGGGTGCTTGGTAATTTGGGGAAGGTTGATATGTGAGTGGAGTTGAGGGATATGTTTGGTATTTCATAGGGGATTTGGTTCTTTGCGCAGCCATTACGGAATTCACGTCCTTTTTCTTTGTCGTGCCACCAGACTATAAGGCGTTGTTGGTGGCCTATAATGCTTCGAGATTAGTGACCATACCATTCTTGATACCTTCTTCGATCCTTTCTCCTAACTTAATGATGTCGAAGAATTTCTGACCCTCTATCAGCATCATCCTTTCATAGTATTGCGGATCCTGAGCCCGGACAAAAAACCTATTCATTTGCTCTTCCTCTAAGGCTGGCCTGACCTTAGCAGCTTCTGACCTCCAATGAGTAGCATACTCGCGAAAGGTTTCTGCGGGTTTCTTCTTCAGATTCTGAATGTAGAACACATCTGGTGCGTTTTCTGTGTTGAACCTGAATCGGTCCATAAAATCGGATGCCATGCTCACCCAACCTGTCCATCTCTTTGAATCCTGGATGATGTACCAAGATAAGGCATTGCCTTTCAGGATCCTCATGAACAGCTTCATGCGGATCTTCTTGTCCCTTCAAACCCCTACCAACTTATCACAATACATTCTTAGATGGACCCTGGGATCACCTGTACCGTCGAACATCTCGAACTTGGGAGGTTTGTACCCCTCCGGGAGTTCAACATCTGGCTGAATGTAGAGGTCCTCATAATTCAGCCCCTCTATGCCTTTGTTTCCTTTCATGCCCTGGACTCGGCTGGTTAACTTCTTGAGTTCAGCGGCCAAACTCCTGATAAGGGAGTCTTTGTCGTCTGAGTCAGATGCACCTGAGATTGGCTAGGTGTAGTGGGGTATAGTGTCCACAAAGACAGGAGTGTTGTGGAGGTGGTCATTTGTGGTGTCTTGCGGTTCAAGAATAAGCAGTGGAGTGTTATTGCATGTGTTATAGGCTTGGGTGTGAGCGGGTTGTACTGGTGGTTAAGGGGTGTTCTGTGGAAGTGTAGGGTTCTGGGCGTTAACATCAAGAGCGGCAAGAGTGATTAATAGGCTTGCCAAGTTCCGGACTTGGTCCAATTCCTCCCGAAATTTCAGCAATGTCTGCTCAAGATGAGCAGCAGTTCCCTTGGTAATTGGAGTATTTTGAGAAGTCTCCTCAATTTCCTTTCTAGCATTTGCATCTCCCATTTTGCTTTTGTTCCTGTTTCTGGTAGGACTTGGAGGAGGAGGAGGTGGAGGGCCCTTGGATCTTGTTGAGTATGCTGATGGTGCCAGAGTGCGCGAACTAACCTTTGGGGAGGGGAATAAAAATAAAGAAAAACAAAAAGGTAACAAGTTAGTGCAGGTTATGAGAAGAAAATTGTTGCAATATTTAAACACATTGTGCAAGAATATAAATCGCATCCTAATTTGGGTGCCTCGTTGTGCCTGAGGTAGGCCTAGCGACAAATTAGCTTGGAGAACTTATAATGCAGTGCCTCAATTTATTGATAAAAATAAGACGAATCCCAAAACGACACTAAAATAGCGGAAAGTAAAAATGTCACTAATGGCTATTGGCCTTATTACATTAAAAGCGAAAAGAAAGACTCCTAACTACTTGGTCCCAGAAGGACCTTCTTCAGGTTGAATGTTCTCGTTGATCAAGTCCTCCAGCTCGCATAGATTTTCCAGTAAAAATGCTATCGCCAGACGTTCTCCTTTGCCTTCCTCAACATTTTGACAGTCGATGACTCTTTTCCTCACTTTCCCTTCCAATTCCAGCAAGTTGTACTCCAGGTATTCTAGCTTCTCACTAGCCTTGGTGACTCTCTCTTTCCATTCGTTGATTTGATTGCTCGATGGGAGGTTTCTCCACCAAGTCTGCAAGAGTGAAGGTATGTTTACCATACCTAAGTCAGGAACTTTGTCATTCATTTTCTGCAAAACAAAAGGGTTAAGACCTCACCCCCACCGGACCCGACTATTTAATACCAATAATCAGCATAAAAAGCATTTAGTTCTCCAAATAAATGCACAGAACATGTAGGTGTCTGTTTGGGTTTCAGGGAAACCCGATGGACTTTGGACAAGGCTATCTTAATGAGTCATTATGTGGACAATATGACTGACTCGGCTATGTTTGACCATGATGCATGCACAGTTAGACAGAGTAAGGTTTCTATTGGGGTATTAGACAGCTACCCTTGAGCGGACAACTCAAGAGGGAAAGGCACGAAACCGTCGACTGCACCGCTGATCGACTGGTTTTACCGCAAATATGCCTTTGCCGAATTTAAAGGATGATAATATTGGAAGAGCGCAACCACTCATTATAAGCGTTGCTATGGTGTTTGTTTGGCACAAGTGGAATATGATGTTGAAGATGCAGTTTACAAGAATGAAACAAATTGACATGTATTTTCACGTTCATAAGATAAATGATTACAATAATTGCAGTAATTACAAAAACATTGAAATAAAGTAGTAAAGGAAAGCAGCTAAAGGAAAGAAAAGACATGAAGAGCCAAGTCAGTTTCATAGTGAAAGAATAAAAGACAGTAAATAAAGCAATTAATGAGATAATAAAGTCACAAGCAACATGCAATGGTAAAAGCCTAAAGAAAATCCCCAGCGGAGTCGCCATGCTGTCGACGCCCCCTTTTTCTCTAACCATGGGGTCAGAAATCGGGTATACGACATTGGGAGGACAACTCTATTCCCTTTCGAGAATTGGGTTTAGAAGTTGAAGAGTCTCCACCTAATGATTATAGTGCATTAGGACACTTTAAGAAGGGTTTGAGATGAAGGGACCAGATATTAGGGTAAGGGCTAGAAATTATCCCGAGGGGAAAGTGCTAGGCACCCCTCAAGATCCACTAGTGTGGTTCCCGGCCATGTTGCAATTGTGACTTTACAAGTAAACAATCAAGGCTCAAATAAGGATTCGCACATAACATTGCGACCAAGTTGAAAATTTTCAAAGGTAATTAGAGATGGCAGAAATTTATGAAAAAGAGATTCGAACAGTTTTACAAGAAGAGATGAAAGCAAATAAAGGGAGGGGAGTCCTAGTTTATAATTCATATGGATCACTTCAATGCAATACCCAGCGATCACTCCTCAGAAGAGGGGTCGCATATGATATTAGCGCATCGGTCATCATATCCATATTCTACCCTTCCCACCCCGTTAAGGTATTTAAACGCGATTAGTCTCGTTTACTTATTGCATGCTAGTACCCGTCCCAACCTATCAGTCCCGGGGTATCAGGACTTCTGATCCTAAAGGGGAAGGAAAGGGATATAGGCATATATGGAGTTCAAAGGTTAAAATTCAAATTGCGACATACAAAACAAGTAACAAATATAAGGATGAACAAAACAAATAGGTAAGGCTCAAGTAAACCCCTTAATCAAACAAACACTTAGTTTAGCATGTCTTGACACATACTGATTTGGTCTTTAAATTAAACTTAAACAGCAAACGGACTGGTTCAACCCATATGTTTAGATAGAAAGTCTGCATTAGGAAACTTGGATCCAATTGTCAGAAATTAAGGTATTTCAAGCGAGTGATTTAAAAGGTACTGGTTTCAGGAAAAGTAGTCTAATGCAGAGGAGTTTTGAAAAGAAAGTATAGACTGCAGTAAAAATAAAACACAGAAATGGTTGTGAAAAAAGTTTTAGAGATAGAAATATCTGAGGAAAGGGTAAGTGGCAACTGTTTTTAAAGACAATTTCAGGGTCTGAGTAAAACGTTTAGGCAGAATGTTTAGAAATAAACTGTTTCAGAAAAGATGCCGTTTTGAGGGATTCAAAAGCATACTGAGTCAAGAGAGTTTTGTCAAAGAATTAAGACTTCTGAAATCGTTGTTGTATTAAGACGTTAAGGACCAGTTAATAGATCTTTATTACTTTAAGCGAATCAGACGAGTTTGATGCAAATCCTATAGGCATGATATCTACTTTGATTTTTAAAAACCTGTTATTGAACTTGTAAAAGATGATTGGGTTAATTAACCCTACAGTTTGCCTAATGCATATGCATTCCTTATAGACATGATCTCTATATGCATTGATTACATGAACGTTAAGTCCTATAGGCATGATTTCTATGTGATTTGTAACACAATGAAGCGTTGACCCTATAGGCATGGTCTCTAGGTGATGTGGAACCAGAAACATTGAACAACCCTATAGGCAGGATTTCTAAAAAAAATTAAAATCCTAAAGCATGGTTCTACCCCTACTGATGCAAGAATGTAAAACCCCTCCCACACCCTTTTACTATATTCCCCAAATCCTTTATACAAATTATTACAGACCAAAAGAAAGAAAATAAATACATTAAAAACTAACAGCTAGATCCGTGCAGCCTAATTCAATCTTAATGTCCAATAACATGTGATTAACCAATTCCGGATTTCCAAAGCCTTCTCTTTATCCAAAGTGTTTCAAAGTTCCAAGGAATCTCAAGGATTCCCGGCATTGCTTACACTTAAGATACCATTTAGAATTAGAATAGTGCAGTGCGGAATAGCCAGCCCTCAGGCATCCAAGTTCAGTGGGAGCTCAAGGGTCCCAAAGCATGGTTTGCAAGAGAGGGGCAGAACTTAGACCTAGGAGTAAGTGCAAAGTGAAAAGGGATTGGGGAGCCATAACAAATGGTGGTCAACCCAGCCACATGTGCAGACTGGCACACCCCTGACCATTTGTTTGGTCAAACAAGTTAGGAGCAGACCCTTGAGGGTCAAACCTAGGTCTGGATGGTGATTAGGAAACCACCAGACTCAGGTCCAGGCTCAAGCACATAAAGGGGAGAAGGGAGTGGGAATTGATTGAGTTAGGAGGTTCAATGAACCTAGTTCAAAGTCATGGGCAGCAATAACAGAGTGCTGTCATGGCTGGAACTGTACTCTCATACAAAGAAGTAAAGGGAAGGGATTCACATGAGAAGAGCACATACAGAGTTGCAGAAACATAAGGAAAGAAAGCATAACAGACTAAGATGTAAACACATGGTGACAGAGAGAGCATGATAGGCTAGGAAATAAACACATAGTTAAGGGGCATTATTTAACTAAGAATGACATTCCAGTTGCAAGTACTAGAATAGAAGAACAACAAAAGCAAGTAAACAGCCAGAAGTCAGCAGGAGCAAAATCGAGTCTTCAGCAAATACTTGAGAGTTCAAAGAGAACTCAAAAATGTTTTAGAAAGTAGAAAGAGAAGAGGAGCAGAGTGCTCAATACTAGAAGTTGAGAAAGTAGTAGTAGAGAAAGTATTGAAAAGTTCGAAGTCTTTTTGTGTATATCCGTCTTAAGTGTAAAAGGGGTAGCCCCTTTTATAGTGCAGAAGGCAAGTGAGAAGAAGGTAAGAAAATAATTTTGAAAGTCAATCATACAGATTTCCCTTCAGCCAAGGGATTGATTTCAAACGGGCATGACAAATAAGGAAAGGATTTTGAGTATAACAGGGGTAAATACACAGAAACCTATTTAAGGAAACAATTTAGTAGTACACGGTTTAGGTCAAACAAGGAAAGACAATCAATCAACCAGCCAGTAAAATCAGGATTCGAATCTTAGTGTGAATGAATCCAACCAGAAAAAGGTGAAGAGAAACTTATTTTAAAGAAAATTAGTAACACTCAATCAATCCTCATAAAAAGGAAGTCGGAATCAATCACAAGTTGGCAAAAGACCTTTTGAAAGAAGAGTTTATCATATATAAAGCAAACACTTCAAACAGAAGAGTCTAACATCGAAGTATTTAGAATCATAAACAAAAGAATACAAGTTCAACCAGAGACTCATAGTGAGTCTGAAGGTACAGGGTCCCAAAGTGGAACCCTAATTTGATTTTCCAAGAAAAAACCCCCAAATTCTAGGGTTTCCCCATCGAATCAAACACAGAAATGAGAAGGCAAGTGAACAGACTTAAGGAGTCTTAGGAGAATCAGGCAAATACAATGGAAGGCTTGAAACAATCAAAGAAAGAAAACCATTTTAACGCATGAAGAACATGTTCAGACAACTTCACAACTTAAGAAAGGATGGGGGTTTAAACAGAACAGACGAAACATGCTTAACAAGAACACGAACATAGTTCAGAAAAGCAAAACATCAAGAAACACAGTAGTAAAGAGTGAGAAAAAAGAACAGACTAATCATATGAGCATACATATAAAAGTAGGAAGACAATACATGCGTAAATAGAGTAGGAGAACATACGAGCATACTGCAGACAAACAGCTGAAAGAAAAGAACAACAAAAATTGAAAGATTTTCAGAAACCCTAATTTGAAAAACCAACGATTTTGAAAAGGAATTTTTGGGAAAATACTCAAAACGTCAAATATAGCATAGATCTATCACAAATCTGAAAGAATAAAACGAAAAGCAACCTCGAATAGGTTAGGGTTTCTGAGAACCCTAAAGGACGAGAAGTCTTGGAAGTCACGAGAGCGGATCTGAGCTGATAAGGTCGAATCCAAGCTCAAGAGGCTAAAGTACGCCGGAGCAAGGCCGAAAACGGCCAAAGAATCTCGAATCGGCCAAGGTCTAGATGAAGACCTTCGAGGTCTAGCCTCAAATCTTCAGCGAGCAGGCGTATAGGAGCAGAATATGGTGAGTAGAGATCGTCCACGGCTAGATTAACCATGGATTTCGGTGGATTTTGGGTCGGAGAAGGGGTAGGCGGCTTCTAGGGTTTCAGGGGTTGAGAGAGTTCGAGAGAGACGAGGGAACCAAAGGTGGCGGGTTTGGAGAGAATGGGGATAGGGATAAGGTCATTGGAATTAATTAAGGTAAAGGGGAATCTGGGCCGTTGATCAAAATGATCAACGGCTCAGATTAAAAGGAACACGGACCGGTTCGGTTAATTGGGCGTTGGGTCGGGTTAATTGGGTAATTGGGTTGGGGATTTTGGTCCAATTGGGGGTTAAGATTGGGGTTAATTTAGGCTAAGACTGAAAGGTAAATGGGGCTACATATTAAATAGCCAGTTTTTTCCTTTTATTTTATAAAAATAGTAAAAATTGATTTTGAAATTAAATTAAAAGTACTGAATCAGTAAATAGTATATAATTTTAATTTAAAATACTGGAATCACTTTTTATAATTATAAAATGCGATAAAATCTTAATGAGGCTAATATTGCAATTACATGCAATTTAGTTTTAAAATACCAAACGAATTTGTAAAAATATGCAAAAATCATGCCAACTATATTTGAGGTAATTATGAGAATAAAGTAAATTATTTTCTAAAATGGCAAGTTTTGGGAATAATTATTGGGATTTTATGATGTAAAAATAGGCCGTAAATTGATTTAAAAATCATTAAAAATGCCAAAACCCTTTGGGGTGCTTATATATGCACATATATGTCATTTTGAAAATATATAGGGAAAAATTGGGTATCAACAGTTGTGCTTGCACATCTAACAAACTAGATGAGATAATAACAAGTAATATGGAGTTAGCTCCTAGGAACTCATACCTGAGATGGGCGAGCAGTGGCTTCAACTCCAGCTTTGGTGGTTCTTCTATGGATGGCATGGCTGGAGGAGTTTCTTTGTTTTATAAGTGCAGGGGCTCGAATTCAAGTGTTCTATCCTAAAACCCTCTGCCATCTAAAGCCAACACTCATTCTTCCAATTCTTGCCCATTCACCTCATCTAAATTTACTAGACATGCAGCAAGAGGATCTTCAATAGTCAATGTCTCATCATCCGCTTCCACGATTACATCCACGGCATCAATAAGAGAACAATTGGCGAATTCACTTGGTCGCCTCATAGATTTATGCACATTGAATGTTATCTCCTCATCGTTCAACCTCATCTTGATCTCCCCAGTTTCACAATCAATGAGAGCTCTCCCTGTGGCTAAGAACGGACTTCCCAAAATTATGGGAATTTCTTCATCCACCTTACAATCCAGAATCACAAAAATTGTAGGGAACACAAATTTCCCTACCTGTATCAACACGTCATCCAAGATACCAGAAGGTCTTTTTACAGTTCTGTTAGCCAAGTGCTAGATGTGGGTCTAGCTCTTCCAATCCCCAACCTCTTATAGATCGCCAGGGGCATAAGATTTATGTTAGCCCCCAAATCACAAAGTGCCTTGGCAAAAGCAAAGTTACCAATGGTGCAGGTAATTGTAAAACTCCCTGGGTCAGACAACTTCTCAGCAACTGATCTAGTCACCACAGCACTGCAGGTCTGAGTTAGAGTCACTGTGGCCAAATCTTGGGAATCGAATTTTCTGGACATCAAGTCCTTCATCATTTTTGTGTAACCAGGCATCTCCTTCAAAGCATCAATCAATGGAATATTTACCTAGATTTGTTTAAATATCTCCAAGAATTTCTTGTATTATTCTTCTTTCTGGTATTTGGCTAGCCTCTGTGGGAATGGTGCTGGAGGTTTCTTCTTCCCAATGATTTGGGTATTTTCTTTGTAAGACACCACCTCAACTACCGGTTCTTGGGCTGTCTCAACTTTTTTCTAAGCCTCAATCTGTGTGTTGGTTTCTTCCTGGGCAGGCTGTACTGTCACCTCTATCAGTTTCGTTGAATCATATAGCTCAATGGGTACTGGTACAAGTGTCTCAGCCTGTCTGCTTTCTCGAGCCCTCTCTTGCTCCAAGTCTAAGTCTCTTCCATTATGTAGACTCACTGCCATCAGCTGCTTCGGGCCTTGATCTTTTGGATTTATTTGAGTGTTTGCAGGCAATGTCCCATGAGGACGATTATTCAAAGACATCGAAACCTGGCCCATCTGCCCTTCAATATTCTTTATAGCTGACGCATGTGCATCTACCCTTTCAGTCATTTTCGCATTTGACCCAATAACCTGCTGCATTATTACCTCGAGTCTAGCAAACCCATCTTCCTATCTCCCACCATGTTGCTGCTGAGGAGGATGATAACCCTGCGCTGCTGATTTTGATTGTTGTATCCATGTGGCCTTTGGTAGGGCGCCACATTATTCTGAGGTCGCATGCCTCCCATATTTCCATTGTTGAGTTGTGGCTGGACTGGCCTGTATGGCTGATTCTGTTGGTCCCAATTCTGACCACATTGTCTCTGGCCCCCATAATTAGACACATAATTCATGTCCTCAGGGTAATGATGATGATCACTTTCTGCATTCCATTGGCCACCAATTGGCTGACTAATGCAAAATGTGCATAATCCCCCATTGGTAGTATCTACAATGTGCACTTGCTGCTTCTGGCCTGACTCTTCCACCTTTTTGGTGAGTATACTCATCTGTGTCATTAAGGTGGCCATATTTTCAACAAGAGTATTGGACGGATCTAAGGGCACTAATTGAACTACTAGAGTGATAGGTACATTCCTGGTTGTCCACCCCGAATTCGGTGCCATCTTGCCAAGTAGGCTCTGGATTTCGCTCCATGTTTTGCTCAATAATGCTCCACCAGCTGAAGCATCAACATTAGCCTTCACGCTATCTGTCAACCCATATAAAACCGCTGCCCCAACATCTAATCTGGAATACCATGGTGCGGACATATAACCAACATCCCTTTGAATCGTTCCCATGTTTCTTGTAGTGTTTCCATTGATTTCTATTTGAAGCCCAAAATTTCATCAATTTGCTGAGCAGTCTTGTTGGGTGGATGAAAATTATTCACAAATTGCTTGACTAACTCCTCCCAAGTCGTGATGGAATTAATGGGGAGTGAGTTTAGCCAAGTCTGGGCAGCCCCTATCACTGAGAATGGAAACAACAACAGCTTTATTGCTTCCTGAGTTACGTTGGGTTGCCTTTGAGTTTTGCAGATTGATAGGAAATTCTTCAAGTGTTGTTGAGGATCTTCAATATATGACCCCGAAAATAGTCCCTTGTTTTGCAACAAGTGCAACATGTTGTTCGTGATTTGAAAAGATTCGGCCTATATCTACGGGACTAATATCGTTGTGGCCAAATTCTCTGTTGTGGGTTGTGCCCATTCATATAGAGCAGCCTCTGGCACAAGAGGTGCCACTAGCGCTACTAGTGCAGCTGGGTCTACCATGTTATCCCCCATGTCTGGTTCGAGTTGTTCAGTTGATTGTTGTTGTTTGTTTTTCCGATTGGCCCTATTTAAGGCCTTGAAAACTTTCTCGGGATCTGATAATGCTTCAAATACTTCACCAGTTCTCGATGAGTTTCTAGGCATGCACCTGTACAACCAAGTCAACAAACTTTAAAATTTTAATGTATAGATTTGAAAATAAAGAAAACTGACTACACCAAGAATTTTTGTATTTCTTTCAACTATAATTGATAACACCGTTAATTCCCCAGCAACGACACCAAAATTTGATCTCGCCCAACTATCCTTATAAAAGGACAAGCGATCGTTACAAATATAATCCGAGTATTTAGCCCAGAGTCGAATCCCACAGGGAATTAACCTACCAATTACTTATGTCAGACTCACTGAATTCTTCGTAATCAACTTTCCAGATATTTCGAATAATAGCTGGAGATGTTTTTACTAACTATAACTAAATGAAAGCAAGTAAACTAAAAGCTAACTATGACTGGGTTGTATGCAAATAAGAGAAGTATCTAAGGTTTGTGATTTCCCCGATTGATGGAATACCTTCATGTTATGTTTCACATAGATTTGTCTAAACGTCTCTGTCGATCATGAGCACTCTTATTACCGTAAATATCTCCTTAGCAATTACGACAATTTACTAAACGCACTCCCCCGGGTTACGCTAGGTGGCTTTTATTACAGCTCACTTTAGATCGCACCCAAGGTTTCATTATCCTTAATCCCACCTTTAAACCCTCGGTTATTGATTCCTCATATACTTTGGGAGTGGTATTGTACAACAATTACCTAAATATGCATTCTCTCCCCGAGTAATACATACTAAATAGGCACAGCTAATTGAAGATCCTATCAATTAACTACAACAAAAACTTATTTGAACAAATAGAGATTAAACTGGGCAAACTATATTAACATAACATGAAGTTCATCCTTCAACAGATTCCATCAAAACCCTAGACTAAATAATTAGCTACTCATAATCGTGTTCATACTAACAACAGCAAAATTCATCATAAATGGTAAATATAAAAGGAAGAAAGGAAGAACTCGATGCCGAATTATCCTCCTTGCCTCTTGCTTCTCCTTGCCTTCAACTAAGCTATAAAAACCTTAATAATGTCCCTTTGGGTGAGCTGGACCTCTTATAGGTTAAGTAGAATTACCCCCGAACTTCCAAGTTTGCCCGTGAAATTATAATCTCTGAACTGGACTATCGCGGCCGCGCTAATGGTCGCGCATATGGCATAGTATTCTGCCTCGAATTCCTGGGCTAGTGCGGTCGCGCTAAGGGTGCACTAATAGCCGCGCTAAGCTGGTCAGCATTTTATTACTTCTTTTCTCTCTTTTTTCACACATACTCAGCTCTGAGGGGTTTGCCTTGCTTTAATTTAGCTTCAAACACTAACCTAAGTCCTCATAAACGCAACTTGCTCCTGCAAAACATGAAATTCACAATTAGAGCCAATTTATCATCATTTAACTATCATAGAACAGTGAAGCATAGTCAAGTTGAGGCATAAATAGTCGCCAAAATACATAAATCTAGCCTATTATCAGAACTTATCTCTTTGGCGAAGTCCCTTGGCCTTAAGGGTGTTATTTCGAGCTTCCATCGAAATATTAACCCGTTGTTGTTCCAGTTTTTTGGAGAGTTTGGTATCATCTGAGAGATTCCCAATTTTTCTTAACCTCTGCGCTTCCTGGGTGAGTCCCAGCTCGCTTAACTTTTTTTGTATCGGAGAGTGTAATGTCAGAGAGCATGAAATGTTTTTGTTTTGCTCACGTTCGTTTCGTGCACACATTGGGGTTTCCTTGTGTAATCTTTCCGCCTTCCGGTGTGGAGATGTCATTGGTAGGAGGGATGATGGATTATACTTTGAACTTGGGGGTGTCTCCCTCGTCGACTCGGTCCTAAGTTCTCGGGAAAACCCTATTGGGGCAACTCCTAGGTGAGGGAACGAGAGTACAACTTAAAGGGCATCATTTTCTAAAAGTTGGATCGTCAGGTGGGCGATATTTTGTAGTAATTTTGTAGTAGTTTTCCATTCACCAGTTGAGATGTTTCTTTGCTTGATCGCCTGCGTAGCGCTTGTGTTCCTGTTTGAGAAAACAACAGAGGATATGCCAAAATGATGTTTTCCTTACCCCTATCCGATGAGTCGGTGAATGAGGGTGGATTTGTAGTGTTGCCCATTTTTCCTGGCTTTTCAATGGTTGATGGGGCGGTGGTTTCTAAATTCGATGGTCGTACTCAGCTCTCTTTCCCCTTCTATTTCGTGCTTTTGCCCTGCATGGGCTGGGCTTGCCTTAGCTGGTTCATGGACCGCCCGGTGTACAGGGGAGGATGCTCTCTCTCCCCTTCTATGTTGTACTTTTGCCCTGCATGAGTTGGGCTTTGCCTTAGCGCTCTTTTCGGTGGGTAATCATGTTTCCGGTTTTTGATCTGGAAGAGACTAGGAAATTTTCACTAAGAAATCCTCACAGATGGCGCCAAATTATTTAACCAAAAGATATTGAAACCTTTTTTATTAAATCAATTAATGAAGATGAAGAGGTAAATCTTAGTCAAATAAAATAAACTCCAGATCTATAACCAAATCAGAAAATGATGAATAAGATAAAATAGGAGCGATCAATCTTATTGATGTTTTTCATTTCTTCTCTCACCAATTGATGGAGATAATTGTTTTGTCTTCTTTTTGCTAAGAAGATTACATAGGAGAGGAAAAAGGGAAAAAAGGCTCCCCTTCTAGGAAGGTTTCCTCCCTATATATAGTCATGGAGTCCATGCTACATTCTTGGGTCAATGTCTATTTTCGTTGTTCCCTGAATATTGTTCTTCGACTTAGCGGGTACTATGAGTACGTGGTTTGGTGCAGATCATGTGTCTTTCACTATCCTGGTGCTTGGACGGGATCCGGTTGGGTCGGCCACAGTGATCAGATTTTGACCAATACAATCATCATGCCACGTAGGTGCCATTTCGCATATATTAATGATATAGGGAAGCTTACATATGAAATAGAGTAGCACTTGTAAGAAGGTTCTAGAGAAATATAGAGGTTTTCTTAGGAATACTCTAGAAACATATGTATTTGCTAGGAAAATCCCTGGAAGATTCTAGTTATGTAGAGAATTCTGAAGAAGGGACTTACTTGTAAATAATAAGGGACTTATGCAACAACTAATATTTCTATACTAGCCTCTAGGAGACTAGTATACAAAGAGGGCCTTTCATTTGTAATTCAACAAGCAAAATAATCAACTTCTCTCTAATACAAAAGCTTTCTTTGGCAATTTTCCTATGTTCTAACATTCTCTTAGCGATCTTGAGTATAGTAATGCAGACTTGGCATAGCGAGAACATAAATAAGTTGTGCAAGATCATGAGCAAGTTGTCAAGTGTCGCACGTGCGCGTAGTTAACGACTAAGGACGTGACATCTAGTACTAGTAGATTAACACTCAATTAACTTGCAAAGAAAAAAATTATATATTTAAAATATTTCAAAGAAAATATACAAAGAATAATCTCATATGAAGAGAAGATAAGGATTAAGTTGTATATATATAGATGAACATTTTGTATCATATATTCGTTTGCATATATACAAGAAAAGTGCAGCTAAATGTTGTCCTCGCATAGAAGGAAAAAAGTATTAAACAATTATCTCATATATTCGTTTGCCTAAATATTGTTTTTTTGGACTCAAATTATCTTAACGGGTGTTTTCAAAAAAATACATTTCTATATATAGCGTGTAAAAACAAGACGCTATACATTAACGGTAACGTCTGCCGTTAAGGTATAGCGTCTTTTATTCATACGCTATATGGTTTGACGATTTGACTGCCACATCTAGCGTCTTGTTATTGTACGCTATATATAGCATTTTCTTTTCATACGCTATACTCAGATTTAAATACTGCCCTTCGTCTTCTTTCCCGACCACCCTTTCCCCCATTTTTTTTAAAACCCTTTCTGGTCCCCTCCCCCCACTGCCCATAATTAAAATAAAAATTGTGGGGCCCTTCCGTCACACAAAAGGTAAAGAACGTAGGTCCCACATCATAGTAGAGCATTGTATTATTGTGGTTTAACTCCTTCGTCTTCAAATTTTCACACAAAACACTCACTACATCGAGGTATTTCGATTTATTTTACGTCCAAACTTGTATAATAATGTATATCACTGACTATTGAATGTGTTTTCATGTCGTTTTGTATTTTATTTGCGAAACTAGTATGTTATATTTATCCGGACTTAGATATTAGTGTTCTAAAAAAATGTAAAATTGAGATTTAATTTTTTATGTTAATATCCGAATTTAGATATTAGTGTTTCCATGTCGTTTTGTGTTGTATTTGTAAAACCGGTATGTTAGCGTAGTAAACTGTATAGTATTTTAGTGTAGAATCCTTGTAGTTTCAGTATTTCTTATAATGGTAGATTGTTATATATACTTTGTACAATTAAATACTCAAAATTATAAAACAAACACACACAAAATTATCAAAAAATTAAATTCGACACACATAAATAATCATGATAAGTTGGTGCTACTGGGCCTCAAATATCGAGCCTGGAACCCAATTGTTATATATAATTTGTACAATTAAATACTCAAAATTATAAAACAAACACACACAAAATTATCAAAAAATTAAATTTGACACACATAAATATTCATGATAGTTTGGTGCTACTGGGTCTCAAATATCGAGCTTGGAACCCAATTGTTATATATACTTTGCATAATTAAATATTCAAAATTATAAAACAAACACACACAAAATTATCAAAAAATTGAATTTGACACACATAAATAATCATGATAAGTTGGTGCTACTGGGCCTCAAATATCGAGCCTGGAACCCAATTGTTATATATAATTTGTACAATTAAATACTCAAAATTATAAAACAAACACACACAAAATTATCAAAAAATTGAATTTGACACACATAAATATTCATGATAAGTTGGTGCTACTGTGCCTCAAATATCGAGCTTGAAACCCAATTATTATATATACTTTGCATAATTAAATACTCAAAATTATAAAACAAACACACACAAAATTATCAAAAAATTGAATTTGACACACATAAATAATCATGATAAGTTGGTGCTACTGTGCCTCAAATATCGAGCTTGGAACCCAATTGTTATATAAACTTTGCATAATTAAATACTCAAAATTATAAAACAAACACACACAAAATTATCAAAAAAATGAATTTGACACACATAAATAATCATGATAAGTTGGTGCTACTGTGCCTCAAATATCGAGCTTGGAACCCAATTATTATATATACTTTGCATAATTAAATACTCAAAATTATAAAACAAACACACACAAAATTATCAAAAAATTGAATTTGACACACATAAATATTCATGATAAGTTGGTGCTACTGTGCCTCAAATATCGAGCTTGAAACCCAATTATTATATATACTTTGTACAATTAAATACTCAAAATTATAAAACAAACACACACAAAATTATCAAAAAATTAAATTCGACACACATAAATAATCATGATAAGTTGGTGCTACTGGGCCTCAAATGTTGAGCCTGGAACCCAATTGTTATATATACTTTGCATAATTAAATACTCAAAATTATAAAACAAACACACAAAATTATCAAAAAATTGAATTTGACACACATAAATAATCATGATAAGTTGGTGCTACTGGGCCTCAAATATCGAGCTTGGAACCCAATTGTTATATATAATTTGTACAATTAAATACTCAAAATTATAAAACAAACATACACAAAATTATCAAAAAATTGAATTTGACACACATAAATAATCATGATAAGTTGGTGCTACTGGATCTCAAATATCGATCCTGGAACCCAATTGTTATATATACTTTGTACAATTAAATAATAAACATACAATTAATGTTGTTTAATTTAAAGTTGACGACATGAACGCGCTTGTACATCCCGGCCCTTACTCTCGTAAGCTATGTTACGCGGCGCCTTCCTGAGATTCCTTGGAAGGGCGACGTAAGGCTAAGCAACTGATGTCAGTGCAGTTGCTGTCCGCCAACTGAGGTCCCCTCCGTACGCTAGACTAGATTTTCAGTGCCGTACGGGAAAACCAATGTCAAGAGAAATTGAGAGAAAAGGAATGAGAATTGAGAATGAAAGAAAGCTTGATTGCATTAATGAAAACTATTACAGAAAGGCAATGCGGTGTCGAGGGGGAGAGACACCAGTACAGAGAATTGTTTGCTTGCTAGAAAGTTTTGATTGTTTGGTCCCCCTTAATAATGCTTAAAAAAAATAATCCAAAGCTACAAGACTAGACTTGATTAAGCTAGAGAAACATAATGGAATTACATGAAATAAAACTACTCTATTTACAATGAAAAAAGACTTAGTTTGCTATAAGGCAGGAAACAGGTCCGTTGTCGGCAGCATAGTCTTTGGCATCAGGGTCTGCGCGCGCGGCGCTGTTGGCATCTGCTTGCGGTTGGGCGCTGGCGAGGGATATCAGTGGGGCGACAGAGGCACATGCGCTCTTGTCACTTGGCGCGGCCAAGACCACGGGGCCGTCCGTGGCGCTAGGCATTGGAAGGCTTGCTAGGACGCCACGGGGCGCGCCCAAGGGGTCATGGGGCACGGCTGGAAAGCCGCCCATGACATTCTCCCCCACCTGAGTTGGCGACGTTCTCGGCGCCTTACTTGCAAGATAATCTTCAATTAGGCTCTTGTAGGCTTTGAGGTTTGTTCCCCTCTCCCAAGTGTTCTCCTCTGCATCACAGCCTTGCTATTTCACCAAGAACTCCTGGTGATCTTTCCTTGAGGCATGAATCACTCTATCATCAAGGATAGCTTCAACACGCCTTTTCCCGGTTGAATTGGGCCCTCGAATACTGGGTATTGTAAGCTGGCTCCTTGAAGGATCCTCCGTGTCTTCCCGAAAAGGTTTCAGGAGGCTAACATGGAAGACAGGATGAATTTTCCACCAAGCTGGGGTATCCACCCGGTATGCAACTTTCCCAATACGCCTTTCAATGGACAAGGGTCCAATATACTTTTGCAATAAGCGAGGGTCATGGACCCCCGCAAATAAGTAACGTTTTGGAATTTTGACCATCACTTTGTCTCCTACTTGGTATTCAACAAAGCGACGATTCTGATCAACATGCCTCTTCATCCGCTTTTGAGCCTTAACAAGATAGCTCTGCACTATCTCCAAATTTTGCTTCCACTCTTTAGAGAAGCTAGCAGCTCGAGGAGATTTAGACATATTTGGTGCATTGACTGTGTGTGGGAGTAGCGGTTGATGTCCGGTAACAATTTCAAAAGCACTTTTGTTTGTACTAGAGCTCTTTTGTGAATTGAAACACAGTTGAGCAGCATCCAGAAGCTTCACCCAATTCTTCTGCGATCCGGTTACAAAATGACGGAGATATTCCTCCAACATACCATTGAACCGCTTCGTCTGGCCATCAGATTGCGGATGAAAACTTGAGCTGTGATTCAGCTTCGACCCAAGGCACTTAAAGAGTTGGGTCTAAAAGTTGCTAGTGAAGCGTGAGTCACGATCACTAACAATGTCTTTGGGTAGGCCCCAATATTTGACGACATGAGAGAAGAAGAGTCGAGCTATATCTTCTGCTGATATATATTGTGGGGCAGCAATAAAGGTAGCATATTTGGAAAACCGATCTACCACAACCAAGATAGTTGTTAGATCTCCGACCTTGGGCAATCCGATGATGAAATCCAGAGAAACACTTTCCCAAGGTCTCTTTGGGACAGCTAGTGGTTCCAAGAGTCCCGCCTGTGTTAAGTGGTCTGACTTGTCCTTCTGGCATACTAGACAAGTCTTCACATACTAAGCAACGTCATCGGCCATTTGAGGCTAATAATATGCACGGCGAAGTAACACTATGGTGCGTTCTTCACCAGAATGGCCGGCCCACAGAGTATCATGACATTCCGCTAGAAGAGTCCTTCGTAGATCTCCTCCTTTAGGAACATAAAGTCGGTTCCCTTTCACTTTCAGAAAACCATCTTCCATGTAGAACTGGCGAGTCTTGCCTTGTCCTACCAAATCAACCAAATACTGTGCAGCAGGGTCTTTGATGAGTAAATCTTGTATCTGGTCCTTGATGGAGGTGGCTACTTCGCTCCCCCTTAGGGTGGCGAGTAAGCACACTGATGCTAGATCAGCTCTCCGACTGAGCGCATCAGCAACATGATTGGTCTTCCCACTTCGGTACTCCAGGTTGAAGTGGAATTCAGCTAGGAGTTCCTGCCACCTGGCCTGTCGACCATTCAACTTCGGCTGGGTCATGAAATGGCTAACAGCTGTGTTGTCTGTCTTGACCACGAACGGGGTTCCCAGCAGATAGTGCCTCCAGAGGCGCAAGCAGTGGACGACAGCCAATAATTCTTTCTCATGGGCGGCATAGCGCCGCTCTGCATCTTTTAGCTTCCGGCTCTCGTACGCTACGGGATGCCCTTCTTGTAGCAGGACGCCACCGAGGGCATAGTCAGATGCATCTGTTTGTACTTCGAATGGCTTGGCCAGATCAGGAAGGGCCAAGACGGGGCTACTAGACATAGCCGCTTTCAATGCGTTGAAGGCCTCCGCTCGCTTGGGTCCCCATTCCCAAGGCGTGACCTTCTTGAGGAGTTCTGTCAATGGTACTGCAATGAGGGAGTAGTTTTTCACGAATCGCCGATAGAAATTGCATAGACCAAGGAACGCCCTCAAGGCGTGGATATCCTTAGGTGGCGGCCAATCTGTGATTGCCTGAATCTTCTGCTGGTCCATCTTGATCCGCCCTTCCTCAATGACATGTCCGAGGAAGTCAATTTGCTTTTGAGCAAAGGAGCACTTAGATAGCTTCGCATATAGTTCATGCTCCCGCAATCGAGCTAGGACCTTCCGCAAGTGCATCAGGTGTTCCTCCAATGTTTGGCTATATACCACAATGTCATCCAAGTAGACCACCACGAATTCATCAATGTACTCCCGGAAGACTTGGTTCATCAAAGTGCAAAATGTAGCTGGGGCGTTAGTCAAGCCGAATGGCATAACTAGGAAATCGTACGACCCATATCTTGTCACACAGGTCGTCTTGTGCTCATCACCCTCTGCAATCCGAACTTGCCAATAACCTGTCTTCAAGTCTATTTTGGTGAACATCGTCGCACCACCCAGTCTATCGAACAAGTCTGCCATTAACGGAATAGGGTACTTGTTCTTCACAGTAATTTTGTTTAGAGCCCGATAGTCCACACAGAGTCGTAGACTACCATCATGTTTCTTTTGGAATAGCACAGGGGACCCGTATGGGGATTTGGAGGGCACGATAATCCCTGTGTCTAGCATTTCCGTCAATTGTCTCCGAAGTTCGGTGAGTTCGGGTTGTGACATTCTGTAAGGCGCCCGGGCAGGTGGCTTCGCGCCCGGCACCAGCTCAATTTCATGATCCACAGTGCGTCTAGGCGGTAGTCGCTTTGGCATGTCTTGTGGCATGACATCTTCAAACTCTAGTAGTAGCTCCTTCATGGGTTCAGGAATGGGACCCGAGGAGCATTCTACATCTTCGATGCAGAGGGTTGCCAGGAACGTAGGTTCGTTTCTTTTGACCCCCTTCTTCAACTGCAAGGCCGAGATGTTTTCAACGGCCATCTTCATGGGCATGCACGGGATAACGCAGGGCTTGGCCCCATTTGCTACCATCATCAGTAACATGTCAGCATACGGTACAGGCATGGTGTTGGTTTGCCTCAGGAATTCCAATCCAACTATCAACTCGAAGTCATCTATGATCACCACGCGCAAGTTGAATTTTCCTTCGTAAGGGCCAAGCTTCATCGGTACTTCTTTGGCTATTCCACCCACTGGCTGGGGAGGTGAGTTGATAGCCTTGACACGGCCTCTACCTTTCCCTACAACTAGACCAAGGCGCTCCACCTGAGTCGAGGCTAAGTAGTTGTGGGTAGCACCCGTGTCTACCATGGCCCGAATGGGCTTGCCATTCACCTTCATCTCAACGAACATTAAGGTCCTCTCGTGCTTAAGAGGAGTCTCATCATCCGCCTTCTTTTTCCCTTTCTTGGTGACGGGACATGGGTCCTTCTTCTTGCGGATACCAGCACTAGTCTCTGCTAATGCCTCAGAAATGGAGCCAACAATTGCATTGAAGGCACCTACTGGTTCAGTCTGATCCGCATCGTCTGAATCGTCATCCGTCCCATCATCAAAAGTCTGATGGGCATTCATCTGTGCATGTGGGCACTCATTGTTCCAATGTGGTCCGCCGTAATGACGGCACCCTGAAGGAGGCTTCCTCCCCCGATCATTGTTGTTAGACGCAGCACTGTTGCTGCCTGTGGAGGGAGCCTTAGGTTTGGTTGAGCTCCGATCTCCCCCACTTCTGCTAGGGCCAACATTGCTAGACTGGCCCCCTTTGAATCCCGCTCGGGCAGGCGGTTGAGGCCTATCCTTTCGAGCTTCCATTTGATAGTCCCCAAGGCATTCAGCTGCTTGGATCGCCTTGGGCAGGGTATCTACCCGTTGCCTTTGTAGCTCCATATGGGCATAAGGTTTCAGCCCTTCTAGGAAAGTGAAGAGCTTGTCTTTGTCCCCCATGTCGCGTATGCTTAGCATGAGTGCGGAGAATTCCCGCACGTAGTCCCGCACAGATTTGGTCTGACGGAGCTCCCGTAGCTTTCTCCTTGAATTATATTCAACATTTTCGGGGAAGAATTGTAGGCGGATGGCTGCCTTCAGTTCTGCCCATGTTTCGAGAGCATCTTCACCGGCCTTGATGGCTTCGTATTTCACCCGCCACCAGAGTTTAGCATCACCCTGAAGATACATGGCAGCAGTTGCTACCTTCTTAGCTTCTTCTAGGCCCCCAACAGCATCAAAATATTGTTCGACATCAAAGATGAAGTTCTCCACTTCCTTGGCATTCCTAGCTCCACTGTATGGCTTTGGCTCAGGAATTTTCAGTTTTTGTGTCGCGGAGGTGGGGTTTGCAGCGCCCCCGACCTGGTTTCCACCGCCTCGCAGTAGGCCCTGTAAAGCAGCATTGACAACATTGAGCTTGTCTGTCAAGTCGTCAATAGTTTGTTGCATGGCAGTCACCCTGTCTGCCTCTTGTGCCCTGTAAGCTAAATCCTCGGCACGCTCCTGTTGGAGTCCCTTGAATTTGCCAAAAATTTCGGCTGCCTCTGTGGCTGCCGTTTGCCGATCTCCCTCGGAGTCACGACTGATGTTTTCTATGTCAACTTCGGCCTGGAGCACCCTGCGGTCCAGGTCATCCAACCTTTGCCCTAGGCTGGTTCTTAGTTCAGGCACCGTATCCATGATGGGCAGTAATCCGTCAACCGTCTGTTCAAGGGCCGCAATGCGGTCCCCATGATTCACCATGGTCAGAAATGGTGGTAATGGCAATGCGTTCCCTCGTCCGATGTCGAGCCTAGGCTCTGATACCAACTGTTACGCGGCGCCTTCCTGAGATTCCTTGGAAGGGCGACGTAAGGCTAAGCAACTGATGTCAGTGCAGTTGCTGTCCGCCAACTGAGGTCCCCTCCGTACGCTAGACTAGATTGTCAGTGCCGTACGGGAAAACCAATGTCAAGAGAAATTGAGAGAACAGGAATGAGAATTGAGAATGAAAGAAAGCTTGATTGCATTAATGAAAGCTATTACAGAAAGGCAATGCGGTGTCGAGGGGGAGAGACACCAGTACAGAGAATTGTTTGCTTGCTAGAAAGTTTTGATTGTTTGGTCCCCCTTAATAATGCTTAAAAAAAATAATCCAAAGCTACAAGACTAGACTTGATTAAGCTAGAGAAACATAATGGAATTACATGAAATAAAACTACTCTATTTACAATGAAAAAAGACTTAGTTTGCTATAAGGCAGGAAACAGGTCCGTTGTCGGCAGCATAGTCTTTGGCATCAGGGTCTGCGCGCGCGGCATTGTCTGCGCGCGCGGCGCTGTTGGCATCTGCCTGCGGTTGGGCGCTGGCGAGGGATATCGGTGGGGCGACAGAGGCACATGCGCTCTTGTCACTTGGCGCGGCCAAGACCACGGGGCCGTCCGTGGTGCTAGGCATTGGAAGGCTTGCTAGGACGCCATGGGGCGCGCCCAAGGGGTCATGGGGCACGGCTGGAAAGCCGCCCATGACAGCTATTAGTGCTTCAGGGCAATCATAGGTCCGCCCATATATGGGAGGGAGAGTTACATTCCCAGACTCTTCGCGCTAGGAGAGTGGATGACTTGTGGGATTTTCTGAGGCACAGAGTTCTCCACGAGCGTGTAGTCCATCGCCTCCAGGACATGGGATTCTATAGGATTATTGAGATCGGGCAGATACAGGTTGACTGGGCTTTGATCACGGCGTTGATTGAACGGTGGCGACCGGAGATGCACATTTTTCACCTGCCCATTGGTGAGGCTACTATCACGCTACAGGGCGTTGAGGTTTTATATGGCATGCCCGTTGATAGCATGCACGTTTCACTGCCTATTGTTATGAGATTTATGTCGCGTGATGCTTATTTGGACATGCTATAGCAGCTCACGGGTTTTAGGCTAAAGGACGAGACTGCATCGTCGAGTGCTAGTCAGTTGACATTGACCCCGATTAGACAGCACCTGGAGTTACTCCACCCCGATACCACCGACGATGCAGAGGAGGTACATATCACCCAGTATACAAGGTTGTTGTTGCTTCTTCTATTTGGAGGGGTCTTATTCCCGAACACTTCGGGGAACCTAGTCAGCCTGAGATTTTTGCATCATCTTCAGCTGCTAGATGAGTTACCCTATTACAACTGGGGTGTTGTTGTTCTCGGCTACATGTATAGGCAAATGTGTCGGACGAGCATGGGCACTCAGAGAGATGTTTGTGGTTTTATGCAACTTCTACAAGTGACAACATATTCAAATAAAGTGTTCATCAGCTCCAACTCTACCTAGTTAGACTTTATCTTAAATATTACGTCAACTTTGTATGTTAGGTTTGGGCCTGGGAGTGGTTCTTGCAGTTTCAGCCACCACAACCACAATTACCTCCTACTGTAGCACCTCCATTTCTCCCTCTAACCAGGAGGTGGGTTCTCCGCCATACACTTTCACGAGAGTATGATACTCATTATAATCTCCCCCTCTGCAGGGATGTGTTGGATCTGGTGGAGGGCGTACAGGTAAATATGTACCTAAACTTACCTGGTGTAGATTAACTTAGTGTTGCGCATACTCATGTTTCATGTTCTTATTTGATAGTTCATTTGGACACCATACAGCGACGATTTGATAGCTTCTCTGCCACCTTATTGCTCAGCCGGCCGATTGATTTGGAGCACTTCTACCCCACTCATATGCCTCGATATTGTGGAGCATCATACCTCGGAGCGGGTACTTCGGTAGTTTGGCCGCCCGCAGAATATACCGAGGGGGCCAATATGGGAGCCTACACATTATCAGAGGGATGATCGTTGCAGGGCGGACAACGTATTTATGGCATAGTTAGCGACGCAGATCCATATTTGGGACCATCGAGATCAGATGATTCCGCCCCCACCTACACATATCCAGAAGGTTGATCTTTAGAGGTATATGTCCTGGTACTGGCACATCACCCGAATTTTTATCGGGACTATTCATCAGGTTGGCGGTCGGTACGTTCCATACGCCGCACGACGCGAGGCCCTGATATGTTTTCTATTATTATTCATTATATAACTGTATTTCAATGCAATATACGTAGTTTATATTTTATACGTTGTGCAGGCTATTGGACTACACACAGTCTATCATATGGGACTGCAGATGTAGGATTATGTCAGCGATCTTACGGGCGCCATGCAGGATTATAGCCGGCGATTTGTAGAGTTGGCTGCCCGGACACTGCAGCGAGCCCGGGAGGATCAGCGTTTGGCACACATGCCTGATTATGTAGAGCCAGAGCAGTATGAGCGAGGCCCTGGTGTGGCACGAGGTGGTGGTGGCCGACGAGGTGGAGGTGCCCGATGAGGTGGTGGTGCCCGACAAGGCGGGGGTGTCGGACGACGTGGCGGTGGGCGGAGAGGAGGTGGTCCCTAGCAAGGGGGCGTTGAGGCCCCTGCTGATTATGTTGTTGCCGATCTGCTAGGTGGCCTACATGAGACGGACATGCCGTCATACATCCTTGGGATGGATCTCACTCTAGGGACTTCGCAGGTGACGCTGTTGGGTCAATTATTGATCACGGGCACGCACCTTTCTGGAGTGGATTGGGATACATACTTTCCAGGCTCGCCTACTGTTATTGAGAAGCGGCCGAATTATGGTTCATCATCATGTGCAAGTATGGTTTTCATAGTATTGAATTAGAATTTGTCTTTATTTTCCATAAGTTTGTTAATTTCCTTTTTAAGGCTGAACGTGATGTTGACATGGCTGCGACAGATGATTATATTCAGGAGCCCGATGAGATAGTGGTACGACAATTCAAATTGTTGTGACTTATTATATACTTTGTTATTCTGAGCTTTTTATTCTTATGTAGGTTTCTACTGGACTGACTGCCCCTTCTTCTGATCCTGTCAGCACCACTGATGATCATGCAGCGGCATCCGGCTATAAAGAGGTGACTTGATGATGACGATCCCGATAGCGTACTCATGCGGGATGTGATGCGCCTCAGGCCAGTGCCTGCATTGAAGCACACTGGATGCGGGACACATTGATTTTATTCTTTTTTTTTGTATTATATGTAAATAATATTTTTGTATATACATTAACAACAACTTTTATATAATATGTGCATTACTTTTTATTTCTCCGTTAATTAGCTAGTTTCGTACTACAACACAAACACAAGTCGTAAAGAAGTAAAATCCCATTCCAATGACTGAAAATAAAGTTCATTACAACTACTTTAGCTTAATAAAAACGCACGACAACACACATAAAGATAACTTGATACACTAAACACATACATTTAGTCACCGCCGCCCATTATTCTCTGCTCCAACCACTTAAATTGTTCTAACAACTTTTTTTTTTCTTCTTCTACCTCTTTAAGTTTCGCTTTCAACTCCACAACCTCTTTTTTAAGTTGTTTTTCACGTTCCCACTTTTTAAACACAAATCATTAAGATCGTTCAACAATCCTTTGTAGTATTCCTGATGACAAGGTTCATCAATCCATACCTCAAAATCGCAAATAGGTTCGCCGGGAACCTTATAAAATTTGTTCAAACATTCCCAGAAGCGGCGTCCAGCTGTACCATTATCCCAACAACTTTTCATCTGGCATTTTTTTCCGCACTTGCACATTGGGACATAAATAGGCTGAGACATTTTTCTGTTAAAAAACTTGCTTTTCAAGGAAGATTTACTATTAGTTATTTTTTAGCGAAGAAAATATGTAGAATGAGCTCGTCATTTATAGGAAAGACAACACACATAACGTAGTATTTAACCGCCCTATATATAGACATAACATATTATTTAACCATGCTATGCCTTGCGTGTTAAATGTTCTTACAAGTACGAAACAACTTTATGTCAGATCGACAAGACAACACACATACATAACGTATTATTTAACCGCGCTATATATAGACATAACGTAGTATTTATCCGCGCTATACTTTGCGTGTTAAATGTTCTAACGGGTACGAAACAACTTTATGTCAGTTGGGTAGCTTTTTCAGATCGACAAGACAACACAGTCATAAATTAATCAGATTTATGAAAGTTCAATGTTGTTTCTAGTTCTTCCAAATATATAATTTTTTTTATTATCATTGAAAAACTAAAATAGAAAAATTCAACTCATAATTAACAAACATAATTTTATTTTATAAATTTTGCAACATAAACAAAACAACTAAATATTACAACACAAACTCATTGATAGTTAGGCACAATAGAAGAACACCCACCCCGAGCTTGATTATTGTTGCCACCCAAAAGACATTTTCGACAGTCGTGTCCTGTTTGCGAGCATATACCACATCTGCGCGTATAAACGGTATCACTAACATCCATTTGGTTCCGTATACGCGTTCTCTTCTTCACCTGCATTCGACGCAAATAGGACTTGTTACACACCATTTTAAATGGTTCAGACGGCAAATAATGCTCAGCACTCACTAGCTGCAACTGCCCATTATATGTGTTTAGGTACGTCGCAACACTATATTGTTGATCAACATAGTTGGTTACACCTAAACCAACTTGTTGAAAGCACTTGATGGCATGTGAGCAAGGCATGTAGTAGATGGACCATTTCCCATAAGAGCATAACCTTGTAGATTCATTTACAGTATGTACATTATTACCCCGATTTTGATGGATAGCGGTGCGAACTTCAAAAACATTTCTTTCGTTATCATACTGCAAAAATGAATGTCAATGCGCTCGCCGTCTGTATTTCTCAAATCTCTGTATCGGCACTGGCATAAATTCAACACCCCTTTTCATCAATGACGTTGCAGCTGCAGACCTTTCAACAAACCTCTCCGCCATCTTCTTGAACGACATCCGCACCATGGCTATGACAGGCAATCCTCTTACCGACTTCAATAACCTGTTGAAAGACACTGACACATTTGTGTCAGAGTTCCCCATCGTCTGCCACCATCCGCATGTAAAGTCCAATTTTCAAGGTCATGTCGCATTAACCAACGATAGGCTGCCTCATCTTCTTGCCTGATATATTCCATGTGCCTTCGAATTTATGTTGTTGGTGGTCTGCTGCTGCCATCCACATCAAATCATGCAGATCCTTGTTGGGATGTGCCTTCTCGAAATTGGCTTTAAGATGCCTAACATAGTAACGATGGTAGGCATAAGGTTCTTGCCATGCAGGCAAGTTCTCCACAAAACTTAAGATACCACCATGCCGATCAGATATTAGACAAATACCGGAACGCTGTTTGACAACGTGCTCTTTCAAGTGGTTCAAAAACAGCGTCCACGTCTCTTGGCTTTCATTGGCACAAATAGCAAAAGCTAGAGGAAATATCTGTCCATTAGCATTTATTGCCACGGCTATCAACAACTTGATATCGTACTTTCCATAGACATGAGTGTCATTTATGGATATTACGGCCGGCAATTTGAAAAACCATCAATTGTTGGTTTAAACGCCCATAACACGTAATTGAATGTATATTCTGGTTTACCTGGAATTCGATCAAGCTTCCATTCAACAACCATCCCGGGGTTAAACTGTTGCAGTGCAGCCATGTACCTAGGCAGCTCTGCAAATGACTTATCCCAGTTACCATAGACTATTTCAAACGCTCGTTTACGCCCGAGATATGCCTTTCTTTTAGTAATGGCATGGCCATGTTCCTGGTGGACTGCTGTAATGCACTCTTTGATTTTATACCTTATGGACGCTTCGATGTTTGGAATAAGAACGAGAGAAATCAAGTCAATATCTAAGTTAAAGTGATTCACGTTGAATGTGTCCATTTCGCATGTGTGGGTGGGAATGTATTTACCCACTTTCCACAGACCTGTCTTCTTCTTGCTCGCACGCAACATCAATGACATGGCCAAAACCACATGCGACAAACAACCTTGTATACAACCGGACTTGACTCCCATACCGTCATCTCACGACATTCTTTTACGTTGTGCATTTTACAAGCCCTGCTTAGGCGCGCTTTATCAGGAAAAAGCATGCCCTTTGCCAGCACCATTGGTCTAGACTCATCCCACATTGCTGTCCGAATTTCATCAAAATCCCTTGTGATAGCTTCCACATCCGGTATGTTTGGCAAGTTATCCAGTAAGGAATCTCCCTTGAATGAAACGGCACTTGGGACTCGTACACTCTTCGTCTAGGGGGTGGAGAATACTCTTTCGTCAAATCAGGTCCTTCCTTCTCGTCCTCCTCATCACCATCCTCACGAAGAAAGGGTGTCTCGTCTCTAGATTCATCAGCATTGTTGTCGTAATCACTGTTCTCTTCCTCACTTTGTGCATCTGCCAGATCCCGATTTAATACGTCGTCTTCGGACAATTGAGTGAGTACATTTGGTTCAACTTGCTCGTTTTCACTGCACAATCAACAAAATAATAAGATGTTGAACTTAATAAATACTTTCCATATAGCCGTATCACTTCACTTACAAGTCGTAATGTGATGAAATTCCATGATGGACATTTTCATTTCAGTGATGGCTCCCATATGGACCACCATGATCCAACACCCCAAAACAATGCTTGGGTTCAAAATTTGTAAAATTCATATCCGGCATGCACCCCCTGTTAAATATATGAGCATTAATACAAATTCAATACAACAAAAATGTACATCGTAACACAAAGGAAAATTGAAGCTTACCACTCGTCTTGTGAATTATGTAAAGCAGGCGGGGATAAGTTTAAATCAAGGAAAACTCTTTCATTCGGAACCTGTCCGGCAAAAACTCCTCCAGAATAGCCACCCGATGACTGGAGGTTATCCGGAACCTGTCCGGCAACCTCATTGTTTGGAACGTCTTCGACCTTGACGTACATATCCAACATATTTATTACAAGATATTCCCGGTATTCATCTGGAGTCCTCAGAAAATCCCTCAAAGTTTCATCATCGTAGATGTTTAACTCCGAGTAAAAAGCAGCCTCTTGCGGAGTGACGGAATACGGATATCTTCCGGTTACTTTAAGTATCACTGAACGTTTCCTCACACCCATTTTTGCATAACAACGATATCAATTTATTGTACTCTATTGTAAGTGGTAATTTAACATGACCCTGTGGAGATAAACTATACCTCACAGAGTTATTCTCCATCACAACCTCACCCCCCCTCCCAATATAATGAAACTCTTATTCTACGTTCTTCAGACATTACGAAAAAAATGTTTCAACAACAAGAAAAAATTGAACGGGAGTTAGAATTTTATGTGAACGAATTTTCCTAAAATCGTAACCACTTTATATAGGAAATGGCTAGTCCGGGATATGAAAATTTTTGTCGTATAGCGTTCTTTAAATATACACTATACACATTTAAATTATTGTGTTTGTCAGTTTACTTATTGGTGGGTCCATATTCAGGGTATAGCGTTTTTTTAGGCGTTATATGTATAGCGTATGAATAAAAGACGTTATACCTTAACGGCAGACGTTACCGTTAATGTATAGCGACTTGTTTTTGCATGCTATATATAAAAAATATTTTTTTAAAATATCTATTAAGATAATTTAAGTCCAAAAAAATAATATTTAGGTTCCGGACAGCCCGCATCATTACGTATAATTTAGTTTCGATATATCTCAATGAAGCTGAACTCTAAAAACAGTGCATTATTATCTCCACTCGAAGTCAAGTACATCAGCACAAGTACAATAATTTGCAGAATGACCACATCCACGTGCAGTAATCAGAGCTAAGTCTTTTGAGGCTTAAGTAGCCAATTACTGTACTTTATTTGCAGCCTATAATTACATATCTGAAATAAGATTCATGTCGCTCTTTCCACTTTCTTCACCGTTACTGATGACCCAAGAAAGAGCTTTGTTGACTCCACTGTGAATGTGTCGTACCGCATGAAAAACTCCACCAACATCAACCTGCACACATATATAGGTCGATATTTTTCAAATTGCAGGACAGAAGTAAGGTCCAAGAAGGATAATACATGGGCAGACTTTATCCCTACGTAATTATTTTTGATAAATGCTCTACTCAAGAAAAAAAATAGTAGCAACATGCAGTATTGTCAGCAAGAACAAATCGCATGACAACTATAGTAAAACTCACTATTACTCCTAATGTGGTTTATGTTTGAAAACATTTATCTTTTTATAACAACATAGTAATAGATAACCCAGGGTTTATACGAGCCCGTTTGGACATAAAATCTTTTTATTTTTTTTCAAAATCAGTGTTTGGCCTTAAAATTTTCAATTGTCACTTGAAGTTGAAGATGAATATTGGAATTTTTAGAAAATTTTAAAAACTCCAAAAATCTGTTTTTCTAAATTTTTCACTCAGGTCACTTAAAAAAAATCAAAAATAATCCAAAATTATATTTATGTCCAAATACAACTTTAATTTTCAAATACCATTTTCACTTAAAAAAATTCATTTTTTCTTGTTGGAATTTTACAATTCTTATGTCCAAACGCCCACAAGTTAAAACTCGATAAAAAGGGAGAAAAAGAACATTAACCTGCACAAAAGCACGACAAGATTTTTCCCTGCGCATTGTTTGTTGTCCACCGTTGGATCATCTGTCTCTCTTGCATTTGACCAATACACATACTTTAGCAAATTTTCACCTTCGGCCATGAATCTCTCCGGAATAAACTCCTCTGGTTTATCAAAAATCTTTGGATCTTTTGTAGCAAAAGGCTGATATCCAAACATCATTTCACCTTTCTTAATTAAGAAAGTTGAATCATGGCTTTGGATTAAGATATCTTCTTTGGCTTTACCATATTGAAATGGAACTGCAGGTTCAATTCTTAATACTTCATACACTACTGATTTTGTTAAACTCATCTTGTTGATTGCTGATAGAGTTATGGTCCCACATTCTTCTTTGATAATTGTCCTGATTTCATTTGCCAGCCGAGTGTGTAAACTCTTTCCTCCATTGGCGACCCACTTTATCAGTGCAGGGAATAAAACTTTCATCCCACCATAAGCATTGAAACCTGTGCGTAGAGGTGGCAAAATAAGAGGACAGACTTTGTAGTAATCCGTCTAACTCGTCTAAGTTTAAACAAGTTGGATTAGAGTTATGCAAGTATTAGTTATACATGTATTAGTTATGTATGTATGTATTAGTTATACAGGAATAAGTAATGCAGAAATTAGTTATGCAGGAATTAGTCCTTCAGTAGTGCACGTGAAATTCAAAAAAAACGGTCATGCTAATTAGTGTATATAACTCTTTCTTGGGTTTGGGTTGAATTTTTTGCTATATTGTTACACACTTTATTTAGTAATTCAAAAACATCATAGCACAAGATTGTTATTTGCTGGAGAAAACGAACAGTGAAAAGTTTACTGGAGAGAATCTGAGAATGGCAATGATTTGTGGTAAACTTATAGGGATAAATTTGTCATTTTAGTATTTTATCCATATATTACTAATACATGTATTAGTTATTCCATCTTCTCTCCCGCATAAAATAATACACAGATTGACTCATAACTTATACATATATTATTTATGTAGAATTGTAAAATGCCAACCAAATATGGTATTAGTTATGCTGAATTTTGTACAAAATAACTAATGGCTACCAAACATGGTATAAGTTATGTTACCCCTAATACATGAATAACTTTCCCCCTAACCGGCTACCAAACGACCCCTAAGGGTTCGTTTGGTTGGAATAGGGCTTATGTCGGTATAAGTTATGCCGGTATAAGTTATGGTGAGATAAGTCATACTGAGATTAATTATGTTGGGATTGTCGTTTATTCACTATTTGATATGTTGTATTAAGAATGACAATTGTAGAATTTCTAAAAACAAGGTATAAATTATACTAGTGCTAATTACCCCATCCTCTATAAGGTATAAGTTATCCCGGTATTAAAATTAACACCGAGATAACTTATACCTGGTTTGCTAACCAAATAGAATATTAAGGTGATATTAAATTTTTATACCACCCCTATACCTTCTTATACCTCATTCCAAACGATCCCTAACTCGTCTAAGTTTAAACAAGTTGGATTATGAACTATTCTTTGACATGACTAAACGAGTTGAACTTAATATCACCCATTAAACTTGAGTCAAAACGAATTTCAAAATAGTGTGATCTAACGGGGCAAAAAAAATCTTTACACAAATAACCAGCTATATTCATTATTTACTTTTCTTAGCCGGTCTGCATGGATTATACATAGTTATACACATATTGAGGCAGAATTTCATGCTAATGGGTTTAAAAAAGAAAAAAAAATTTAAAAATTATAGGTAGTGGAAATTGAACCAATGACCTTATAAAAATTTTGAACCCCATAACCACTAAGTTGTGATTATGGGCTATGCCAAGGAAATTCAAAATATAATATATAGAGGTACAAAACAGATTTTATCTTATATATCAAGTGTAATATTTTGGCGAAGAGGGTAGCAAACCCCTTTCCGCCCCCTACATATCATATCTGAATTATTTATATATTAATATATCTATCAATTATTTTAAGTTTAAACGGTGGGATGAACAACTATTTAGGTTATTTCAAACATAAAAAAAGCAAATTTAGATGAACTTCAACTAATAATTTAAACAAACTATATTACTACTACTTTCAGATTTTTTTTGCAAAACAAAAAAGGAAAAGTTAAAAAGGTCAGAGAGAAGGTCGGATCATGTTGGACAAGTTGGGTTATGCCTGGATATTTTGACTTACTTTAACCCGACCACCTTGTTCTAGTGAGCAGGTTCAATTATGAATTGTTTATTTATTTGACCCTTGTTGATCCGTTCAATTTTGACATACCTGCAAGAAAAACTAAGTTGTGGCAAGCTTCATCTCTTTTGATCCCATTCTTCTCTGCTTCATTCAGTGTACTTTCAGCATGCTTGCTAAAAGCATCATAAAGCTTCTGGTAATTCGATCTCACTAGAAAAAATGGCAATGGGAAAGTATGCAACATTAAATCTTCCAGAAAGTTCGGCACAAATTTTAGACCTAGACTAACCAATGGAGCAAGTTGAGGCAACAACCATATATCAAAAAGTTTTGGTCCATTAGAGCCAAGATTTGTGTCATGGGGATTGGTTTTGTCACATAACAAACGAAAAACAAAGTCAAATGACATAATGTCGCTATTATTATTGAAATTTGCTTTGCCATTTTGAGAAATCTCATTTTCAAGATTTACAAAAAGGCCAGAAATTGAGCTTCTAAATAAAGGAATAAATTGATTATGAAGCTTGGAGATTAAAGATAAAAAGAACCCTTTAAGTGTAGCATGTGTTGACTCATAAGGATCAAGATAAGCACAAGGACGATATCCACCATAGAAATCAGTAGATGGCATGTACGTGCCATCAAGAACGTTCTTTTTTTCGACTTTAGAGTTGTCGAAAAGAACGGGAAATGTTTTGGCATCGAGGAGAACAATGACTTTGGGATTTTTAGCAATGAATGGACCTGGTGGCATGTTGGTTCTAAAGACAGTAGAATTGTATTTTTGTATCTTGGTAAGAAAGAATTCGTCTGTGCCGAGGTTGTAAAAGTAGTCATATCTATCTTTAATGGCTCCAAAAAATGGGAAACCATAGTCTCCTGGGATTTCTCGAACTGGAAGTTTGGAATTAGAAGTGGCAGAAGATGTGGAAAATGAAGACATCTTTTTGTTGTTTTTTGATTTGGAAGAAAAACTCCACACAGCTTTTACATTTATAGAAGGCAAGGAAGGAACTAAATAAACATTGTCGCTCCGTCTCGTATTAACAATCGTGGTTAAAATAGATATATCAAATTATTTGTCATTTTAGAAGTTTAAGATAAAATTGATTGTTTTTTTTTCTTTTTTATCCTTACAGCTTGTTTGGATGGTTGTTACTTATTGTATTATATCGTATTGTTACTTTAAATACAATGTTTGTTTTGATTGTTACTTAAATTTTATTGTATTGTATCGTTAAATCCGTCGTTATGTAACGATGAAATGTGCACTTTATGTAACGACCGATTTGGTGTGGTCATATCGTTACCTTGTCTTTTTCTCTCAATCTCACCCTTCATTATTATAAATAATTTTATATTATCATTTACCCTACCTTTTTATATACCGTATCATAATTTTTCTTTATAATATTGCAAGTTTATTTATCATATTACTGGTGCGTGATATCATGAAATGATAGCAAAACGATACAATCCATTCAAACATTATATTCATTAAACGATATAGTACAATACAATATAATACGATACAAAACATTATGAAACGATACGTAACAACCATCCAAACAAGCTGTTAGTAATAATTGTTCTTGAAGATGGAAATAAGACATAAATAGAATAAATATTCAATTAAGAGAGATTATATTTTAGGACATAAATAAGGGTAGAGTAGTCCAATCCTTTTCCCACTTAATATTTTTTAAGGGGCGTATAAAAAAGAAATACGAAACATACCGTAAGAAAGAGGGAGGACAATACTTCGTGGAGTTGGGGGGAGGGTGGTGTTCTGGTTAGGGTTGACGTTTGATAAGTTTATTTCACGATGTCAGTAATTAAATAATTTTTTGAAATCAAAATTATTTAATTTTGCTAAACTACCATAGGAAATATAATATCATGTGCATTGTCATCAATCATCATGTCTTCTTTGTTTCCTCATGATGATTTTTTGTCATTTTTAGATAGAGTTCAGTGATTTTTCTCGTGACAAAATAATTTAGTACTTTTATTTTGTAATACATAGATAAAATTAAGTAACTTTTTTCTTATAAAATATTTTAAAAACTTTGGTATGATAAAAGAAAGTTAAGTGATCATTTATAAAATTAGTAAGGTATTTTGATCTAGTAAATGATAGTACTTCGTTGAGGTGGGCTATAGCCTATAATGGATAAATATAAAATCAGGAAATTCTTTTTTTAAATTTATATAACTACTATTTTTTAAAAAAAATTCCTTAATTACCAACTTTTGAAAAAGAAATTTCAACCGGCACTTGATTACACTACTCCATCAATTGACACTCTCTGTGGTGGTGTCTCGTTATCCTATTTTATAAATTTTTAAAAACAATAAGATAACAAATACGGGCCATTCTACAATAAGCGAATCCATACATATTTTATAAAATTCATATATACCTGTTTATAGACAATCTTCACAGTATCCTAGAGATATTTGAAAGTCTTTCAAAGTCGCCTTCATTACTGGCAAATTTGTATGTGTATATATATATATAGAGACCTCAAAACTTCTCTGTAACAACTTTATTTATTTTGATATTCTTTTGGCTGTCATGGTGAAGTGCTATTATAGAAAACATATATTATAACATAATACAAAAATCGATTCCGACAAAAACTTGACTTCTATATATAGTGAATGAATGTTATAAAGGAATGTTGTTATAGATAGGTATGACTATATATACAGTAGCAGAGCCACTCATTAGTTAGGAGAGTCAATTGACACCCATCGTCAAAAAATTACATTATGTAGATAGGTTAAATTTTTAACTTTTATGTATATATACAGGGGCGAAGCCACATGCTCGAGAGGGTGGTTTTAAAATATTAGGTTTTAAAGGTATATAACATATTATTGAATACTCTTTGTCGAAATTTTTTTCACTCCTTTCAAATTTGAACACCCTTGAAAATTTTTTTGGCTTCGCCATTGTATATATATTATATGTTGATTCCCTTAATTTTTTTGTATGCTTACTTATTTATATTTTGACTACTCTTAATAAAAATTCTGATTCCGCCATTTGAAATTCAATAGCAAGCGAATTGCGTATTTCTCTCGGTTGTAAATTTTTCGGCGTAGGGACAAAATCTATCCGTTGCAGAGGGCTGGCCAGATTTCGAAGAGTTTTTTTTTTACTTCTTTATTGTATTTAAAATCTTGATTTGCTAAATCATGCTGAGCAAGGAAAGACGTGCTACTGATAATGCACCATACTGCTACATTTTGAAGTTCCAACTACTTAATGAATTGACCAAAGAATACATATTTTATGGCTCCCTCGACATCCCACATGCCTTTTGCTATATATATATTTTATCTCCAGTTGCGGATCCTCCTTGATGGGTGGGGTGTGCCAGATTGGCAAAATTTTTATATTCATATATTTTACTTTTACTTGACAAGTATATTAAAAATATATTTTTATTTTTATTTATTACTTTACGCATATCAATTGAAAATAAAAAGTTTTTCTTGTTATACTCACAATATTTATTACTCATTTCAAATTATTTTCTCAAATTCAATAAAATATGCATCAATTTATATGAGTATCATAATATACTTCATTTATTATTTCTTAAGGGCATGAAAAGTCAAAACGTATCAAAGAAAAGTGAACAGAGGGAATATATGTTAAAACTTTTTTTTTAAAAAAAGGTCAACTATTTAATCTTGGCGATTACAGTTTCATGCTAGACAAAGGTGCCATTGAAAATGTTGATTCCATTTGTTTTTAGGTATAATATATGTAATTTTTATATTTGCAAATCAAAAACCTATTAAGTTAACTCGAATAAATTTGAAAGAGATCGAATAGAATCGAATACACATTCCTAGCGAGAAGAGAAAACTTTTTTCTTCTGTTTTGACATCATTTTTCCCTATGCGCTCGAAAAATTGCCTTAGAAACATGCGGGTTAATCAGAAATTGGTTTGAGTTTAAACGCGAAAGAGAAATTAGACTTTAAAGGTTTTATTGCTTCTGTATTATTGTTTTACTCACCTAAATGGTCACTCAATTATTTCAAATTATCTTTTAAAGTTATTTTTCTTTCGTTTGTAATAACAAAGTCACTGAACTATGTCTATTGCACTCAGAAGATCACTCAATTAGATTTTTTAAATTTTGGATTGTCAAATACCTGTTTTACCCTCTAACTTATAAACATTTATCTTCTTTTAATTTTTTAAACTTTTTAATATTATGATTTTCCCTTTTTAATTTATATTATGGACTTACCTATAGAATAAATAAATGTTATTTGTAAATTAAACAAATAAAAAGTATTTAGGCATCTATAATACTGGAATAAAAAAATAATGAGCATAGTAAAAAAATAATTAGAATAATTTATTCATTAATAATAATTTTAGTGTTAACAATAAGAAATTTAAAATTTTATTTACACAATTCAGAATGAAAAAAAATAAAGGTTGTAAAATATATATTACATGCACGTAATATAATAATAAATATTTAAATAAATGTATTTTTATAATATACATTATATATTCTTGCTCAATTATATTATTATGTTTCTACCAATTGTCACGACCCTAAACTCAAAGCTGTCGTGATGGCGCCTATCGATGATACTAGGCCAGCCGACTTTTACAATACTTCAATAATTCATTCAAAGATGTGCTAAAAAGCCTTTTTATAATAGAATTTTCATAAAGAGAAACAAGAGTTGAACTCAATATAGAAATGCAGAAAGAAAGCCCCAAACATCGGGGTGTCACTAAGTCATGATCATCTAAACATAATTAGTCCGACAATAACAAGACCAACATAGTCTGGAAGCCAAAATACAACTAAAGGAAAGATAGGGAAGAAGAAAAGCAAGGCTGCGAACGCCTGACATCTACCTCGCTATCTCCAAAATTTGCTACGAGGACTATCAACAACCTCTACGATCAACTACTCCTGGATCTGCACACGAGGCCCAAAGAGTAACATTAGTACACCAGCTTAGTAGGTAACAGAAATAAATAGGGAATTGAGAAGTAGTGACGATCTATGCAAATACAGTTCATTTCATAGAATTCAGTAAAGTGTAGGCATGCTTTCAGTCCAGAGTTTAAGTCAAATCAGTTGATTTAAGTCAAGTTCAAGTAAAGTCAGATAAATTATCTTTCAACAGTTCTCAAAACAAGGATATAAGGCAACTATGTGCATCAATGATGGAATTATATACTGCCTCTCGGGCAATCATCACTCAGTCCTCCCAATCATTTCAACCTCACACCCACTCATTCCTCACAATCGCTCAGCACTCGCACTCAGTAGGTACATGCGCTCACTAGGGGTATGTGCAGACTCCGGAAGGGTTCCTTCATCCCAAGCGCTATATCAATGACAATCATGGTAGAATAAATGAAACATGTTGCGGCGTGCAGACCGATCCCATAAATGTCCTCAAAATTAGGCCCTCGACCTCACTCAGTCATCAATCTCTCCAATCTTTCGGGCTCTCAGAAATCAAGATAATCAGCCTAAACAACAATGACAAGATGCATCAAATAGAATAACGGAGATTGAGATGTAATATAAGAATGCACAACATGACCGAGTATGGAATATCAATAAAAACAGTGAGATGACAGCAAGAAACGACTACTAAGGGTCCCAACAATACTGGCATAAAGTCAAAATATGGTATCTAACATGATTTACAATCAATCTTTCTATAACACATATGAAGCATATGGCTAACAACAGGTTGTTCAACTTTACAGTTTCTACGGGACGAACCAAGTCACAATCCCCCATCGGTGCGCGCCCACGCACCCGTCAACTAGCATGTGCATCACCTTCAAAATAGTCACATCACACAAAATCCGGGATTTCATACCCTCAAGACCAGATTTACAACTATTACTTACCTCAATCCGAGCAAATCTCTACTCCGCAATGCCCTTGCCTCTCGAATCAGCCTCCGAACATCCCGAATTTAGCCATAAGCAGTACAATACCATTAATATATGCTAAAGGAATCAATTCCACAAGAAAAACTACTAAATTAGACTCAAAACTCAAAATTGGCTCAAACACGGGCCCACGTCTCGGAATCTGACAAAAGTTATAAAACCCGAAAGTCCATTCACTCACGAGTCTAATACCAAATTTACTCAAATTCGACAATAGAATCCCCTTCAAAACCTCAAAATTCCATCTCAAGAACTCTTCCACTTTTCCCCCAATTTTTTACCCTAAATCACAATTTGGATGATAACAATCAAGATATAATCATGAGATTTAACCAAAATCAAGTGAGAAACACTTACCCCAATAAACTCCCTGAAAATGCTTCAAAAATCACTCAAATCTGTGGTCTCTAGCTCAAAACGTAAAAAATGAGCTCAAACCCTCGATTTTGAAATTTAACACGACTACCCAGATTTCCTTCATCGCGATCACAGAAAAGGCCTTGCGATCGCGAAGCACAATGCAGACCGCCAACATATTAACCCTACTCGAACGCGGAATTAACCATGTGATCGCGGATCAGTGCCTCTCAGGCATACGCGAACGCGTCCAGCTCCACGCGATCGCGTAGAGCAATTCCTTCACTCCTCTACCGCTCCAAATCCTTCTACGTAAATGCAACCTCAGCCATGCGTTCGCGATGCATAGCTTCGCACACCTACGCGATCGCGATCCTATCTCTGTGATCGCGTAGAACAAACTCATCTCTACCCCCAAATAAGCTTACGCGATCGCGAATGAACCCCTGCGATCACGTACAAGGAAACCAAAAAAATCCAACATTAGATATCAGCAACTTTAGCCATATTGCTAACCAAAAATTAAGTCTGTTAACCACCCGAAACTCACCCGAGGCCCTCGGAACCTCAACTAAACATACCAACACGTCTCATAACATCATATGAACTTAGTCGAACCTTCGAATCACTCAAAACAACATAAAAATACCAAATTACTCTAGGATTCAAGCCTAAGAACTTCTAAACTTTCGAATTTCACAAACGACGTCGAAACCTACCAAACCACGTCCGAATGACCTCAAATTTTACACACAAGTCAGAAATGACACCACAAACCTACTCCAACTTCCGGAAACCCCGATGTCAAAATTTCCACTTCCGGCCAAAATTGCTAAAATTCTAACTTTCGCCAATTCAAGCCTAATTCTACCTCGGACCTCCAAATCACATTCCAGGCGCGCTCCTAAGTCTAAAATCACCTAATGGAGCTAACAGAATCATCAAAATTCAAATATGAGATTGTTTACACATATGTCAATATACGGTCAACTTTTCTAACTTAAGCTTCCAAATAAGAGACTATGTGTCTCAATTCACTCTGAAACCTCTCCAGACCCGAACCAACTAACCCGGTATATCATAATATATCTAGAATACAAAAGAAGCAGGAAATGGGGGAACGAGGCTATAACTCTCGAAACGACCGGCCGCATCGTTACACCAACTTTTCGACGACACAAAGTTATGTCACCGAAAAGCAGGGGGACTATCTGTATAGGGTAAAATATGCTATGTTAAGTCGTGCATGGAAAATATATAATATTATTGAGCATAATTTTCAAGAATATATAATTTATATTATAAAAAATACAACAACAACGACCTAGTATAATCCCACAAGTGGGGTCTGGGGAGGGTAATATGTGCGCAGACCTTACCCCTACCCCGAAGGGTAGAGAGGCTGTTTCTAGGAGACCCTCGGCTCAAAAAAGTAACATGAGCCGATATATTAGTACCATAAAAATGCATAATAAAATAAAAGTAATATAAGAGATATGAAATACAGAATACAAAATACGAAATAGATGGCTGGTATAGTAAAACTAGCAGGTAAAGCCCTGCATCAATAGACGACCAATGACATTCTTAGTCTAACTCCTAACTGGCTAGTCTCACTCTATTGTGTTGTAGAAATATTCACAACTTTCTCCTAACCTACAACCTTAATGCTCGACCTCCATAATTCCCTGTCAAGGGCCATGTCCTCAGTAATCCTAAGTCGCGCCATGTCCTGTCTGATCACCTCTCCCCAATACTTCTTAGGTCACCCTCTACCTCTCCGCGTGCCCACTACAGCCAGTCGCTCACACCTTCTCACCGGTGCATCAGTGCTCCTCCTCTGAATGTGCCCAAACCATATGAGTCTTACTTCCCGCATTTTATCCTCCATGGGGGCCACACCCACCTTCTCTCGAATATCTTCATTCCTAATCTTATCCATCCTTATATGCCCGCACATCCACCTCAACATCCTCATCTCTGCTATTTTCATCTTCTGGATGTGTGAGTTCTTTACCGGCCAACATTCAGTTCCATATAACATGGCAGGCCTAACCACTGCTCTATAAAACTTACCTTTTAGTAACTGTGGCACTTTCTTGTCACACAAGACTCCCGACGTTAACCTCCACTTCATCCACCCCACCCTTATACGGCGTGTGACATCCTCGTCAATCTCCCCGATCCCCTGAATAACCGATCCAAGGTACTTGAAATTACCCCTCTTGGGAATGACTTAAGAGTCAAGCCTCACTTCAACTCCCGCTTCCATCAGCTCAACTCCAAATTTGCACTCGAGGTATTCCGTCTTCGTCCTGCTCAACTTGAAACCTTTAGACTCAAGAGCATGTCTCCAAATCTCTAGCCTCTCGTTGATGCCGCCTCGTGTCTCGTCAATTAGAATAATGTCATCAGCAAATAGCATGCACTGTAAGCACGTGATTTTTTCCCTATATGAGAATTACTCCCAAAAAATTCAAAAAATAAAATACTTTTCCTTGGTGTGCAATTTTGTGATATTTTGTGATATTTTGAATAATTATTTGTATTTGTCTGTGCATGTTTATTTGCTAAATTAATAAAAATACAAAAATATGTCGCATTTTGCATGTAGGCTTTAATTCTACAATTTGTTAGTAATTAAGTTTGTTTACAAAAAAATAAAAATTTACAAAAATAGGCATCATTTGCATTTTTGGCATTTAATGTCCAAATATATAATTTTATGCTTAATTACTACTTAATTGTGCGTTAATTGTTATTTGGAGTTAATTTGCGCTTTTATAACTTAATTTAGTTCTTAATAATAATTTAAGTATTTTTATAATTTAGTTTTAGAGAAATAAAAGAAGAAAAGAGAGCGAAAATATAAAGAAAGTCGGAATTGGGCCTCTTCTTCGATTTCAAGCCACAGGCCCAAAAATTGGCCCAATCTTCCCAAACGACCCAGTCCATTTCGAACTGGGTCGACCCAGCCCATAACCCAACACCCCTATTATCTTACAAACAACACAAAACAAAAAAAGAAGAAGAAGAAAACCCTAAAAAATACTAACCCATCCGCCACCCCCTCTCTCTTTCTCTCTTCTCCTTCACCATCTTCAAGCTCCATCCATGGCTGCCCTACCCCCAACGACCACCCCCTCCAGCCCTTCCCCCTCACCCCGTCACACTCACACACACACGCACAACTCCTTCATCTTCTTTCTTCAGTAAGAAAAAAAACGCAGCCAACCCTCCGTCGAACCCCGTCGCGCTGCTGCATCATCTGCTTCTTCGTTGTTGCTGCTGCATCGTCTGCTTCTTCTACTGTTGCTGCCCGCTGCTGCATCTTCTCCTTCTTCTTCTACTGCTGCTGCCTATCGAGCAGCTGATTCGAAACCACCTCGTCGTCGCTGGACAGAAAACCAACGAGCAACATGAGGTGAAGAAGAAGAAGCAACAGTCTTGGAGATGTTGCTGTCCGCCACTGCTGCGTTTTGCTGCTGCCCGCTACTGCTCCGTCATGCTGCTGCTTGCTTTTGCTACGACCAGCTATGGACGAGCTTCATCGAGCTCGAACTCGAGCTCCCATGGCTGCCGCTGCGTCTTCGTCTCCATTCGCGCTGCTGCTACTATGTCGCGCTGCTGCCTGCTCCGACGTGTTGCTGCTGTTGTTCCATCGTGTTGAGTTGCTGCTCCTGGAACTGCTACTGAGCTGCTGCATCGTCTTCAAACGACGCCAAACGACCATCTTCTTCGATCGTCGTTTCGATCCGGTTAGTGGGTTTAAGATTTGGGTTTAACATTCTTGTCTTGTTCATCGTTGAATTAATTTTTTTTAGTTTGTTCATGTGTTTTGTTGGTTTAATTTTCAGATTCAAATGAAAATTTAATTAATTGTTTTTCATGTTAATTTTATTTATTTTTTGAAAAAAAGAATTGTTAGTTTAGTTTTAATATAGAAAGGTATTAGTTTAAATCGTTCAAATCCGTTGTTTGTTGTTAATATAGATTTAGTTAGTGTTCATCTTGTTTGAAGTTCGTTTTTAATTTAGTAATATAATGAGAAGTTATGTTTTGGTTTTAATTTTTGGATCATGCATCTTTGTTATAAGTTTTGTTGGATTTAATTTAAGAAAGATTAGTTGATTATTTGAATATTAGTGATTTGAATATGTTTATTTGTTTTGTTTAAGTTTAATTCGAAGTTTGAACAAAGTTTGTTTGTTATCGTTATTGAATATTTTCATTCATGTTCATACTTTGTTTGGTTGATCTTGAATCCGAAATTTGTATAGTTTGATTTCTTGTTTATCATTTATGATTATTTATTGAATTTGTCTCATGATCTTGTTTAAGTTTAGTATAGGAATTGTTGGTTGTAATGTTGTTAGGGTTGATTTTAAGATCAATATTATTGAATTTAGAAATCTGAATATACTTGTTTGTTGTTGTTGTTGTTGAATCGGAAAATAGGTTTGTTTGTTGCTAAAATATTGTTCAATCAAATTTTAGTTGTTCTTTGTTGTTCAATTTGTGTTCATGTGATTTGTTGTTGAAATATTGAAGAAATCATGTTCATGTGATTCGTTGTTTGAACATTGTAAGAAATTGATCATATTGTCTATATTTTGGTTAAGTTTGATTAATTGATTTGTTATAGCTGATGGGGTAGTTTGGTAATTTGCAGTATGTTCAGGGGTAGTTTGATAATTTCAGTAAGGTCGGAGGGGTAGTTTAGGAATTGTACATTTTGTAATTTTTTATATGAAGCATGGGGGACAAAATGAAATGGGGTGGGTTGTGATATAGTTATTTAATATAAAGGGGGGACAAGACAAATTTTAGTGTGGGGGATTCTTGTATTTGTTTATGTTAGGCATGGGGGACAAAATATAATGGGGTGGTGTGATATATTTATTTAATGTAACGGGGATGAGTGGGAAGATAATGGGTTTGGTAGAGAAAATGGGTTGATTTTAATTGATTAAAAGATTTATGGGATGAGATATAAGTAGAAGTCTTGAAATCAGAAAAAAGAGAGGACAAAAATAGAAAGGAATACAAAAATAGAGAGAGAGAAAAAAAAAAGGCTGAACATTTAAGAGAGAGAAAATTCCGAAAAATATTCAAACTTTCAAATAAAAAAAAAAACTAAAAAATATTCTGCTTTCTTTCATTGTTTGAAATTAACATTAATTGTTGTTGTGTCATAAAAGCTTGAAGTTTTTGTTTTGGGATTAATACTCCACCGGTTTGCAAACTCTGTTCCTGGGTTGTTACTGTTGCTGGATTGTTGCTGCTGTGCTGTATTGTTATTACTGCTGTTGATTCTCATCTTCATTTTCTTTTGCTTCCAATATCAGGTACACAACTGACACGCTGGTTATTGTAATCCGAAATATGAAGCATGAATACGAAAAAATGAAGAGTTGAAATTCTGAATTATATTTAATTATATTCTGAATTTTATTTGTATGTATAAATTATTTAGCTTGTAAAAAATCAGAATCATGTAGATATTTAATACATATAGTGGAACATGCGACGATAGCTTAACAAATGAACTATCTACATCTATTGCCTAAAAATAAATAAATGGTGTAGTAATTCCGTCGAGTCAAAAATCAAACGAATAGGCCATCTAGTAGGAAGTTGGTAGAAATATTGTTTAGTTAAATAATATTGGTTAATTTCAGCATGTAAATGGTCTAGGATTAAAATTAGAATTGCTATATTTTTTTTAATTTGACAAACTGAGAACATGCCTAGTATAATGTAACTAGGTAATAACATGTAAATAAATTAAGATATTTCTCCTTTATTTTGTAGAGACAAATTTCAATAAAAAATGTAGGCATTTTAGGACTGCCCTTTTAAAAATAAAATGAGATGAGCCTCGTCCAATAAAATGCACTAATTGCGGGGCCCTCAATAATTGTTTAATTGAGTATTTAGAATTCGGGATGGACTGTTTAGTGAATTCCACAGTCTTACCCATAAATAATAATATGCTAATCGCTTTAGGCACGATTTTAATAATAATACATTCTTAAACACGGGTGCGCATTTATGCGACCCAAATCCAAATCCCAAAACATTGAATAAAAATACATTCCGGATCGCGGGTGCATTTTATGTGACGCAATCCAAAGACATGTTTTTAAACAATGTTCACATTCTTGTAAAAATAATTAAAAAATAATAAAAGCGGTAAAAAGATAAAATTTGCACATAAGTTCATATTTTGTATAAAATCAGATAATCAAGCCGAATATAACAGTTGAGCGACCGTGCTAGAACCACAGAATTCGGGAATGCCTAATACCTTCTCCCGGGTTAACAGAATTCCTTATCCGGATTTCTGGTTCGCAGACTGTAATACAGAGTCATTCTTTTCCTCGATTCGGGATTAAATTGGTGACTTGGGACACCCTAAATCTCCCAAGTGGCGACTCTGAAATAAATAAATAAATCTCGTTTCGATTGTCCTTTAATTGGAAAAAACTCCCTACGTACCCCCGCGGGGGCGGAAAAAGGAGGTGTGACATGCACCATGGCACCTCCCCTTGAATATGATGAGTCAGTGCATCCATCACCAGGGCAAATAGGAATGGGCTGAGCGCAGACCCTTGGTGCAACCCCGTAATAACTGGAAAGTGTTTAGAGTCGCCTTCTACTGTCCTAACCCGAGTCTTAGCTCCAGCATACATGTCTTTAATCACCCTAATATAGTCAACCGGGACCCCTTTATCCTCTAAGCAGCTCCATAAGACCTCCCTAGGAACCTTATCGTACGCTTTCTCCAGATCAATAAACACCATGTGGAGATCCTTCTTCCTATCCCTGTACTGTTCCACCATCCTCCTAATAAGGTGGATAACTTCTGTGGTAGATCGCCCCGGTATGATCCCGAACTGGTTGTCTGAAATAGACACCGTCCTTCGCACTCTCATTTCTACCACTCTCTCCCAAACTTTCATAGTATGACTTAGTAATTTGATACCCCTATAGTTGTTACAGCTCTGGACATCACCTTTGTTCTTATACAAGGGGACCATTGTACTCCACCTCCACTCTTCAGGCATCCTATTAGTCTTGAATATAACACTAAACAATGTAGTAAGCCATTCCAAGCCTGCTCTACCCAAACACCTCCACAGTTCAACCGGAATTTCGTTTGGCCCGGTAGCTCTGCCCCTTGTCATCTTACGCATTGCCTCCATGACTTCATCGATCTCAATGTCCCAACAATTACTTAATTCATGGTGACTGTCGGCATTCTTCAATTCCCCAAGTATAATATCCCGATCCCCAAGGTATATTATAAATAATACCTTTATTTAAATAAGTATTCTTATATTACATGCATGGTTACAACCTATTTTCTTTCATTCTGAATTGTGTAAATAAATTTTGAATTTTTATTGTTAATATTAAAATTATTATTACGAACAAATTATTCTAATTAATTTTTTTATTGTGCACATTATTTTGTTATTCCAGCATTATAGATGGTTAAATATTTAAAAAAAATTAATTTATTAATAATATTTATTTATTCTATAGGTAAGTCCATAATATAAATTAAAAAAGAAAAATCATAATATTAAAAAATTTTAAAAAAATAAAAATAAAATAAATGTTTATAATTTAGAGGGTAAATAGGTATTTGACAATCCAAAATTTGAAAAATCTAGTTGAGTGATCTTCTGAGTGCAATAAGCATAGTTCAGTGACTTTGTTGTCATAAACAAAAGAAAAGTGACTTTAGGAGATAATTTGGGATAATTAGTGACAATTTGAGTAATTGACTCTAGTTTTGAAAGATTGGTTTTATGGCCATAATGAATGTTCATGTATGGAATCATTTTCTTAGTAAGTAGTATATAACTTGCCGGAATTCAACATTTATTAAAATTTCGTTTGATTATGCTAATAATTGTGATTTTACAAAATCACAATTAACCCAATTCTCTTTCTTTCCAAAATCCTCTCAAGATGCTCATGCTCTTTCTACTCACTTTCTTTTGATTGCAGTTCGAATCGTGAAAAAAATGGTGTGGAGCCTCTATATTAACAGACATGAATTGATGTTCTTTCTTAAGAACCGATAAAAGCATCACCAATGACTCTATCATGTATTTGGTTGTTGGCATAATATTAAATAAAGACATCAAAATTAAGTCTGAATTTACAGTCACATCACACATGTTAAACAAAGTACATGTGGTTGTTATGCATTTCCACTTTCTAGAATGAATCATGGCAGTCGTACGCTATAGCGCAAGTAATTAAATTCATTTGAATATTCAGACATTTTCTTCACTTTTGGCGTAAAGTTACTTTCAAGCAGCAGCTTAATGAAACATGTCCAATTGAAAGCAGTCAGGGGCGGACATGACACATGACTTAAAAGTTATAGCTAGATTCACATAACTTTAAATTTTGAAGCCACGTTTAAATGTTCGCTATCTCCAAAAGTATGTGTGAAGTAAAAACCACACGTGTTTTGTGTGTGTAGTAATCGAGTAAGAATGGAGAATAATAGTCCGATTGGCCAACCTTTTTTTATTTTTTTTGGCCAAATGCACTTTTTTTGGGCAAAAAATTAAGGTGTTTGGCCAAGTTTTTGGAAGGAAAAAAAATACTTTTGAGGAGAAGCAGAAAAAAATAGTTTCTCTCCAAAAACACTTTTTTGAGAAGCACTTTTGAGAAAAATACACTTAAAAACAGTTTTTTAAAGATTGGCCAAATACTAATTGTTGTTCAGAAGTGTTTTTCAAACTAATTAGTCAAACACAAACTACTTTTCACCAAAAGTACTTTGAGAAAAATATTTTTGAAAAAAAAGTATTTCTCAAAAATAAGCTGATTTTTGCAGCTTGACCAAACGAGCTATAAATTGGCAGTAGCAATACCAAACCAAATATGACTGAGTAGTGAGGACATGAGCTGAGCCTTAGCTAAATCTTAGCTAAAACCTTAAAAATCTTAATGACATAATGCTTTTAAATTCTCCTAACTATTATCCTATTGCAACAATTCTTGTTAAGAAGAATTCTCATTCATAGTTAGGCAAACAGCATAATGTACTTATGTAGGGTAGCTTTCATGTGGTTCCCTGATGTAAATGTAATTAGTGAGAGCTCCTCGTGCAACGCTAGATCCGGATGCATCTTATTTAAGATATATAAATATCAACAAATATTTAATGGTGAATGAATAATCTAAAATTACATATCTTATCTTTGATACTAAATACCTTAAATATTAATATTATCAAATATAAATCGTAAATTTGTCTATGGCAAAAGTTGCAATAGTATCAAGGAAAAATCAAGTTGCACATGAAGATTTCTGTTCTTATTTTCATTGTGTACGGGGTATAGGAAGGAAAAGTTCTCATAAGGATATGAAACTTTACCATTAAAGAATGTAAAAGGTAGCTCTAGTACTAGTAAATTAACTCGCAAAGAAAAAAATTATATATTTAAAATATTTCAAAGAAATTGTAGCTATTCACTCCTTCTAGTTCTAGTGAATTTCGCTCCAAATAGCATAAAAAGAAGCTTGAGTTCAATTAGGGGGGAACCCTCTGTAGTCAACCTGCTCCCAATGAAGAGGTAAGGGGCGTAGCGATGAAGTCGAACAGGGTTGGTAAATTTACCGGGTGACTCGAAAGCAGGCTCTTAAAGACCACTCCTAGCGCGTCAGTCATTTCGCTCCCAAAGAGCTCCCTAAAAACGTTGCCAATATCGACAGCAGCTCCTGTTCAAGCTCTTGTTTCGGTTCCCGCAAAAGAAATTGTTGCAGTCTCAACTGGATAAATGAACAGCTTCGCATCTATTTCCTATTGTAATGACAAAGGTTTTTCTACTGATCCAGTGTCAGATAATTGGGAATTCGCTTTCAGCTCTTAATCTTCTTCGGGAGACATGGAAAAAGGCAAGGCTCGAGAGACCTAGCGCTAAAGCAATTGTAGCGGCCCTTACTCTATCTGCTTCTTTCTCTTCCCAGGAATGATTTAGTGTATAGAGTTTAGCTTATACATGGAAGATTAAATCACCGTTTCTTATAAGTATAAAGTTTTGAGCTCACAATCTAATGATGGAATTGGACAAACCATCATGGATGATTGTAGCACAAGATTAAATATAATTTATCTTAATTATGGGAATGATTTAATTCCAACTTCTTGTGCTAGTACATTTTGTATGTATTGAACGGACCAAATAGAGATAAGTATTTTATACCGATTTAATAAAATAAATTCTCTAACCATTAAATATACTTATACTCTTAATCTTGAAATAATTATTATTAGTTGTGTATATTATTATTATTGTTTTGATTTATTAAAAGGCGAGATCCTTTCTTTGGTCAATATGCCTGGTAAATTGGATAATAATAATGTACATTAGCGGAATAATAGTTATGTCACGACCCCAGTTCGCCCTCTGTGAACTATCGTGACGACACCTAGTCTCTACGACTAGGTAAGCCTAACAATGCGGAAAATAAACTAAACTTGCGGAATAAATAGTCAAAAGCCAAAATAACTTAAGGAAACAATATTTAAATGCCGCTCGACATATACAATACAACATTCTCAAACCAAGTACACTATCCCAAAATCAAAAATCTCATGAAAATACAAGCCTTTAAATATCTAACACTATCTAACTCCATATTTGTCTAACAAAGAAAAGAAGTACAGAAGGGCTAATACTTAAAAGCGAGAATAGAAAGGGACTCCTCGGTCTGCGGACGCGACAAATATACCTTGAAGTCTCTACAGAAGCGCCTCGCCTCAAGGATGATAAGAGTGAGCGAAAATACCTGGATCTGCACATGAAAAACATGCGCAGAAGAGGCATGAGTACACCACAACGGTACTCAGTAAGTGCCAAGCCTAACCTCGGTAGGGTAGTGACGAGGAAGGTTAGGGCCCTACTGAGATCAATAAGATATAAGGGTTAACAGTGTGAGTAAATCAGTATAAATAAGTGCAACAGTAAGAAATAATATAGAACTGCAGAAAACAACAACACCATGAACAGAGACAGACAAGCCACGGAAGAAAATACAGCTCAACATAGAGATACCATCCGGAGCATCTTCCAGGATATCGTCCTGTAGGCCCAATTACAACTGTCCAGTGGATCTCCCGGGATACCGTCCCGTAGTCCATCACATATATGTCCGAAGGATCTTCCGGGATCCCGTCCCGTAGTCCAACTATCAATGCGCGGGGGGATCTACCGGAAATCTCGATTTGTAGTCCCCAAATGTAAATATGCAGGGGGATCTATCGGGAATCTAACCAGCAGTCCCAAATATAAATACCTAGTACTGAGGGAATCTACTGGGTGCATTTTCGTAGTTCCATATAACTGTGCAGGGGGATCTATCGGGAATCTAACCCGCAGTCCCAAAGTAAATAGACAAGGGGGAGCTACCGGAATCCCACATCCGTAGTCCCAATGTAAATACACAGCAGTAACAAGAAAATATTCAACAAAGGGAAATTTCATATTAAGACAACAAATAATTCTAGCCTAGCATGCTGCACAGAGTTCAGGTAAACAGATTGATCAATTAAAGCAATTAAATCACTTAGACATGCTTTCCTAAGCTAACAACAGGCTTAACAGGACAAGTAATAAAAGAAGGAAAAGAAACACGCTAATGAATACTTTAAGAAAATCGGGTTTCCAACAATTTGCACTAGTACGCGTTCGTCACCTCATGCACAAGGCAATTCAGTTACAAAATATACAAATCCTAAGGGGAAGGTCCCCCACACAAGGTTAGACAAGCCACTTACCTCGAACCGACTCAAAATCAACTAGAAACCACGTTCTTGCCACGAGTATCCGACTCCAAATGGCCCAAATCTATTCAATTCCATTTCATAATGTAAATAATACTTCAAGAAGCTGATTCAACAATTAAATTCTAAGCTAATATGCGAAATTAGGTAAAATGACCAAAACACCCCTAGGGCCCACGTCTCGGAATCGGGTGAAATTTATATTTTCAGAAACCTCGTACTCTCACGAGTCTATGCATAATAAAAACACTAAAATTGGAGTTCAATTACCCATCAAATCCTCAATCAAAGGTCTCTTAAACTCAAGCCCTAATTACTCATTTTTCCAAATTTCTCACCATTATTTGGTCTTTAATCACATAGAATCGAGTTATGAAGTCAAGGACGTTACCTCCAAGCGATTCCCTTCGAATCCTTCTTTTATCCCTTTCAAAGAGTTCCAAAAACGATTAGAAATGGTGGAAATAAACCTCAAAGTCGCGGAACCTCTTTTAAAATAATGCCCAGCAGTTTTCGCATCTGCGGTCCCGCTTCTGCGGAACAAACTGTCGCATATGCGACTTCCCACTCAAAGGCCAGAATCCGCATCTGAAAAATATACCACATTTGCGGTTCCTGAAGAAAATCGCAACTTTCGCTTCTGCGGCCTCTAAGCCGCTTCTGCGGTTCCCAAATCGCAGATGCGAAAATACCAGAAGACAACTGCTGCACAACCTCAACTCCAAAATTTCCTCCGTTAACCATCCGAATTCATCCCAAGGCCCCCGGGACCTCGACCAAAGGCATCAACATATCTTAAAACCTCATTCAAACTTGTACCAATCTTCAAAACACTTCAAAGAACATCGGAAACTTGAATTAATCAAAGATTTAAGCCTAAGGACTCCAAATTTCCCAAAAATACGCTTTCGATAAAAAACCTAACCAAACCACGTCTGAATGACCTGAAATTTTGCACACACATCCTAAATGACATGACGGAGCTACTACAACTCTCAGAATTCCATTCTGACACTCGGATCAAAATCTTACTATCGGACCAGAAACTTCAAAAATTCAACCTTTGGCATTTCAAGCCTAAATTAGCTACGGATCTCCAAAACACAATCCGAACACGCTCCCAACCCCGAAATCACCCAACGAAGCTAACGAAACCATCGAATTTCCATTCCAAGGCTGTCTTCACACTGTTCTGACTACGGTAAATTTTCCAACACTTAAGCTCTCATTTAGGGACTAAATTTCCCAAAACTCTCTGAAACTCAAAATCGAACATCCTGGCAAACCACATTAGCAGAATTAAACTTGGGGAAAGAAGTTAATAGGGGATCAGGACGTTAACTCTTATAACGACTGGCGTCACATCCTCCCACACTTTAACATTCGTTCGTCCTCGAACGAGCATAGAGACATACCTAATGTAATGAAAAGATGATAGTAACTACTGCGCATATCCTGCTCGGTCTCCCAGGTCGCCTCCTGGACTGACTGGCCCCGCCATTGAACCTTCACCGATGCAATATTCTTTGACCTCAGTTTTCTGACCTGCCTGTCCAATATTGCCACTGGCTCCTCAACATAAGATAGATCCTTGTCCAACTGGACTGAATTGAAATCCAACACGTGCATGTATCACCGTAATACCTCTGGAGCATCGAAACATAAAATATCGGATGAACTCCTGCCAAGCTGGGAGGTAAGACCAGCTTATAACCAACCTCCCCAACATGCCTCAATATCTCAAAAGGGCTAATAAATCTCGGACTCAACTTTCCTTTCTTCCCGAATCTCATGACGCCTTTCATAGGCGAAACCCAAAGGAGAACCCGCTCTCCAACCATATAGGAAACATCACGAACCTTCTGGTTTGCGTAACTCTTCTTTTTAGACTGGGCTGTACAGAGTCTATCCTGAATCACCTTAACCTTCTCCAAAGCATCCTAAACCAAGTCTGTGCCCAATAGTCTCGCCTTACCCGACTCAAACCAACCCACCGTAGATCTGCACTGCCTACCATATAAAGCCTCATATGGTGCCATCTGAATGCTGGACTGATAGTTGTTGTTGCAAGCAAACTCTGCCAATGGCAAGAACTGATCCCAAGACCCTCCAAACTCAATCACACACGCACAGAGCATATCCTCAAGAATCTGAATAGTGCGCTCGGACTGTCCGTCCGTCTGAGGGTGAAATATTGTACTCAACTCTACCCGAGTACCTAACTCATGCTGAACGGCTCTCCAGAACCGTGATGTGAACTGGGTACCTCTATCTGAAGTGATGGAAACTGGAATACCATGCAGACGAACAATCTCCCGGATATAAATCTCTGCCAACCGCTCCGAAGAATAAGTAGTACACATAGGAATGAAATGAGCGGATTTGGTCAGCCGATCCACAATTACCCAAATGGCATCAAACTTCCTCAAAGTCTATGGAAGCCCAACTATAAAGTCTATTGTAATCCTCTCCCACTTCCACTCCAGAATCTCTATCTGCTGAAGCAACCCACCCGGTCTTTGGTGCTCATACTTCACCTGCTGATAGTTGAGGCACCGAGCTACAAATCCAACTATATCCTTCTTCATCCGCCTCCACCAATAGTGTTGTCTCAAATCCTGATACATCTTTGCGACACCTAGATAAATGGAATACCGTGAGCTATGGGCCTCCTCCAGAATCAACTCCCGAAACCCGTCAACATTGGGTACACAAATCCGACCCTGCATCCTCAATACCCCATCATCACCAATAGTCACATCTCTGGCATCATCATGCTAAACCTTGTCCTTGAGGACAAGCAAATGAGGGTCATCATACTGCCACTCCCTGATACGATCAAATAAGGAAGACCGAGAAACCATGCAAGCTAGAACCCGACTGGGCTCCGAAAGATCCAATCGCATAAACTGACTGGATAAGGCCTGAATATCCATCGCCATAGGCCTCTCTAATGCTGGTAAATAAGCCAAACTCCCCAAACTCTCTGCCCGACGACTCAAAGCATCAGCCACCGTATTGGCCTTGCCCGGGTGATATAAAATAGTGATATCATAGTCCTTTAGCAACTCTAACCACCTCCTCTGGCGCAAATTTAGATCCTTTTGCTTGAACAAGTGCTGCAAGCTCCGATGGTCAGTATAAATCTCACAAGTCACCTTGTATAAATAATGACGCCAAATCTCAGGGCGTGAACAATGGCAACTGACTCAAGGTCGTGAACAAGGTAGTTCTTCTCATGTATATCTTCAACTGTCTGGACTCATAGGCAATCACCCTACCGTCCTGAAACAACAACGCTCCGAGGCCAATCCTCGAGGCATCACAATAGACCGTATAAAACCCAAAATCTGTAGGCAGTATCAAAATTGGGGCTGTGGTCAAAACTGTCTTGAGCTTCTGAAAGCTCGCCTCACACTCCTCAGTCCACCAAAATAGAGCACCATTCTGGGTCAACCTGGTCATAGGGGCTGCAATCGATGAAAACCCCTCCACAAAATGATGGTAGTAACCCGGCAAACCAAGGAAACTGTGGATATCTATAGCTGAGGATGATCTGGGTCAACTCTGCACGACCTCTATCTTCTTCGGATCCACATGAATACCCTTACTCGATACCACGTGGCCTAAGAATGCCTCTGAATCCAACCAATCACACTTTGAGAATTTAGCATATAACTTCTTCTCTCTCAGAGTCTGAAGAACAGTCCTCAGGTGCTGCTCATGATCTTCCCGATTCTGGGAATACACCAGAATATCATCAATAAAGACAATGACGAACGAGTCAAGATACGACCGAAACACACTGTGCATCAAATGCATAAAGGCTATTGGGGCATTGGTCAGCCTAAATGACATAACAAGGAACTCGTAATGACCATACCGAGTCCTGAAAGCTGTCTTCGGGATATCTGGCTCCCGAATCTTTAACTGATGGTAACCTGAGTGCAAATCAATCTTAGAAAACACCTGTGCGCCCTGAAGCTGGTCAAACAGATCATCAATACGGGGCAAAGAATAACGGTTCTTCATTGTAACCTTGTTCAACTGGCGATAGTCAATACACATTTGCATATAACCATCCTTTTTCTTCAAAAACAAGATAGGAGCACCCCAATGTGATACACTGGGCCGAATAAAACCCTTATCAAGCAATTCTTGTAACTGATCCTTCAACTCCTTCAACTCAGGAGGAGCCATACGATATGGGGGAATAGAAATGGGCTGAGTGCCCGGCAACAGATCAATGCCAAAATCAATATCTCTATTAGGCGGCATGCCTGGAAGATCAGCTGGAAACACATCGGGAAAATCCCGTACTACTGGAACTAAATCAACTGAAGGAGTATCAATACTGACGTCTCTCACATAAGCTAAATACGCGGAATACCCCTTCTCAACCATATGCTGAGCCTTAAGGAAAGAAATAACCCTACTGGGAGTGTGATCTAAAGTACCCCTCCACTCAACACGCGGTACACCTAGCATAGCCAGCGTCACGGTTTTGGCATGACAATCAAGAATAGCATAATGGGGTGACAATCAGTCCATGCCCAAGATAATATCGAAGTCAACCATATTGAGTAACAATAAATTGGCTCTAGTCTCAAAATTACTAAGAGCAACCAAACACGACCGATAAATGCGGTCAACAATGAGAGAATCTCCCACAGGAGTAGAAACATAAATAGAGGAACTCAAAGAATCTCGGGGTACACCCAAATGCGGAGCAAAATAAGAAGACACATAAGAATAAGTAGAGCCTAGATCGAATAGAATCGATGCATATATGTGACAAACCAGTATAATAACTATGATGATAGAATCGGAGGCAACAACCTTGGTACGGGTAGGAAGGGCATAATATCTGGCCTGGCCTTCCCCTCTAGCTGGCTGAGCAGGTGGGGTGGCAACTGGTGCTGTGATTATAGCCTGAGAACTCTGCGGAGCACGATGTGGCTGAGAAGTCTGTGGAGGTGCACTCGTCCCAAGTCTAGGGCAATACCTCACCAAATGGTGTATGTCACCACACTCAAACAACCTCGTGGCTAACGTGGTAATGGGAATTGTGCGGTACGGGTACTTCAAAACCCCTGAACACCTGAAACACTATGTAAAATCAGAGATGCAAACTGAGCTAGTTGACCCGTAAAACCTCTACCATGCCGTAATCGTCCTCCAAAATAAGGGCCAGTGGTGTCTCCAATCTACGAGGTCTCTTTACTTCCCTATACCCTTTCTCCTGACCTCATATGTCCTCTCTCTCTCCTGGACCCACCTGTCCTCTACTAGGCGAGAGGTCCTCACCACCCGCTGAACTGGGACCACAGGCTATGTCGCTATGACACCTGGAACCTGACCAATGTGAACTCACTGCTCTTGAGCGGGGGCGGTGGAAGTCTGGGTACCTCCCTCGATCTGTGAAGTAGTTGGTACAATGGTACAACATGAATCAACCCCGCCTGAACTAATGTACAAAACATGCTCAGGAACTGTGCTAGAGTCTCCTGAAGTGCTGGAGTAGTAGTAGCAGTAGGCGTATCCGGGGCTCCTAGGCTCTGGCTGGAACTGCTGGTGGCTCATCGGTGGTAGCTCGCGTGGGTGCTCTGGCTGCACCACGTGTGCATCCTTGGCTTCTACCCCGGCCCCCACCTCTGATGGCTCTCGCGAGGGGAGCGGGTGTCTGATCATCTCTGGTAGCACGTGTCCTCACCATCTGTGAGAGTATAGAAGACAAAAGATTAGGATTGTGATGTCAAAAATCTTGCACGACAGAGAAATCAAATGAAGTGGAATTTTCCTAACAGTTATATAGCCTCTCGTAGATAAGTACAGACGTCTTCGTACTGATCAACGAGACTCTAATAAACCGGCTTATGATCCATGACTCCTATGAACCTAGAGCTCTGATACCAACTTGTCACGACCCCAGTTCGCCCTCCGTAAACTATCGTGATGGTACATAGTCTCTACGACTAGGTAAGCCTAAAAATGCGGAAAATAAACTAAACTTGCGGAATAAATAGTCAAAAACCAAAATAACTGAAGGAAACAATATTTAAATGTCGCTTGGCATATACAATACAACATTCTCAAACCAAGTACACTATCCCAAAACCCGGAATCTCATGAAAATACAAGCCTTTGAATATCTAACAATGTCTAACTCCAGATTTGTCTAACAAAGAAAAGAAGTACAGAAGGGCTAATACTTAAAAGCGAGAATAGAATGGGACTCCTCGTTCTGCGGATGTGGTAGATATACCTTGAAGTCTCTACAGAAGCGCCTCGCCTCAAGGATGATAAGACTGAGCGAAAGTACCTGGATCTGCACATAAAAAACATGCGCAAAAAAGGCATGAGTACACCACAACGGTAGTTAGTAAGTGTCAAGCCTAACCTCGGTAGGGTAGTGACGATGAAGGTCAGGGCCCTACTGAGATCAATAAGATATAAGGGTTAACAGTGTGAGTAAATCAGTATAAATAAGTGCAACAGTAAGAAATAATATAGAACTGCAGAAAAACAACAACATCAAAAGTAGAGACAGACAAGCCACAGAAGAAAATACAGATCAACATCGAGATAACATCCGGGGCATTTTCCAGGATACCGTCCTATAGGCCCAATTACAACTGTCTAGTGGATCTCCCGGGATACCGTCCCATAGTCCATCATATATATGTCCGAAGGATCTTCCGGGATCCCGTCCCGTAGTCCAACTATCAATGCGCGGGAAGATCTACCGAAAATCTTGATTCGTAGTCCGTAAGTAAATATGCAGGGGAGATCTATCGGGAATCTAACCCGCAGTACCAAATATAAATACCCAGTACTAGGGAAATCTACCGGGTGCATTCCCGTAGTTCCATATAACTGTGTGTCACACCTCCTTTTTTACTACACTCGCAAGGGCATAAGGGAGTTTTTCCAATTAAAGGACAATCGAAACGGGATTTATTATTAAAGATTTAGAGTCGCCACTTGGGAGATTTATGGTGTCCCGAGTCACCGGTTGAATCCCGAATCGAAAAAAAGATTGACTCTGTATTACAGTCCGCGAACCAGAAATCTGGGTAAGGAATTCTGTTAACTCGGGAGAAGGTGTTAGGCATTCCCAAGTTCCGTGGTTCTAGCACGGTCGCTCAACTATTATATTTGGCATAAATTATCTGATTTTAACAATTATGAACCTATGTGAAAATTTTAACCTTAACCGCTTTTATTCATTTTTTGAGAAAATTGCAACGTCATTAAAACAAGTCTTGAACCACTTCACATAAATACACCCGTGGTTTTTGGACATACTTTAACATCGTTGGGATTTGGATTTGGGTCACATAAATGCGCACCCGAGTTTAGGGATGTAATGTTAAAATACGTGCCTAAAGAGACTAACACGTTATTATTTTGGGGAAGGTCGTGAAATTCTCTAAACGGCCCGTCCCGAAATCTAGGTGCTTTATTTGGCGAGGCTCATCTCTTTCAATATTTAAAGGGAAAACCTAAGAGCAACTATGATTCTCTACTTTATTTGTCTCTAAGATAAAAGAAAGAGTCCTAGTTAATTATGTATTGAATTATAATACGTTGAACTATGAATTGAATTCTTCCATCCAAGTCCAAATAATGAATTTGCTTGTGCACGATTGCAGCAACCCAACATTTCAGCCGCCAGCGTTTGGGGTCAAAGTCGTGGATCAGTTCTAGAGCCCAACGTTCTTTTAATCTCCCCTAGGAGACCTTCTGTGGGTTGGAAATCTTTGGGCTCGTTTTCCACGCATTCAAGCCCAATCTCCATGGTCCAAAAATTTTAGACTTTAACCAAACGAACTTACACTAATGCCTCAATCCTTTCTTTCAATATGCAATTAGTGGGAGAATCATAATAACTCAATATCGAAGCTAGAAAAGATGCAACTTCTGAACTACGACTACATGATATCCAGGCTATGGTTATTGACACTGGACAATGAAGTATAAACCATTTCTACTATCTATTATACATGGAATTACTGGTACGAACATAGACATTCTTCCTAACCTTTTAGGCTCCATCATATTCCAGTTTTAACACTTATAGAACAGGGTGCCATACTTGGACTATATTAAAATGAACCACACTAAAGTCGATTCTATTGAAGGGAATATGCATAGGTTAATAGTCCATATACACAGTATCTCATGTATTCCATTAACTTTACATACCACAAATATTCAGATAAGAAAGAAAAAGCAACATGGTTCCTAGAATACACTACTTGGACTAGGATGAAACAAGCTAAACTAACTACTTTCACATTATGCTACTGGATTCCAAACAAGTTGTTATTGAAGACTGAAGGCCAAAGATCATTCATTCATCAAGCTTCATGTAATTATAACTTTACATATTTCTGTATCTCATCTTCTATGGATTCAAGGGATACCTAGAAATGGCAATACAATGAAAAGAGAAGGAGGTCAACAACATGCTAGTAGCAGTCAATACAACAACAATGCACCAGCAACAACGACTCAATCAATACTCCAGAAAAAGCCAGAAAGATTGTAAACCAACAGCAACAACAAATACCAAAACAAACAGACTCAACCAAGCTTGTATTAAACCCAAAACTGAACCAGAAGATGAATTACACCTACGGATGCAATGAAACAGTATCTTTCTTTTGGTTTTCTATTCTTAAACTCTCCAGCACTCTAAAAAAGAAACCGATTGTTTAAAACTCTCAAAAAACTGGCCTCAACTCTCCTCAAAGATTCTTTTAAATTTAACCTCTAAAAAATGATCCTCAAAACTGCTCTCTAAGCCTGATTAGAGAGGAACCAAAAGCAGAACCTCTCTCAAACTCCTAAGGTCTCAAAATTCATAAACTTTTGAACTCTTTCACTCTCTGAAAAACTGATCAAAGACTGATCTCCCTTCTATTAGGTTGGTATCTCTCTCAGAAAGTTTTCTTCCTTTCAATCTCCTAAGCTCTCCAACTCTCTTCTCTCCTCCCCCTTTTTTCCCTCTCTATGTGTTCTATTTAAAGATCAAACTTACTCCCTTTTTTTTATTCCGACTTTTCTTTACAGCTTGTATATTCCCTTACTATGTGTACCCCTTTAACTTTTTATCATTACCCCCCATGTTATCTACTTTCCAACTCCTAAAAGCATTTAACTATTAAGAAAATATTTCCTCCCATCACCCCCTCTGATTTTCGCACTCAACAAAACCAAGACAGAAGTGTCAGTTACCCCATTACATCCCAATTTCATTATTTTATTCCCCTAGTTATGGGCAGCATGGTTTTCTAAATTAAAAAGTGCCCTGACAGCCCATGTTGTCATGTTACCCTCAGTTCAACTTTTCAAATTAAAGCCCCCTTGAATCTCTACCTTAAGTTTTGATTGATTGTAACTCAATTCAAAAACGAATATGAATTAAAAAACCTACTGATTCAGGTAGCAAAACTCAAAACTAACAATGAACCCCTGAAGCTGAGAATATACGGATCAGAAAATAAAACAACCAACGTCAAATAACTTGAAGAGAATAACTAACTACAAACATGAATTAGCTACAAGAAAACGGACTAATGGACGAAACTATTTAATCGATTCGACAGTTTATAACACATGCTAATCAACAAAGCAAACTGGACCAAGAAAAGGGTCCGAAAGAGGAGGAAGAAAATAATTGACAAAAGACGAATTACAATGAAAATTAATCAGAAGACAACAAACGAAAAAGAATAAATGAAAAGAAATACCTTGGAATTTAAAACCATTCGAATCCGTCCTACTCGAAGCTTCAACTTGATTTTGAAGCTGAAATGGACCTTAATCGAGTGTTCTCGACTGAGAGCACACGACTAAGGTCGATTATGACCTTAGTTTTTTACTGCGTATCGATCCCCTGGCTTGGTTCTTTTAGGGTTCGTCCAATCGATTTCAAATTCGAAGGAATCCAACTTGATTCGAAGGAAAATGGTGTTGGATTAGGGACAAAGGAGGTCTAGTGGTGGTATGGTGTTAATTTGGGACTGATTGGGTAGGTTTAAAGTTTGAGGTCTTGTCTTCGATGTAAGATTCGAAGCAGTCGGCCATGATTCAAAGGTAATGGTTAGAGGGGTTAGGTTGGGAGGTCGAGGGGAAGCTAGGGTGTGAGTTAGGTGGCCATTGGAGTACCGGTTGCCGGGTTTTGGGCGGTGGAGCAGGCCGGTGGCGGCTAGGGTTTTGGGGGAGGGATTTCCGGTCTCTGAAGAGACGATTGGAATGGGGGGGGGGATTTGGGAATGGAGACGGGTTTACGGGTATGGGGGGTGTGACATATTAAAATCAAAGACTTAATCTGGACCGTTGGATGGATGAAAACCAATGGTCCCGATTGAGTCGCTTAACAAACCGGGGCCATTTGGTTTAGGGCTGGGGACTGGGTCGGGTTGGACCGGGTATAGGGGTGTTTGAATTGGGCTGTAAGGATTTGGGCCTTGGGGATTTAAATTAATTTTGGCCCAATTCCGATTTCCTTTTCTTTTATTAATTATTTTCTTTCTAAATTGTCTAAAAAAAATTAAAACCAAAATCCCAACTCAAATTATAAAACCAAAATTGACTTAAAATACTAATCCACTTCAAATAATATTTATCACAAGTAATTAAATACTAAAAATAAAACAATCACACAATTTGACATTAAACACTTTAAAAATGTAAAGTACGTTATTTTTTGTGCATTTTTCATTTTTTGTAAAAGTAACATTTTACTAAATTAACCAAAAATGTAAAATCAAATCCTAAGTGTAGATGCTATATTTTGGTATTTTTATTTTAAAATTAAATATGCAAACAATCAAGAAAATTGCACAGTAATTCCTAGAATAACACATAATTAAAGAAAAGGCCTAATTTGAGAATTCTTTTTGAGTAATTCATATGAGGCAAAAATCACGTGCTCACAGCTTCTCCTCTTTGTCCAGAAACATGAAGAGTTTTCGTGCAAAGACAAAGTGAGCGGATACGAGCGATTTTTGCCTGTTTTGAATACTCCGTGGGGAAGCATTTTGAAAGATTTGACCGAATCTCTGCTTCAAAGGTTTCCTACATATCCTTGGATATAAAGGAATCAGGTCAATGTAGTTCGGGATGTTTTGGTAGCTGGGACTACCATGAAGCTGCGGTTTTGCTGTTACTGCTGCTGCTGCTGTTGATACTGCCTACTTACCTCCTTATTACACCATGACAAAAATGAATAAGCTAGACTAAGCTATAATCTATGCTTTACAAAGATTTATTTCCAAACTTGATCTTGTGACTGATGTTGCCTTGTTGATTTGTATTTCCTCCGCTGTTTCTTTACTTCTGGCTCGATTTGTGGTCTTCCTTCTGATTTCTGCTGGGGATTTTTATTGTAACTCTCCGCTTTACTGACTTCAAACTAATTGCTAGACTTAAAAAGTATTCCCTGCTCTCCAGGCGGGCTCCTGACTGCTAACTTGAAATGTATTCCCTGCTCTTCAAGCGGGCTCCTGACTTTAACCAAAATAGACGAAAACAAAGGAAATTTTTCTGGCCCAGTTTGGGTATCTGGGAACATATGTAAGTGTAAAACGAATCACATTACCAAATATCAATAAGAACTTGAAAACTAAAACTTGAATTGTACTCCCTTGTTCTCTAGGCGGGCTTCTAACTGCTGAACTTGAATGTATTCCCTGCCCTCCAGGCGGGCTCCTGACTGCTAACTTGAAATGTATTCCCTGCTATCCAGGCGAGCTCCTTACTGCTGACTTGAAATGTATTCCCTGCTCTCCAAGCGGGCTCCTGACTGCTGACTTGAAATGTATTCCCTGCTCTCCAGGCGGGCTCCTGACTACTAAACTTGAATGTATTACCTGCTCTCCAGGTGGGCTCCTGACTGCTGCGCTTGAAAGTATTCCCTGCTCTCCTGGCGGTCTCCTAACTTCAATGAAACAAATAAAACAAAGAAAACTTTCTGCCCCAGTTTGGAGGTTGGGCACATATGTGAGTGTTGAACTGAATCATATTACCAAATATTACTAAGAACTCGAAAGCTAGGTCCCATTATCCAGGGGGTCCTGACAATTCTTACCTAAACGACAATTTTAAATCTAAGTTATATCTTCTAAAGGTGTGACTTCTGCTAAATCTTGTTATCTAAGAGGGTCTTAAAGCTACATTCCATTATCCAGGAGGGTCCTGAAAACTCCTAATTACATCCTATCTTAAACATGCAAACTTTGAAACCAACTTATATTCCTTAGGGTATATTTATGCTACTTATGATTGTCTTGATTTTTAAACTAGGTCCCATTTTATAGGAGGGTCCTGAAAATTTCCGACTAAATTTGGAAAAAGGCGGAAAAAGATGGCGTTTCTGCTTGGGGAAAATGTTGAGGAAACAGAAAATCATAATCAGTAATCTGGGAAAGAAGAGAAGTCAGAATCTTTGTCCCCATGGGGTAATGTCCAAAGTGTATCTCAAACATACAAACTTCAAAGTTCTACTTATAATCTTCTAGGGTGCACTCATGCCGAATTGCTACTCATGATTATTTTGAATTTTAAACTAAGTCCTATTTTCCAGGAGGGTCCTGAGAATTTTCGCGATCAATTCTGCCTAGTACTTACTCTTCCTACGGATGATTTCCCGAAACAAATGCCATTTTTGCCCCTGTTTCAAATCAAAGAAAATTTCTTCAGTTTAAAACGTGGTGGTTCATCGTGGCATTCCTGCTGGATGTGGTTTTCTCTTTGCCATTCTTTGCTTCGTCCAACTGTTTTGGACTGATCGAAAAGTTCGTTTTGACCTCTTGACTGATCCTTAACTGCAAGATCCCCAACTGCTATTCTCCCCTCATGACCTTTCTGCCTGAAACCGTACATCTCCCACTACATTACTGAACCATTCCACAGTTTTAACTTTTGCTTACACCATAGGTCCCATTTTTCATCATATTATTTTTTGCATGTTCCAGCTGCATTTTGCTTTGTGCAATTCCGAAACTAGTAGTAAGCTTTGAAATTCCTTCTTACAAGGCTAAACTTGGTAGAGCTTTAGATAAGTAAAATTAACAGCAATGAAATGCAAGGATTTTAAGAATAAAGAAAAGAATTCAAATTTGGATGACTGTTGGAGATAGGAAAAAAGACTTATCTGAGCGGAATCACCGACACCAATAATCATGGTATGCATTTGGATCAATAAGCCCAGTCTATTTAAACAATCTCCTCTCCAATTGTTTTACTTTTTTCTCCAAGATTTCCACAACCCAATTTTACTTTCCTCAACTTACGGACCTCGTTCGACTTGCCGTGCCCTGAAGGGTTTTCACCGACAAACCTCTCTCATTTGTTGATTCCTCAATTAGTTGTCGCCTGATGGTGCCCGTGAAGGTTTTCACCAATAAGACTCTCTCATTTTTAATTTCTCTCAGCTTTCGTCGCCTCATGGTGCCCATGAGGGTTTTCACCAATAAGACTCTCTCATTTTTTGATTTTTCATACTTATACTGGAGTGTTGCCCCTGATATGAATTCTCTATACATTGCTCAACTTGGCATCTCTCAAAGACTGATCGGAAGGTCTTTCTTTGGACCGTAATGTGGGCTTTTGGATGGAGTTAGAAAGAAAGGGTATCAAAGACTCAAAGCAATTTTGACACAGGTTTTAAAATTACAACTCTTGGAATCACATTTCTTATTACAAGTACAATTTCTGCCCCAGTTTCTTGCTTGGGAATCTTTTGATATTTTATTTTACTATGACCGAGCCGGGAAGCTGCCTACGTATCCTTAACATAAATCAGGTCAAACGTAGTTCACACCTGAATTTCCTTGTTGTTATACTTTCATTTCTTTTCTTTTCTTTTTCTTTTCTTTCTTTTTCTCTCTTTTTCGTTATTGATTCCAAAAGAGGGATATGAAAGAAGTAAATAAGGCTCAAAAGGGGGAACAAAGGGTGAAGTGTTTAGATAGCAGAACAAATTGCCTTCGTCATTCCAATCTTCGAAATAATGTCAAATACAAACAATCAACAGTTATAACAAAGAAATCATACATAATATCTTTTTACTGTGTCAGAATTGATAGCCATGTCTATGCATTTTCCTTAGATATCTGTTAAACATAAAGCACCATTGGACAATACTCTGGTCACAGTGAATGGCCCTTGCCAATTTGGGGCGAACTTGCCTTTCGCTTCAGCCTGGTGTGGAAGGATACGTTTCAGCACCTGCTGGCCCACTTCAAACTTCCGGGGACGTACCTTTTTGTTGTATGCTCTTGCCATTCTTTTTTGATATAACTGGCCATGACATACTGCTGCCAATCTTTTTTCATCAATCAAGTTCAACTGCTCCAAATGGGTTTTGACCCACTCATTATCTTCAATTTCGGCCTCAGCGACAATCCGAAGGGACGGGATTTCAACTTCCGTAGGTATCATTGCTTCAGTTCCATATACCAACAAATAAGGAGTTGTACCTACTGAAGTACAGACAGTAGTGTGATAACCCAGCAACGCAAATGGTAATTTTTCATGCCATTGCCTGGAACTTTCTACCATTTTCCGAAGTATCTTCTTTATGTTTTTGTTAGCTGCCTCAATTGCTCCATTCGCCTTGGAACAATATGGGGTAGAATTGCGATGTGTAATCTTAAACTGTTGACATACCTCTTCCATTAATATATTGTTAAGATTAGCACCATTATCCATGATGATCACCTTTGGGATGCCGAATCGACAGATGATACTTGAGTGAACAAAATCGACCACTGCTTTCTTGGTCACCGATTTGAAAGTTTTGGCCTCAACCCACTTGGTGAAATAATCAATGGCTACCAGAATGAATCTATGCCCGTTAGAGGCTGCTGGCTCAATTGGTCCAATGATATCCATGCCCCAAGCAACGAAGGGTCATGGTGCCGACATCGTGTGCAATTTCGATGGTGGAGAATGAATCAAATTTCCGTGTCTGGCATTGATGACATTTGCGCACAAAACTGATACAATATCGCTCCATGGTGAGCAAATAATAACCTGCTTGGAGAATTTTCTTTGCCAGCACATACCCGCTCATATGTGGTCCGCAAACTCCTAAATGTACTTCGGACATGACAACCGTAGCTTGTCTAGCATCTATGTGTAAGCACGTGATTTTTGTTTTACGCGACAATCACTCCAAAAGAAACAAAAATAATAGCAATCGGTCTTGCTGTACAATTTTTGGATTTTTACGTGGTATATTGTTAATTATTTATGATTTTTGCCCATTTTATTTTTATTAAAAAAAAAACAAAATACAAAAAATGTGTCGTGTGTAGTTGAACCGTAATTGGTTTTAAAAGGAAAATCATAAAAAAATATGCGTCTTTTATTCTATTTCTTGTTGTCATTAAGTGATTTTATTTTAATTAAATGTCAATGTGAGTGATAATTGTTGTTTTGAGTATTAATTAATATTGGTATGATTTTATTAGGAATTTTATTTTTTAATTTGTAAGAAGGAAAACATTGGATTTGGGCCATAATTTCAAATGAAATCAGGCCCAAACTCATACAAATGACCCAGTCCAACCAGGCTTTCTGCGAGATGCCCCAAACGACGCCGTATAGGCGTCATCCTTTTGAGCCGTTGATTGATTCAGGGGAACGGCCTAGATCAGACCAATCCTTTACCCAAACGATGCCGTATAAGGCCGTCTAATCTCAGCCGTTCAAATCCGATCCCATCCAATGGCCTCAGGTCACGCCCATGAACCCGACCCATTCAAATCCCAAACCAACCCAAACCCTGGCGTTTGAAACGACACCGTTTCCCCACCAGTTGAAAGATCCTGGCCTTTCATCTCGCCTCATCCAACGGCCAGGATCAATTCCCTCATTAACTATATAAACCTAAAACCTTACCCTGCCCCCCTATCCAAACCCCCCCTGCCTTAGGTCGTCCCCTTCACCGACCCCAACCCCGGAACCCTAGAGCCGCCCCCTTTCCCCTCACCAAAAACCCGGCGGCATGGACGCCGGTGACCCCCGCCTTAACACCATAGATGCACCTCACCATCCTGAACCTAAATCCATCAACCATTTAGCTCGAATCCCCTCCCACCTTATCGAATCTTCATTTGAAGATTCGAGTCGGACCTCAACTTACCCCGATCTACCCCAGTTTCACACCAGACAGTCCCCGGACCTCCCTCGTGACCAAACCATGCTTGGTTTGGTCCGAATCTAACCAGGGAAACTTAGATCCCAAATCTACCCTTAGGAACCCTAGAAGTCCTGATGCTTGGTCTGTGGCCGTTTGAACTAAATGATTAGGGTCTAATGGACCTTAATCGAAGTGTTCTCAGCAGAGAACACTTCGATTAAAGTCCATTCATCCCTAAGAAGGATCGATTCAAATCCGAACTAGGGTTGGCTGATTTTTCAAGACTTCAGGTATTTGTGTCTTCCTTTTTATCAGTTCATGAGTTTTGTTGTAGTTAAACGTTTGTTTATTGCCCAAAAATGTTTAGTTGATTGTATTTTTGAATTATTTGTCTACTGTGTCCTGTCCGCCTTGCCTGAACCTCTGTGTTTGATCGAGTCTTTCTTCTATTCACTGATAATGTGTATATGTGTATGTGCTGTGCAATCAATTAAACTTTAAATTTGACTGATTAATTGATTCCCCAGTACAATTTTTGCTTAGTCAGTACAATTCGAATCATGTGTTTGATATTGTTAGATGTCTGATCATGGTTTTCGATTGTACATGTTATGATTAGTATAGTCGAGTCGACATATGTCGTCGATTAATTTCAGTTGTTCGAATGGTAACAATTTGATCTATTGCCTGTTGGAACTTTGTTTGAATCAAAGTAAGAATCAAGTATGGCTACTTATAGTTGATGTATTTGAATCTGAAAATGAAAAGATTGGATTGTTAGCTGCAATCTGAATTGGTGGCATGTGCATTTGTGCACAACATGTGCATAAAGGCCCTTTTGAGATGAAGAATAACTTGACAACATGTGCTGTCAGGTTATATTCCTGCTGCCCATGTCTGCTTTTTAGTTTAATAAGGTGTTTAAAAGGGGTTTGTCAGGGAATATCATGGGAGGGTTTATACTTAAATAGTTGAGTGGAAACTGAAAAGAGGACAGACCACATGGGGGGGGGGGAGGTTTCTGATGGTTTAACAGGCTGTGAATAGTTTGAGTTTAGGATATAAAAGGAAGCAGAACTTCCATTAAAGGGGACGGGATTTTTGAGCAACTCAGACAGATTTTGGAGACTGAAAATTGACACTGGATTTTAAAAGGAGAGGAAAACATCTTTGAGGAAAAACAGAGAGGCATATACAGACACACATACAAGAGAGAAAAACATACAAAAAAAATCAGAAACTGTTTCTTCCTACTGTTTGTTTGGTTCTCAGTTTGTTCAACCTGTTCAATCAATTCTGTTTTCTTTCAAGTATCAGCTAAGTTTATTGGTTGGTTCGCATTGGTTGTTTCTCCTGGATTTGGTCTGTCTTGGAGCTTTGTTTCTACTGCATTGTTTGCTGCTGTCATTTTGCCATTTCTCCATCGGCTATAGTTGTATCTCGCACTGGGATTTGTCCTTGTTTGTTACCTACTGTTACTGCTGCTATTTGGTATTGCTCCTATTTCTACTGACTTCCCTGCTTCTTCTATTACATTCAACATCCAGGTACACATTCGAACTCCGCATTGATGTAACAATGAAAGCATGAAATAAAAGATACGCGGGAGTTTAATTGTTCGTTGCTGCATTTACAGTTTTATAAACATTATTAGATTTGTGTAACCTGTTTAGTTTGCAACTTATTGAAGAATACATAGGTTAGCCTGTACTTAACTGAAGTTTAGTGTGTTTAAAATTGTGATTTCAGTTATCTAGTTGGTTGTATGATAAAGAATGTGTGAGTGGTTGGCATACGGATAATTAGATTTCCGTCAGCTATATTTTGTATATATAGGGCAGAACGTTTTAACCCTGCAGAATACAATGTAGCTTTAATCTTTTAAGTTCTAACTTTATCAGATCTCGTTAGGCAGTTTACATGACCACGTTCGAACCCTATTAGTAGTAGTTTCCGATAGTCAACTCTATTCATTTAGCTTAAATAAGTTAGTTTAAATTCAGGATTGAAGAACGTTTTAACGAAGGTTTTGGCAGTTTTATTAATATTGTATATTAATATCCTCTAGTAAATTAAAAGGCATGTTCATCCATGAAATAAGGCACGGAACAATTCACGTCTCATAAACAACTAATCAGATAATCAAATAAGAGTCCGAAGCTGGTCAAGCATGTAATTTAATTAACGTGTACTTTTCCTTCTTTCATTTTTCTCAAAGATAAATAATAAATGTAGTCGCCATTAGGTTTATCCTTTCATAAAATGAGACGAGCCTCGCCAAACAAAAAATGTAAATTGCGGGGCCCTCAATAATTAACCATAATAAATACTTAGAATTCGGGATGGACTGTTTAGTGAATTTCACTGCCTTCCCCAAAGATAATAACACGTTAGGCTCTTTAGGCGCGACTCAATTGAAATTACATTCTTAATTTCGGGTGCGCATTTATGTGACCCAAAATTCAAATCTCAACGGAGTCGAAATGTATTAATAACCACGGGTGCATTGATTGTGACGTGGTTCGAGATGCATTTTCACAACATTGCAATTGATAATAATAAAAAGCGGTTTAAACTTAATAAAAGCACATAAGTCACAACATGTATTTAAATCAGATATTTAGCCATTATAACAATTTAAGCGACCGTGCTAGAACCACGGGATTCGAGGGTGCCTAACACCTTCCCTCGGGTCAACAGAATTCCTTACTTAGAATTTCTGGTTCGCAGACTTCATTTGGAAAAGTCGAAAATTTCCTCGATTTGGGATTCAAGATAAACCGGTGACTTGGGACACCAAAAGCCAAACCTTTCCCAAGTGGCGACTCTGAATTAAAATAAATAATCCCATTTCGAATATTGTCACTTAAATTGGAAAAACTCCCCTCGCGCATTTAACCCTTCGGGGCGGGGCGCGCAAAAAGGAGGTGTGACAGCTCTGGCGACTCTGCTGGGGATTTGTTTTAACCCAGAACCATTGGTTCAGGGTTCAAGAATTCGAGCTTAGAATAATTGTTATATTTGGCTTTATTATCTGATCTTTATTACATGTTTTTGCATAAATTGCTAAATGTTGTTTTTTACCGCTTTGATATTATCTGAACTGTATATAAACTGTGCCGAAACCCTTCTCTTCTTACCTCCAGGGAGAAGCTCGCTGGTCGAGACTCCCTTTTCTGTTAGTGTCGATACCTGAAATAAGAAAGAGGTCGGACAAGTTACAAAGCCGGACGATCCCGCGGGTCCCCGGTACGTAGCCCCCTCCTCGACTCGAGTTGTCCGCTCGGGTACACAGTCTAGAACAAATACCCAGGTTATAAACCTAGTATAACGAAACTTCATGCCGGATCCCTAGTAGGAACGCTTATTTGCATCATATTGCATTTGACTTAGGGGGCTCAACACAAGGGTTGGGTCCGTCTAGGACAGGCAACCTGAAATGAAAAGACCATCCTGCTGCATCCTATTTGTTTTGCGCATTTATTTGCTTCAGTTCCGCATGCTGACTGGTTTCTAAAAAGGGGAAAAATAGCAGCGTAGGGAGATAATTACTTATTTTGAAAAATAAAACCAATGTCCGAGTAGTGTCAAAACCTCACCGGAATTTTTCTAAAAAAAAAAGAAAAAAAAACCAAAATTTGTCTTCTAGTTTGGTTTATTAAAAAAAAAAACATATAAATTTTTTCTTTTAATCACTTTCAAAATAAAAAAAAGGGTATTTATTTAAAGGTAAAAAAAAAATGGAAAATTCATAATTCAAAAAAAAATGTTGTTTCTTTCGTAGTACCTCTTTTATAAATTCAGACTAATAGTCCAAATATTTCCTTAAAAAAAAATATTTTCTTTAGTCTTTATCTCTTTTCAAAAGAAAATAAGAAAAAAAAATATTCTTGCTTTTCTGGGTTTAATTGATTTTCTCTATTCACGATGTACCGAACTACGCCGGTTTGATTCTCACACGGTGTGAGATACGTAGGCAATTCTCATCGGGTCCAACCTCCCATTTTAAAAAAAAGGATCTAGATAATTTTTAATTTTTGAGTCTAATAAAGGTTTTTTTTTAATAAATCACCCTAAATAAATGTGCAGGATGAGCACAATGCAAAATGAACACTTTTCGATAATGACTAAAATCCCTGTCAAGTTGCGGCTATGGTGGAATGATCTAGGTGTTGAAGGACAAGACGAGGTGAAGAAATATCTGAAAGGTCTCACGGGTTTACTGGAAATCATGCCTCGAGGGGATATCATAAGAGCTTTGGTCACCTACTGGGACCCGGCGCACAATGTTTTCCATTTCTCCGATTTTGAACTTACCCCGACTCTGGAAGAAATGGCTGGGTACATCGGAAATGCTGAACTTCCATTAAAGCATAAATACCTGGTCGCCCCAAGGGTCGTCACAGTGCATCGGTTCTTAGATTCACTAAAGATACCCAGGACGGTCCACAACCCGGATTTGGCTGCTGGTTTTTGTACTCCATGCTTCATATATGACATGTACGGTCATGAAGGAGGATTCAACAATCCGATCAACAAATTGTGTAGCAAAGGTATTCGTCAGAAGTGGGACAAGCACAGACGGGTAGCTTTCATGATGATGTTTTTAGGCCTTCTGATATTTCCGAGGAAAGACGGGAATATTGATCTGAAAATATCTGGGGTAGTCAGTACTTTGCTCACTCAAAACAATAGCGCTCTCGCGCCTATGATAGTATCTGATATCTTTCGAGCTCTCACAGCCTGCAAAGCCGGGGGGAATTTCTTCGAAGGTTGTAACTTGCTGCTATAAATGTGGATGACTGAACAACTTTGCCATCGTTCCGAGCTCTTGAGCCATGGTTCCTCGGAGAAAACTTGCGTAGAAGAATTTTACATGAGAACCAAAGATATCAGTATGCCCAAAGGAGTTATAGCATGGACCTCATTCTTTCAAGCTCTTACTGCCAGCCAAATACAGTGGACACTGGGATGGTTGCCTGTTGACAAAGTCATATATATGCCAACAACTAGAACTCATTTCTTACTAATGGGGCTAAAGAGCATTCAACCTTACGCGCCCTGCCGAGTTTTGAGACAGCTCGGAAGATGCCAGACAGTACCGCATGAGGAAGATCTTAGCGCTCAAACAATTGAGATAAGTCCTGACGGACAGTTTCCAGAAGCAAAAATTCGCCAAATCTGGAGTGAGTGTCAATATTTGAAATCAAATACTTGCGTGCGGGATCGAGCCAAAGGTGAGACGGCGCCAGGTTACCTTGCATGGTATAGAAGGGAACTTGAGCATGAAAGGCCGGCTAAGAGACCCCACATCCTGAATTTCGCCAAGTCGTCGCAAAGGCAGTGGGATTGGTTAGCAAAAGAAAGAGGCTATTGCGCCGAAATCAGTAGGTTGAAGCAACAAGTGGAAAGCCTGAAATATGAGCACAACGTGCAAGTTGCTACCGATCTGGGAGAGCGGAACAGGTTGATTCAGGAAAACGAAATGCTCAAAGCCCAGATCAAACAAATAAGGATGGATGCGGATAAACAGCCAAGGCGTCGATCAGACGAGCAGTTGATAAAAAGGCTAAAAAGTGAAGTCAGGGAATGGCAAGAGGGTTTAGAGAAATCTAAAAACGTCATAGCAGAGCTCAGGGCACAGTGGGATACGAAAGCAGATAAGCATCGGCGATACTTGAATCAATTGAAAGGCGACCACGAGAAAACTGTTGCTAAAATGAAGAGAGAGATAGCTACACTTGAGATCAAAGCAGCTATTCAGGCCAAGGATTTCCAAATTGAGAGCAGATACTGTTGCGACATGTTAAGCCAGATGAAGTTAGAAGTACGACAACTGAAGAATCAACATATACAGGATTCTCAGGTATTCAAGATATGTAGCGATCAGATAAAACGCCTACTCATAGAGAAGAAGCAAACCAAAGATAGGATCAAGGCCATTGCCCATGCCATCACCAAACGATGTCTACAATTTGAGAACATGACCAGCGTTACCGTCCTTTCGACAGTAATGGGTTATGTCAAGCAGACCATGCATGAGCTAGAGCAACTTGAGAGGGATCTCACACCTAGGACCGCGGCGAGGCCGAACGATGCCCCGTGGGCACCAATTTTCAAAACCATAATGTACTCATAAGTCAAGCATCTTCTGCCTGTTTTTCCCATCAGGGTGATTTTTAGTCTATTTTGAGTCTAGGTTTATTTTCAAAGTTTGCTCTTTCTTTTGCAAAATGTAGTTTGTAATAGACCATTTCAACAATAAAAAGGTTGCTTCTTTTACGCTCATTGGTGTTTTTGAACTATGTAATGATCTGATTCACGTGGCATCGTGATACGTAGGCAATCCTCATCGGATCCGGTCGCGGTTTAACCAAAGAGAAAAATTGAAAAAAAAAAGAAAAAAAAAGGAAAAATAGTAAAAAGCCTAAAAAGAATGCCGGAATGACGCATGCTTTCATCGCAAACATATAGGAATCCACTTAACTGTATAGGTGCATCATGCCCAACTTGAGATTGCCTATCTGTTATTTGTTTCGAATTAACCGCTCGTTTGTCGTTGAGTTCCTCCAGGTTTTTGGAGAATACGGTTGGTTTGGTGAAAGTCTGGCCTCGCACTCATACTTCACGAGGTCAAAGAGGAGTGTTCAACTACCTGTTGTTAAGTCCGGAAGCAGTACTCACACTTACTTCACCAGGTCAAAAGGAAGTGTAGAAATGTCTTCAGAGATTCCGTTGCCAACAATCCCTGTTTCCGAGGAAAGTTCTATCTCGGCCGTCCTCACGCCCGAATCCGCAACTGCGGAGGAAAATAGAATCTTGCGGCTTCGCATGCTGGAAATGCTTGATGACTGGAATAATGGAAAAGAGCCACCAAGCATTGTTCCTGGATTCCCTGAGTTATTCTCCAGGACAAGCGGGACTTCTAATGTCCCCATAAGTTATCCTGCTACCCCATTCGGATACCCAGCCATTTCAGCCTTCTCTGCTGGATCGCCCTCTGAGTCTCATCCTCGGGTGTCAACGATGGATGTAAACACCAATATCTTTACTGTACCACCTTGACCGATCACGGCACAACCTGCTGCATACAAGCCGACTTTTGACTCGTCCTCGTTTACATTCCAAGCCCCATCCTTCTCGATGGAACCAACTAGGTTCGCTACCAGCACTAATCCTCCACAGCCTCAGTGCGAGCTTGCACCTAGGCAGGATCAAAACCCCAGAATTGCGGAACAAAATGAGATGGCCAAAAGAATGAGAAGCCTTGAACAGAGTTTGAAGAATATGCAAGGTTTGAGCGGACAGAAAAACGTCTCTTACGCCGACCTATGCATGTTCCCTCACGTACACCTACCAGTGGGTTTCAAGACCCCAAAGTTTGAGAAGTACGACGGGCACGGTGACGCCATTGCTCACCTAAAGAAATATTGCAACCAATTAAGGGGAGCCGACAGAAAAGAGGAATTGCTAATGGCATATTTCGGGGAAAGTCTGGTAGGAATAGCCTCGGAATGGTACATGGACCAGGACATGTCCCGATGGCATGTCTGGGATGATCTCGCTAGAGATTTTGTGAGACAATTCCAGTATAACATCGACATCGCACCAGACCGAAATTCTCTGTCGAACTTGAAAAAGAAACCTTCAGAAAGCTTCAGAGAGTATGCTATTAAGTGGCGCGAGCAGGCGTCGAGGGTGAAGCCTCCCATGGATGAAGTGGAAATGGTCACTACCTTTCTCCAGGCTCAAGAGTCTGACTATTTCCAAAACATGATGTCAGCCATGGGAAAGCCGTTTGCAGAAGCAATTAAGATTGGAGAGATGGTGGAGAATGGTCTGAAAACAGGTAGGATTTTGAGTCAAGCAGCCATAAGGGCGACCTCCCAAGCCGTCCAAAGCGGGTCCGGAGGAATGGCAAGAGGGAAGAAAAAGGAAGAAACGGCCATGGCAGCCTCAGGAACAAGGGAATATCGTAATCCCCGACCCCGTTTTCCGGAAAGAACCCCACAACACTACTACCCCCACTCAAATCTAACATATGCTCATCAACCCTATATGGTCATGAATGCCCAGCCTTATGTCCATCCGCCGCAACAAGCCAACCGAGGCCAAGCTCCACCTCCCAGAAATCAGCCTCCTTACCGCAACCACTATAATCCACAACCTCCGCAGAATAACTTCCGCCCTCAGGAGCCGCCTAGAAGGCGGACTTTCACGCCCATCGGTGAACCATACTCTACTTTGTTCCCGAAGCTAGTCCAGTTGGGCTTCCTGCAACCAGTCCCTCAAACAAGGCAAAACCCGACGTCACCTTCTTACAAATCTGGAGTCAGATGCGCCTATCATTCAGGGGCCGAAGGGCACGATAAAAATGACTGCTGGTCGTTGAAAAGAGTGGTCGAGAATTTGATAGAGCAAGGGAAAATAGTGCTAAGGGACGAGGAGGTCCCAAATGTGACTAACAATCCATTACCTGCTCGCAATAACGGGCTCCTGATTGGGATGATTTGCGAAGACAAAGAATTTGACCCTACTTTGAAAGCTAGAATCGCCATTGTCGACGCAGGGAAAAAGCCTGAAACAGCCCAGAAACAAGAAAAAGGGGAAAAGGCCAATACTGCAAAGCGCGAGCCCGAAAAGAAGGTGGAGAAGAAAGCGGTACCGGTAAAGGATGGAGTTCTTTACATCCCACGAGGTCGAGCAGAGAAGCCGCAGAGCTTCGAGGTCAAAAAGGCAAAACCTATGTACGTACCAAAAGGGGCCTATGTGGTCCGGGGGACGATTCAACCACCTCGGCTGAATGAGCCAGTGGTTATCGGACGCGTGCCACAAAAGCCGATGACAAACCCGTCCACAGTACCGTGGAACTATCAGAAGACGTTGGTAACGTACAAAGGTAAAGAAGTCACGGGGGAACTTCCCGAAAATACTGTCATTGGAAGGTATTCAAACGCCCAAGAGCTGAACAACGCCACACGAAGATGCTTCCCACCAAAGAAGCCTGTAAGCGTTGAAGAAGCGGAAGTGTTCTTCCAACAAATGAAAATGCCGGATTACGAAGTGATAGATCAACTGCGCAAGTGCCCCGAGCAAGTGTCCATGCTATCATTGTTGATGAGGTCGGCCGAGCATCAAAAGATCTTACTGAAAACCCTGAATGAAGCATACGTGCCAGTTGAAACCTCAGTTGAACAACTGGAACGGATGACAGAAAGGTTCTTCGCCGTTAACCAAATCTCTTTCAGCAAGAATGACTTACCTCCAGAAGGAGCAGCTCACAACAAAGCCCTGCATCTAACAGTTAAATGCGAGGACTACTATGTCAAGAGGGTGATGTTGGATGGAGGTTCAGGTGTTGACATTTGCCCACTCTCCACACTACAAAGAATGGAAATTGGGACCGGAAGAATCCGACCCAATAATGTCTGCGTAAGGGCTTTCGACGGCATCAAGAGAGATACCATGGGGGAGATAGACCTGTTATTGGTCATAGGACCAGTCGAGTTTGAAGTAACCTTCCAGGTGCTCGACATGGATACATCCTACAATTTTCTCCTCGGCAGACCTTGGATCCAAGCGGCAGGAGCTGTGCCTTCCACTCTTCACCAGATGGTGAAGTTTGAGTACGAAAACCGAGAGATCGTGGTCCATGGAGAAGACGAGCATGCTATTTATCGGGACCCATCCATCCCATATCTTGAGCCAAGAGAAGGGAGTGAACACACGGTCTATCAAGCTTTCGAGATTGTACTAGCAGAGCAGCATGAAGAAGGAATACCTTGCCCCCAGCCTTTCTTGTCTAACGCCTCAGTTATGGTGGCCAAAGAGATGATCCGGCACGGATTTAGGCCAGGGAAAGGGCTTGGACGAACCCTGCAGGGAATAACAGAACCCATCACCTTGCCGACCACCAAGAAAACTTTTGGACTAGGTTTCAAACCCACTCCAGGAGATGAAGAGTGGGCAAAGAAAAGGAAAAATGAGGGTTGGAAATTACCTCGACCATTGCCGGATTTATATGAAACTTTCATCAGGCCAAGGTACACCGAAGAAGAAGACGATGAGATCTTCACGGCTGAGGAAATCGAGGAGATATGTAGGGCAATGAGAGAAATGCTCTACGAGACTCACATGGTTCAACCAGGTGAAGGCACAAGCACTGCTGAGATGCTGTACGTGGGGCCGAATGCCAAACTTCGAAACTGGGAGGTCACGCCTTTCCCGACTAGACGGAAGTCCGGGTAGACCTGTCCTGCCACCTTTCCTGTGTCACAAGTTATCTCCAGGACATAACTTGAACGTTTTCTTCCTTTCAATTATTGTTTTGAATTCCTAAGTTGTAAACATTGTTGTCTTCCAACTTCCCAAAGAAAATAAAAAAATCATCATTGCTTTCCCATTTTTTCTTTTGTTCTGATTTTTGTTATTTTTCCTTTTATCTTTCCTTTCAATTATAATGATGTGGCTTTAAATATGACATGCTTGCGGACTTCACGCCCAGATCACAACGAGCTATTTAACTGTGAATTAATGTACCCAGAACCAGAATATGATGAAGAAGAAGCTTTTAGGGAAATAAACCGAGAGTTGGAACATTTTGAGAATAAACCTAAGCCAAATCTGAATGACACCGAACCGGTTAATTTAGGAAATCCTGAAGAAATCCGGGAGACCAAAATAAGCATTCACACGGACAAGAAAACGCGAGATGCGATAATTCAACTTCTTTTTGAATTTAAAGACGTGTTTGCTTGGTCATACGATGACATGCCGGGATTAGGTGTTGATCTACTGGTTCATAAATTGCTAATTCATCCTGATTGTCCTCCAGTTCAACAAAAGCAACGAAAGTTTAAAACTGAATTCAGTGACAAGATTAAAGAGGAGATCACCAAACAACTGAAAACGGGAGTGATTCGGGTAGTCCAGTATACAACATGGTTGGCAAATGTGGTTCCAGTACCGAAAAAGGACGGGAAAACTCGGGTATGTGTAGATTACCGAGATTTGAATAGAGCAAGTCCCAAAGATAATTTCCCACTGCCCAACATCCACATCCTCGTTGATAATTGCGCCAAACACGAGATATAGTCTTTCGTAGATTGTTACGCTGGATATCATCAGGTATTGATGGATGAAGAGGACGCCAAGAAAACTGCCTTCGCCACGCCTTGGGGCACCTACTGTTATCGGGTCATGCCATTTGGTCTGAAGAATGCTGGGGCTACTTACATGAGGGCCATGACTGCCATTTTTCATGACATGATGCATCAGGAAATAGAGGTGTACGTGGATGACGTGATAGTCAAGTCCAGGACGCAGGATAATCACATCCAAGACTTGAGAAAGTTCTTCGAGAGACTAAGGAAGTATGACTTGAAGCTGAACCCAGCCAAATGTGCTTTCGGAGTTCCGTCGGGCAAACTTCTGGGCTTCATCATAAGCAGGAGAGGTATCGAACTAGATCCAACTAAGATAAAATCTATCAGAGATCTACCTCCCCCGAGAACGAAGAAAGACGTGATGAGTTTGTTGGGCAGGTTGAACTACATCAGTCGATTTATTGCCCACCTGACAAGCACGAGTGAGCCCATATTCAAGCTGTTAAGGAAAGATGTGGCGATCAAATGGACAGTTGAGTGTCAAGAAGCCTTTGATAAAGTCAAAGAATATCTTTCGAATCCCCCAGTTTTGGTCCCTCCAGAGCCAGGGAGACCGCTGTTCTTGTATCTGACAGTCTTGGAAAACTCTTTCGGTTGTGTCCTCGGGCAACATGACATAACCGGAAAGAAAGAACAAGCGATCTACTACTTGAGCAAGAAATTCACCGGCTACGAGGCCAAGTATACTCTGTTGGAAAGAACGTGTTGCGCTTTGACATGGGTTGCTCAAAAACTGAGACATTATCTTCAAGCTCACACTACCTTCCTTATAAGCAGGTTGGATCCTTTGAAGTATATATTTTAGAAACCAATGCCTACTGGAAGACTGGCTAAGTGGCAAATCTTGCTTACTGAATTCGACATAGTCTATGTTACTTGCACGGCAATGAAAGCCCAGGCGCTAGTAGATCACTTGGCCGAAAATCCGGTCGATGAGGAATACCAGCCATTGAGTACCTACTTTCCAGATGAAGAAGTAAACACCGTAGAAGTGGTCTTGGAGGACGCTCATGTTTGGAAGATGTTCTTTGATGGAGCCGTGAATGCCAAAGGTGTAGGGATCGGGGCAATTTTGATTTCGCCTTCTGGTCAGCATTATCCCGCCACAGCTAGACTGCGTTTCTTTTGCACAAACAATACGGCTGAGTATGAAGCCTGCATTATGGGCATGCATATGGCGATCGATCAGGATGTCGAAGACTTACTGATTATGGGAGATTCTGACCTGATTATCCGGCAAGCCCAAGGTGAATGGGAAACTCGGGATGTCAAACTTATCCCTTACCGACAGCACGTGGAGGACCTCGGCGAGCGTTTTAAATCAATAGAGTTCAGGTATATCCCGAGGTGTCACAATGAACTGGCGGATGCACTTGCTACTCTGGCTTTAATGCTACCCTACCCGGGAAACGCCCACGTCGATCCTTTGGAAATCCAAATCAGGGAAAGACACGGTTACTGCAATGTAATCGAGGCGGGATCAAATACGCAGCCTTGGTACCATGACATCAAGAGGTTCCTGAAGACGCAAGAATACCCCGAGCATGCTACTGGAGATCAAAAGAGAACCATTAGGCGGCATGCAAGTGGTTTCTTTCTGAGCGGTGAATTGTTGTACAAGAGGACCCCGGACCTCAACCTACTAAGATGTGTCGATGCCGAGGAGGCAAGAAAGATCATGCACGAAGTACACGCAGGAGTGTGCGGACCCCACATGAACGGGTACATCTTGGCAAAGAAAATCCTTCGAGTAGGTTATTATTGGATAACCATGGAAAAGGACTGCTTTAGTTTTGTTCGGAAGTGTCACTAGTGTCAGGTGCACGGTGATTTGATTCATGCACCTCCTACGGAATTGCATCCCATGTCTGCACCTTGGCCATTTGTCGCCTGGGGCATGGACGTCATTGGACCAGTCGAGCCAAAGGCTTCAAATGGACACAGATTTATGCTGGTTTCCATCGACTACTTCACGAAATGGGTAGAGGTTGTCACTCTCAAGTCGGTCACTAAAAAAGCTGTAGTGGATTTTGTACACTCAAATCTTATCTGTCGTTTCGGTATTCCTGCGACTATCATCACAGATAACGCAGCAAACCTGAACAGTCACTTGATGGGAGATGTATGCGAGCAATTCAAAATAACGCATAGGAATTCTACTCCTTATCGGCTAAAGGCCAATGGCGCTGTAGAAGCGGCAAACAAAAACATCAAGAAGATTTTGAGGAAAACGATCCAAAGTTCCCGACAGTGGCATGAGCAGTTACCATTTGCATTGTTGGGGTATCGCACTACGGTACGCACGTCAGTAGGAGAAACTCCTTATCTTTTGGTTTATGGGACCGAGGCTGTAATACCAGCAGAGGTAGAAATTCCTTCGCTTCGAACCATTGTCGAAGCAGAAATCGAAGACAGCGAGTGGGTCAAGACTCGATTAGAGCAATTGACTTTGATCGATGAAAAGCGAATGGCCGCGGTTTGTCACGGACAGTTGTACCAATGAAGAATGGCCCGTGCTTACAACAAGAAAGTCCGACCCAGGAATTTCGAAGTAGGTCAGCTGGTACTGAGGCGTATTCTGCCACATCACTAGGAAGCAAAAAGGAAATTTGCTCCAAATTGGAAAGGCCCATACATCATAAGGAAGATATTACCGAGAGGAGCATTGTATCTAGGTGATATCGAAGGAAATGACCCGAAAACAACAGTAAATGCAGATGCAGTCAAGAGATACTACGTCTGAATGACACCCCAGCGGTCTTGACACATTTGAAATGTTGAAGGTTTTATTCCCACTATCAACTCTCTCTACAAGCCTTGAGCCAGTTACAAAAAAAAAAAAAAACAAAACATTGATTGAGGCCTGAACTACGTTTGACTTGATTCCGAAAGGATACGTAGGCAGCCTCTCCTTGAGGTTCAGTCACACCACCAATAAAATCCCATTTACCCTGAAATTGAAACCGGGGCACGTCAAGCGGTTTAGAAGTTAGTATCATCTACTTTTCTTTGCCAAGCACAAGCCTTTCAGATCAATTACCAAAGATAGCGGGAAGCCAAGAAGCGTCACGAATGGAGGACGGCACACTCTAAATTGAGAGAGATAAAATGAGAGAGTCTCGCCGGTGAAAACCTTCGGGCACCGCGAGGCGACGGGAGTAGAGAAACCAAAATGAGAGAGCTTGTTTAGTAAAAACTCGCAAAGAGTGCTATCAAGCGATGACATGAAGAGAAATGAGAGAGGTCAGCCAGCGAAAACCCGCAAAGGGCGCTGTTGGCCGAAAGAATGACTCCACCCAAGGAGGTCTCGACAAAGTTCCACCGGTTTGGGATCACAGATCCGTTTTGGTTTGGGGAAACGCAAGTTCATTGAAGGTCAGGCGTCCAGTCCAAAGAGCATGTCATGTCCATTTAAAGCCAGCATTGTCTTCCTCAGATAAGTCTTTCTCGTCCCGAAAGGGACACTCCTTTTCTGAAATTTGCTTTCTCCTTTCTTTGTTTTTCTTCGAATCTCTTTCATGTTTAACCCCAAGTTCCAGATATACCGGAAAGGACAGGTGGCAGGTTTGGTTTCACGGAATTCCGTTTCATGAAGGAAAACACCTCGTTTCGTTGGTACGTTTGTCCAAACCTGATGAATCATGATGTTTGACTGCGTTCGAAGTAAAGAGGAAAGAGAGAAATTTACCCAACAAGTCCGCCTCGTACAAATCCCCACAAGGTTTCCCTTTGTACAAATCCGCACAAAGAATCCACTGCGTAAATATTCCCCAAAGAGTCTGCCCCAACGAAATCCACACAGATTTTCTCTCTTGTACAGATCCCCACAAGGTCTTCCATTTGTTAATAATAATAATAAAAAAGAGGATTTCCCCAGCAAATCCCCAGCGAGTCCCTTTGTAAAAATTCCCCAACGAGCTTACCCCAACAAAATCCTGGAAAGTCCTCTTTGAAACAAATCCCTAGCATGTTCCCGTTGTACAAAAATCCACACAAAGAATCCACTTTGTAAATATTCCCCCACAGAGCTTCCCTTTGTACAAATTCCTACAGAGTATCCCCAATAAAATCCCCGTTGAGAATCCCCAAGCAAAACGGGACACAAAAAAAGGAGCATTACAAGGCAAATCATCACGAAATTTGGAAATCCAAGCCTGAGCAGTCCAAAAGGGTTTCGCCATTTGAATCCAATCTATGACAGGATTTCTCAACAGAAATAAGGACGCAACAAAGCAATGGGAACAATCAAGGTCACCGAACCAACCGCCATTTCTGAACTAACAATTGTTCTTTGTCTGAAAAGTTGAAACAGGTATAATCCAAGACAACCGTGCAAGAAGCAGGTGTCACCCAAAGAAGAAGGTACATGGGTACAAGAAACAGTTTAGCAATAAGGAATCCGCTCGAAAGGTAAGTTTCCACGAGATTCCCTTTTATCTTCTACTAAAATAAGAAAATTCAAAAAAAAAAGGTCAGTTAGTATCCTCGAACTTTGTCCCCAGCCAGTCAGCATTAGGGTTTTAAACCCTAAACTGAACACTTTTCCTTCAGTCAGCATTAGGGTTTTAAACCCTAAACTGAACTCTTTTCCTTCAGTCAGCATTAGGGTTTTAAACCCTAAACTGAACTTTTTCCTTCAGTCAGCATTAGGGTTTTAAACCCTAAACTGATCTTTTTCCTTTAGTCAGCATTAGGGTTTTAAACCCTAAACTAAACTTTTCCTTTAGTCAGCATTAGGGTTTTAAACCCTAAACTGAACTTTTTCCATTTAGTCAGCATTAGGGTTTTAAACCCTAAACTGAACTTTTCCTTTCAGTCAGCATTAGGGTTTTAAACCCTAAACTAAACTTTTTCCATTCAGTCAGCATTAGGGTTTTAAACCCTAAATTGAATTTTTCCCATTCAGTCAGCATTAGGGTTTTAAACCCTAAACTGAACTTTTTCCATTCAGTCAACATTAGGGTTTTAAACCCTAAATTGAACTTTTCCTTTAGTCAGCATTAGGGTTTTAAACCCTAAACTGAACTTTTCCTTTAGTCAGCAATAGGGTTTTAAACCCTAAACTGAACTTTTCCCATTCAGTCAGCATTAGGGTTTTAAACCCTAAACTGGACATTTTCCTTCAGTCAGCATTAGGGTTTTAAACCCTAAACTGAACTTTTTCCTACAGTCAGCATTAGGGTTTTAAACCCTAAACTGAACTTTTTCCTTCAGTCAGCATTAGGGTTTTAAACCCTAAACTGAACTTTTTCCTTTAGTCAGCATTAGGGTTTTAAACCCTAAACTGAACTTTTTCCATTCAGTCAGCATTAGGGTTTTAAACCCTAAACTGAACTTTTTACTTTAGTCAGCATTAGGGTTTTAAACCCTAAACTGAACTTTTTCCTTTAGTCAGCATTAGGGTTTTAAACCCTAAACTGAACTTTTTCCATTCAGTCAGCATTAGGGTTTTAAACCCTAAACTGAACTTTTTACTTTAGTCAGCATTAGGGTTTTAAACCCTAACTGAACTTTTTCCTTTAGTCAGCATTAGGGTTTTAAACCCTAAACTGAACTTTTTCCATTCAGTCAGCATTAGGGTTTTAAACCCTAAACTGAACATTTTCCTTTAGTCAGCATTAGGGTTTTAAACCCTAAACTGAACTTTTTCCATCTAGTCAGCATTAGGGTTTTAAACCCTAAACTGAACTTTCCCTTTAGTCAGCATTAGGGTTTTAAACCCTAAACTGAACTTTTTTCCTTCAGTCAGCATTAGGGTTTTAAACCCTAAACTGAACTTTTTCCTTTAGTCAGCATTAGGGTTTTAAACCCTAAACTGAACTTTTTCCATTCAGTCAGCATTAGGGTTTTAAACCCTAAACTGAACTTTCCCTTTAGTCAGCATTAGGGTTTTAAACCCTAAACTGAACTTTTTCCTTCAGTCAGCATTAGGGTTTTATACCCTAAACTGAACTTTTTCCTTTAGTCACCATTAGGGTTTTAAACCCTAAACTGAACTTTTTCCATTCAGTCAACATTAGGGTTTTAAACCCTAAACTGAACTTTTTCCTTTTGTCAGCATTAGGGTTTTAAACCCTAAACTGAACTTTTTCCATTCAGTCAGCATTAGGGTTTTAAACCCTAAACTGAACTTTTTCCTTTAGTCGGCTTTAGGGTTTTAAACCCTAAACTGAACTTTTTCCATTCAGTCAGCATTAGGGTTTTAAACCCTAAACTGAACTTTTTCCTTTAGTCAGCTTTAGGGTTTTAAACCCTAAACTGAACTTTTTCCATTCAGTCAGCATTAGGGTTTTAAACCCTAAACAGAATTTTCCTTTAGTCAGCATTAGGGTTTTAAACCCTAAACTAAACTCTTTCCATTCAGTCAGCATTAGGGTTTTAAACCCTAAACTGGACTTTTCCTTTAGTCAGCATTAGGGTTTTAAACCTTAAACTGAACTTTTTCCATTCAGTCAGCATTAGGGTTTTAAACCCTAAATTGAATTTTTCCCATTCAGTCAGCATTAGGGTTTTAAACCCTAAACTGAGCTTTTTCCATTCAGTCAACATTAGGGTTTTAAACCCTAAATTGAACTTTTCCTTTAGTCAGCATTAGGGTTTTAAACCCTAAACTGAACTTTTCCTTTAGTCAGCAATAGGGTTTTAAACCCTAAACTGAACTTTTCCCATTCAGTCAGCATTAGGGTTTTAAACCCTAAACTGGACATTTTCCTTCAGTCAGCATTAGGGTTTTAAACCCTAAACTGAACTTTTTCCTACAGTCAGCATTAGGGTTTTAAACCCTAAACTGAACTTTTTCCTTCAGTCAGCATTAGGGTTTTAAACCCTAAACTGAACTTTTTCCATTCAGTCAGCATTAGGGTTTTAAACCCTAAACTGAACTTTTTACTTTAGTCAGCATTAAGGTTTTAAACCCTAAACTGAACTTTTTCCATTCAGTCAGCATTAGGGTTTTAAACCCTAAACTGAACTTTTCCTTTAGTCAGCATTAGGGTTTTAAACCCTAAACTGAATTTTTCCCATTCAGTCAGCATTAGGGTTTTAAACCCTAAACTGAACTTTTCCCATTCAGTCAGCATTAGGGTTTTAAACCCTAAACTGAACTTTTCCTTTAGTCAGCATTAGGGTTTTAAACCCTAAACTGAACTTTTCCCATTCAGTCAGCATTAGGGTTTTAAACCCTAAACTGAACTTTTTCCTTCAGTCTGCATTAATGTTTTAAACCATAAACTGAACTTTTTCCTTCAATCAGCATTAGGGTTTTAAACCCTAAACTGAACTTTTTCCTTTAGTCAGCATTAGGGTTTTAAACCCTAAACTGAACTTTTTCCTTTAGTCAGCATTAGGGTTTTAAACCCTAAACTGAACTTTTTCCTTTAGTCAGCATTAGGGTTTTAAACCCTAAACTGAACTTTTTCCATTCAGTCAGCATTAGGGTTTTAAACCCTAAACTGAACTTTCCCTTTAGTCAGCATTAGGGTTTTAAACCCTAAACTGAACTTTTTCCTTCAGTCAGCATTAGGGTTTTAAACCCTAAACTGAACTTTTTCCATTCAGTCAGCATTAGGGTTTTAAACCCTAAATTGAATTTTTCCCATTCAGTCAGCATTAGGGTTTTAAACCCTAAACTGAACTTTTTCCATTCAGTCAACATTAGGGTTTTAAACCCTAAATTGAACTTTTCCTTTAGTCAGCATTAGGGTTTTAAACCCTAAACTGAACTTTTCCTTTAGTCAGCAATAGGGTTTTAAACCCTAAACTGAACTTTTCCCATTCAGTCAGCATTAGGGTTTTAAACCCTAAACTGAACTTTTTCCTTCAGTCAGCATTAGGGTTTTAAACCCTAAACTGAACTTTTTCCTACAGTCAGCATTAGGGTTTTAAACCCTAAACTGAACTTTTTCCTTCAGTCAGCATTAGGGTTTTAAACCCTAAACTGAACTTTTTCCTTTAGTCAGCATTAGGGTTTTAAACCCTAAACTGAACTTTTTCCATTCAGTCAGCATTAGGGTTTTAAACCCTAAACTGAACTTTTTACTTTAGTCAGCATTAAGGTTTTAAACCCTAAACTGAACTTTTTCCATTCAGTCAGCATTAGGGTTTTAAACCCTAAATTGAACTTTTCCTTTAGTCAGCATTAGAGTTTTAAACCATAAACTGAATTTTTCCCATTCAGTCAGCATTAGGGTTTTAAACCCTAAACTGAACTTTTCCCATTCAGTCAGCATTAGGGTTTTAAACTCTAAACTGAACTTTTTCCTTTAGTCAGCATTAGGGTTTTAAACCCTAAACTGAACTTTTTCCTTCAGTCAGCATTAGGGTTTTAAACCCTAAACTGAACTTTTTCCTTTAGTCAGCATTAGGGTTTTAAACCCTAAACTGAACTTTTTCCATTCAGTCAGCATTAGGGTTTTAAACCCTAAACTGAACTTTCCCTTTAGTCAGCATTAGGGTTTTAAACCCTAAACTGAACTTTTTCCTTCAGTCAGCATTAGGGTTTTAAACCCTAAACTGAACTTTTTCCTTTAGTCAGCATTAGGGTTTTAAACCCTAAACTGAACTTTTTCCATTCAGTCAGCATTAGGGTTTTAAACCCTAAACTGAACTTTCCCTTTAGTCAGCATTAGGGTTTTAAACCCTAAATTGAACTTTTTCCTTTAGTCAGCATTAGGGTTTTAAACCCTAAACTGGACTCTTTTCCATTCAGTCAGCATTAGGGTTTTAAACCCTAAACTGAACTTTTTCCTGTAGTCAGAGTCAGCATTAGGGTTTTAAACCCTAAACTGAACTCTTTCCTTTAGTCAGCATTAAGGTTTTAAACCCTAAACTGAACTCTTTCCAGCCAGTCAGTATTAGGGTTTTAAACCATAAACTGAACTTTCCCTTTAGTCAGCATTAGGGTTTTAAACCCTAAACTAAACTCTTTCCATTAGTCAGCATTAGGGTTTTAAACCCTAAACTGAACTTTTTCCCATTCAGTCAGCATTAGGGTTTTAAACCATAAACTGAACTTTTTCCATTCAGTCAGCATTAGGGTTTTAAACCCTAAACTGAACTTTTCCTTTAGTCAGCATTAGGGTTTTAAACCCTAAATTGAACTTTTCCTTTAGTCAGCATTAGGGTTTTAAACCCTAAACTGATCTTTTCCCATTCAGTCAGCATTAGGGTTTTAAACCCTAAACTGAACTTTTTCCTTCAGTCAGCATTAGGGTTTTAAACCCTAAACTGAACTTTTTCCTACAGTCAGCATTAGGGTTTTAAACCCTAAACTGAACTTTTTCCTTTAGTTAGCATTAGGGTTTTAAACCCTAAACTGAACTTTTTCCTTCAGTCAGCATTAGGGTTTTAAACCCTAAACTGAACTTTTTCCTTCAGTCAGCATTAGGGTTTTAAACCCTAAACTAAACTTTTTCCATTCAGTCAACATTAGGGTTTTAAACCCTAAACTGAACTTTTTCCTTTAGTCAGCATTAGGGTTTTAAACCCTAAACTGAACTTTTTCCATTCAGTCAGCATTAGGGTTTTAAACCCTAAACTGAACTTTTTTCATTCAGTCAGCATTAGGGTTTTAAACCCTAAACTGAACTTTTCCTTTAGTCAGCATTAGGGTTTTAAACCCTAAACTGAACTTTTCCTTTAGTCAGCATTAGGGTTTTAAACCCTAAACTGAACTTTTTCCTTTAATCAGCATTAGGGTTTTAAACCCTAAACTGAACTTTTTCCTTTAGTCAGCATTAGGGTTTTAAACCCTAAACTGAACTTTTTTCATTCAGTCAGCATTAGGGTTTTAAACCCTAAATTGAACTTTCTCTTTAGTCAGCATTAGGGTTTTAAACCCTAAACTGAACTTTTTCCTACAGTCAGCATTAGGGTTTTAAACCCTAAACTGAACTTTTTCCTTTAGTTAGCATTAGGTTTTTAAACCCTAAACTGAACTTTTTCCTTTAGTCAGCATTAGGGTTTTAAACCCTAAACTGAACTTTTCCCATTCAGTCAACATTATGGTTTTAAACCCTAAACTGAACTTTTTCCTTCAGTCAACATTAGGGTTTTAAACCCTAAACTGAACTTTTTCCTACAGTCAGCATTAGGTTTTTAAACCCTAAATTGAACTTTTTCCTTCAGTCAGCATTAGGGTTTTAAACCCTAAACTGAACTTTTTCCTTCAGTCAGCATTAGGGTTTTAAACCCTAAACTGAACTTTTTCCATTCAGTCAGCATTAGGGTTTTAAACCCTAAACTGAACTTTTTCCTTTAGTCAGCATTAGAGTTTTAAACCCTAAACTGAACTTTTTCCATTCAGTCAGCATTAGGGTTTTAAACCCTAAACTGAACTTTTCCTTTAGTCAACATTAGGGTTTTAAACCCTAAACTGAACTTTTCCTTGAGTTAAGCATTAGGGTTTTAAACCCTAAACTGAACTTTTTCCTTCAGTCAGCATTAGGGTTTTAAACCCTAAACTGAACTTTTTCCTTTAGTCAGCATTAGGGTTTTAAACCCTAAACTGAACTTTTTCCATCTAGTCAGCATTAGGGTTTTAAACCCTAAACTGAACTTTCCCTTTAGTCAGCATTAGGGTTTTAAACCCTAAACTGAACTTTTTTCCTTCAGTCAGCATTAGGGTTTTAAACCCTAAACTGAACTTTTTCCTTTAGTCAGCATTAGGGTTTTAAACCCTAAACTGAACTTTTTCCATTCAGTCAGCATTAGGGTTTTAAACCCTAAACTGAACTTTCCCTTTAGTCAGCATTAGGGTTTTAAACCCTAAACTGAACTTTTTCCTTCAGTCAGCATTAGGGTTTTATACCCTAAACTGAACTTTTTCCTTTAGTCACCATTAGGGTTTTAAACCCTAAACTGAACTTTTTCCATTCAGTCAACATTAGGGTTTTAAACCCTAAACTGAACTTTTTCCTTTTGTCAGCATTAGGGTTTTAAACCCTAAACTGAACTTTTTCCATTCAGTCAGCATTAGGGTTTTAAACCCTAAACTGAACTTTTTCCTTTAGTCGGCTTTAGGGTTTTAAACCCTAAACTGAACTTTTTCCATTCAGTCAGCATTAGGGTTTTAAACCCTAAACTGAACTTTTTCCTTTAGTCAGCTTTAGGGTTTTAAACCCTAAACTGAACTTTTTCCATTCAGTCAGCATTAGGGTTTTAAACCCTAAACAGAACTTTTCCTTTAGTCAGCATTAGGGTTTTAAACCCTAAACTAAACTCTTCCCTTTAGTCCGCATTAGGGTTTTAAACCCTAAACTGAACTTTTTCCATTCAGTCAACATTAGGGTTTTAAACCCTAAACTGAACTTTTTCCATTCAGTCAGCATTAGGGTTTTAAACCCTAAACTGAACTTTTTCCATTAGTCAGCATTAGGGTTTTAAACCCTAAACTGAACTTTTTCCATTCAGTCAGCATTAGGGTTTTAAAACCCTAAACTGAACTTTTCCCATTCAGTCAGCATTAGGGTTTTTAAACCCTAAACTGAACTTTTTCCTTCAGTCAGCATTAGGGTTTTAAACTCTAAACTGAACTTTTTCCATTCAGTCAGCATTAGGGTTTTAAACCCTAAACTGAACTTTTTCCTTTAGTCAGCATTAGTGTTTTAAATCCTAAACTGAACTTTTTCCATTCAGTCAACATTAGGGTTTTAAACCCTAAACTGAACTTTTCCTTTAGTCAACATTAGGGTTTTAAACCCTAAACTGAACTTTTCCCATTCAGTCAGCATTAGGGTTTTAAACCCTAAACTGAACTTTTTCCTTCAGTCAGCATTAGGGTTTTAAACCCTAAACTGAACTTTTTCCTACAGTCAGCATTAGGGTTTTAAACCCTAAACTGAACTTTTTCCTTTAGTCAGCATTAGGGTTTTAAACCCTAAACTGAACTTTTTCCATTCAGTCAGCATTAGGGTTTTAAACCCTAAACTGAACTTTTTACTTTAGTCAGCATTAAGGTTTTAAACCCTAAACTGAACTTTTTCCATTCAGTCAGCATTAGGGTTTTAAACCCTAAACTGAACTTTTCCTTTAGTCAGCATTAGGGTTTTAAACCCTAAACTGAATTTTTCCCATTCAGTCAGCATTAGGGTTTTAAACCCTAAACTGAACTTTTCCCATTCAGTCAGCATTAGGGTTTTAAACTCTAAACTGAACTTTTTCCTTTAGTCAGCATTAGGGTTTTAAACCCTAAACTGAACTTTTTCCTTCAGTCAGCATTAGGGTTTTAAACCCTAAACTGAACTTTTTCCTTTAGTCAGCATTAGGGTTTTAAACCCTAAACTGAACTTTTTCCATTCAGTCAGCATTAGGGTTTTAAACCCTAAACTGAACTTTCCCTTTAGTCAGCATTAGGGTTTTAAACCCTAAACTGAACTTTTTCCTTCAGTCAGCATTAGGGTTTTAAACCCTAAACTGAACTTTTTCCTTTAGTCAGCATTAGGGTTTTAAACCCTAAACTGAACTTTTTCCATTCAGTCAGCATTAGGGTTTTAAACCCTAAACTGAACTTTCCCTTTAGTCAGCATTAGGGTTTTAAACCCTAAACTGAACTTTTTCCTTCAGTCAGCATTAGGGTTTTATACCCTAAACTGAACTTTTTCCATTAGTCAGCATTAGGGTTTTAAACCCTAAACTGAACTTTTTCCATTCAGTCAACATTAGGGTTTTAAACCCTAAACTGAACTTTTTCCTTTTGTTAGCATTAGGGTTTTAAACCGAAAACTGAACTTTTCCTTTAGTCAGCATTAGGGTTTTAAACCCTCAACTGAACTTTTTCTTTAGTCAGCATTAGGGTTTTAAACCCTAAACTGAACTTTTTCTTTAGTCAGCATTAGGGTTTTAAAACTTAAACTGAACTTTTCCCATTCAGTCAGCATTAGGGTTTTAAACCATAAACTGAACTTTTTCCATTCAGTCAGCATTAGGGTTTGAACTTTTCCTTTAGTCAGCATTAGGGTTTTAAACCCTAAACTGAACTTTTCCTTTAGTCAGCATTAGGGTTTTAAACCCTAAACTGATCTTTTCCCATTCAGTCAGCATTAGGGTTTTAAACCCTAAACTGATCTTTTTCCTTTAGTCAGCATTAGGGTTTTAAACCCTAAACTGAACTTTTTCCTACAGTCAGCATTAGGGTTTTAAACCCTAAACTGAACTTTTTCCTTTAGTTAGCATTAGGGTTTTAAACCCTAAACTGAACTTTTTCCTTCAGTCAGCATTAGGGTTTTAAACCCTAAACTGAACTTTTTCCTTCAGTCAGCATTAGGGTTTTAAACCCTAAACTAAACTTTTTCCATTCAGTCAACATTAGGGTTTTAAACCCTAAACTGAACTTTTTCCTTTAGTCAGCATTAGGGTTTTAAACCCTAAACTGAACTTTTTCCATTCAGTCAGCATTAGGGTTTTAAACCCTAAACTGAACTTTTTTCATTCAGTCAGCATTAGGGTTTTAAACCCTAAACTGAACTTTTCCTTTAGTCAGCATTAGGGTTTTAAACCCTAAACTGAACTTTTCCTTTAGTCAGCATTAGGGTTTTAAGCCCTAAACTGAACTTTTTCCTTCAGTTAGCATTAGGGTTTTAAACCCTAAACTGAACTTTTTCCTTTAGTCAGCATTAGGGTTTTAAACCCTAAACTGAACTTTTTTCATTCAGTCAGCATTAGGGTTTTAAACCCTAAATTGAACTTTCTCTTTAGTCAGCATTAGGGTTTTAAACCCTAAACTGAACTTTTTCCTACAGTCAGCATTAGGGTTTTAAACCCTAAACTGAACTTTTTCCTTTAGTTAGCATTAGGGTTTTAAACCCTAAACTGAACTTTTTCCTTTAGTCAGCATTAGTGTTTTAAACCCTAAACTGAACTTTTTCCATCCAGTCAACATTAGGGTTTTAAACCCTAAACTGAACTTTTCCTTTAGTCAGCATTAGGGTTTTAAACCCTAAACTGAACTTTTCCTTTAGTCAGCATTAGGGTTTTAAACCCTAAACTGAACTTTTCCCATTCAGTCAGCATTATGGTTTTAAACCCTAAACTGAACTTTTTCCTTCAGTCAACATTAGGGTTTTAAACCCTAAACTGAACTTTTTCCTACAGTCAGCATTAGGGTTTTAAACCCTAAACTGAACTTTTTCCTTTAGTCAACATTAGGTTTTTAAACCCTAAACTGAACTTTTTCCTTCAGTCAGCATTAGGGTTTTAAACCCTAAACTGAACTTTTTCCTTCAGTCAGCATTAGGGTTTTAAACCCTAAACTGAACTTTTTCCATTCAGTCAGCATTAGGGTTTTAAACCCTAAACTGAACTTTTTCCTTTAGTCAGCATTAGAGTTTTAAACCCTAAACTGAACTTTTTCCATTCAGTCAGCATTAGGGTTTTAAACCCTAAACTGAACTTTTCCTTTAGTCAACATTAGGGTTTTAAACCCTAAACTGAACTTTTCCTTGAGTCAGCATTAGGGTTTTAAACCCTAAACTGAACTTTTTCCTTCAGTCAGCATTAGGGTTTTAAACCCTAAACTGAACTTTTTTCTTTAGTCAGCATTAGGGTTTTAAACCCTAAACTGAACTTTTTCCATCTAGTCAGCATTAGGGTTTTAAACCCTAAATTGAACTTTCCCTTTAGTCAGCATTAGGGTTTTAAACCCTAAACTGAACTTTTTTCCTTCAGTCAGCATTAGGGTTTTAAACCCTAAACTGAACTTTTTCCTTTAGTCAGCATTAGGGTTTTAAACCCTAAACTGAACTTTTTCCATTCAGTCAGCATTAGGGTTTTAAACCCTAAACTGAACTTTCCCTTTAGTCAGCATTAGGGTTTTAAACCCTAAACTGAACTTTTTCCTTCAGTCAGCATTAGGGTTTTATACCCTAAACTGAACTTTTTCCTTTAGTCACCATTAGGGTTTTAAACCCTAAACTGAACTTTTTCCATTCAGTCAATATTAGGGTTTTAAACCCTAAACTGAACTTTTTCCTTTTGTCAGCATTAGGGTTTTAAACCCTAAACTGAACTTTTTCCATTCAGTCAGCATTAGGGTTTTAAACCCTAAACTGAACTTTTTCCTTTTGTCGGCTTTAGGGTTTTAAACCCTAAACTGAACTTTTTCCATTCAGTCAGCATTAGGGTTTTAAACCCTAAACTGATCTTTTTCCTTTAGTCAGCTTTAGGGTTTTAAACCCTAAACTGAACTTTTTCCATTCAGTCAGCATTAGGGTTTTAAACCCTAAACAGAACTTTTCCTTTAGTCAGCATTAGGGTTTTAAACCCTAAACTAAACTCTTCCCTTTAGTCCGCATTAGGGTTTTAAACCCTAAACTGAACTTTTTCCATTCAGTCAACATTAGGGTTTTAAACCCTAAACTGAACTTTTTCCATTCAGTCAGCATTAGGGTTTTAAACCCTAAACTGAACTTTTTCCATTAGTCAGCATTAGGGTTTTAAACCCTAAACTGAACTTTTTCCATTCAGTCAGCATTAGGGTTTTAAAACCCTAAACTGAACTTTTCCCATTTAGTCAGCATTAGGGTTTTTAAACCCTAAACTGAACTTTTTCCTTCAGTCAGCATTAGGGTTTTAAACCCTAAACTGAACTTTTTCCATTCAGTCAGCATTAGGGTTTTAAACCCTTAACTGAACTTTTTCCATTAGTTAGCATTAGTGTTTTAATCCCTAAACTGAACTTTTTCCATTCAGTCAACATTATGGTTTTAAACCCTAAACTGAACTTTTCCTTTAGTCAGCATTAGGGTTTTAAACCCTAAACTGAACTTTTCCCATTCAGTCAGCATTATGGTTTTAAACCCTAAACTGAACTTTTTCCTTCAGTCAACATTAGGGTTTTAAACCCTAAACTGAACTTTTTCCTACAGTCAGCATTAGAGTTTTAAACCCTAAACTGAACTTTTTCCTTTAGTCAACATTAGGTTTTTAAACCCTAAACTGAACCTTTTCCTTCAGTCAGCATTAGGGTTTTAAACCCTAAACTGAACTTTTTCCTTTAGTCAGCATTAGGGTTTTAAACCCTAAACTGAACTTTCCCTTTAGTCAGCATTAGGGTTTTAAACCCTAAACTGAACTTTTTCCTTTTAGTCAGCATTAGGGTTTTAAACCCTAAACTAAACTTTCCCTTTAGTCAGCATTAGGGTTTTAAACCCTAAACTGAACTTTTTCCTTCAGTCAGCATTAGGGTTTTAAACCCTAAACTGAACTTTTTCCTTTAGTCAGCATTAGGGTTTTAAACCCTAAACTGAACTTTTTCCATTCAGTCAGCATTAGGGTTTTACACCCTAAACTGAACTTTCCCTTTAGTCAACATTAGGGTTTTAAACCCTAAACTGAACTTTTTCTTTCAGTCAGCATTAGGGTTTTATACCCTAAACTGAACTTTTTCCTTTAGTCACCATTAGGGTTTTAAACCCTAAACTGAACTTTTTCTATTCAGTCAACATTAGGGTTTTAAACCCTAAACTGAACTTTTTCCTTTTGTCAGCATTAGGGTTTTAAACCCTAAACTGAACTTTTTCCATTCAGTTAGCATTAGGGTTTTAAACCCTAAACTGAACTTTTTCCTTTAGTCGGCTTTAGGGTTTTAAACCCTAAACTGAACTTTTTCCATTCAGTCAGCATTAGGGTTTTAAACCCTAAACTGAACTTTTTCCTTCAGTTAGCATTAGGGTTTTATACCCTAAACTGAACTTTTTCCTTTAGTCACCATTAGGGTTTTAAACCCTAAACTGAACTTTTTCCATTCAGTCAACATTAGGGTTTTAAACCCTAAACTGAACTTTTTCCTTTTGTCAGCATTAGGGTTTTAAACCCTAAACTGAACTTTTTCCATTCAGTCAGCATTAGGGTTTTAAACCCTAAACTGAACTTTTTCCTTTAGTCGGCTTTAGGGTTTTAAACCCTAAACTGAACTTTTTCCATTCAGTCAGCATTAGGGTTTTAAACCCTAAACTGAACTTTTTCCTTTAGTCAGCTTTAGGGTTTTAAACCCTAAACTGAACTTTTTCCATTCAGTCAGCATTAGGGTTTTAAACCCTAAACAGAATTTTCCTTTAGTCAGCATTAGGGTTTTAAACCCTAAACTAAACTCTTCCCTTTAGTCCGCATTAGGGTTTTAAACCCTAAACTGAACTTTTTCCATTCAGTCAACATTAGGGTTTTAAACCCTAAACTGAACTTTTTCCATTCAGTCAGCATTAGGATTTTAAACCCTAAACTGAACTTTTTCCATTTGTCAGCATTAGGGTTTCAAACCCTAAACTGAACTTTTTCCATTCAGTCAGCATTAGGGTTTTAAAACCCTAAACTGAACTTTTCCCATTTAGTCAACATTAGGGTTTTTAAACCCTAAACTGAACTTTTTCCTTCAGTCAGCATTAGGTTTTAAACCCTAAACTGAACTTTTTCCATTCAGTCAGCATTAGGGTTTTAAACCCTAAACTGAACTTTTTCCATTAGTCAGCATTAGTGTTTTAATCCCTAAACTGAACTTTTTCCATTCAGTCAACATTAGGGTTTTAAACCCTAAACTGAACTTTTCCTTTAGTCAGCATTAGGGTTTTAAACCCTAAACTGAACTTTTCCCATTCAGTCAGCATTATGGTTTTAAACCCTAAACTGAACTTTTTCCTTCAGTCAACATTAGGGTTTTAAACCCTAAACTGAACTTTTTCCTACAGTCAGCATTAGGGTTTTAAACCCTAAACTGAACTTTTTCCTTTAGTCAACATTAGGTTTTTAAACCCTAAACTGAACTTTTTCCTTCAGTCAGCATTAGGGTTTTAAACCCTAAACTGAAAATTTTCCTTTAGTCAGCATTAGGGTTTTAAACCCTAAACTGAACTTTCCCTTTAGTCAGCATTAGGGTTTTAAACCCTAAACTGAACTTTTTCCTTCAGTCAGCATTAGGGTTTTAAACCCTAAACTGAACTTTTTCCTTTAGTCAGCATTAGGGTTTTAAACCCTAAACTGAACTTTTTCCATTCAGTCAGCATTAGGGTTTTAAACCCTAAACTGAACTTTCCCTTGAGTCAGCATTAGGGTTTTAAACCCTAAACTGAACTTTTTCCTTCAGTCAGCATTAGGGTTTTAAACCCTAAACTGAACTTTTTCCTTTAGTCAGCATTAGGGTTTTAAACCCTAAACTGAACTTTTTCCATTTAGTCAGCATTAGGGTTTTAAACCCTAAACTGAATTTCCCTTTAGTCAGCATTAGGGTTTTAAACCCTAAACTGAACTTTTTCCTTCAGTCAACATTAGGGTTTTAAACCCTAAACTGAACTTTTTCCTTTAGTCAGCATTAGGGTTTTAAACCCTAAACTGAACTTTTTCCATTCAGTCAGCATTAGGGTTTTAAACCCTAAACTGAACTTTCCCTTTAGTTAGCATTAGGGTTTTAAACCCTAAACTGAACTTTTTCCTTCAGTCAGCATTAGGGTTTTATACCCTAAACTGAACTTTTTCCTTTAGTCACCATTAGGGTTTTAAACCCTAAACTGAACTTTTTCCATTCAGTCAACATTAGGGTTTTAAACCCTAAACTGAACTTTTTCCTTTTGTCAGCATTAGGGTTTTAAACCCTAAACTGAAATTTTTCCATTCAGTTAGCATTAGGGTTTTAAACCCTAAACTGAACTTTTTCCTTTAGTCGGCTTTAGGGTTTTAAACCCTAAACTGAACTTTTTCCATTCAGTCAGCATTAGGGTTTTAAACCCTAAACTGAACTTTTTCCTTTAGTCAGCATTAGGGTTTTAAACCCTAAACTGAATTTTTCCCATTCAGTCAGCATTAGGGTTTTAAACCCTAAACTGAACTTTTCCCATTCAGTCAGCATTAGGGTTTTAAACTCTAAACTGAACTTTTTCCTTTAGTCAGCATTAGGGTTTTAAACCCTAAACTGAACTTTTTCCTTCAGTCAGCATTAGGGTTTTAAACCCTAAACTGAACTTTTTCCTTTAGTCAGCATTAGGGTTTTAAACCCTAAACTGAACTTTTTCCATTCAGTCAGCATTAGGGTTTTAAACCCTAAACTGAACTTTTTCCATTCAGTCAGCATTAGGGTTTTAAACCCTAAACTAAACTTTCCCTTTAGTCAGCATTAGGGTTTTAAACCCTAAACTGAACTTTTTCCTTCAGTCAGCATTAGGGTTTTAAACCCTAAACTGAACTTTTTCCTTTAGTCAGCATTAGGGTTTTAAACCCTAAACTGAACTTTCCCTTTAGTCAGCATTAGGGTTTTAAACCCTAAACTGAACTTTTTCCTTCAGTCAGCATTAGGGTTTTATACCCTAAACTGAACTTTTTCCATTAGTCAGCATTAGGGTTTTAAACCCTAAACTGAACTTTTTCCATTCAGTCAACATTAGGGTTTTAAACCCTAAACTGAACTTTTTCCTTTTGTTAGCATTAGGGTTTTAAACCGAAAACTGAACTTTTCCTTTAGTCAGCATTAGGGTTTTAAACCCTCAACTGAACTTTTTCTTTAGTCAGCATTAGGGTTTTAAACCCTAAACTGAACTTTTTCTTTAGTCAGCATTAGGGTTTTAAAACTTAAACTGAACTTTTCCCATTCAGTCAGCATTAGGGTTTTAAACCATAAACTGAACTTTTTCCATTCAGTCAGCATTAGGGTTTGAACTTTTCCTTTAGTCAGCATTAGGGTTTTAAACCCTAAACTGAACTTTTCCTTTAGTCAGCATTAGGGTTTTAAACCCTAAACTGATCTTTTCCCATTCAGTCAGCATTAGGGTTTTAAACCCTAAACTGATCTTTTTCCTTTAGTCAGCATTAGGGTTTTAAACCCTAAACTGAACTTTTTCCTACAGTCAGCATTAGGGTTTTAAACCCTAAACTGAACTTTTTCCTTTAGTTAGCATTAGGGTTTTAAACCCTAAACTGAACTTTTTCCTTCAGTCAGCATTAGGGTTTTAAACCCTAAACTGAACTTTTTCCTTCAGTCAGCATTAGGGTTTTAAACCCTAAACTAAACTTTTTCCATTCAGTCAACATTAGGGTTTTAAACCCTAAACTGAACTTTTTCCTTTAGTCAGCATTAGGGTTTTAAACCCTAAACTGAACTTTTTCCATTCAGTCAGCATTAGGGTTTTAAACCCTAAACTGAACTTTTTCATTCAGTCAGCATTAGGGTTTTAAACCCTAAACTGAACTTTTCCTTTAGTCAGCATTAGGGTTTTAAACCCTAAACTGAACTTTTCCTTTAGTCAGCATTAGAGTTTTAAGCCCTAAACTGAACTTTTTCCTTCAGTTAGCATTAGGGTTTTAAACCCTAAACTGAACTTTTTCCTTTAGTCAGCATTAGGGTTTTAAACCCTAAACTGAACTTTTTTCATTCAGTCAGCATTAGGGTTTTAAACCCTAAATTGAACTTTCTCTTTAGTCAGCATTAGGGTTTTAAACCCTAAACTGAACTTTTTCCTACAGTCAGCATTAGGGTTTTAAACCCTAAACTGAACTTTTTCCTTTAGTTAGCATTAGGGTTTTAAACCCTAAACTGAACTTTTTCCTTTAGTCAGCATTAGTGTTTTAAACCCTAAACTGAACTTTTTCCATCCAGTCAACATTAGGGTTTTAAACCCTAAACTGAACTTTTCCTTTAGTCAGCATTAGGGTTTTAAACCCTAAACTGAATTTTTCCTTTAGTCAGCATTAGGGTTTTAAACCCTAAACTGAACTTTTCCCATTCAGTCAGCATTATGGTTTTAAACCCTAAACTGAACTTTTTCCTTCAGTCAACATTAGGGTTTTAAACCCTAAACTGAACTTTTTCCTACAGTCAGCATTAGGGTTTTAAACCCTAAACTGAACTTTTTCCTTTAGTCAACATTAGGTTTTTAAACCCTAAACTGAACTTTTTCCTTCAGTCAGCATTAGGGTTTTAAACCCTAAACTGAACTTTTTCCTTCAGTCAGCATTAGGGTTTTAAACCCTAAACTGAACTTTTTCCATTAAGTCAGCATTAGGGTTTTAAACCCTAAACTGAACTTTTTCCTTTAGTCAGCATTAGAGTTTTAAACCCTAAACTGAACTTTTTCCATTCAGTCAGCATTAGGGTTTTAAACCCTAAACTGAACTTTTCCTTTAGTCAACATTAGGGTTTTAAACCCTAAACTGAACTTTTCCTTGAGTCAGCATTAGGGTTTTAAACCCTAAACTGAACTTTTTCCTTCAGTCAGCATTAGGGTTTTAAACCCTAAACTGAACTTTTTTCTTTAGTCAGCATTAGGGTTTTAAACCCTAAACTGAACTTTTTCCATCTAGTCAGCATTAGGGTTTTAAACCCTAAATTGAACTTTCCCTTTAGTCAGCATTAGGGTTTTAAACCCTAAACTGAACTTTTTTCCTTCAGTCAGCATTAGGGTTTTAAACCCTAAACTGAACTTTTTCCTTTAGTCAGCATTAGGGTTTTAAACCCTAAACTGAACTTTTTCCATTCAGTCAGCATTAGGGTTTTAAACCCTAAACTGAACTTTCCCTTTAGTCAGCATTAGGGTTTTAAACCCTAAACTGAACTTTTTCCTTCAGTCAGCATTAGGGTTTTATACCCTAAACTGAACTTTTTCCTTTAGTCACCATTAGGGTTTTAAACCCTAAACTGAACTTTTTCCATTCAGTCAATATTAGGGTTTTAAACCCTAAACTGAACTTTTTCCTTTTGTCAGCATTAGGGTTTTAAACCCTAAACTGAACTTTTTCCATTCAGTCAGCATTAGGGTTTTAAACCCTAAACTGAACTTTTTCCTTTAGTCGGCTTTAGGGTTTTAAACCCTAAACTGAACTTTTTCCATTCAGTCAGCATTAGGGTTTTAAACCCTAAACTGAACTTTTTCCTTTAGTCAGCTTTAGGGTTTTAAACCCTAAACTGAACTTTTTCCATTCAGTCAGCATTAGGGTTTTAAACCCTAAACAGAACTTTTCCTTTAGTCAGCATTAGGGTTTTAAACCCTAAACTAAACTCTTCCCTTTAGTCCGCATTAGGGTTTTAAACCCTAAACTGAACTTTTTCCATTCAGTCAACATTAGGGTTTTAAACCCTAAACTGAACTTTTTCCATTCAGTCAGCATTAGGGTTTTAAACCCTAAACTGAACTTTTTCCATTAGTCAGCATTAGGGTTTTAAACCCTAAACTGAACTTTTTCCATTCAGTCAGCATTAGGGTTTTAAAACCCTAAACTGAACTTTTCCCATTTAGTCAGCATTAGGGTTTTTAAACCCTAAACTGAACTTTTTCCTTCAGTCAGCATTAGGGTTTTAAACCCTAAACTGAACTTTTTCCATTCAGTCAGCATTAGGGTTTTAAACCCTTAACTGAACTTTTTCCATTAGTTAGCATTAGTGTTTTAATCCCTAAACTGAACTTTTTCCATTCAGTCAACATTATGGTTTTAAACCCTAAACTGAACTTTTCCTTTAGTCAGCATTAGGGTTTTAAACCCTAAACTGAACTTTTCCCATTCAGTCAGCATTATGGTTTTAAACCCTAAACTGAACTTTTTCCTTCAGTCAACATTAGGGTTTTAAACCCTAAACTGAACTTTTTCCTACAGTCAGCATTAGAGTTTTAAACCCTAAACTGAACTTTTTCCTTTAGTCAACATTAGGTTTTTAAACCCTAAACTGAACCTTTTCCTTCAGTCAACATTAGGGTTTTAAACCCTAAACTGAACTTTTTCCTTTAGTCAGCATTAGGGTTTTAAACCCTAAACTGAACTTTCCCTTTAGTCAGCATTAGGGTTTTAAACCCTAAACTGAACTTTTTCCATTTAGTCAGCATTAGGGTTTTAAACCCTAAACTAAACTTTCCCTTTAGTCAGCATTAGGGTTTTAAACCCTAAACTGAACTTTTTCCTTCAGTCAGCATTAGGGTTTTAAACCCTAAACTGAACTTTTTCCTTTAGTCAGCATTAGGGTTTTAAACCCTAAACTGAACTTTTTCCATTCAGTCAGCATTAGGGTTTTACACCCTAAACTGAACTTTCCCTTTAGTCAACATTAGGGTTTTAAACCCTAAACTGAACTTTTTCTTTCAGTCAGCATTAGGGTTTTATACCCTAAACTGAACTTTTTCCTTTAGTCACCATTAGGGTTTTAAACCCTAAACTGAACTTTTTCTATTCAGTCAACATTAGGGTTTTAAACCCTAAACTGAACTTTTTCCTTTTGTCAGCATTAGGGTTTTAAACCCTAAACTGAACTTTTTCCATTCAGTCAGCATTAGGGTTTTAAACCCTAAACTGAACTTTTTCCTTTAGTCGGCTTTAGGGTTTTAAACCCTAAACTGAACTTTTTCCATTCAGTCAGCATTAGGGTTTTAAACCCTAAACTGAACTTTTTCCTTCAGTTAGCATTAGGGTTTTATACCCTAAACTGAACTTTTTCCTTTAGTCACCATTAGGGTTTTAAACCCTAAACTGAACTTTTTCCATTCAGTCAACATTAGGGTTTTAAACCCTAAACTGAACTTTTTCCTTTTGTCAGCATTAGGGTTTTAAACCCTAAACTGAACTTTTTCCATTCAGTCAGCATTAGGGTTTTAAACCCTAAACTGAACTTTTTCCTTTAGTCGGCTTTAGGGTTTTAAACCCTAAACTGAACTTTTTCCATTCAGTCAGCATTAGGGTTTTAAACCCTAAACTGAACTTTTTCCTTTAGTCAGCTTTAGGGTTTTAAACCCTAAACTGAACTTTTTCCATTCAGTCAGCATTAGGGTTTTAAACCCTAAACAGAATTTTCCTTTAGTCAGCATTAGGGTTTTAAACCCTAAACTAAACTCTTCCCTTTAGTCCGCATTAGGGTTTTAAACCCTAAACTGAACTTTTTCCATTCAGTCAACATTAGGGTTTTAAACCCTAAACTGAACTTTTTCCATTCAGTCAGCATTAGGATTTTAAACCCTAAACTGAACTTTTTCCATTTGTCAGCATTAGGGTTTCAAACCCTAAACTGAACTTTTTCCATTCAGTCAGCATTATGGTTTTAAAACCCTAAACTGAACTTTTCCCATTCAGTCAACATTAGGGTTTTTAAACCCTAAACTGAACTTTTTCCTTCAGTCAGCATTAGGTTTTAAACCCTAAACTGAACTTTTTCCATTCAGTCAGCATTAGGGTTTTAAACCCTAAACTGAACTTTTTCCATTAGTCAGCATTAGTGTTTTAATCCCTAAACTGAACTTTTTCCATTCAGTCAACATTAGGGTTTTAAACCCTAAACTGAACTTTTCCTTTAGTCAGCATTAGGGTTTTAAACCCTAAACTGAACTTTTCCCATTCAGTCAGCATTATGGTTTTAAACCCTAAACTGAACTTTTTCCTTCAGTCAACATTAGGGTTTTAAACCCTAAACTGAACTTTTTCCTACAGTCAGCATTAGGGTTTTAAACCCTAAACTGAACTTTTTCCTTTAGTCAACATTAGGTTTTTAAACCCTAAACTGAACTTTTTCCTTCAGTCAGCATTAGGGTTTTAAACCCTAAACTGAAAATTTTCCTTTAGTCAGCATTAGGGTTTTAAACCCTAAACTGAACTTTCCCTTTAGTCAGCATTAGGGTTTTAAACCCTAAACTGAACTTTTTCCTTCAGTCAGCATTAGGGTTTTAAACCCTAAACTGAACTTTTTCCTTTAGTCAGCATTAGGGTTTTAAACCCTAAACTGAACTTTTTCCATTCAGTCAGCATTAGGGTTTTAAACCCTAAACTGAACTTTCCCTTGAGTCAGCATTAGGGTTTTAAACCCTAAACTGAACTTTTTCCTTCAGTCAGCATTAGGGTTTTAAACCCTAAACTGAACTTTTTCCTTTAGTCAGCATTAGGGTTTTAAACCCTAAACTGAACTTTTTCCATTTAGTCAGCATTAGGGTTTTAAACCCTAAACTGAATTTCCCTTTAGTCAGCATTAGGGTTTTAAACCCTAAACTGAACTTTTTCCTTCAGTCAACATTAGGGTTTTAAACCCTAAACTGAACTTTTTCCTTTAGTCAGCATTAGGGTTTTAAACCCTAAACTGAACTTTTTCCATTCAGTCAGCATTAGGGTTTTAAACCCTAAACTGAACTTTCCCTTTAGTTAGCATTAGGGTTTTAAACCCTAAACTGAACTTTTTCCTTCAGTCAGCATTAGGGTTTTATACCCTAAACTGAACTTTTTCCTTTAGTCACCATTAGGGTTTTAAACCCTAAACTGAACTTTTTCCATTCAGTCAACATTAGGGTTTTAAACCCTAAACTGAACTTTTTCCTTTTGTCAGCATTAGGGTTTTAAACCCTAAACTGAAATTTTTCCATTCAGTTAGCATTAGGGTTTTAAACCCTAAACTGAACTTTTTCCTTTAGTCGGCTTTAGGGTTTTAAACCCTAAACTGAACTTTTTCCATTCAGTCAGCATTAGGGTTTTAAACCCTAAACTGAACTTTTTCCTTTAGTCAGCATTAGGGTTTTAAACCCTAAACTGAATTTTTCCCATTCAGTCAGCATTAGGGTTTTAAACCCTAAACTGAACTTTTCCCATTCAGTCAGCATTAGGGTTTTAAACTCTAAACTGAACTTTTTCCTTTAGTCAGCATTAGGGTTTTAAACCCTAAACTGAACTTTTTCCTTCAGTCAGCATTAGGGTTTTAAACCCTAAACTGAACTTTTTCCTTTAGTCAGCATTAGGGTTTTAAACCCTAAACTGAACTTTTTCCATTCAGTCAGCATTAGGGTTTTAAACCCTAAACTGAACTTTCCCTTTAGTCAGCATTAGGGTTTTAAACCCTAAACTGAACTTTTTCCTTCAGTCAGCATTAGGGTTTTAAACCCTAAACTGAACTTTTTCCTTTAGTCAGCATTAGGGTTTTAAACCCTAAACTGAACTTTTTCCATTCAGTCAGCATTAGGGTTTTAAACCCTAAACTGAACTTTCCCTTTAGTCAGCATTAGGGTTTTAAACCCTAAACTGAACTTTTTCCTTCAGTCAGCATTAGGGTTTTATACCCTAAACTGAACTTTTTCCATTAGTCAGCATTAGGGTTTTAAACCCTAAACTGAACTTTTTCCATTCAGTCAACATTAGGGTTTTAAACCCTAAACTGAACTTTTTCCTTTTGTTAGCATTAGGGTTTTAAACCGAAAACTGAACTTTTCCTTTAGTCAGCATTAGGGTTTTAAACCCTCAACTGAACTTTTTCTTTAGTCAGCATTAGGGTTTTAAACCCTAAACTGAACTTTTTCTTTAGTCAGCATTAGGGTTTTAAAACTTAAACTGAACTTTTCCCATTCAGTCAGCATTAGGGTTTTAAACCATAAACTGAACTTTTTCCATTCAGTCAGCATTAGGGTTTGAACTTTTCCTTTAGTCAGCATTAGGGTTTTAAACCCTAAACTGAACTTTTCCTTTAGTCAGCATTAGGGTTTTAAACCCTAAACTGATCTTTTCCCATTCAGTCAGCATTAGGGTTTTAAACCCTAAACTGATCTTTTTCCTTTAGTCAGCATTAGGGTTTTAAACCCTAAACTGAACTTTTTCCTACAGTCAGCATTAGGGTTTTAAACCCTAAACTGAACTTTTTCCTTTAGTTAGCATTAGGGTTTTAAACCCTAAACTGAACTTTTTCCTTCAGTCAGCATTAGGGTTTTAAACCCTAAACTGAACTTTTTCCTTCAGTCAGCATTAGGGTTTTAAACCCTAAACTAAACTTTTTCCATTCAGTCAACATTAGGGTTTTAAACCCTAAACTGAACTTTTTCCTTTAGTCAGCATTAGGGTTTTAAACCCTAAACTGAACTTTTTCCATTCAGTCAGCATTAGGGTTTTAAACCCTAAACTGAACTTTTTTCATTCAGTCAGCATTAGGGTTTTAAACCCTAAACTGAACTTTTCCTTTAGTCAGCATTAGGGTTTTAAACCCTAAACTGAACTTTTCCTTTAGTCAGCATTAGGGTTTTAAACCCTAAACTGAACTTTTCCATTCAGTCAGCATTAGGGTTTTAAACCCTAAACCGAACTTTTTCCTTTAGTCAGCATTAGGGTTTTAAACCCTAAACTGAACTTTTTTCATTCAGTCAGCATTAGGGTTTTAAACCCTAAATTGAACTTTCTCTTTAGTCAGCATTAGGGTTTTAAACCCTAAACTGAACTTTTTCCTACAGTCAGCATTAGGGTTTTAAACCCTAAACTGAACTTTTTCCTTTAGTTAGCATTAGGGTTTTAAACCCTAAACTGAACTTTTTCCTTTAGTCAGCATTAGTGTTTTAAACCCTAAACTGAACTTTTTCCATCCAGTCAACATTAGGGTTTTAAACCCTAAACTGAACTTTTCCTTTAGTCAGCATTAGGGTTTTAAACCCTAAACTGAACTTTTCCTTTAGTCAGCATTAGGGTTTTAAACCCTAAACTGAACTTTTCCCATTCAGTCAGCATTATGGTTTTAAACCCTAAACTGAACTTTTTCCTTCAGTCAACATTAGGGTTTTAAACCCTAAACTGAACTTTTTCCTACAGTCAGCATTAGGGTTTTAAACCCTAAACTGAACTTTTTCCTTTAGTCAACATTAGGTTTTTAAACCCTAAACTGAACTTTTTCCTTCAGTCAGCATTAGGGTTTTAAACCCTAAACTGAACTTTTTCCTTCAGTCAGCATTAGGGTTTTAAACCCTAAACTGAACTTTTTCCATTCAGTCAGCATTAGGGTTTTAAACCCTAAACTGAACTTTTTCCTTTAGTCAGCATTAGAGTTTTAAACCCTAAACTGAACTTTTTCCATTCAGTCAGCATTAGGGTTTTAAACCCTAAACTGAACTTTTCCTTTAGTCAACATTAGGGTTTTAAACCCTAAACTGAACTTTTCCTTGAGTCAGCATTAGGGTTTTAAACCCTAAACTGAACTTTTTCCTTCAGTCAGCATTAGGGTTTTAAACCCTAAACTGAACTTTTTTCTTTAGTCAGCATTAGGGTTTTAAACCCTAAACTGAACTTTTTCCATCTAGTCAGCATTAGGGTTTTAAACCCTAAATTGAACTTTCCCTTTAGTCAGCATTAGGGTTTTAAACCCTAAAATGAACTTTTTTCCTTCAGTCAGCATTAGGGTTTTAAACCCTAAACTGAACTTTTTCCTTTAGTCAGCATTAGGGTTTTAAACCCTAAACTGAACTTTTTCCATTCAGTCAGCATTAGGGTTTTAAACCCTAAACTGAACTTTCCCTTTAGTCAGCATTAGGGTTTTAAACCCTAAACTGAACTTTTTCCTTCAGTCAGCATTAGGGTTTTATACCCTAAACTGAACTTTTTCCTTTAGTCACCATTAGGGTTTTAAACCCTAAACTGAACTTTTTCCATTCAGTCAATATTAGGGTTTTAAACCCTAAACTGAACTTTTTCCTTTTGTCAGCATTAGGGTTTTAAACCCTAAACTGAACTTTTTCCATTCAGTCAGCATTAGGGTTTTAAACCCTAAACTGAACTTTTTCCTTTAGTCGGCTTTAGGGTTTTAAACCCTAAACTGAACTTTTTCCATTCAGTCAGCATTAGGGTTTTAAACCCTAAACTGAACTTTTTCCTTTAGTCAGCTTTAGGGTTTTAAACCCTAAACTGAACTTTTTCCATTCAGTCAGCATTAGGGTTTTAAACCCTAAACAGAACTTTTCCTTTAGTCAGCATTAGGGTTTTAAACCCTAAACTAAACTCTTCCCTTTAGTCCGCATTAGGGTTTTAAACCCTAAACTGAACTTTTTCCATTCAGTCAACATTAGGGTTTTAAACCCTAAACTGAACTTTTTCCATTCAGTCAGCATTAGGGTTTTAAACCCTAAACTGAACTTTTTCCATTAGTCAGCATTAGGGTTTTAAACCCTAAACTGAACTTTTTCCATTCAGTCAGCATTAGGGTTTTAAAACCCTAAACTGAACTTTTCCCATTTAGTCAGCATTAGGGTTTTTAAACCCTAAACTGAACTTTTTCCTTCAGTCAGCATTAGGGTTTTAAACCCTAAACTGAACTTTTTCCATTCAGTCAGCATTAGGGTTTTAAACCCTTAACTGAACTTTTTCCATTAGTTAGCATTAGTGTTTTAATCCCTAAACTGAACTTTTTCCATTCAGTCAACATTATGGTTTTAAACCCTAAACTGAACTTTTCCTTTAGTCAGCATTAGGGTTTTAAACCCTAAACTGAACTTTTCCCATTCAGTCAGCATTATGGTTTTAAACCCTAAACTGAACTTTTTCCTTCAGTCAACATTAGGGTTTTAAACCCTAAACTGAACTTTTTCCTACAGTCAGCATTAGAGTTTTAAACCCTAAACTGAACTTTTTCCTTTAGTCAACATTAGGTTTTTAAACCCTAAACTGAACCTTTTCCTTCAGTCAGCATTAGGGTTTTAAACCCTAAACTGAACTTTTTCCTTTAGTCAGCATTAGGGTTTTAAACCCTAAACTGAACTTTCCCTTTAGTCAGCATTAGGGTTTTAAACCCTAAACTGAACTTTTTCCATTTAGTCAGCATTAGGGTTTTAAACCCTAAACTAAACTTTCCCTTTAGTCAGCATTAGGGTTTTAAACCCTAAACTGAACTTTTTCCTTCAGTCAGCATTAGGGTTTTAAACCCTAAACTGAACTTTTTCCTTTAGTCAGCATTAGGGTTTTAAACCCTAAACTGAACTTTTTCCATTCAGTCAGCATTAGGGTTTTACACCCTAAACTGAACTTTCCCTTTAGTCAACATTAGGGTTTTAAACCCTAAACTGAACTTTTTCTTTCAGTCAGCATTAGGGTTTTATACCCTAAACTGAACTTTTTCCTTTAGTCACCATTAGGGTTTTAAACCCTAAACTGAACTTTTTCTATTCAGTCAACATTAGGGTTTTAAACCCTAAACTGAACTTTTTCCTTTTGTCAGCATTAGGGTTTTAAACCCTAAACTGAACTTTTTCCATTCAGTCAGCATTAGGGTTTTAAACCCTAAACTGAACTTTTTCCTTTAGTCGGCTTTAGGGTTTTAAACCCTAAACTGAACTTTTTCCATTCAGTCAGCATTAGGGTTTTAAACCCTAAACTGAACTTTTTCCTTCAGTTAGCATTAGGGTTTTATACCCTAAACTGAACTTTTTCCTTTAGTCACCATTAGGGTTTTAAACCCTAAACTGAACTTTTTCCATTCAGTCAACATTAGGGTTTTAAACCCTAAACTGAACTTTTTCCTTTTGTCAGCATTAGGGTTTTAAACCCTAAACTGAACTTTTTCCATTCAGTCAGCATTAGGGTTTTAAACCCTAAACTGAACTTTTTCCTTTAGTCGGCTTTAGGGTTTTAAACCCTAAACTGAACTTTTTCCATTCAGTCAGCATTAGGGTTTTAAACCCTAAACTGAACTTTTTCCTTTAGTCAGCTTTAGGGTTTTAAACCCTAAACTGAACTTTTTCCATTCAGTCAGCATTAGGGTTTTAAACCCTAAACAGAATTTTCCTTTAGTCAGCATTAGGGTTTTAAACCCTAAACTAAACTCTTCCCTTTAGTCCGCATTAGGGTTTTAAACCCTAAACTGAACTTTTTCCATTCAGTCAACATTAGGGTTTTAAACCCTAAACTGAACTTTTTCCATTCAGTCAGCATTAGGATTTTAAACCCTAAACTGAACTTTTTCCATTTGTCAGCATTAGGGTTTCAAACCCTAAACTGAACTTTTTCCATTCAGTCAGCATTAGGGTTTTAAAACCCTAAACTGAACTTTTCCCATTCAGTCAACATTAGGGTTTTTAAACCCTAAACTGAACTTTTTCCTTCAGTCAGCATTAGGTTTTAAACCCTAAACTGAACTTTTTCCATTCAGTCAGCATTAGGGTTTTAAACCCTAAACTGAACTTTTTCCATTAGTCAGCATTAGTGTTTTAATCCCTAAACTGAACTTTTTCCATTCAGTCAACATTAGGGTTTTAAACCCTAAACTGAACTTTTCCTTTAGTCAGCATTAGGGTTTTAAACCCTAAACTGAACTTTTCCCATTCAGTCAGCATTATGGTTTTAAACCCTAAACTGAACTTTTTCCTTCAGTCAACATTAGGGTTTTAAACCCTAAACTGAACTTTTTCCTACAGTCAGCATTAGGGTTTTAAACCCTAAACTGAACTTTTTCCTTTAGTCAACATTAGGTTTTTAAACCCTAAACTGAACTTTTTCCTTCAGTCAGCATTAGGGTTTTAAACCCTAAACTGAAAATTTTCCTTTAGTCAGCATTAGGGTTTTAAACCCTAAACTGAACTTTCCCTTTAGTCAGCATTAGGGTTTTAAACCCTAAACTGAACTTTTTCCTTCAGTCAGCATTAGGGTTTTAAACCCTAAACTGAACTTTTTCCTTTAGTCAGCATTAGGATTTTAAACCCTAAACTGAACTTTTTCCATTCAGTCAGCATTAGGGTTTTAAACCCTAAACTGAACTTTCCCTTGAGTCAGCATTAGGGTTTTAAACCCTAAACTGAACTTTTTCCTTCAGTCAGCATTAGGGTTTTAAACCCTAAACTGAACTTTTTCCTTTAGTCAGCATTAGGGTTTTAAACCCTAAACTGAACTTTTTCCATTTAGTCAGCATTAGGGTTTTAAACCCTAAACTGAATTTCCCTTTAGTCAGCATTAGGGTTTTAAACCCTAAACTGAACTTTTTCCTTCAGTCAACATTAGGGTTTTAAACCCTAAACTGAACTTTTTCCTTTAGTCAGCATTAGGGTTTTAAACCCTAAACTGAACTTTTTCCATTCAGTCAGCATTAGGGTTTTAAACCCTAAACTGAACTTTCCCTTTAGTTAGCATTAGGGTTTTAAACCCTAAACTGAACTTTTTCCTTCAGTCAGCATTAGGGTTTTATACCCTAAACTGAACTTTTTCCTTTAGTCACCATTAGGGTTTTAAACCCTAAACTGAACTTTTTCCATTCAGTCAACATTAGGGTTTTAAACCCTAAACTGAACTTTTTCCTTTTGTCAGCATTAGGGTTTTAAACCCTAAACTGAAATTTTTCCATTCAGTTAGCATTAGGGTTTTAAACCCTAAACTGAACTTTTTCCTTTAGTCGGCTTTAGGGTTTTAAACCCTAAACTGAACTTTTTCCATTCAGTCAGCATTAGGGTTTTAAACCCTAAACTGAACTTTTTCCTTTAGTCAGCTTTAGGGTTTTAAACCCTAAACTGAACTTTTTCCATTCAGTCAGCATTAGGGTTTTAAACCCTAAACAGAACTTTTCCTTTAGTCAGCATTAGGGTTTTAAACCCTAAACTAAACTCTTCCCTTTAGTCCGCATTAGGGTTTTAAACCCTAAACTGAACTTTTTCCATTCAGTCAACATTAGGGTTTTAAACCCTAAACTGAACTTTTTCCATTCAGTCAGCATTAGGGTTTTAAACCCTAAACTGAACTTTTTCCATTAGTCAGCATTAGGGTTTTAAACCCTAAACTGAACTTTTTCCATTCAGTCAGCATTAGGGTTTTAAAACCCTAAACTAAACTTTTCCCATTCAGTCAGCATTAGGGTTTTTAAACCCTAAACTGAACTTTTTCCTTCAGTCAGCATTAGGGTTTTAAAACCCTAAACCGAACTTTTTCCTACAGTCAGCATTAGAGTTTTAAACCCTAAACTGAACTTTTTCCTTTAGTCAGCATTAGGGTTTTAAACCCTAAACTGAACTTTTTCCATTCAGTCAGCATTAGGGTTTTAAACCCTAAACTGAACTCTTTCCAGCCAGTCAGTATTAGGGTTTTAAACCCTAAACTGAACTTCCCATTTAGTCAGCACTAGGGTTTTAAACCCTAAACTGAACTTTTTCCATCCAGTCAGTATTAGGGTTTTAAACCCTAAACTGAACTTTCCCTTTAGTCAGCATTAGGGTTTTAAACCCTAAAATGAACTTTTCCAGCCAGTCAGTATTAAGGTTTTAAACCCTAAACTGAACTTTTTCCTTTAGTCGGCTTTAGGGTTTTAAACCTTAAACTGGACTTTTTCCATTCAGTCAGCATTAGGGTTTTAAACCCTAAACTGAACTTTTTCCTTTAGTCAGCTTTAGGGTTTTAAACCCTAAACTGAACTTTTTCCATTCAGTCAGCATTAGGGTTTTAAACCCTAAACAGAACTTTTCCTTTAGTCAGCATTATGGTTTTAAACCCTAAACTAAACTCTTCCCTTTAGTCCGCATTAGGGTTTTAAACCCTAAACTGAACTTTTTCCATTCAGTCAACATTAGGGTTTTAAACCCTAAACTGAACTTTTTCCATTAGTCAGCATTAGGGTTTTAAACCCTAAACTGAACTTTTTCCATTCAGTCAGCATTAGGGTTTTAAAACCCTAAACTGAACTTTTCCCATTCAGTCAGCATTAGGGTTTTTAAATCCTAAACTGAACTTTTTCCTTCAGTCAGCATTAGGGTTTTAAAACCCTAAACTGAACTTTTTTCTACAGTCAGCATTAGGGTTTTAAACCCTAAACTGAACTTTTTCCTTTAGTCAGCATTAGGGTTTTAAACCCTAAACTGAACTTTTTCCATTCAGTCAGCATTAGGGTTTTAAACCCTAAACTGAACTCTTTCCAGCCAGTCAGTATTAGGGTTTTAAACCCTAAACTGAACTTTCCATTTATTCAGCATTAGGGTTTTAAACCCTAAACTGAACTTTCTCCATCCAGTCAGTATTAGGGTTTTAAACCCTAAACTGAACTTTCCCTTTAGTCAGCATTAGGGTTTTAAACCCTAAAATGAACTTTTCCAGCCAGTCAGTATTAAGGTTTTAAACCCTAAACTGAACTTTCCCTTTAGTTAGTATTAGGGTTTTAAACCCTAAACTGAACTTTTTTCATTCAGTCAGCATTAGGGTTTTAAACCCTAAACTGAACTTTTTCCATTCAGTCAGTATTAGGGTTTTAAACCCTAAACTGAACTTTTTCCATTCATTCAACATTAGGGTTTTAAACCTTAAACTGAACTTTTTTCTTTAGTCAGCATTAGGGTTTTAAACCCTAAACTGAACTTTTTTCCATTTAATCAGTATTAGGGTTTTAAACCCTAAACTGAACTTTCCCTTTAGTCAGCATTAGGGTTTTAAACCCTTAACTGAACTTTTTCATTCAGTTAGCATTAGGGTTTTAAACCCTAAACTGAACTTTTTCCATTCAGTCAGTATTAGGGTTTTAAACCCTAAACATAACTTTTTCCATTCAGTCAACATTAGGGGTTTAAACCCTAAACTGAACTTTTTTCTTTAGTCAGCATTAGAGTTTTAAACCCTAAACTGAACTTTTTTCCATTTAGTGAGTATTAGGGTTTTAAACCTTAAACTGAACTTTCCCTTTAGTCAGCATTAGGGTTTTAAACCCTAAACTGAACTTTCCCATTCAGTCAGTATTAGGACCCCAACCCTGAACTGAACTTTTCCCCAGTCAGTCAGTATTAGGGCCCCAACCCTAAACTGAACTTTTCCCCAGTTAATCAGTATTAGGGTTTCAACTCTAAACTGAACTTCTCCCCAGCTAGTCAGTATTAGGGCTCCAACCCTGAACTGAGCATTTTTTACCTTATGGCAATATTAGGGATCCAATCCCGAAGTTGCATTTTGTGGTCCAATCCCTTCATCAACTTTGTAAACTTCCCGGCAACTAACTCACGAAATTTTCCTAGTAGAACTGGGGCAGAAGATTTCTTTCGTTTGTTTTTCCCCGCAGGTCTGACCTCGAGACACATGGATGGAGACGACCCACAAGATGAGTCTCAACTCAGAATAAAAGAAGAAAAAGACAAAAAGAAGATGTGCCGAGATATTCGGAAAGGCGAAGGGCGGATCGTTCAAAGGTTTGATCAAGGTCCAGAGTTCTACCAACCCCGTCTTACTCAGTGTCGCAGAAATAAATAGGTGCCTACAACTTGCAAGCATCAAGATTCAGATCGGAGTCTACAAGCAGAATCATCTAAGACCCAAGATCAAGTCGCCAAAGAATCATAGATTGGAATCTTGTAACTAGCGGTTGATATGCATACGTAGTTAGCACAGTTTCAATTTTCCTTTGTTTATAATAAGGGAGTCGGTAAGCAGCAACAGCAGCGACAAGACTCTTCCGATTAATTAAGACATAGGGAAAGGCCAACGCGTCAAAGTAAAGTCAGGTTCAGCAATCGACGTAACTGGTTCAAATACCAGAAGCTAGGTCATAGAATGTAGATTAGATTCGACAATCTTAAGTAGTGGAGTCGGCCCTTAGCCGAGATACGATACTGTCAGCTACAACAGTAACGGCAAGAATTGCAGTCCCATGGTAGTCCCAGCTACCAAAGCTTCCCGAACTACATTGACCTGATTCCTGTTTAGCCCAGGATATGTAGGAAATCTTTGAAGCAAAGATTCGGTCAGATATTTCAAAACATGCTTCACACGGAGTAGTCCAATAGGCAAAAATCGCTCATATCCGCTCACTTTATCTTTGCACGAAAACTCTTCGTGTTTCCGAACAAAGAGGGGCAGCTGTGAGCATGTGATTTTTGTTTTACACGACAATCACTCCAAAAGAAACAAAAATAATAGCAATCGGTCTTGCTGTACAATTTTTGGATTTTTACGTGGTATGTTGTTAATTATTTATGATTTTTGCCAATTTTATTTTTGTTAAAAAAAACAAAATACAAAAAATGTGTCGTGTGTAGTTGAACCGTAATTGGTTTTAAAAGGAAAATCGTAAAAAAATATGCGTCTTTTATTCTATTTCTTGTTGTCATTAAGTGATTTTATTTTAATTAAATGTCAATGTGAGTGATAATTGTTGTTTTGAGTATTAATTAATATTGGTATGATTTTATTAGGAATTTTATTTTTTAAGTTGTAAGAAGGAAAACATTGGATTTGGGCCATAATTTCAAATGAAATCAGGCCCAAACTCATACAAATGACCAAGTCCAACCAGGCTTTCTGCGAGATGCCCCAAACGATGCCGTATAGGCGTCATCCTTTTGAGCCGTTGATTGATTCAAAGGAACGGCCCAGATCTGGCCAATCCTTTACTCAAACGACGTCGTATGAGGCCGTCTAATCTCAACCGTTAAATCCGATCCCATCCAATGGCCTCAGGTCACGCCCATGAACCCGACCCGTTCAAATCCCAAACCAACCCAAACCCTGGCGTTTGAAACGACACCGTTTCCCCACCAGTTGAAAGATCCTGGCCTTTTATCTCGCCTCATCCAATGACCAGGATCTATTCCCTCATTAACTATATAAACCTAAAACCTTACCCTGCCCTCCCCCTATCCAAACCCCCCTGCCTTAGGTCGTCCCCTTCACAGACCCCAACCCCGGAACCCTAGAGCCGCCCCCTTTCCCCTCACCAAAAACCCGGCAGCATGGACGTCGGTGACCCCCGCCTTAACACCATATATGCACCTCACCATCCTGAACCTAAATCCATCAACCATTTAGCTTGAATCCCCTCCCACCTTCTCGAATCTTCATTTGAAGATTCGAGTCGGACCTCCACTTACCCCGATCTACCCCAGTTTCACACCAGATAGTCCCCGGACCTCCCTCGTGACCAAACCATGCTTGGTTTGGTCCGAATCTAACCAGGGAAACTTAGATCCCAAATCTACCCTTAGGAATCTTAGAAGTCCTGATGCTTGGTCTGTGGCCGTTTGAACTAAATGATTAGGGTCTAATGGACCTTAATCGAAGTGTTCTCAGTAGAGAACACTTCGATTAAAGTCCATTCATCCCCAAGAAGGATGGATTCAAATCCGAACTAGGGTTGGCTGATTTTTCAAGACTTCAGGTATTTGTGTCTTCCTTTTTATCAGTTCATGAGTTTTGCTGTAGTTAAACGTTTGTTTATTGCCCCAAAATGTTTAGTTGATTGTATTTTTGAATTATTTGTCAACTGTGTCCTGTCCGCCTTGCCTGAACCTCTGTGTTTGATCGAGTCTTTCTTCTATTCACTGATAATGTGTATATGTGTATGTGCTGTGCAATCAATTGAACTTTAAATTTGACTGATTAATTGATTCCCCAGTACAATATTTGCTTAGTCAGTACAATTCGAATCATGTGTTTGGTATTGTTAGATGTCTGATCATGGTTTTCGATTGTACATGTTATGATTAGTATAGTCGAGTCGATATATGTCGTCGATTAATTTCAGTTGTTCGAATGGTAACAATTTGATCTATTGCCTGTTGGAACTTTGTTTGAATCAAAGTAAGAATCAAGTATGGCTACTTATAATTGCTGTATTTGAATCTGAAAATGAAAATATTGGATTGTTAGCTGCAATCTGAATTGGTGGCATGTGCATTTGTGCACAACATGTGCATAAAGGCCCTTTTGAGATGAAGAATAACTTGACAGCATGTGCTGTCAGGTTATATTCCTGCTGCCCATGTCTGCTTTTTAGTTTAATAAGGTGTTTAAAAGGGGTTTGTCAGGGAATATCATGGGAGGGTTTATACTTAAATAGTTGAGTGGAAACTGAAAAGAGGACAGACCACATGGGGGGGGGGGGAAGGTTTCTGATGGTTTAACATGTTGTGAATAGTTTGAGTTTAGGATATAAAAGGAAGCAGAACTTCCATTAAAGGGGACGGGATTTTTGAGCAACTCAGACAGATTTTGGAGACTGAAAATTGACACTGGATTTTAAAAGGAGAGGAAAACATCTTTGAGGAAAAACAGAGAGGCATATACAGACACACATACAAGAGAGAAAAACATACAAAAAAAATCAGAAACTGTTTCTTCCTACTGTTTGTTTGGTTCTCAGTTTGTTCAACTTGTTCAATCAATTCTGTTTTCTTTCAAGTATCAGCTAAGTTTATTGGTTGGTTCGCATTGGTTGTTTCTCCTGGATTTGGTCTGTCTTGGAGCTTTGTTTCTACTGCATTGTTTGCTGCTGTCATTTTGCCATTTCTCCATCGGCTATAGTTGTATCTCGCACTGGGATTTGTCCTTGTTTGTTACCTGCTGTTACTGCTGCTGTTTGGTATTGCTCCTATTTCTACTGACTTCCCTGCTTCTTCTATTACATTCAACATCCAGGTACACATTCGAACTCCGCATTGATGTAACAATGAAAGCATGAAATAAAAGATACGCGGGAGTTTAATTGTTCGTTGCTGCATTTACAGTTTTATAAACATTATTAGATTTGTGTAACCTGTTTAGTTTGCAACTTATTGAAGAATACATAGGGTAGCCTGTACTTAACTGAAGTTTAGTGTGTTTAAATTGTGATTTCAGTTATCTAGTTGGTTGTATGATAAAGAATGTGTGAGTGGTTGGCATACGTATAATTAGATTTCCGTCAGCTATATTTTGTATATATAGGGCAGAACGTTTTAACCCTGCAGAATACAATGTAGCTTTAATCTTTTAAGTTCTAACTTTATCAGATCTCGTTAGGCAGTTTACATGACCACGTTCGAACCCTATTAGTAGTAGTTTCCGATAGTCAACTCTATTGATTTAGCTTAAATAAGTTAGTCTATATTCAGGATTGAAGAACGTTTTAACGAAGGTTTTGGCAGTTTTATTAATATTGTATATTAATATCCTCTAGTAAATTAAAAGGCATGTTCATCCATGAAATAAGGCACGGAACAATTCACGTCTCATAAACAACTAATCAGATAATCAAATAAGAGTTCGAAGCTGGTCAAGCATGTAATTTAATTAACGTGTACTTTTCCTTCTTTCATTTTTCTCAAAGATAAATAATAAATGTAGTCGCCATTAGGTTTATCCTTTCATAAAATGAGACGAGCCTCGCCAAACAAAAAATGTAAATTGCGGGGCCCTCAATAATTAACCATAATAAATACTTAGAATTCGGGATGGACTGTTTAGTGAATTTCACTGCCTTCCCCAAAGATAATAACACGTTAGGCTCTTTAGGCGCGACTCAATTGAAATTACATTCTTAATTTCGGGTGCGCATTTATGTGACCCAAAATTCAAATCTCAACGGAGTCGAAATGTATTAATAACCACGGGTGCATTGATTGTGACGTGGTTCGAGATGCATTTTCACAACGTTGCAATTCTATAAAAATAAAAAGCGATTTAAAAGCACATAGGTCACAACATGTATTTAAATCAGATATTTAGCCATTATAACAATTTAAGCGACCGTGCTAGAACCACGGGATTCGAGGGTGCCTAACACCTTCCCTCAGGTCAACAGAATTCCTTACTTAGAATTTCTGGTTCGCAGACTTCATTTGGAAAAGTCGAAAATTTCCTCGATTTGGGATTCAAGATAAACCGGTGACTTGGGACACCAAAAGACAAACCTTTCCCAAGTGGCGACTCTGAATTAAAATAAATAATCCCATTTCGAATATTGTCACTTAAATTGGAAAAACTCCCCTCGCGCATTTAACCCTTCGGGGCGGGGCGCGCAAAAAGGAGGTGTGACACTATGCATCTTAACAATCCAAGGTCTGGTGTTCTTTTATACAAAACTCCTCCACTTAAGAAGAATCCACTTGCCAAACGTCGAATTGTTCTCTTCTGATCCCCCGTGGCTTGCACTGGATATATCCCCATTCTGATGTACTCCTGGATATCATGGAACCATGGTTCGCCATCAAGTTCTTCTTCAATCATGTTGCAGTAAGCATGTTGATCTCGTACTTGAATATGCAAAGGATCGACATAGGCTTTTTCCGGATGGTGCATCATTGACGCTAGGGTAGACAATGCATCGACGACCTCATTATGGACCCTGGGAATATGCCTAAACTCCACTGATCGAAACCGTTGACAAAGATCATGCAAACATTGTCAGTATGGTATGAGCTTCAAATCTCGTGTTTCCCATTCTCCTTGAATTTGGTGTACCAGAAGATCCGAGTCTCCCAAGACTAAGACTTCCTGGACATCCATGTCTGCAGCTAGCCTTAAACCCAAAATGCATGCTTCGTACTCAGCCATATTGTTGGTACAATAGAAACGAAGTTGAGCTGTAACAGGATAGTGATGCCCTGTTTTAGAAATAAGCACGGCTCCTATCCCCACTCATTTCATGTTAGCAGCCCCATCGAAGAAAAGTTTCCAACTTGGTTTTTCAGCCTGTTCTAGCTCGTCATTATGCAGTACCTCTTCATTAGGAAAATAAGTCCTCAGTGGCTCATACTCTTCATCGACCGGGTTTTCGGCCAAATGATCGGTCAATGCTTGGGCTTTCACTGTAGTCTGAGTCACATAGATGATGTCAAACTCTGTGAGCAATATCTGCCACTTCGCAAGTCTCCCTGTCGGCATAGGCTTTTGAAAGATATACTTCAACGGATCCAAACGCAAAATGAGGTAGGTAGTGTAGGATGACAAATAATGTTTCAATTTTTGCGCCACCCAAGTTAGAGCGCAACATGTCCTTTCCAGGTGAGTGTACTTAACCTCATAAGTCGTGAACTTCTTGATAAGATAGTAGATGGCTTGTTCTTTCCTGCCGGTGATGTCATGCTGCCCCAGTACACAACCAAATGAATTTTCTAGGACAGTCAAGTAAAGAATCAAAGGTCTCCCTGGTTCGGCGGTACCAGCACATGCGGGTTAGACAAGTATCCCTTTATCTCATTGAACGCTTCTTGACACTCATCAGTCCACTTGATCGCAGCGTCCTTCTTCAGCAACTTGAAAATAGGCTCACAAGTTGTCGTGAGCTGAGCAATAAATCTGCTGATATAGTTTAACCTTCCTAACATTCTCATCACTTCAGTCTTGTTCTTTGGAGGTGGAAATTCTTGTATGGATTTGATCTTTGATGGGTCCAACTCGATGCCTCGCTGGCTGACTATGAATCCCAATAGTTTTCCGGATGGAACACCAAATGCACACTTGGCGGGGTTAAGCTTGAGGTTGTACCTGCGAAGCCTCTGGAAGAATTTCCTCAAATCCTCGACGTGGTCGGCCTGATGCTTTGATTTTATGATCACATCATCTACGTATACCTCAATCTCCTTGTGTATCATATCATGAAACACAGTAGTCATTGCCCTCATATAAGTTGCCCCATCATTCTTCAAACCAAATGGCATTACCCGGTAGCAATAAGTTCCCCAGAGTGTGATGAATGCCGTTTTTTCTGAATCTTCTTCATCCATTAGAATCTGATGATACCCGACATAGCAATCCACAAAAAGATCCAATCTCACGCTTGGCACAATTATCAATCAAAATGTGGATATTGGGTAGTGGGACGTTATCCTTCGGACTTGCTTTGTTGAGATTGCGGTAATCGACGCATACTCTGATCTTGCCGTCCTTCTTTGGTACAGGCACGACATTAGCCAACCAAACAGGATATCGAGTGACCCGAATAACCTTTGCATCCAACTACTTGGTAATTTATTCTTTAATCTACACACTCATATCAGTTTTGAATTTCCTCAACTTTTGCTTGACGGGAGGGAATGCTGGATCAGTAGGCAATCTGTGGACCACTAAATCAGTGCTTAAACCCGGCATGCCATCATATGACCACGCAAAAACATCTTTGTACTCGATGAGTGCTTTGATTAACTCCTCCCGAATTCTTTGCTCGAGGTGGACACTTATTTTAGTCTCTCGGACATTGTGTGTGTATCCTAAATTGACGACTTTTGTGTCATTCAGGTTGGGTTTGGGTTTTTCTTCGAAGTAAATTAACTCATTATTAATCTCTTCGAAGGCTTCATCCTCATCATAGTATTATGATTCGTAATCACAATCTACTTCTTGAACTAATATCTTAGAATCAGATTGATTTTTAAGACTGGGCTAAGGATTCCTTATGCATACCATGTATTAGAACCAGCGTAAAAAGAACTGTATAGAAAAGAAAAGAAAAACAAAAAGGAAAACCATCAGGAATGATGAAGAAAGGGAAATTATATTTTATTGAATGATAAAAGATAACAAGGTTTGCACACTCAAACAGACTGAAAAATGAAATCCGGATTACAACCCTGGAATGATCCGTACAAACTTAAAGCAAAATCCAAGCAAACTACCAAGACTCCTTCCGAGTATGGAGAGGAGTAGCCTTCCAATTATTAAGCTTTGTTGTTGGCCCAATAAATTGCACTTCCGCATTGCTAGAACCTTCTCTAATTTCCACCATGTTCACACTATCGAACAACTTCTCAAATCTTTCAATTAACTCCTTGTCAGGATTAATCACAGAACTGGGAATTGCTGTTACTGGGCGACTCCTTGTACTGGACTTAACAAATGATCTGGAAAGACGTGGGACTGGCTTTGGAAGGACCCATGTCCTATGTTTCAATTTTCTGGCTCTTTTTATGTCTGCGGCTGTGGGCTTGAATCCTAGACCAAATGTTCCCAAGTTTTCGGGAAGAAACACGGGCTGTATGATGCCTTGTAGAGCTGATCCCAAACCCTTTCCTGGTATAAAACCATTCTTCAACATTTTGTACTCTACCATGACTGATGCAGCGGTTATCTTCGGATTTGGGATACACTTCCCCTCTAGAACTTTCTTGACTGACATTGTGTCAGAAACTTGGTAGACCCATGGTCCCTTGTCATCTTCTACCTCAATGAATGACACAATGGTGTTGCTGTGAGCGCACAAATTATCTTCGCCGTGCACAACTATTTCCTGTCTATCTGTCCCATTCGAAGAGATTAGTAAAGAGTTAATTCATTTTGAGGAAAAAACCAAACCTAACTTGAGTGATACCGAAGGCATCAACATAGGGGACACGAATACTATCCGAGAAACTAAAATAAGTGTCCATCTCGAACCAAAGATCCGAGAAGAGTTGATTAAAGCACTCATAGAATTCAAAGATGTTTTTGCATGGTCGTATGACGACATGCCAGGTTTGAGCACTGATTTAGTGGTTCACAAATTGCCCACTGATCCAATGGTGCCTCCTGTCAAGCAAAAATTGAGAAAGTTCAAGCCTGATATGAGTGTGAGAATTAAAGAAGAAATCACCAAACAGTTAGAGGCAAAGGTCATTCGAGTCACTCGATATCCTGTTTGGTTGGCTAATATCGTTCCTGTGCCAAAGAAAGACGGCAAGATCATAGTATGCGTCGATTATCGCAATTTTAACAAAGCAAGTTCGAAGGATAATTTCCCATTACCTAATATCCATATTTTGATTGATAATTGTGCCAAGCATGAGATAGGATCTTTTGTGGATTGTTATGCCGGTTATCATCAAATTCTAATGGATGAAGAAGATGCGGAGAAAACGACATTCATCACACCATGGGGAACTTATTGCTACCGGGTAATGCCATTCGGTTTGAAGAACGTCGGGGCAACATACATGAGAGCAATGACCATGGTGTTTCATGATATGATACATAAAGAGATTGAGGTATACGTGGACGATGTGATCATAAAATTAAAGCATCAAGCCGACCACGTTGGGGATTTGAGGAAATTCTTCTTGAGACTTCGCAAGTACAATCTCAAGCTTAACCCTGCCAAGTGTGCATTTGGTGTTCCATCTGGAAAACTGTTGGGATTCATAGTCAGTCGGAGAGGCATCGAGCTAGACCCATCAAAGATCAAAGCCATCCAAGAATTGCCACCTCCAAGGAACAAAACTGAAGTAATGAGTTTGTTAGGGAGGTTGAATTACATCAGCAGGTTTATTGCTCAGCTCACGGCAACCTGTGAGCCTATTTTCAAATTGTTGAAAAAAGATGTTGCGGTCAAATGGACTGATGAGTGTCAAGAAGCATTTGATAAGATAAAAGGATACTTGTCAAACCCACCCGTGCTGGTCCCGCCAGAGCCAGGAAGACCTCTGATTCTTTACTTGACGGTCTAGGAAAATTCATTTGGTTATGTATTGGGGCAACATGACCTCACCGGCAAAAAAGAACAGGTCATCTACTACCTTAGCAAGAAATTCACAGCTTATGAGGTTAAGTACACTCATCTGGAAAAGACATATTGCGCCCTAACTTGGGTAGCTCAGAAATTGAAACACTATTTGTCATCCTACACTACTTACCTCATTTCGCGTCTAGATCCGTTGAAATTTATTTTTCAAAAGCCTATGCCAACGGGGAGACTTGCAAAGTGGCAGATATTGCTCACAGAATTTGACATCATCTATGTGACTCGGACTGCAATGAAAGCCCAAGCATTGGCCGGTCATTTAGCCGAAAACCCGGTCGACGAGGAATACGAGCCATTGAAAACCTATTTTCCCGATGAAGAAATAATGCATATCGATGAGATGGAGCAAATTGAAAAACCTGGCTGGAGACTTTTCTTTGATGGGGCCGCTAACATGAAAGGAGTCGGGATAGGAGCTGTAATTATTTCTGAAACAGGGCATCACTACCCTGTTACGGCTCAACTTCGATTTTATTGCACCAATAATATGGCTGAATATGAAGCTTGTATTTTGGGTTTAAGGCTAGCCGCCGACATGGGTATCCAGGAAATCTTGGTCTTGGGAGATTCGGATCTTCTGGTACATCAAATGTAAGGAGAATGGGAGACACGAGATTTGAAGCTCATACCATACCGGCAATGTTTACATGATCTTTGTCAGCGGTTTCGATTAGTGGAGTTCAGGCATATTCCAAGGATCCATAATGAAGTCGCCGATGCATTGGCTACCCTGGCATCAATGTTGCACCATCCAGACAAAGCTTATATGGATCCACTACATATTCGAGTCCACGATCAGCACGCTTACTGCAACATGGTTGAAGAGGAATTTGACGGTGAACCATGGTTCCACGACATCAAGGAGTATATCAGAATGGGGATATATCCAGCACAAGCCACAGGAGATCAAAAGAGAACCATTAGGCGTTTGGCAAATGGATTCTTCTTAAGTGGAGGAGTTTTGTATAAAAGAACACCAGACCTTGGATTATTAAGATGCATAGATGCTAAACAAGCTATGGTTGTCATGTCTAAAGTACATTCGGGAGTTTGCGGACCCCACATGAGTGGATATGTGTTGGCAAAGAAAATTCTTCGAGCTGGTTACTATTGGATTACCATGGAGCTAGATTGCATCAGTTTTGTGCGCAAGAGTCATCAATGCCAGATACACGGGGATTTAATTCATTCTCCACCATCTGAGTTGCATACAATGTCTGCACCATGGCCCTTCGTCGCCTGGGGCATGGATGTGATTGGACCAATTGAGCCAGCAACATCCAATGGGCACAGGTTCATTCTGGTAACCATTGATTATTTTACCAAATGGGTTGAGGCCAAAACATTCAAATCAGTGACCAAGAAAGCTGTGGTCGATTTTGTTCACTCAAATATCATATGTCGATTCGGAATCCCAAAAGTGATCATCACAGATAACGGTGCTAATCTTAACAGTAACCTAATGAGGGAAGTATGTCAACAGTTTAAGATTATACATCGCAACTCTACCCTATATCGGCCCAAGGCGAATGGAGCAGTCGAGGCAGCAAACAAAAACATAAAGAAGATACTTCGGAAAATGGTAGAAGGTTCAAGACAATGGCACGAAAAATTACCATTTGCGTTGTTGGGATATCGCACTACTGTTCGCACGTCAGTAGGAGCAACTCCTTATTTGTTGGTATATGGCACTAAGGCAGTAATTCCTACAGAAGTTGAAATTCCTTCCCTTCGGATCATCGCCGAAGCTAAGATTGATGATGATGAATGGGTCAAAACCCGTCTGGAACAGTTAAACTTGATTGATGAAAAATGATTGGCAGCAGTATGTCATGGCCAATTATATCAAAGAAGAATAGCAAGGGCATACAACAAAAAGGTGCGTCCCCGAAAGTTTGAAGTGGGTCAACATGTGCTGAAACGTATTCTTCCACATCAGGTTGAAGCAAAGGGCAAATTTGCCCCGAATTGGCAAGGACCATTCATTGTGACCAGAGTATTGTCCAATGGTGCATTATGTTTAACAGATATTGAAGGAAAATGCATAGACATGGCTATCAATTCTGATGCGGTAAAGAGATATTATGCATGATTCTTCTTTAGTATAGTTATTAAATGTTTGTATTCGGCATTATTTCGAAGATTGGAATGACAAAGGCAATTTATTCTGCTATCCAAACACTGTACCCTTTGTTTTTCCCTTTGAGCCACATTCGTTTCTTTCTTACCCTCTCTTGGAATCAATGAAAGACATATATATATATATATATATATATATATATATATATATATATATATATATATATATATATATATATATATATATATATATATATATATATATATATATATATATATATATATATATATATATATATATATATATATATTATTGGAGTGAACTACGTTTGACCTGATTCCTCAAAGAAGGATACGTAGGCGCCTCACGGCTCGGTCATAGGGTGCTTAATATGCATAATATGCATAATGTGCACAAAAGGAAACATCAAGAGACCCCAATCAAGAAACTTGGGCAAGAATTGTGTTGGCAAATAAGAAAAAGATTCCAAGAGTTGTAATTTTAAACCCATATCAAAATTGTTTAATTCTTGATGCCTTTCCAATCCAACCACATACCAAAAGACCTTTCGACCAATCCTAGAAAAGTGTCGAGTCAAGCAAATGGAGATGGTTCATAACACTCTGGTCCAAACAAGAAAAGCAATGAAAATAAGAGAGTCTTATAGGTGAAAACCCACACGGGCATCATGAGACGATAGAAGTTGAGAGAAAGTAAAATGAGAGAGTCTTATAGGTGAAAACCCACACGGGCACCATGAGACGACGGAAGCTGAGAGAAAGGAAAATGAGAGAGTCTTATTGGTGAAAACCTTCACAGGCACCATAAGGCGAGAAGGAATTAAGAAATGAACAAATGAGGAAGGTTTGTCGGTGAAAACTCTTTTAGATGCTGCAAGTCGAACGAGGTTTGTAAATTGGCAAAAGTAAAATTGGGTTGCAGAATTTTGGGAAAATGAAACAATTGAAAAAGAGATTGGTTAAAAAGACTGGGTTGATTAATCCAAAATGCATACCCTGATCATTGGTGCCAGTGAATCCAATCAGATAGGTTCTTTATTCTTTCTCCAACAGTCATCCAAATTTGGATTTTTCTTTTCATTCTAGATTGTCGAAATCGTCATGTTTTCGTCACTAATAATCTTACTCTTCTAAAGCTTTTAAGATGAGTTTTGTTCCAAACAAATAAGAAGGAATGCCAAGGTATACTACCAAGATTCAAGATTGCATAGGACAAAATACGGCCATGATGAGCAGGAGGTAATAGGATAAAAAAATAAGATATGGGTGTAAGAAAAGTTGAATCAAAAAGCGGTTCAGCAATGTCAGGAGAGACATATGATTGCAATTGAAAGGGTTTGAAGTGAAACAACAGTTGGGGATCCTATAGTTAAGGATCAATTACAAGGACAAAACAGTATTTTCAACCATTCCAAGGCAGTAAAACAAGACAAAGAGAAACCCCACCTTCGGCAAAAATGCCACAACTAACCACCCTGCTTTAAACTAACGAAATTTTCTTTGATTTGAAACAGGGGCAAAAATAACATTTGTGTCAAGAAGCACTCGGTGAAGGAAGTAGAAAAAATCAGGCGTCCACCTGAAGAATAAGGAAGAGCAATGGAAGTGTTAGAAGTCAGGCATCCACCTGAAGAATAAGGAAGAGCAATGGAAGTGTTAGAAGTCAGGCATCCACCAGAAGAATAAGGAAGAGCAATGGAAGTGTTAGAGGTCAGGCATCCACCTGAAGAATAAGGAAGAGCAATGGAAGTGTTAGAAGTCGGGCATCCACCTGGAGAATAAGGAAGAGCATGGAAGTGTTAAAAATCAGGCGTCCACCTGGAGTATAAGGATGATCAGTTGAAGTATTAGAAATCAGGCATCCACCTGGAGAGCAAGGATGAAGAATTGAAATGGCAATCAGGCGTCCACCTGGAGAACAAAGATGAAGAATTGAAATAGCAATCAGGCGTCCACCTGGAGAATAAGGATGAAGAAAGAAAAAGCAATCAGGCGTCCACCTGGAGAACAAGGATGAAGAAAGAAAAAGCAATCAGGCGTCCACCTGGAGAACAAGGATAAGGAAAAGAAATAGCAATCAGGCGTCCACCTGGAGAACAAGGATGAAGAATTGAAATAGCAATCAGGCATCCACCTGGAGAACAAGGATGAGGAAAGGAAATAGCAATCAGGCGTCCACCTGGAGAACAAGGAAGAAGAAAGGAAATAGCAATCAGGCGTCCACCTGGAGAACAAGGATGAAGAAAAGAAATAGCAATCAGGCGTCCACATGGAGAACAAGGATGAAGAAAGAAACAACAATCAGGCGTCCACCTGGAGAACAAGGATAAGGAAAAGAAATAGCAATCAGGCGTTCACCTGGAGAACAGGGATGAAGAATTGAAATAGCAATCAGGCATCCACCTGGAGAACAAGGATGAAGAAAGAAAAAGCAATCAGGCGTCCACCTGGAGAACAAGGATGAGGAAAGGAAATAACAATCAGGCGTCCACCTGGAAAACAAGGAAGAAGAAAGGAAATAGCAATCAGGCGTCCACCTGGAGAACAAGGATGAAGAAAAGAAGCAATCAGGCGTCCACCTGGAGAACAAGGATGAAGAAAAGAAATAGCAATCAGGCGTCCACCTGGAGAACAAGGATGAAGAATTAAAATGGCAATCAGGTGTCCACCTGGAGAACAAGGATAAGGAAAAGAAATAGCAATCAGGCGTCCACCTGGAGAACAAGGATGAAGAATTGAAATAGCAATCAGGCGTCCACCTGGAGAACAAGGATGAAGAAAGAAAAAGCAATCAGGCGTCCACCTGGAGAACAAGGATAAGGAAAGGAAATAGCAATCAGGCGTCCACCTGGAGAACAAGGAAGAAGAAAGGAAATAGCAATCAGGCGTCCACCTGGAGAACAAGGATGAAGAAAAGAAGCAATCAGGCGTCCACCTGGAGAACAAGGATGAAGAAAAGAAATAGCAATCAGGCGTCCACCTGGAGAACAAGGATGAAGAATTAAAATGGCAATCAGGTGTCTACCTGGAGAACAAGGATAAGGAAAAGAAATAGCAATCAGGCGTCCACCTGGAGAACAAGGATGAAGAATTGAAATAGCAATCAGGCGTCCACCTGGAGAACAAGGATGAAGAAAGAAAAAGCAATCATGCGTCCACCTGGAGAACAAGGATGAGGAAAGGAAATAGCAATCAGGCGTCCACCTGGAGAACAAGGAAGAAGAAAGGAAATAGCAATCAGGCGTCCACCTGGAGAACAAGGATGAAGAAATAGTAATTAGGCGTCCACCTGGAGAACAAGAATGAGGAAAGGAAATAGCAATCAGGCGTCCACCTGGAGAACAAGGATGAACAATGGAAGAATTAGCAATCAGGCGTCCACCTGGAGAACAAGGAAGAGCAGTTGGAATGTCAGCAATCAGGCACCCCACCTGGAGAATAAGGGAATACAATTGAAGTATCAAGCAATCAGGCGCCCCCCTGAAGAATAGAATGGCAATTTATCTTGACATTGCGGGATGAAGTCAAAAGCCCGACCATATGAGAAAGAAGCACACGTAAAGTCAATAAAGCAGAGGAGTCCAACCAAATCCCCAGCAAGAAACAACAAGAGTCTCAAACAAATAAAGGAAATACGAGACACAATGAAAGGAAATGCGGAATAAGTCAGAAGCAAAGGATGCCCAAGAGTCACCAAGATATCAAGACAACAAGAAACGCAAGGGCATGATCTAGATAAGATTTTGTAATTCATATACCATAGTCTAGTTTAGCTTTTGTTTTACCTTTAAAGCAGGGTGTAATAAGGAGGTCAGCAAGCAGTAAAAGCAGCACGAAACAGCAGTAGCATCACAGTCCCATAATAGTCCCAGCTACCCAAAACTTCCCGAACTACATTGACCTGATTCCTTTATAGCCAAGGATATGTAGGAAACCTTTGAAGCATAGGTTCGGTCAAATCTTTCAAAAATGCTTCCCACAGAGTATTCGAACAGGCAAAAATCGTTCGTATCCGCTCACTTTATTTTTGCACGAAAACTCTTCGAGTTTCCGCACAAAGAGGGGCAGCTGTGAGCACGTGATTTTTGCCTCACGAAAACTACTCTAAATTAAATCAAAAAATAAAACAAAAATTCTCTTAGTATGCAATTTTTAGAATTTATGTGGCGTTTATTAATTATTTGTGTTTTGTTCGTAAATGTTTACTTTGTTAAAGTTAAATGAAAAAATAAAATAAAAAATACATGTTGCATGCATATATAGGATTTAATTATGCATTTAAGAGATAATTAAAAGAAAATCACAAAAAATATGCATTTATCTTATTTTTCGTCATTTAAGTGTGTCATTGTGTGATTAATGTTTTGTCTATGTGTTAATAGTTGTTAAAAAAGTAATTAATATTTTTGTAAGGGTAATTTTGTTTTTATAATTTTAATTAGGATTTTTATAATTAGGAATAAAATTAGGAAATAGAAAATAAGTTTAAAAAGGTGAAAAATCGGACCTGGACTGAAATCCAGGCCCAAACAAAATCAATTTCCCCACAGCCCAATCCAAACACCCCATGTCCGGTCCAATTCAACCAAACCAAACGACGACGTTTGGTCATATTTCATCAAGGGCCGTTGGATTAAATCAATCCAACGGCTGAGATCCCATACCCTTACCCGTAACCCCTACCCGATCCATTGCCCGGGCCAACCCATACCCCAACTAAATTCAAACGACACCGTTCCTCTCATACCAATTGATCCAGGCCTTTGATCTCAGCTGATCCAACGACCCTGGTCCATCCACCCCACTTGTATATAAGTCCAAATCCCAACCCCGGCCCCCTAACTAAACACCCCCCTCTCCTGTTCATCATCATCTCTGAAAACACACCCCTAACCCTAGCCGCCCTAACTCTCCATCGCCTGAAACCCGATGGCAACAACGTCGCCGGTCACCACCTTAACACCCTCAACTCCTCGCAACCCCCTCTTTACGGATCTGGTGTTAGTTTCCCTCGAATCAGACCACATAGTCTCGAATCTTCGATTAAAGGTTGGTCTGAAAACCCAACCTTCTCCAATGACTTCCAAATTAACACCATAGTTTCCTTTGTCCTTCCTCATCATGAATCTGTTAGTAGCATGGTTCGAATCCTCCTGGAACTGCTCGAATCTTCATTTGAAGATTCGAGTGAAACCTGACCCTATCCCAACCTACCTCAAACTCACACCAATTATCCACCTGACCTCCCTCGTTCCTAAAACACCATTGGTTTGGTTCGAATATATCCAGAAGTGTTCGAATTTGAAATCAAAGAATCTGAAACCCTAAAAATTTCCAGTCATGGAATTTACCCAAATTAAATGAGGGATTGAGGTCTAAGAGACTTTAATCGAGGTATTCTCAATTGAGAATACTTCGAATAAAGTCTGTTCAGCCTCAAAAGGTCCGAATCCAAAGTTGAGTTTTGTCTGTGTGAAATTGAAGATTCAGAGGTATTTCTCTACTTCTTTTGTTTCCTACGTATATATTGTTTCCTATTTCAGTAGCCTATGTAATTTTTCATATTTGTTTTATTTGATTCTATGATTCTATCTCATACCTATTTATATGATCAGAATTATAGCATTGTCTCTGTTTGTTGTGATTATTTACAATGTGTATAATCGACTCGACTAAGTACGTCGATTAGTTGTTTTATAAATTCCTGTTTCTGTTAATGTTGATTGAAACAACCTATTTATAGACTGATTGTTGACAAATGTTGTAGATAGTCAGTTGATTAATACTCATCAATTAAATCATCTTTGTTTGTAATTCAATAAGATGTTGTGTATGTTGGTTTCTGGGCAGTAAGTTTCAGGGCATTGTCAATATACTGACAATGCCCCTATATTCATACCTATTCTAAATTCAGTTTAAATTATTCTGTTGAAATCTGGGTGATGTTATTGTGATATTGGGTTTAAATTCAATTCTACAAATGTTGATTAGATATAATTGTGTTAGAAGGTTGCATTCTCAGTTAAGATTCAGTCCAGAACTTGAGAGAATTGGTTATAGCTGTTTAAATCAGAAAGCAGGTTGATAATTAAATCTGAACAGATTATAAAATCTGTTTTGTATCAGATTTTTGATTTTTTATAGTAAGGGCAGTAATATTAAGGGATTATAGGGGTATTTCTGGGAATAAAATAGTGAGGGTAATGTGATAATAGTAGTGTGCTGATAGTGGAGTGTAATGGATATAATTTAATGAGATAATGGGAAACAAAGGGTAATAAGAGTGCTGAAAATAAGGGAAAAAGTATCTTTAGTGGCTGATTTATTAAGAAATCAGCCTTAGTTTATTTGGGTGGAGATTTTCTGATTTTTAAAAGAGAAAAGGGTCCAGGCAGCATTGGAGGGCAGAGTTATATAAGAGAGAAGTTGGGACTGATTTAAAGGGGGGAGAGAGAGAAAAGAGGAAGAGAACCAGAGGGAGAAATCTGAAAAAGAGAGGAACCAGAAAGAGAAAGACTGAGGAAAAAGAGAAGAAAGAAAATCTAAAACAAGAGGAAGATAGAAAGAAAGAAAATCAGAAACAGTAAAAAAGAATTCTACATCAGAAACTAGTATTGAGGCAGATTTTTCGGAAATTAAGAGCTTTTCAGTCTCCCTTTTCTAAAGTCTCAAAATCAGAAATATTGTTTTCCTTGAATCTATCCGGATTTATTTGATCCTATTGTTCAGTTAAAAATCTGAGATTTCTTAAAAAGTACTGCTATTGTGCACCTGGGTTTCACGGGTCCCATTTGTTGCTCAAATCTGCTGAGTTATTTGGTATTTTCTGCTGATTTTGTTACTGCTGCTACTGCTGAAATTTGCCTCATTTACCCTCATTTTCAGGTATATATTTTAGACTCATGTTATGGAAAGCTTCAACATTGCCAAATAAATGAAGTTTGGGATTATAATTATGTCTTTTACTCGTTTAAGTCTATTAGTTTAAATTTCAGTTTTGTTTTAGTTATTTAACATGGTAGTATGCTTGATATAATGACTATTAGTTAATCATTCCCGTTTGAAGTTCGTATAAGTGTTGTAATAGTGTTGTCTATTTCAGAATTTCATTAAGTATAGTTGTGATTGAATTATCAAAATAGGAAACATGGCATAAAGTTGGCCATTAATTAAGTCTTGTGACATTGTTAGTTAAGTAAAGAGTAGTATGGAAATGGCAAAAACTATATCACTAGCCTATTTTGTCAACTATCCGATTTAGTTGTGGATCGAATGATGTTAGTTTTATTTTGTTCATTTATGGCATAATAATGGTTATGTTTATAATCAATAGTTGAAAGATGCATTAGTACAATCCGTTATGTTCACAATGTTGAAATATGGCGAATAATGTTGTATGCAATATCCTCTTATTAAGTCAACAGGTAGATTAGTTCTCTTTCTTAATAACAAATGGCCTAGAAATTTATACAATGCGTAAAGTTAAAGTTTAGCAATAGTTCGCATAGATTGAGAATAAAAATTGGTTTGATTATGTATATCCCAAACTCAATCATAAGCAGAATTAATCAAAATAATTATGCCTATCAGATTAGGAACAAGCGATGTAGAAGGAGATTAGATTTATAATGTGTAACAATTTTAAGAATGTAAAAATAGCATTCGCTACAAATAGAATAATGAAAATTCTTCGAAAATATCACTTCCTTTCATGAATCGATTTTTTTAGTTTCATACGCCATTCACATTTGAGTATACATATATTGTATTTACGAGAAAAATGGTAGTATTAATCACACGTTGTTTATTTTACTCTTTAAATTTGAATGGCTTGTAGGAATATAATTTATACGCGAAAAAATATAATTTGCGATCAACATCCAATAAATTGTGAATTCTTTTCGAGGAATTTAGAGACTAGAAAAATATTGATTTCTCATGATTTTCACATAAAAATGCATGGACGTAATAAACAATTTATGGAAAATTTATGCTACCATCAAGAATATTTCGTGTGATTAGGGATACGTTCGCGTAACCTGATTATATTTCTAAAAGCAATTCGGATTATGCGTTCGCGCAACTTCGAGCGAACATTTGATAAAAAGGGGGTTCTTCGGAGAATATCAATATTAATTTCATATAACCCGAGATGTGCAGTTCACTATTTAATCATACAAGAGCGACGAACGTTCTTAATTTTAAGCACAATTTCGAACATAAGTCTATTTTTATAATAAAAATAAACAAGAAATAATATTATCAACTTTTCTGTGTACACGTATGCGTGGCACGATTCTCTACAAAGGGTATATAATACGAATATACGTACGCGTGATTCGTTTACATAATTGTAAACAATCTAAACAAAACCAGCAATAAAATTGGGCAACAAATAAAAATGTATTTAACAAATCAAGATAATTAAGCCAAAATATAAAAATGATTAAGCGACCGTGCTAGAACCACGGAATTCGGGAATGCCTAACACCTTCTTCCGGATTAACAGAATTCCTTACTCAGGATTTCTGGTTCGCAGAATAAAAAACAGAGTCATATTCTCCTCGATTCAGGGATTAAAACTGGTGACTTGGGACGCCTTAAAATTCCCAGGTGGCGACTCTGAAACAAACAAATAAATCCCGTTTCGACTGTCCTTTAATTGGAGAAAATTCCTTCGCACCCTCGCGGGGCCCGAAGAGGAGGTGTGACAGACGCCGAATACGACCACGAACGGACGATTGAAGAAGATGGTCGTTTGGTGTCGTTTGAAGACGAAGCAGTAGTTGTTTTGGTGGTCGTCCATGGCTGGACATAGCAGAAGGCAGCAGCAACGACGGGAGGGCGGTTACTGCATTGCCGAGCTGGAGCTCGATGAAGGAGGGCAGCTATGGAGGCGGTGAAGCAGCAGCTGCTACTGCTGAACATGGAGCTTGACGGGAGGGCAGCAGCAGGGCTGGAGTGACAGTGGAGTTGGAGGTCGACTGGGCAGTGTCGACGATGGATGCTGGTGGTCGTTGAAGAAGATGGTCTGTTGGTGTCGTTCATGGTTGGAGTCGAAGAGGTGGGAGGCGGGGTCACTGGTTGGTTGTTTGAGAAGTGAAGCAGCAGCGATGGCTGCTTGTCGTGACAGTGGAGTTGGACTGTTGGTCGACGGGATCGGAGAAGACGACGATGGAGATGAAACTGGTTGTTTGGACGAGCTGCTGGACGTGACAGTGGAGTTGGTGGACTGGTTGGTCGATGGTCAAGTGGTCATGGTCGACGAGGGTGGTGAAGGGGTGGTCGTGATGGTCTTCGATGGTCTAGTTCGCTTCGTTACTAGTGGAGATGAGGAGGTGGGAGACGGGCAGCCATGGAAGGGCAGCCATGGGAGCTTGGTTGGAGAGGAGAAAAAGAGGGGGGCGGATGGTTAGGGTTTTTAGGTTAGGGAAATGAAAAAAATGAAAAAAATGAAGAAAGGGGTTGGGTCTTTGGGGTTATGGACTGGGTAGACCCGGTTTGAAATGGACCGGGTCGTAGGGGAAGGTTGGGTATCTTTGGGCCTGTGGTTTAAAATTGAAGAAAAGGCTCAATCCGGTCTTCTTCTATTTTTGTTCTTTTCTTTTTATTCAATTTCCTAAATAATAAAGCTAAAATGCTATGATTAAATTATAAAACCCAAAATTATCTGGAAATACTAACTAACTCTTAATAACAATTAACACATAATTAAATAGCGATTAACGATAAAATCACACAATTTGGACATTAAATGCTAAAAATGCAATGTACATTATTTTTATGATTTTTCATTTTGTAAAACAAACTTAATTAAATATCAAATGCAAATGCGACATATTTTTATATTTTTTTTTATTAATTTAACACATTAACATGCACATGCAAAAATACAAATAATTATCAAAAAAAATATCACGAAAATTCAAAAATTGCACATAAAAGAAAAATTATTTTATTTTGAATTTTTTGGGAGTAATTCTCATATAGGGAAAAAATCACGTGCTCACAACTGCCCCTCTTTGTCCGAAAACACGAAGAGTTTTTGTGCAAAGATAAAGTGAGCGGATACGAGCGATTTTTTGCCCGTTTGAGTACTCCGTGTGAAGCATCTTTTGAAAGGATTTGACCGAACCTTTGCTTCGAAGGTTTTTTACATATCCCCGGCTAAAAGGGAATCAGGACAATGTAGTCCGGGAAGTTTTGGTAGCTGGGACTACCATGGGACTGTAATTTTGCTGCTACTGCTGTTACATGCTGCTGCTACTGCTTACCGACCTCCTTATTACACCATGATGAAAGAAAACAAGAAGCTAGACTAAACTATAGTCTATGAATTACAAAATCTTATCTATCTTCCACGCGCTCTGGTTGCTTTGCTTTCTTGTCGGCTTGTGTTTCCTCTGGTGCCTTTCTTTCGAAAATTACCGGGGATGACACTGGCCTTTTGCTTTTCTAAACACAAGTTTTATTATTCCGCTCTGTCTGCTGGGGATACTACTTTCTACATTAAAGCTTGTTATGCTGAGAATTTTTTGTTGTAATCCTTCTCATTGCTGACTTCTGTTTGATCTAGAAATGTGTTCCTCTGTTCTGCAGGTGGGTGCCTGACTCCAACTTGACTTTTGAAAGATGACACAACCTTCATTTTCCAGGAGGGCTCCTGACTTCTTCAATTTATAATTTTAACAACCTCCATTCTACAGGCGGGCTCCTGACTTCAACCACTTAAAAATATAACAACCTTCGTTTTACAGGCGAGCTCCTGACTTCTCCAACTTTCTCAAGATAATTCAGCCTCCATACTCCAGGCGGGCTCCTGACTTCAACAACTTTCTCGAAATAATTCAGCCTCCATTCTCCAGGCGGGCTCCTGACTTCAACAATTTAAAATAAACAACCTCCATTCTACAGGCGGGCTCCTGACTTCAACAATTTTGAAAAATATAACAACCTCCGTTCTACAGGCGGGCTCCTGACTTCAACAACTTAACATTTGACAACCTCCATTCTACAGGCGGGCTCCTGACTTCAACCACTTAAAAATATAACAACCTCCGTTTTACAGGCGGGCTCCTGACTTCTCCAACTTTCTCAAAATAATTCAGCCTCCATTCTCCAGGCGGGCTCTTGACTTTAACAACTTTCTCAAAATAATTCAACCTCCATTCTCCAGGCGGGCTCCTGACTTCAACAAATTAAAATAAACAACCTCCGTTCTACAGGCGGGCTGCTGACTTCAACAATTTAAAATAAACAACCTCCGTTCTACAGGCGGGCTTCTGACTTCAATAATTTAAGATAAACAACCTACGTTCTATAGGCGGGCTCCTGACTTCAACAATTTTGAAAATTATAACAACCTCCGTTCTACAGGCGGCTCCTGACTTCTCCAACTTTGAAAAAGAAATCAGCCTCCATTCTCCAGGCGGGCTCCTGACTTTAACAAACTTCTTCCTTCAAAACTGGTGTTTTATTCCTCTGAAAACTGCTGGGGATAACACCGATATTTTATTTCACCAATATGTCATTTTCCTTCTTCAAAGACTATTTCCTTTAAAGCTGGTGCTTTCACTTCCCTGAAACCTGTCGGGAATAAAACTGCTGGGGAATTATCTTCCTCCTTTTAACAATGGTGGGGATGATATGGATTCAAAGGTCATTGCTTTTACAATTTTGGGTTATCTTGCTTCTTCCAAGATTACTTTCTTTAAAGACTTGTATCTCCCTTCTTGTATACTGCTGGAGATTTTATTTCCTTCAAAACTTGTTTTATCTTCTCTCTTTCCCAAATGGCTATCTGACTTTAAGAAAATTTTCGAGGCGAGAGAAAATTTTCTGCCCCAGTTTGATAATCTTCTTTGTGGCCATGTCTTCCCGCTGTCAATAATATTTCCTTTCCATGCTTAAAAAAAGAAATTTGTTAGTTTAAAACGCGGTGAGTGGTCGTGCCACTTCTGCTGGGGATGGTTTTCCCTTTTCCTTTCCCTGCTTTGCTATAAAACTTGCTGGGGGATGATATTATTTGCTGAGGATGATACTCCTGCTGGGGATGATTTTTCTTTTCTCTTCCTTCCCCGCTCTGTGTTGTTTGACCTTTGCGGAACTTGGTCGAGAATCTGTCGGAGTTGTTCCTGTATCTCGCAAATCTGCTGGGGATTCTCATAACCTTTTAACTGTTGCTCTTCCATTTTTCTCCAACTTCCCCTAGAAATTTGGTCCTTTTGGGATCTAGACCCATTCATCATTTGGTCTTGCGACCAACTTCTTTTGGCTTTGTCGCCTTATCTTTGGCCTGTCCTATTCGCATTTTACTTTGCACCATTTTGGCAACTGGTAGTAAGCTCTGAAAATCCTTTTTCAAAAACAAACTACTGGGGAGGTAAAGTCTTTAAACCAAGTAAATGAGAAAATGATGATTTCAAAAAATAGAAAAAGAAAAAGTCTTTCTGAGCAAATGCTGGGGAAAAGAAAGAAAAGAACTTATCTGAGATATAACCGATCCCATCGATCATGTCGTGCATTCCGGATTGGTCAACCCAGTCTATTCATATCAATCAATCTTTCGGATGACCCCATTTTGCTGGGGATAAACAGGCATTCAACTCTTTGCCAAATGCGGATCCTTTCCGCCAATCTTGTCTTGTCGCCTCATAGTGCCCTTCGAGGGGTTTTCATTGATAAGACTCTCTCGTTTCTCTCAAATCCCGTCGCCTTATGGTGTCTGTGAAGGTTTTCACTGATAAGACACTCTCATTTTATTTCTCTCAACTTCTGTCGCCTTATGGTGCCTGTGAAGGTTTTCACCGATAAGACTCTCTCATTTTATTTTATTTTTTCAGCTGGGGATTGGAGTGCTGCCGATATGACTCTCTCTGTCGGGGATTCTTTCAACTATCAATTCATTTCCTACTTATGATCTTCTTCTTTGCTGGGGATCGGGGGGGTTATCCCCGACTTCCGTTTGCATGAATTTGCACTCCTCGGATACTGATCGGGAGGTTTTTTTTTGGACATCAATATGGGTTTTCGTGTCTGGCTAAAAGAAAAGGCTATCAAAAATTCAAAATAATTTTGATGGGTGAAACATTACAACTCTTGGAATCAAACCTCTTTTGAAACTTTAAAACATAACTTCTGCCCCAGTTTTCTTGCTTGGGGGATTTTTATTTTTTTGTTACACTATGACCGAGCCGTGAGGCGCCTACGTATCCTTCTTTGAGGAATCAGGTCAAACGTAGTTCCCACTTCCTTTGTTTTTCTTGTAACTTTTCTTTTGTCTTTATTATCATCATTTTTCTCTTTTTCTTTTTCTTTTATTTTAATTACTGATTTCAAAAGAGGGATATGAAAGAATGAATAAGGCTCAAAAAGGGAAGCAAAGGATAAAGTGTTTGGATATAAGAAAGAATTGCCTCCGTCATTTCATTCTCCAATAAATGCCAACCACAAACAACAACAATTACAATCAAAAGAAATCATACATAATATCTCTTCACTGCGTCAGAATTGATGGCCATGTCGACGCATTTCCCGTCGATATCTGTTAAACATAAAGCGCCATTGGACAATACTCTGGTTATAATGAACGGTCCTTGCCAATTCGGGGCGAACTTGCCTTTTGCTTCGGCCTGATGTGGCAGGATTCATTTCAACACCTGCTGCCCCACCTCAAATTTTCTGGGGCGCACCTTCTTGTTGTAGGCTCTCGCCATCCTCTTTTGATATAACTGGCCATGACACACAGCTGCCAATCTCTTTTCATCAATCAAGTTTAACTGTTCCAAACGGGTTTTGACCCACTCGTCATCATCAATCTCAGCCTCAGCGACAATCCGAAGGGATGGAATTTCAACTTCTACCGGTATTACTACTTCAGTTCCATATACCAACAAATAAGGGGTTGCCCCTACTGAAGTCCGGACAGTGGTGCAATAACCCAACAATGCAAATGGTAATTTTTCATGCCATTGTCTGGACCCTTCTACCATCTTCCTCAGTATCTTCTTGATGTTCTTGTTGGCTGTTTCAACTGCTCCATTCGCCTTGGGACGATATGGGGTGGAATTGCGGTGTGCAATATTAAACTGTTGACATACTTCTTTCATCAAATTGTTGTTAAGATTAGCACCATTATCCGTGATGATCACTTTTGGGACCCTAAATCTACAGATGATATTGGAGTGAACAAAATCCACCACTACCTTCTTGGTTACCGACTTGAAAGTTTTAGCTTCAACCCACTTAGTGAAATAGTCGATGGTCACCAGAATGAACCTATGACCGTTGGTAGCTGCCGACTCAATAGGTCCAATGACATCCATGCCCCCATGCAACAAATGGCCATGGCGCTGACATTGTATGCAATTCTGTCGGCGGAGAATGAATCAAATCTCCGTGTATCTGACATTGATGGCATTTCCGCACGAAACTGATACAATCACGCTCCATAGTGAGCTAATAATACCCTGCTCGAAGAATCTTCTTCGCCAATACATATCCGCTCATATTTGGCCCACAAACTCCAGCATGTATCTCCGTCATAACTGTCGTGGCTTGATTGGCATCTATACATCTCAGCAATCCCAAATCTGGGGTTCTTTTGTACAACACTCCTCCACTAAGGAAGAATCCATTTGACAATCACCGAATGGCTCTTTTTTGATCTCCGGTGGCCTGCTCCGGGTATATCCCCATCCTGAGGTACTCCTTGACATCATGAAACCATGGCTCGCCATCCACTTGTTCTTTTATCATGTTTCAATAGGCATGCTGATCACGAACCTGGATGTGCAACAGGTCAACATGAATTTTGTCTGGGTGGTGCAACATCGATGCTAAAGTGGCCAATGCATCGACAACCTCATTGTGAACTCTAGGGATGTGTCTGAACTCCACTGACCGAAATCGCTTGCTCAGATCATGCAAACATTGTCGATATGGTATGAGTTTCAAATCCCGTGTTTCCCATTCACCATGAATCTGATGCACCAGGAGGTCCGAGTCTCCCAAGACCAAAATGTCCTGGACATCCATGTCTGCAGCTAATCGCAGACCCAAAATGCATGCCTTATACTCAGCCATGTTGTTGGTACAATAGAAACGCAGTTGGGCTGTAACAGGATAATGACGTCATGTTTCGGAAATAAGTACCGCTCCTATTCCAACACCCTTCGCATTTGCGGCTCCATCAAAGAAAAACTTCCAACCTGGTTCCTCAGGTAATTCCAACTCATCTATATTCATTACTTCCTCGTCAGGAAAATACGTCCTCAATGGCTCGTATTCTTCATCAACAGGATTCTCATCCAAGTGATCTACCAGTGCTTGGGCCTTCATGGCTGTCCTCGTCACATAGATGATGTCAAACTCCGTTAGTAATATTTTCCATTTCGCTAACCTCCCTGTGGGCATAGGCTTCTAAAAAATATACTTTAACGAATCCAAGAGGGAAATGAGATAAGTAGTATATGAAGACAAATAATGCTTTAATTTCTGGGCCACCCAAGTTAGGGCGCAACATGTCTTCTCGAGTTGAGTGTACTTAACCTCATATACTGTAAAATTCTTGCTGAGATAATAGATGGCTTGCTCCTTCCTTCCTGTAATGTCGTGTTGCCCCAACACACAGCCAAACGAATTCTCCAGGACCATTAGATAAAGAATTAACGGTCTCCCTGGCTCAGGTGGAACCAATACAGGTGGATTTGATAAATATCCTTTGATCTGGTCAAATGCCTCCTGGCATTCCACCGTCCATTTTACCGCGGCATCCTTCTTAAATAGCCGAAAGATGGGTTCACAGGTTGCTGTGAGTTGTGCAATAAATCTACTGATGTAATTCAACCTTCCCAACAAACTCATTACTTATGTCTTGTTCTTCGACGGTGGCAAATGTTGGATAGATTTGATCTTTGTCGGGTCCAGTTCAATACCTCTCTGACTGACGATGAATCCCAACAGCTTTCCAGATGGAACTCCAAATGCACATTTGGCCGGGTTGAGCTTAATATCATACCTTCGAAGTCTTTGAAAAAACTTCCTTAGGTCTGCTACGTGGTCTTCCTGACGCTTGGACTTTATGATCACATCGTCCACGTACACCTAAATCTCTTTGTGGATCATGTTATGAAACACAGTGGTCATTGCTCTCATGTACGTTGCCCCAGCATTCTTCAAACCAAATGGCATTACCCGATAGCAATAAGTCCCCCATGGCGTGATGAATGTCGTCTTTTCCGCATCTTCTTCATCTATCAGAATCTGATGATACCCAGCATAGCAATCTACAAAAGATCCAATCTCACGTCCGGCACAATTGTCGATCAAGATATAAATGTTGGGTAAAGGAAAGTTGTCCTTTGGGCTTGCCCTGTTCAGATTGCGGTAATCGACATACACCCTGATCTTCCCATCTTTCTTTGGCACCGGCACCACATTATCCAACCAATCAGGATATCGAGTGACATGAATAACCTTTGCTTGCAGCTGCTTGGTTACTTCCTCTTTAATCTTCACACTCATATCCGTTTTGAACATCCTCAATTTCTGCTTGACGGGAGGGCATGCCGGGTCAGTGGGCAATTTATGAACCACTAAATCTGTGCTTAACCCCGAGATGTCATCATATGACCGTGCAAAAACATCTTTGAACTCAATAAGTGTTTTGATCAATTCCTCCCTGATATTTGGTGCAATGTGGATGCTTATTTTAGTTTCTCTTATATCGCCGGCATCCCCTAAATTGATGGCTTCTGTGTCATTTAAGTTGGGCTTGGATTTTTCTTCAAACTGGCTTAACTCCCTGTTTATCTCCTCGAAGGCTCCATCCTCATCGTATTCCGATTCATTATCATAATCGACCTCTTGTATAGTTAGTTCAGAATCAGATTGATCTTTTAGACTAGGTTGAAGATCCATTGTGCATGCCATGTCGTTAGAACCAGTATGAAAAGAACTGTTCAGAAAAAGAAAAGAAGAAAACAAAATTAAAAAAAATATATAAAATAAGAAATAAAGAAGAAACTTTTTGTTTTATTGAATTATGGGATAACAAGGTTTCACACTTTATTGAACACAATAAAAAGGAATTTGGATTACAACCCTGGAATAATCCAGAAAACAAAAAGAAAAATCAGAGCCAACTACCAGGACTCCCTCCGAGTAGGAAGAGGAGTAGCTATCCAATTGTTGACCTTGGCCTTAGGACCCATAAACTGTATGTCTGCCTTACTAGAACCCTCTCCAGCTTCTATCATGTTGACATCTGCGAACATTCTTTAAAGCCTTCATTCAAATCTCCATCTGGACCAATCAAGGGTCCAAGAATTTTCGGGACTGGCAACTTTTTGCACCCTGCTTTGACAAATAATCTAGACAGGCGTGGGATTGGTTTAGGAAGGACCGAGACTCTTTTCTTTTATTTGCGGTCCTGTTTTACATCCGCTGCAGTAGGTTTGAATCCCAACCCAAAAGTATCCAAGTTCTTAGGCAAGGAAACTGGCTGGATCATTCCCTGCAGATCAATCCCCAGACCTTTCCCTGGTATAAACCCACTATTCAATATCTCTGAGGCTATCATGAAGGTTGCAGCTGTGATTCTGGGAAGTGGAAGGCTCTCACCCTCAAGAATTTTGTCTACTGAGACTGCGTCGAAAACCTGATAAACCCATGGGCCCTTGTCATCGTCGGTTTCTATGAAGGGCACAATAGCATCACTGACGGCATGTGTGCCGTCATCCCCGTGTACCACAATCTCTTGTCTATCCCATTCAAATTTGACCATTTGATGCAGTGTAGAAGGCACTGCTTTAGCTGCGTGGATCCAGGGTCGTCCCAACAAAAGATTGTACGACACCGCAACGTCTATCACTTGAAATTCCATGGTGAACTCGACTGGACCAATGGTTAATTCCAGTATGATATCACCCACTGTGTCAGTACCGCCCCCATCAAAACCTCGGACGCAGACACTGTTCTTGTGGATCCTATCACCAACAACCTTTAGTTTGTTCAGAGTGGACAAAGGACAGATATTGGCACTTGACCCATTATCAATTAGTGCTCGAGTGACCACCGATTCTTCACATTTTACCGTTAGGTAGAGTGCTCTGTTGTGTTCAGTACCCTCTACCGGTAACTCATCGTCAGAGAATGTCACTCGGTTTATTTTGAAGATTTTGTGCGCTATTTTCTCCAAATGGTTCACTGAGAGCTTGTCCGGGACATAGGCTTCGTTCAGAATCTTCATTAAGGCCTGACAATGATCGTTTAAATGGATCAATAAGGATAGCAACGAAATATGGGTTGGGGTCTTCCTCAACTGCTCTATAATTGAGTAGTCCTGGGCCTTCATCTTCTTCAAAAACTCTTCTGCTTCTTCCTCCGTTACTGGCTTCTTTATTGTTACAGGATTGACCCTTCTCAATTCTACGGGAACAAAACACCTTCCCGAACGAGTTAGTCCCTGAGTTTCGTATACTTCTTCCACCACCTCCTTCCCCTTATGCATCACTGTCACTTGACTATAGATCCATGGCATAACTTTCTCACTTGTTATCGGCAACTGCATGACTGGCCTGATAACAACTGGTTCCACGTGGACCCCCTTTACTATCAACACTGGTGTGCTTGATACTCCCTATAGCACTGCCTTGGCTGTCTCTGGCTTCTTCACAGCAACAGACGAACCTTTCCCCATTACCACAAATGGCTTGTCATCTGCCTTTCCCAACTGTACCACTGCCTTTTCACTGGTCGATTTTTCGTTCGGACTAGCACGAATCATCATTACCGTTTGTGAGGGTGTTTTAAGTTTCCTTCATTCGTGCACTAGTTCGATCATGTGGGCCTCATGGTGCACTAGTAACGAGTTTTCATTGATGTTGGGTGCCTCTGATGCCTGAACCTCGATCCTATTTGTGTCAATAAGATCTTATATGGCAGTCTTCAACTTCCAACACTTCTCAGTATCATGCCCGGGAGATCCTGAACAATATTCACAGCTTACTGAATGGTCCAGATTTCTGGGAAGGGGATTTGGCAATTTGGGTTCAACAGGATTTAATAAGCCTATCTGTCTTAACTTGTGGAATAGAGTAGTATAGGTTTCTCCTAACGGAGTGAATGTTCTCGACTTCTGCATCCTTTCATTCCTAAAAGCCTGATTTCCACGGAATCTTGGCCCTGAAGGATTCCTGTATGCTCTCGGTGGTGGATATGTGTTTTGTGGAGGTGGATATATGTGTTGGGGAGCTGGCACATGCCATTGCGGACGAGCCGGAGGCTGGGTGTAAGTTTGGGCGTGATGGACGGAGAAATGGGGCTCTTGTGGTGGATAATATGGTTGTGGAGGGTTGTATGGATTGCGTGGATAGTTTGGGTAATGGGGTCTGGTTTGATAGCGAGGGGCTGGACCTCTTGATCTGGACCAAGTACCTGATTCGACTGTTGCGACCTCCTCTCTCTTCTTTTTCCCAAGCGCACCTCCCGTGCCGCTTTGGATAGCCTGAGTTGTGGCCTTGATCACCGAATAACTCATTATCTTGTTGGACCTGAGTCCCTCTTCAACCATGCTGCCCATTTTTACTACTTCATTGAAAGATTTACCAACTGACGTCACCAGGTGACCAAAGTAAGTTGGCTCCAAAGTTTGTAAGAAGTAGTCCACCATTTCACCTTCCCTCATTGGCGGATCGACTCTTGCCGCTTGTTCTCTCCAACGGAATCCGAATTCCCTGAAGCTCTCTCCAGGCTTTTTCTCAAGTTTTAACATTGTGAGACGGTCGGGGACGATCTCAAGGTTATACTGGAAATGACCTGCAAATGCCTGTGCTAGATCGTCCCAAGTATACCACCTGCTAGGATCTTGCCTCGTGTACCATTCTAATGCGGACCCGCTTACACTTTGACCGAAATAAGCAATCAGCAACTCATCCTTTCCACCTGCCCCTCTCATCTTACTGTAGAAACCTCGTAGATGTGCCATGGGATCACCATGTCCCTCATATAAGTCAAACTTTGGCATCTTAAAACCTGCCGGCAATTGAACATCGGGGAAGGGACACAGATTTTTGTAGGCCACACTAACTTGGCCGCCTAATCCATGCATATTCCTGAAGGATTACTCCAGGCTTTTCACTTGACAGAGCACTTCTTCCTGCTCTGGATTCTTAGCTGGCCTCTCAGTTTCTATAGGGAACTGAAGGTGAGGGGTGTAAGTGTATGGCTCGGGTGGTTTGAAGGTGAGTTCAGGAGGATAGTATTGATTGTCTTGAACCTGAAACACTGGTTCATCAGGTGATTTTTGCAACGTGGCGGGCAGAGGTGCCACGAAAACAGGAACAGCTAGTGGAAGAGGGTTTTGTTTGGGTGGTGAAGCTTGGGGAATATAGGAAATTTCCCCTTGATAGTATTGAGCAATGGGGAAGCTCGTTGATGGACAAGTGGAAGGGTGCTCCGGAGTCCGAGCTGGTGAAAGGGTAGGAGTAGGGGGAAGCATTGGTGGTGTTTGTCCCTTAGCCCAGGCTAGGTGCATCCCAGCAATCTCTTGTCTCAACCTGTCCATTTCCTCCTTCATCATTTGCATCTCCGTCTTTTCCTCCTCAACACTTTTGTCCGAACCGGACATACTTTTCGGAATGGGCCCTTTTGATCTTGTGTGGTTGTCACACCTCCTTTTTGCGCGCCCCGCCCCGAGGGGTAAGATGCGCGGGTGGAGTTTTTCCAATTTAAGTGACAATATTCGAAATGGGATTATTTATTTAATTCAGAGTCGCCACTTGGGAAAGGTTTGGCTTTTGGTGTCCCAAGTCACCGGTTTATCTTGAATCCCAAGTCGAGGAAAATTTTCGACTTTTCCAAATGAAGTCTGCGAACCAGAAATTCTAAGTAAGGAATTCTGTTGACCCGAGGGAAGGTGTTAGGCACCCTCGAATCTCGTGGTTCTAGCACGGTCGCTTAAATTGTTATAATGGCTAAATATCTGATTTAAATAACATGTTATGACTTATGTGCTTTTATTAAGTTTAAACCGCTTTTATTATTATTATTTATTTATTGTAGAATTGCAATGTCGTGAAAACGCATCTTGAACCACGTCACAATCAATGTGCCCGTGATCGTCGACACATTTTGACTTCGTTGAGATTTGGATTTGGGTCACATCAATGTGCACCCTGAATTTAAGAATATAATTTAGCTTAAAGTCGCGCCTAAAGAATCTAAACGCGTTGTTATTTGGGGAAGGCAGTGGAATTCTCTAAACAGTCCCTCCCAAATTCTAAGTATTTATCATGATCAATTATTGAGGGCCCGCCAGTTTGCATTTTTATTCGGCGAGGCTCGTCTCATTATTTTAGAAGGGTACCCTACAAATGACTACATTTCTACTACATTTATCTTTAAAGGGAAAGATGATGCCGAATTTTGCGGGTTTGGACAAATACGGACTGAATCCTTATTATGTTTGCCGAAACTAAACTTGTTTGATTACCTGATTGATTGTTCATGAGGTGAGGGTTACCGCATGCTTTGTCTTCGTCGAGTGAATATGTTTATTAATTCGCTAAGTGAGATTGCAAACAAACTAACAACATATATTAAGTTATGTTTAACGACCTCCAAGTTCTATTTTTAACACTTCAACCTATTTGAAATTGATAAACGAAATCGGCTGTTTATTAGGAAAATTACTACTAATTGAACTCAAAATGGCTATTAGTTTTTCTCAACAATCATCACATTGTTTTTGAAACGAAGAATCTGTACCGAAACCTGATATCAAACCGGCATTGGAACAAATAAACTGACAAGCGAAACCGGCATTCATAGCCAGACTTTTAATATGACTGCATGAGAGTTTGTTTGGGATACATCTATCCCAGACCTAATACCACAGATTTGTCGATTCAGTGGTCTAGGCAAAAATACATACAAGTGTTTGCCATGACTCTATGTTATACAGTCGTAACTAAACCAAACAGTAGTATACTGAACTGAACGTATCCCAAATCAAACATGCTGTCTATCATATTGTTATTGCTATTGAACAGTGCTATCTAACAGTCCATCTCAGCAGAATGTATGCTAGTTTTATACAAAGTGTTTGCAGTTTGCAGTAAAATACAATCCCACTAACATTCGACCTATTTTTAACACCAATGTTATAACATGAACAGCTGTTCTTTTCTTTATTTCTGCTTCAACTTCAAACTTTCAACAATACAAAGTTTCAGAGGTTGTGTACCTGGAAATATCTGACAATTGAAGGAAAGGGGGAGTCAGCAGAATATAATGACAACAAAATGCAGCAGCAATCACAGCACTATCAGTAGCAGCAGGGCAGAAATAGCAGCAGACAAAGCAATACAGCAAGAACCCAGCTCGAGTGCAGAGATGCAACTATAGCCAATAGAAAGCAATAGCCAAATAACAGCAACACCCAGTGGAGTAGAATCAGAACTCCAGATAGTAGTAAACCAATGAAAGCACTCAACTAATAGACACAACTGAGATTTCAAAGGATCAGAATTGGCTTGAACAAATTGAAACAACTGAAAAACCCAATAACAATAGGAGGAAGAAGGTTTCTGATTGTTGGTTGTATAGCTTCTATCCCTTAACCTCTCTCTATCTCTGTTTGTGTTTTTCCTATTCAGCTCTTAAGGTTCAATGTCTATCCTTTTGTGTGTGTGTGTATGTATTTCTATCTCTCAATCCTGTCTCTAATTCTGTCTGTATCTCCAGAACTTCAACTCTCCTCTATCTATGCTCTCTCTGACCTCTATTATCAGATGGTATCCTTTTCCTCTCCTCCCTTTTTTGTCTGTCTGTCTCTGTGTATTCTCTTATCCCAATCCCCCCTTTTATATCAGCCTCCCATCATCAATCAGAACATCCTCCCATGTGCTCCCTTATTTTCAGATTCCACTTACTATTTAAATAAGAACACCAGCCCATGATATTCCCTGGCAGACTTACTTTTAGGCAAGGTTTAATATTTTTGAACTAAAGTAAGGTAATGGGCAGCAGAATGTAGTCTGACAGCACATGCTGTCAAACTATTTAATTCAAAAACATTTAGGCAGGGCACAGGCTGTGCACAAAATGCACATGTTGTGCATAAGTGCACATGCTCTCCAATTTCAGAACTGTGACTAAACAGAACATTGCTCTTTTACACTTCTGATTCAAATTACTAATTATAAGCACTAAACTCAGTTCCTAAGTGATTCAAGCCATGCTTATCAAAAGTACATTGATTTGTTATCGTTCGGACAACTGAAACTAATTGACGACATATGTCGACTCGACTATACTAGTTATAACACATACAATCTTAACCAAAAATCAGACATTTAACAGTATCGACACATGATTTGAATTACACTGACTAAGCAAAGTGGTACCCGAGGAATCAATTAGTCAGTCCAAATTTGAAAATCAGCTAGTTGCCCAACACTTACATACACATTATCAAAACAAATGGAAAGACTCAATCAAACAGCAGAGGTTCAAGCAAAGTGGTCAAGGCACAGTTGCTAAAAGTCAAGGACACAAACGAAACATGAACAGACCTTTACCACAATCAGATGAACCAACACAAATAAGAAAAGAAAGAACTCACCTTAAACCTTGAAAAATCAAAACCTCAAACCGGACTCGGACAGACCTTTCTTAAGGCTGAACGGACTTTAATCGAAGTGTTTCTCAAATGAGAAACACTTTGATTAAAGTCCATTAGACCTTAACCTCTTCGGTTCGAACGGATATGGACCAGTGACGAAGAACCAACAAATTCCAAAACTCAGATCTGGGATTCATGCTTCCCTGATCAGATTCGGACCAAACCAAGTATGGTTTGGTCACGAGGGGGGTCTGGGGAGTGTCTGGTATGAAACTGGGGTTAAACTGAATAGATCGAGTTTTGACTCGAATCTTCAAATGAAGATTCGAGAAGGTGGGGAGGGATTCGAACTACATGGTTGATAGATTTGGGTTCAGGATGGCAAGGGCGTTCTAGGGTGTTAAGGGGAGGGTCACCGGCGTTCATGCCGCCGGCTTCCATGGTGAAGGATACAGGGGCGGCTCTAGGGTTTGATGGGGGATGAGGTTGAAGACGGAGGTCGGGGTATTGGATAGGGGGGTAGGGTATGTTAAGGGCTTATATATGGAATGAGTAGGCGGATCTCGACCGTTAGATCAATTTAGATCTACGGTCTGGATCTGATGGCTTAAGTGGAACGGTGTCATTTCGAGGGTAAGGGGTTTGGGTTGGTCCGGGTGGAAACGGGTCGGGTTCCTCAGTGGGTTGTGGGGAAATGATCTTGGCCGTTGATCAATCTGAGATCAACGGCCCAGACCACACTGGATTAAAACGGTGTCATTTAGACACCCTGGGCATCCACTGGTGTTGGACCGGGCAGGCCTGGGTTTGGGCTGAGTTTGTTTGGGCCAATTTTGTTAAAATTGGCCCAAGTCCGGAAGGGAAGGGGTCTTTTCTTTATTTTTTTTATTATATTTTTTTTTATTTATTTCCTTTTTCTTATTTATTTTAAAAACAAAACTAAGCCAAAAAATCAAATTAAAATTAAATACACACTCAATACAATTATTTGCACACACACTAAAATATTTCAAAACAGGTAAAGTCAAACCAAATAAAATCAACGGACGAAAATGCCTATTCATGATTTTCTATTTAACGACCGGATTACGGTTTGAATTATGCAGGACACATATATTTTTTGAATTTCATTTTAATAAAGTAAATAAATAAAAATGGGCCAAAGTCACAAATAAATCAACAAGGTGCCGCACAGAAATCCGAAATTGTACAGCAGGGCCAATTATATTTTTTTTTATTTCTTTTTGGAGCGATTGTCGTGCGAAAACAAAAATCACGTGCTCACAGCTGCCCCTCTTTGTTCGGAAACCCGAAGGGTTTTCGTGCAAAGATAAAGTGAGCGTGTATGAGCGATTTTTGCCTATAGAACACTCCGTATGAAGCATTTTTGAAAGATCTGACCGAATCTTGCTTCAAAGATTTCCTACATATCCTGGGCTAAACAGGAATCAAGTCAATGTAGTTCGGGAGGTTTTGGTAGCTGGGACTACCATGGGATTGCAATGCTTGCTGCTACTGCTGCTGCTGTTGCCACTGCTACGTTACTGACCGCCCTATTACAACCAAATGGAAATTGGAAACTGAGCTAACTACTTATGTGTATGTCAACTGCTAGTTACAAGATTCCTATCTATGATTCTTTTACGACTTGATCTTGGGTCTTAGCTGATTCTGCTTGCAGACTCCGATCTGAATCTTGATGCTTGCGAGTTGTGGTGACCTGTTTAATCTCTGGGATACTGAGTGAGGCGCGACCGGCAGGGTTAAGGACCTTAATTAAATGCTGGAGTCAATCCGCCTTCCATTTAATCCGAATCTTGGGACACCTGTTTTTCTTCTTTGATTTTGAGTTGAGACTCATCTCGTGGATCATTTCGATCCGTGTGGCTTGAGGTTAGACCTGCGGGAAAAAACAAACAAACGAACGAAATTTCTGCCCCAATTTCACTAGGAAAATTTCGTTAATTATTCACCAGGAAGTTCATAAAATTGATGAGAGAGGATATGCATGCTCAGTTCAGGGCTGGAGCCTTGACACCGGCTAGCTGGGGAGAGGTTCGGTTTGGGGTTTAAAACCCTAACGCCGAACAAAGGAAGAATTCAGTTTAAGGTTTAAAACCCTAATGTTGATTGCATGGGAAAGCTCAGTTTAGAGTTTAAAACTCTAATGCTGGCTGAAAGGAAAAAGTTCAGTTTAGGGTTTAAAACCCTAATGCTGATTGCATGAAAAAGCTCAGTTTAGAGTTTAAAACTCTAATGCTGGCTGAAAGGAAAATTCAGTTTAGGGTTTAAAACCCTAATGCTGACTAAAGGAAAAATTCAGTTTAGGGTTTAAAACCCTAATGCTGACTGCATGGAAAAGCTCAGTTCAGAGTTTAAAACTCTAATGCTGGCTGAAAGGAAAAAGTTCAGTTTAGGGTTTAAAACCCTAATGCTGACTAAAAGGAAAATTCAGTTTAGGGTTTAAAACCCTAATGCTGATTGAATGGAAAAGCTCAGTTTAGAGTTTAAAACTCTAATGCTGGCTGAAAGGGAAAAGTCTAGTTTAGGGTTTAAAACCCTAATGCTGACTAAAGGAAAAATTCAGTTTAGGGTTTAAAACCCTAATGCTGACTGCATGGAAAAGCTCAGTTCAGAGTTTAAACTCTAATGCTGGCTGAAAGGGAAAAGTCCAGTTTAGGGTTTAAAACCCTAATGCTGACTAAAGGAAAAATTCAGTTTAGGGTTTAAAACCCTAATGCTGACTGCATGGAAAAGCTCAGTTCAGAGTTTAAAACTCTAATGCTGGCTGAAAGGGAAAAGTCCAGTTTAGGGTTTAAAACCCTAATGCTGACTAAAGGAAAAATTCAGTTTAGGGTTTAAAACCCTAATGCTGACTGCATGGAAAAGCTCAGTTCAGAGTTTAAAACTCTAATGCTGGCTGAAAGGGAAAAGTCCAGTTTAGGGTTTAAAACCCTAATGCTGACTAAAGGAAAAATTCAGTTTAGGGTTTAAAACCCTAATGCTGATTGCATGAAAAAGCTCAGTTTAGAGTTTAAAACTCTAATGCTGGCTGAAAGGAAAATTCAGTTTAGGGTTTAAAACCCTAATGCTGATTGCATGAAAAAGCTCAGTTTAGAGTTTAAAACTCTAATGCTGGCTGAAAGGAAAATTCAGTTTAGGGTTTAAAACCCTAATGCTGATTGCATGAAAAAGCTCAAGTTTAGAGTTTAAAACTCTAATGCTGGCTGAAAGGAAAAAGTTCAGTTTAGGGTTTAAAACCCTAATGCTGACTAAAAAGGGAAATTCAGTTTAGGGTTTAAAACCCTAATGCTGATTGGCTGGGGATAAAGCTCGAGAATACTACACGATCTATTTTTTGAGTTTTCTTGTTTTAATAGAAGATAAAAGGGAGTTTTGCGAGAACTTACCTTTGAGTGAATTCCTTATTGCCAAAATGTTTCTTGTACCCGTGTACCTTCTTCTTTGGGCGACACCTGCTTCTTGCACGGTTGTCTTGGATTAACACCTGTTTCAATTTCTCAGACAAAGAACAATTGTTATTTTGAAAATGACGGTCGGTTTGGTGACCTTGATCGTTCCCAATTGCTTCGTTGCGTTTTTACATCTGTTGCGAAGTCCCGCCATTGATTCGAATTGAATGGCGAAACCTTTAGACTGCTCAGGCTTGTATTTCCGGATTCTGTGATGATTTGCCTCGTAAGGCCCTTTTTTTTTTTATTTTTGTCCCATTTTGATTGAAGGTTCTCAACGGGGATTTTATTGGAGGTATTCTGTGGGAACTTGTACAAGAGGAAGCTATGTGGGGGAAATATTTACAAAGTGGATTCTTTGTGCGGATTCTGTACAATGGGGTATGCTGGGTTTTGGTTTCAAAACGGGTTTCCCAGGGTTTGTTGGGGTAAGCTTGCTGGGGAATATTTACAAAAGAACTCGCTGGGGGTGTGATGATGAAATTCCAACAGGGATTTTTTTTTTTTTTTTTGCTTGAGATACTTTGTGGGAGATTGTACAAAAAGAGAGACTTTGTGGGGTTTTGTACAGGGGGAGACTCTGTGGGGATTTGTCCGAAGGTGGACTTGCTGGGGAAGATTTCAAGATTTCTCTCTTTTTCCTCTACTCCGGGACGTCATGATTCATCATGCTTGGGTAATCATATCGACGAAATGAGGTGCTTTCCTTCATGAGACGGGATTCCGTGCAAACAAACCTGCCACCTGCTCTTTCCGGTGTGTCCTGAACTCGGGGTTAAAATGCAAAAGGGATTCGAAAAGAAACAAAGAAGGGGAAAACAAATCAGAAAAAGAATACCCTTTCCGGGACGAGAAAGACTTATCTGAGGAAGATAACGCTGGCTTTAAATGACATGACATGCTCTTTGGACTGGACGTCCGACCTTCCATGAACTTGCGTTTTCCTGAACCAGAACAGATTTGTGATTCCAAAACCGGTGGAACTTTGCCGAGACCCTCTTGGGGTGGCGTCATTCCTTTTCGGCCAACAACGCCCTTTGCGGGTTTTCGCTGGCTGACCTCTCTCATTTCTCTTCCTGTCATCACTTGATAGCACTCTTTGCGAGTTTTTACTAAACAAGCTCTCTCATTTTGGTTTCTCTACTCCCGTCGCCTCGTGGTGCCCGAAGGTTTTCACCGCCGAGACTCTCTCATTTTATCTCTCTCAATTCAGAGTGTGATGGTCTTTGTTTGTGACGCTTATTGATTCCCCATCATATTTGGTAATTGATTTGAAGGTTTGTGCTTGGTAAAGAGAGGTAGATGATACTAACTCCTAAACTGCTCGACGTGCCCCAGTTTCAATTTCAGGGTGAATGGGATTTTATTGTTGGTGTGACTGAACCTCAGGGAGAGGCTGCCTACGTATCCTTTCGGAATCAAGTCAAACGTAGTTCAGGCCTCAATCAATGTTTTGTTTTGTTTTTCTTTTTTTTTTCTTTTTTTTTTGTTTTGTTTTGTTTTCTGTAGTGTTTGGGGAGCAGTGGGGAACAAACGCCTTCGCCATTTTCAACGTGTCAGGACCACTGGAGTATGCTTTAGACGTAATACCTCTTGACTGCATCTGCATTTACTGCTATGTCGGGATCCTTTCCTTCGATATCACCCAAATACAATGCTCCTCTCGGCAATATCTTCCTTACGATGTACGGGCCTCTCCAATTTGGGGCAAATTTTCCTTTTGCTTCTTCATGATGCGGCAAAATACGCCTTAGTACCAGCTGACCTACTTCGAAATTCCGGGGTCGGACTTTCTTGTTGTAAGCACGGGCCATCCTCCGTTGGTATAACTGTCCGTGACAAACTGCAGCCATCCACTTTTCGTCAATCAGCGTCAATTGCTCTAACCGAGTCTTAACCCACTCGCTGTCCTCGATTTCTGCTTCGACAATGATTCGAAGCGAAGGAATTTCTACCTCTGCCGGTATTACAGCCTCGGTCCCATAAACCAAAAGATAAGGAGTTGCTCCCACCGATGTGCGTACCGTAGTGCGGTACCCCAATAATGCAAAAGGTAACTGCTCATGCCACTGTCGGGAACTTTGTATCGTTTTCCTCAAAATCTTCTTGATGTTTTTATTTGCAGCTTCCACAGCACCATTGGCTTTTGGCCGATAAGGAGTGGAATTCCTGTGTGTTATCTTGAATTGCTCGCACACATCTCCCATCAAGTGACTGTTCAAGTTTGCTGCATTATCTGTAATGGTCGCAGGAATACCGAAGCGACCGATAAGATTTGAGTGTACAAAATCTACCACAGCTTTCTTAGTGACCGACTTGAGAGTGACGGCTTCTACCCATTTTGTGAAGTAATCGATGGCAACCAGTATAAACCTGTGTCCATTCGAAGCCTTTGGTTCAATTCGTCCAATGATGTCCATGCCCCAAGCGACAAATGGCCAAGGTGCGGACATGGGATGCAGTTCCGTGGGAGGTGCATGAATCAAATTACCGTGCACCTGACACTGATGACACTTCCGAACAAAGCTAAAGCAATCCTTTTCCATGGTCATCCAGTAATAACCTGCTCTAAGGATCTTCTTTGCTAAGACATACCCGTTCATGTGAGGTCCGCACACACCTGCGTGTACTTCGTGCATGATCTTTCTCGCTTCCTCGATATCGACACATCTTAAGAGATTGAGGTCCGGAGTCCTCTTATATAACAATTCACTGCTCAAAAAGAAACCACTTGCATGTCGCCTAATGGTCCTCTTTTGATCTCCAGTTGCATGCTCGGGGTATTCTTGTGTCTTCAGGAATTTCTTGATGTCATGGTACCAAGGCTGCATATTTGATCCCGCCTCGATTACACTGCAGTAACCGTGTCTTTCCTTGATTTGGATTTCCAAAGGATCGACGTGGGCGTCGCCCGGGTAGGGTAGCATAGAAGCCAGAGTAGCAAGTGCATCTGCCAGTTCATTGTGACACCTCGGAATATACCTGAATTCTATTGAGGTAAAGCGATTGCTGAGGTCCTCCACATGTTGTCGGTATGGGATAAGTTTGACATCCCGAGTTTCCCATTCACCTTGGACTTGCCGGATGATCAGGTCAGAATCTCCCATAATCAGTAAGTCTTCGACATCCTGATCGATTGCCATATGCATGCCCATAATGCAGGCTTCATACTCAGCTGTATTATTTGTGCAGAAGAAACGAAGTCTAGCTGTGGCAGGATAATGCTGACCGGCAGGTGAGATCAAAATTGCCCCGATCCCTATACCCTTGGCGTTTACGGCTCCGTCAAAGAACATCTTCCAAACATGAGCTTCCTCCGATATCACTTCTACGGTGTTTACCTCTTCATCTGGAAAGTAGGTATCTAATGCCTGGTATTCCTCATCGACCGGGTTTTCGGCCAAATGATCTGCTAACGCGTGGGCTTTCATTGCCGTGCGAGTGACATAAACTATGTCGAATTTCGTAAGCAAGATTTGCCATTTAGCCAGTCTCCCAGTAGGCATTGGTTTCTGAAATATATATTTCAAGGGATCCACCTGCTTATGAGGAATGTAGTGTGGGCTTGGAGATAATGCCTCAGCTTTTGAGAAACCCATGTGAGAGCGCAGCATGTCTTTTCCAACAGAGTGTATTTGGCCTCGTAGCTGGTGAATTTCTTGCTCAGGTAGTAAATCGCCTGCTCCCTTTTCCCGGTTACGTCGTGTTGCCCGAGGACGCAGCCAAAAGAGTTCTCCAAGACTGTCAGATACAAGAAAAGTGGCCTCCATGGTTCGGGAGGGACCAAGACTGGGGGATTCGAAAGGTACTCTTTGACTTTATCAAAGGCTTCTTGACACTCCGTTGTCCACTTAATCGCCGCATCTTTTCTTAACAACTTGAATATGGGCTCACACGTGCTTGTCAGCTGGGCAATAAACCGACTGATGTAGTTCAGCCTGCCCAAAAGACTCATCACGTCTTTCTTCGTTCTTGGGGAGGTAGATCTTTGATAGATTTTATCTTAGTCGGATCTAGCTCGATACCTCTCCTGCTTACGATGAAACCCAAAAGTTTACCTGACGGAACTCCGAAAGCGCATTTGGCTGGATTTAGCTTCAAGTCATACTTCCTTAGCCTCTCGAAGAATTTCCTCAAGTCTTGGATGTGATTATCCTGTGTCCTGGACTTGACTATTACATCGTCCACGTACACCTCTATTTCCTGATGCATCATGTCATGGAAAATGGCGGTCATGGCTCTCATGTAAGTAGCCCCAGCATTCTTTAGACCAAATGGCATGACCCGATAACAGTAGGTGCCCCAAGGCGTAGTGAAAGCGGTTTTCTCGGCGTCCTCTTCATCCATCAGCACCTGATGATATCCAGCGTAACAATCTACGAAGGATTGTATCTCGTGTTTGGCGCAATTATCAACGAGGATGTGGATGTTGGGCAGCGGGAAATTATCTTTGGGACTTGCTCTGTTCAGATCTCGGTAATCTACACATACCCGAGTTTTCCCGTCCTTTTTCGGTACTGGAACCACATTCGCCAACCATGTTGTATATTGGACTACCCGGATCACTCCTGTTTTCAGTTGCTTGGTGATCTCCTCTTTAATTTTGTCACTGACCTCGGTTTTGAACTTTCGTTGCTTTTGTTGAACCGGAGGACAATCAGGATGAATCAGCAATTTGTGAACCACTAGATCGACACCTAGTCCCAGCATGTCATCATATGACCAAGCAAACATGTCTTTGAATTCGAAAAGAAGTTAAATTATCGCCTCTCTCGTTTTCTTGTCCGTGTGAATGCTTATCTTGGTCTCCCGGATTTCTTCCGGGGTTCCTAGATTTACCGGTTCAGTGTCATTTAGATTTGGCTTAGGTTTATTCTCAAAATATTCCAACTCTCGGTTTATCTCTCTAAAAGCCTCTTCCGTATCATATTCTGGTTCTGGGTTCATTAATTCGCAGTTAAACAGCTCATTGTGATCTGGGCGTGAAGTCCGCAAGCATGTCATATTTAAAGCCGCATTATTAGGACTGAAAAGGAAGATGAAAGGAAAACTAATAAAGATCAGAACAGAGAAAGAATAGGAAAGCAATGATGATTTTTTTTTGTATATTTTCTTTGAAAAATTGGAAGACAACAACGTTTACAACTAGGAATTCGGAACAACAATTGAAAAGAAGAAAACGTTCAAGTTATGTCCCGGAGATAACTTGTGATACAGGAAAGGTGGCAGGACAGGTCTACCCGGACTTCCGTCTAGTTGGGAATGGCGTGATCTCCCAGTTTTGGAGCTTGGCGTTTGGCCCCATGTACATCATCTCAGCAGTGCTCGTGCCTTCGCCTGGTTGAACCATGTGGACCTCGTAGAGCATTTCCCTCATTGCCCCACATATTTCCTCGATTTCCTCAGCTGTGAAGACCTCATCTTCTTCTTCTTCAGTGTACCTTGGCCTGACAAAAGTCGTATGTAAATCCGGCAGTGGTTGAGGCAACTTCCAGCCCTCATTTCTCCTTTTCTTTGCCCATTTTTCGTCTGCTGGAGTAGGTTTGAAACCTAGTCCAAAAGGTTTCTTGATGACTGGTAAAGTAATGGGTTCCGTCATTCCCTGAAGGGTTCGTCCAAGCCCCTTCCCTGGCCTAAATCCGTGTCGGATCATCTCTTTGGCGACCATAACCGAAGCGTTAGACAAGAAAGGCTAGGGGCAAGGTACTCCCTCTTCGTGCTGCTCTGCCAATACCACCTCGAAAGCTTGATAGACCGTATGCTCGCTCCCTTCTCTTGGTTCAAGATACGGGATAGATGGGTCCCGATAAATGGCATGTTCATCTTCTCCATGGACCACGATCTCTTGGTCTTCATACTCGAACTTCACCATCTGGTGAAGAGTAGAAGGCACGGCTCCTGCCGCATGGATCCAAGGCCTGCCAAGGAGGAAATTGTAAGATGTGTCCATGTCGATCACTTGGAAAGTGACTCGAAATTCGACTGGTCCTATGACCAGCAGCAGGTCTATTTCTCCCATGGTGTTTCTCTTGATACCATCGAAAGCTCTTACGCAGACGTTGTTGGGTCGGATTCTTCCGGTCTCAATTTCCATTCTTTGCAGCGTGGAGAGCGGGCAAATGTCAACACCTGATTCCCCATCCAGCATTACCCGCTTGACATAGTAGTCCTCACATTTGACTGTTAAATGCAATGCCTTGTTGTGTACTGCTCCTTCCGGGAGTAGATCGTTCTTGCTGAAGGAGATTTGGTTGACGACGAAGAATCTTTCTGTCATCCGCTCTAATTGCTCCACCGAGGTTTCAACCGGCACATATGCCTCATTCAGGGTCTTCAGTAAGATCTTTTGATGCTCGGCCGACCTTGTCAATAATGATAGCATGGACACCTGCTCAGGGTGCTTGCACAACTGATCTATCACTTCGTAATCCGGCATCTTCATTTGTTGGAAGAACACTTCCGCTTCTTCAACACTCACGGGCTCCTTTGGAGGGAAGCGCCTTTGTGTGGCGTTGTTCAGTTCTTGGGTATTTGAGTACCCTCCAACGAAAGTATTTTCTGGAAGTTCTTCCATGACCTCCTTACCTTTGTATGTTACCAAAGTCTTTTGATAATTCCACGGCACTGTGGACGGGTTGGTCATTGGCTTTTGTGGCACGCATCCGATAACCACTGGCTCATTCAGCCGAGGTGGTTGAATCGTCCCCCGGACCACATAGGCCCCTTTTGGCACGTACATAGGTTTTGTCTTTTTGATCCCGAAGTTCTGCGTCTTCTTGGCTTGACCCCGCGGTATGTAAAGAACTCCACCCTTTGCTGGTACCACTTTCTTCTCCACCTTCTTTTCAGGCTTGCTTTCTGCAGCCTTGACCTCCTCCCCCCTTTCTGATTTCTGGTCTATTTCAGGCCTCCTCCCCGTGTCGACAATGGCAATTATGGCTTTCAAGGCAGGGTCGAACTCTTTGTCTTCATAAATCATGCCGACCAGCGGCCCATTATTGTGAGCGGGCAATGGATTGTTAGTCACATTTGGGATCTCTTCGTCCCTTAGCACTATTTTTCCCTGCTCTATCAAATTTTCGACCACTCTTTTCAATGACCAGCAGTCGTTTGTATCATGTCCTTCGGCCCCTGAATGATAGGCGCATCTGACTCCGGCTTTATAAGAAGGAGATGTCGGGTTTTGCCTCGTTTGGGGAATTGGTTGCAAGAAACCCAACTGGACTAGCTTAGGGAACAATGTAGAGTATTGTTCACCGATGGGCGTGAAAGTCCGCCGTCGAGGTGGCTCCTGGGGGTGGTAGTTATTCTGCGGGGGTTGTGGGTTATAGTGGTTGCGGTAAGGAGGCTGATTTCTGGGAGGTGGAGCTGGGCCTCGGTTGGCTTGTTGTGGTGGATGGTTATAAGGTTGGGCATTCATGACCATATAAGGTTGATGAGCATATGCCACATTTGAGTGGGGGTAGTAGTGTTGTGGGGCCCTTTCCGGAAAATGGGGCCTGGGATGACGATACTCCCTTGCTTCAGAGGCTGCCATAGCCGTTTCTTCCTTCTTTTTCCCCCTTGTCGTCCCTCCAGACCCGCTTTGGACGGTCTGGGAGGTTGCCCTTAGGGCTGCTTGACTCAGAATCCGACCCGTTTTCAGCCCATTCTCTACCATCTCTCCTATCTTGATTGCTTCCGCGAATGGCTTACCCATGGCCGACATCATGTTTTGGAAATAGTCAGACTCTTGAGCCTGGAGAAAGGTAGTGACCATTTCCACTTCATCCATGGGAGGCTTCACTCTCGACGCCTGTTCACGCCACTTAATAGCATACTCTCTAAAGCTTTCCGAAGGCTTCTTCTTCAAATTCGACAGAGAGTTTCGGTCTGGCGCAATGTCGATGTTATACTGGAATTGCTTTACAAAATCTCTGGCGAGATCATCCCATATATGCCATCGGGACATTTCCTGATCCATATACCATTCCGAAGCTATCCCTACTAAGCTTTCCCCAAAATACGCCATTAGCAGTTCTTCTTTTCCGCCGGCTCCCCGCAATTGGTTGCAGTATTTCTTAAGATGTGCAATGGGGTCACCGTGCCCATCGTATTTCTCGAACTTGGGGGTCTTGAAACCCGTTGGCAGGTGCACGTGAGGGAACATGCACAGGTCGGCGTAAGAGACGCTCTTTTGTCCGCTCAACCCTTGCATATTCTTCAAACTTTGTTCAAGGCTTCTCATTCTCTTAGCAATCTCATTTTGTTCTGCAATCCTGGGGTTCTGATCCTGTCCCGGTGCGAGTTCGCACTGAGGCGGTAGAGGATTATTGTTGGTAGCGAACCTGGTTGGTTCCATTGAGAACGATGGTGCTTGGAATGTAAAAAAGGATGAGTCAAAGCTTGGCTTGTATGTGGCAGGCTGTGCCGTAGCTGGGCAAGGCGATGCAGTAAAGATGTTCATGCTTGCATCAGTGGCCGACATTCGGGGATGAGGCTCAGAGGGTGATCCTGCGGAGAAGGCGGAGTTGGCTGGGTACCCGAATGGGGTAGCAGGGTAATTTATGGGGACATTAGAAGTCCCACCTGACCTGGAGAATAATTCAGGGAATCCGGGGACGACACTTGGCGGCTCTTTCCCATTGTTCCAGTCATCCAGCATTTCCAACATGCGGAGCCGTAGGATTCTATTTTCTTCCGCAGTTGCGGATTCAGGCGTGAGGACGGCTGAGATTGAGCTCTCCTCAGAGACGGGGACTGTTTGCAATGGAATTTCCGAAGACATTTCCACACTTCCTTTTGACCTGGTGAAGTAAGTGTGAGTACTGCTTCTAGTCCTAACAACAGGTAGTTGAACACCTCTCCTTGATCTCGTGAAGTATGAATGCGAGGCCAGACTTTCACCAAACCAACCGTCTTTTCAAAAACCCTAGAAAATGCTCAATGTCAAGTGCACGGTTAATTTGCAGCAAATAACGGATAGTTAATCTCACGTTGGGCATGATGCACATATACAGTTAAGTGGATTACTATATGTCTGCTACGAGAGCATGCGTCATTCCGGTATTTTTCCTCTTATTTCCCCCCTTTTTTTTTCTTCTTTTCTTTTCTTTTGTTTTCCTTTTATTTTATTTACATTTATTTTTCTTTTATATTTTTTTTTGTAGTAAAAGAAAATGCGATCGGATCCGATGAGGATTGCCTACGTATCACTATGCTCACGTGAATCAGATCATTACGTAGTTCGAAAACAAAAATGAGCGTAAAAGAAGCAAACTCTTTATTATTGAAGCAGTCTATTACAAACTACATTTTGCAAAAGAAAAAGCAAACTTTGAAAATAAACCTAGACTCAAAAAATAGACTAAAAATCACCCTGATGAAAAAACAGGCAGAAGATGCTAAGATACAGATTTGACCTATGAATGCATTATGGTTTTAAAAATTGGTTTCCGCGGGGCGTCGTTCGGCCTCGCCGCGGTCCTAGGCGTGAGATCCCTCTCAAGTTGCTCTAGCTCGTGCATAGTCTGCTTGACATAAACCATTACTGCCGAGAGGAAGGTAACACTGGACATGTTCTCACATCGTAGACATCGTCTGGTGATGGCATGGGCAACGGCTTTGATCCTATCTCTGGTTTGCTTCTTCTCTACAAGCAGGTGCTTTATCTGATCGCTGCATATCTTGAAGACTTGAACATCTTGCACGTGTTGATGCTTCAATCGCCGTACTTCCAATTTCATATGGGCTATTGTGTCATACCAGTATCTGCTTTCCATTTGGAAATCCTTGGCCTGACTAGCTGCTTTGATTTCAAGTGCTGCCATCTCTCTCTTTATTTTAGCAACAGTCTTCTCGTGGTCGCCTTCCAATTGATTCAGGTGTCTGCGATGCTTATCTGCTCTTGTATCCCACTGTGCCTTGAACTCTGCTATGATGTTTTCAGATTTCTCCAAACCATCTCGCCATTCCCTGATTTCACCTTTTAGCCCTTTTATCAGCTGCTCGTCCGATCGACGCCTTGGTTGTCTATCTGCGTCCAACCTTATTTGTTTGATCTGAGCTCTGAGCATCTCATTTTATTGAGTTAACCTGTTCCGCTCTCCTAGATCGGTAGCAATTTGCACGTTGTGCTCGTATTTCATGCCTTCTACTTGTTGTTTTAATCTGCTGATTTCGGCACAATAACCTCTTTCCTTTGCTAACCAATCCCAATGCCTTTTCGATGACTCGGTGAAATCCCGGATGTGGGGTCTCTTAGCTGGCCTTTCATGCTCGAGTTCCCTTCTATACCATGCAAGGTAACCTGGCGCCGTTTCTCCCTTGGCTCGATCCCGCACGCAAGTATCTGATTTCAAATATTGACCCTCATTCCAGATTTGGCGAATCTTCGCTTCTGGGAATTGTCCGTTAGGACTTATCTCAACTGTTTGAGTGCTAAGATCTTCCTCATGAGGTACTGTCTGGCACCTTCCGAACTGTCTCAAAACTCGGCAGGGTGCGTAAGGTTGAATGCTCTTAAGCCCCATCAGTAAGAAATGAGTTTTAGCCGCCGACATATATAAGATCTCATCAACAGGTAACCATCCCAACGCCCATTGTATTTGGCTGGTAGTAAGAGCTTGCAAGAACGAGGTCCATGCCCGGACTCCTTTGGGCCAAATGATCTCTCTGGTTCTCGTGTAAGATTCTTCTATGCGGGTTTTTTCCGGGGAACCATGGCTCAATACCCCGGAATGATGGCAGAGGTGCTCGGTCATCCATATCTGTAGGAGCAAGTTACAACCTTCGAAGAAATTTCCCCCAGCTTTACAAGCTGTGAGAGCTCGAAAGATGTCAGATACCACCATTGGCGCGAGAGTGCTGCCACTTTGCGTGAGTAAAGTGCTGACGACCCCAGATATCTTCAAATCAATGTTTCCATCTTTTCTCGGAAATACCAGAAGACCCAGAAACATTATCATGAACGCCACCCGTCTGTGCTCGTCCCACTTCTGACGAACTCCTTTGCTGCACAGTTTGTTGATTGGATTATTGAATCCCCCCTCGTGACCGTATCTATCATATATGAAGCATGGAGTACAGAATCCGGCTGCTAGATCCGGGTTGTGGACTGTTCTAGGTATTTTCAATGAATCCAGGAACCGATGTACCGTGACGACTCTTGGGGCGACCAAGTATTTTTCCCTCAACGGAAGTTCAGTATTCCCGATGTATCCGGCCATTTCTTCCAAAGTTGGGGTGAGCTCAAAATCAGAGAAATGGAAAACATTGTGCGCCGGGTCCCAATAGGTAACCAAAGCTCTTATGATATCTCCCCGAGGCTGGATTTCCAACAGACCCACAAGACCTTTCAAATATTTCTTAACCTCATTTTGTCCTTCAACACCTAGATCATTCCACCATAGCCGTAACTTGACAGGGATTTTGGTCATTATTGAAAAATGTTCATTTTGCATCGTGCTCATCCTGCACATTTATTAAGGTGATTTTAACAAAATTGACTGACTCAAAAATATATATTTTTTTTAGAGAGGATCAAGCTTTGACCACGGCCTTTAAACACTTCGGAGACAAAGATTTTAAGGCTGTGCGGGTCTAAAAACGCTAAACAAGACCCAAAGGTGGCTGTTTATGCAAAGTCAGCCTTCCGGCGTCCCTTTCGGGAACATTCGGCTATTTATGATAAAACAATGTCACCTGACTTATTTACGACTCTATTAAAAATTTGACACATCTTTTATTTATTTATTTACTGATTTTTGGCTATTTAGAAAAATGGGGTTGAACCCGACGAGGGTTGCCTACGTATCTCACATCCGGTGAGAATCAAACCGGCGTAGTTCGGGCATATCATGAATAGAGAAAACCTAGAAATCAAGAATAAGTATTATTATTTTGAAAAAAGATAAAGGCTAAAGAAAAAATATATTTTTTTTATGCAATATTTGGACCATTAGTCTGAATTTATAAAAGGGGTACTACAAAAGAAACAACACACTTTTTTGAATTATGGATTTTCCATTTTTTTTTACTTTTAAAATAAACACTTTTTCTTTTTTTTTTGATTTTGAAAGTGATAAAAGAAATTTTATTTTTTTTTATTTTTTTAATAACTCTCAATAAAAGACAGTTTTTTTTTAGAAAAAATTCCGGCGAGGTTTTGACACTACTTGGACATTGGTTTTATTTTCCAAAAATAAGTAATTATCTCCCCTACGCTGCTATTTTCCCCTTTTTAGGAACCGGTCGACATGCGAAACCGAAGCAAATAAATGCACAACACAAATAGGATGCACCAGGGGGTCTTTTTCGTTTCAGGCTGCCTGTCCTAGACGGACCCAACCCCTGTGTTGAGTCCCCTAAGTCAAATGCAACATGATGCAGATAAGCATTCCTACTAGGGATCCGGCATGAAGTCAAGTTATTCTAGGTTCGTAACCTGGGTATTTGTTCTAGACTGTGCACCCGAGCGGACAACTCGAGTCGAGGAGGGGGCTACGTACCGGGGACCCGCGAGATCGTCCGGCTTTGTAACTTGTCCGTCCTCTTTCTTATTTTAGGTATTGACATTAACAGAATAGGGAGTCCCGACCAGCGAGCTTCTCCCCGGAAGTAAGAAGAGAAAGGTTTCGGCACAGTTTATATACAGTTCAGATAATATCAAAGCGGTAAAAGACAACATTTAGCACGTTACGCAAAAAACATGTAATAAAAATCAGATAATAAAGCCAAATATAACAATTATTCTAAGCTCGAATTCTTGAACCCTGAACCAGCGGTTCTGGGTTTTTTCCCCAGCAGAGTCGCCAGAGCTGTCACACCTCCTTTTTGCGCGCCCCGCCCCGAGGGGTAAGATGCGCGGGTGGAGTTTTTCCAATTTAAGTGACAATATTCGAAATGGGATTATTTATTTAATTCAGAGTCGCCACTTGGGAAAGGTTTGGCTTTTGGTGTCCCAAGTCACCGGTTTATCTTGAATCCCAAGTCGAGGAAAATTTTCGACTTTTCCAAATGAAGTTTGCGAACCAGAAATTCTAAGTAAGGAATTCTGTTGACCCGAGGGAAGGTGTTAGGCACCCTCGAATCCCGTGGTTCTAGCACGGTCGCTTAAATTGTTATAATGGCTAAATATCTTATTTAAATAACATGTTATGACTTATGTGCTTTTATTAAGTTTAAACCGCTTTTATTATTATTATTTATTTATTGTAGAATTGCAATGTCGTGAAAACGCATCTTGAACCACGTCACAATCAATGTGCCCGTGATCGTCGACACATTTTGACTTCGTTGAGATTTGGATTTGGGTCACATCAATGTGCACCCTGAATTTAAGAATATAATTTAGCTTAAAGTCGCGCCTAAAGAATCTAAACGCGTTGTTATTTGGGGAAGGCAGTGGAATTCTCTAAACAGTCCCTCCCAAATTCTAAGTATTTATCATGATCAATTATTGAGGGCCCCGCAGTTTGCATTTTTATTCGGCGAGGCTCGTCTCATTATTTTAGAAGGGTACCCTACAAATGACTACATTTCTACTACATTTATCTTTAAAGGGAAAGATGATGCCGAATTTTGCGGGTTTGGACAAATACGGACTGAATCCTTATTATGTTTGCCGAAACTAAACTTGTTTGATTACCTGATTGATTGTTCATGAGGTGAGGGTTACCGCATGCTTTGTCTTCGTCGAATGAATATGTTTATTAATTCGCTAAGTGAGATTGCAAACAAACTAACAACATATATTAAGTTATGTTTAACGACCTCCAAGTTCTATTTTTAACACTTCAACCTATTTGAAATTGATAAACGAAATCGGCTGTTTATTAGGAAAATTACTACTAATTGAACTCAAAATGGCTATTAGTTTTTCTCAACAATCATCACATTGTTTTTGAAACGAAGAATCTGTACCGAAACCTGATATCAAACCGGCATTGGAACAAATAAACTGACAAGCGAAACCGGCATTCATAGCCAGACTTTTAATATGACTGCATGAGAGTTTGTTTGGGATACATCTATCCCAGACCTAATACCACAGATTTGTCGATTCAGTGGTCTAGGCAAAAATACATACAAGTGTTTGCCATGACTCTATGTTATACAGTCGTAACTAAACCAAACAGTAGTATACTGAACTGAACGTATCCCAAATCAAACATGCTGTCTATCATATTGTTATTGCTATTGAACAGTGCTATCTAACAGTCCATCTCAGCAGAATGTATGCTAGTTTTATACAAAGTGTTTGCAGTTTGCAGTAAAATACAATCCCACTAACATTCGACCTATTTTTAACACCAATGTTATAACATGAACAGCTGTTCTTTTCTTTATTTCTGCTTCAACTTCAAACTTTCAACAATACAAAGTTTCAGAGGTTGTGTGCCTGGAAATATCTGACAATTGAAGGAAAGGGGGAGTCAGCAGAATATAATGACAACAAAATGCAGCAGCAATCACAGCACTATCAGTAGCAGCAGGGCAGAAATAGCAGCAGACAAAGCAATACAGCAAGAACCCAGCTCGAGTGCAGAGATGCAACTATAGCCAATAGAAAGCAATAGCCAAATAACAGCAACACCCAGTGGAGTAGAATCAGAACTCCAGATAGTAGTAAACCAATGAAAGCACTCAACTAATAGACACAACTGAGATTTCAAAGGATCAGAATTGGCTTGAACAAATTGAAACAACTGAAAAACCCAATAACAATAGGAGGAAGAAGGTTTCTGATTGTTGGTTGTATAGCTTCTATCCCTTAACCTCTCTCTATCTCTGTTTGTGTTTTTCCTATTCAGCTCTTAAGGTTCAATGTCTATCCTTTTGTGTGTGTGTGTATGTATTTCTATCTCTCAATCCTGTCTCTAATTCTGTCTGTATCTCCAGAACTTCAACTCTCCTCTATCTATGCTCTCTCTGACCTCTATTATCAGATGGTATCCTTTTCCTCTCCTCCCTTTTTTGTCTGTCTGTCTCTGTGTATTCTCTTATCCCAATCCCCCCTTTTATATCAGCCTCCCATCATCAATCAGAACATCCTCCCATGTGCTCCCTTATTTTCAGATTCCACTTACTATTTAAATAAGAACACCAGCCCATGATATTCCCTGGCAGACTTACTTTTAGGCAAGGTTTAATATTTTTGAACTAAAGTAAGGTAATGGGCAGCAGAATGTAGTCTGACAGCACATGCTGTCAAACTATTTAATTCAAAAACATTTAGGCAGGGCACAGGCTGTGCACAAAATGCACATGTTGTGCATAAGTGCACATGCTCTCCAATTTCAGAACTGTGACTAAACAGAACATTGCTCTTTTACACTTCTGATTCAAATTACTAATTATAAGCACTAAACTCAGTTCCTAAGTGATTCAAGCCATGCTTATCAAAAGTACATTGATTTGTTATCGTTCGGACAACTGAAACTAATTGACGACATATGTCGACTCGACTATACTAGTTATAACACATACAATCTTAACCAAAAATCAGACATTTAACAGTATCGACACATGATTTGAATTACACTGACTAAGCAAAGTGGTACCCGAGGAATCAATTAGTCAGTCCAAATTTGAAAATCAGCTAGTTGCCCAACACTTACATACACATTATCAAAACAAATGGAAAGACTCAATCAAACAGCAGAGGTTCAAGCAAAGTGGTCAAGGCACAGTTGCTAAAAGTCAAGGACACAAACGAAACATGAACAGACCTTTACCACAATCAGATGAACCAACACAAATAAGAAAAGAAAGAACTCACCTTAAACCTTGAAAAATCAAAACCTCAAACCGGACTCGGACAGACCTTTCTTAAGGCTGAACGGACTTTAATCGAAGTGTTTCTCAAATGAGAAACACTTTGATTAAAGTCCATTAGACCTTAACCTCTTCGGTTCGAACGGATATGGACCAGTGACGAAGAACCAACAAATTCCAAAACTCAGATCTGGGATTCATGCTTCCCTGATCAGATTCGGACCAAACCAAGTATGGTTTGGTCACGAGGGGGGTCTGGGGAGTGTCTGGTATGAAACTGGGGTTAAACTGAATAGATCGAGTTTTGACTCGAATCTTCAAATGAAGATTCGAGAAGGTGGGGAGGGATTCGAACTACATGGTTGATAGATTTGGGTTCAGGATGGCAAGGGCGTTCTAGGGTGTTAAGGGGAGGGTCACCGGCGTTCATGCCGCCGGCTTCCATGGTGAAGGATACAGGGGCGGCTCTAGGGTTTGATGGGGGATGAGGTTGAAGACGGAGGTCGGGGTATTGGATAGGGGGTAGGGTATGTTAAGGGCTTATATATGGAATGAGTAGGCGGATCTCGACCGTTAGATCAATTTAGATCTACGGTCTGGATCTGATGGCTTAAGTGGAACGGTGTCGTTTCGAGGGTAAGGGGTTTGGGTTGGTCCGGGTGGAAACGGGTCGGGTTCCTCAGTGGGTTGTGGGGAAATGATCTTGGCCGTTGATCAATCTGAGATCAACGGCCCAGACCACACTGGATTAAAACGGTGTCGTTTAGACACCCTGGGCATCCACTGGTGTTGGACCGGGCAGGCCTGGGTTTGGGCTGAGTTTGTTTGGGCCAATTTTGTTAAAATTGGCCCAAGTCCGGAAGGGAAGGGGTCTTTTCTTTATTTTTTTTATTATATTTTTTTTTATTTATTTCCTTTTTCTTATTTATTTTAAAAACAAAACTAAGCCAAAAAATCAAATTAAAATTAAATACACACTCAATACAATTATTTGCACACACACTAAAATATTTCAAAACAGGTAAAGTCAAACCAAATAAAATCAACGGACGAAAATGCCTATTCATGATTTTCTATTTAACGACCGGATTATGGTTTGAATTATGCAGGACACATATATTTTTTGAATTTCATTTTAATAAAGTAAATAAATAAAAATGGGCCAAAGTCACAAATAAATCAACAAGGTGCCGCACAGAAATCCGAAATTGTACAGCAGGGCCAATTATATTTTTTTATTTCTTTTTGGAGCGATTGTCGTGCGAAAACAAAAATCACGTGCTCACAGTGGTAATGGTAATCTGCCAGACGTTCTAACGAGCTAAATGTTTTGAAATCTCTTTCTCTGAAATAAACAACAAACTTGTTAGCGTTAGAGCTTAACACATAGTGCAATTTCACATTGGGGAATGCAATGTTCCTAGGCAGTTTAACCATTTCTAACATGTTTTTGCTTCGATTGCATGCGTCATTCCAGCTTATGTCCTTTATTTATTCACTTCGCCCTTTCTTTTTATCTTTTAGTGGTGGTAGAATCTTATATAGATTGCCTACGTATCATGTCCCCGCAAGAATCAGACCGGGCGTAGTTCTGCCATAAGTAAAATAAAGACACAATTTTGCATTCTATTACCAAAATATGTTATTACAAGCTATCATTTGAAAAAGAAACAAACGAAATACAGACTCTACACTATTAACATTGTTTGATATGAAAAGAGAACAAAGGGGTAGACAACAGACTCTTAAAACAAACAAATGCAGACTTGAACTAGGGATACATTAAAGCCTTGAATTTTGGTGCTCGCGAGGCATCGTTCGGCCTTTCTGCGGGTTTTGGTGCCAGTCCTCTTTGCAAGCTTTTTAATTCCTCCATGATCCGGTGGACATAACCCATGACTGAGGCAAAAAGGTTATCACGGGGCATTTCTTCACATGCTAGGCACTTCGTGGTGATGTAGCGCCCAATCTCATTGATCCTACTCCTGATTCTATCCCTTTCTATGCACAGCTGTTCTATTCGTTGATTCTTTAGTCCCAATACTCGAGTGTTGTCAATGAGCTGATCTTGGAACCTCTCCATTTGTTCTTCCATTTGGGTTATTGAATCATAGCAGCGTTCCCTGTCTGTTCTAGCATCTTGGGCTTGTTTAGGGACCCGATCACTGAGAGTGGAATTTTTTCTCTTAATATTGTAACGCTCCCTTCATAATCCCTTCTCACTTCCCATAGGTGCTTTTTTCGCGCCGCTATACCTTTTGCCATCTGGCCCGTATTCTTGCTATGCTAGCCTTGGATCTTTCCAAGTCTTTTCGGCTTTCAGCGACCTGATTCCTTAACCCTGCTATCAACATTTTATAGACACGGCTTCTCCGTTGGTTGTCGGCATCCATTTTCATCTTCCGGATCTGAGCTTTGAGGATCTCGCTTTCTCTGGCTAGTTTGTTCTTTTCTCCTTTGTCGGCAACAACCTGCACTTTGTTCTCAAATTTCATATCCTTAATCTGTTGTTTCAGCTTGCCTATTTCGGCAAGATATTCCCGCTTTTTGGCCAACCAGTCCCAATGCTCTTGTGAGGACTTGGCAAATTCTTGAAGGTGAGGTCTTTTAGCCGGCCTTCCAGATGACATTTCCCATTTGTACCAAGCCTGATATCCGGGTGAAACTTCCCCTCTTGCCTGATTCAGTACACAAGTATTTGCCTCTAAGTATTGACATTGGCTCCAAATCTGGCGGACCCTTGCTTCAAGAAACTGGCCATCGGAACTGATCTCAATCACCTAGGTGCTTAGATCCTCATCTTTCGGCACTATCTGACACCTCCCAAGTTGCCTCAAAACCCGATACGGCATATAAGGTTGAATGTTGTTAAGTCCCATCAAGAGAAAATGGGGCCTAGCTGCTGGCATGTATATGACTTCGTCGATCGGTAACCATCCCAGTGTCTACTGTATTTAACTGACGTTGAGGGTCCGGAAATATGAGGTCCATGCCGAGACTCCTTCAGGTAGGCGGACCTCATTTATTCTGGTGTAGAACTCCTCTATGCAGGTCTTTTTAGAAGATCCATGGCTCAGGAACTGGGCTCAGTGACATAGGTGTTCGGTCATCCACATTTGTAATAACAAGTTACACCCTTCGAAAAAGTTTCCTCCGGCTTTGCAGGCCGTGAGAGCTCGGAACATATCAGATACAATCATGGGCGCCAGCGTGCTATCCTTTTGAGTTAGCAAAGTACTGACGACCCCAGCTATCTTTATGTCAATATTCCCATCTTTTCTTGGGAACACTAAAAGCCCTAAGAAGGTTATCATGAAAGCAACCCATCTATGTTCATCCCACTTTCGACGGTTACTTTTGCTGCACAACTTGTTTTCTGGCTTGTCAAATCCTCCTATGTGGCCATATCTTTGGTATATGAAGCTCAGAGTGCAGAAACCTTTTGCCAAGTCAGGGTTATAGATTGTTCTGACTATCTTTAATGAGTCCAAAAACCAGTGCACCGCTACGGCTCTTGGAGCAACCAGGTATTTATGCCTCAACGGAACCTCAGCACTGCCGATGTACCCTGCTATTTCCTCTAAAGTTGGGGTGAGTTCAAAGTCCGAGAAGTGGAAGACATTGTGCGCAGGGTCCCAGTAAGGGACCAGTGCCCTTATAATATCCCCTCGAGGCCTGATATCCAACAAACTCGTGAGACCTTTCAGATGTTTCTTGATTTCGTCATGCCCTTCTTTGCCTAAATCATTCCACCATAGCCGCAACTGGAGGGGGATTTTATTTATGATTGAAAAAGGTTCAATTTGAGTCGTGCTCATTCTGCACATTTATTAATAAGATTAAACAAAAGAAAATTTATTTGACTAAAAACGATTTGATCATTTTTCCTAAAAAAAAAACAGATCTTCCGAACACGACCTTTCAGCACTTCAGGGACGAAGATTTTAAGGTTATGCGAGTTAACCAATCAATAATAAAAATAAAAAATGACAGAAGTGGTCGTTTATACAAAGTCAGCCTTCCGGTGTTCCTTTTGGGAACATTCGGCTATTTTAGATAAAAACGGCATCACCCGACTCTATGACGAAAAATTAAAATTTTGACACATTTTATTTTGGCTATTTTTGCAAAATGGGCGGTTGGACCCGACGAGAGTTGCCTACGTATCTCACGCCCTGTGAGAATCAAACCGGCGTAATTCGCCTAACATAAACTAAACTTGTAAACTAGACTCTTTTGTTTTGTTTTTTCAAATAAATCAAACTAAAAAAGAATTTATTTTTTCATTTTTCAAAATTTCGGCAGGGTTTTGACACTACTTGGACATTGGTTTTATTTTTCTAAAAATAAGTAGTTATCTCCCTACACTGCTATTTTTCTTTTTCCTTTTTTTTCAATTTTTCAAAATTCCCGATTTCAGAAGCCGATCAACATGCAGATCTGAAGCAAATAAATGTGCAAAACAAACAGGAAGCAGCAGGATGGTCTTTTTTCATATCAGGTTGCTTGTCCTAGACGGACCCACCCCCTGTGTTGAGTCCCCTAAGTCAAATGCAACATGATGCAAATAAACATTCCTACTAGGGATCCGGCATGAAGTCAAGTTATTCTATGTTCAACCTGGGTATATGTTCTAGACAGTGTACCCGAGCGGACAACTCGAATTGAGGAAGGATCTCCTTTCCGGGAACCAAAAAGCCAGTCGGCTTAGAAACTTTCCGAGCCTCTTTTATTTCAGGGTATGACACTAATAGAATAGGGAGTCTCAACCAGTAAGCACATCCCCGGAGGTGAGAAGAGAAGGTTTCGGCACAGTTTATATGTACAGTTCAAATAATATCAAAGCAGTAATAAGCATCATTTTGCATATTAAGCACAGATCATATGAGAATATCAGATAATAAAGCCAAAATACAACAATTTATCAAGCTCGAATTTCTAACCCTGAACCGGTGGTTCTGGGTAAAGTATTACATCCCCAGCAGAGTCACTCGAGCTGTCACACCTCCTTTTTCGCCCGCGCCACCCGCAACAGGGGCGCGGAAGGGAGTTTTTTCCAATTAAAGGACAATTGAAACGGGATTTATTTATTTATTTCAAAGTCGCCACTTGGGAGATTTATGGTGTCCCAAGTCACCGATTGAATCCCGAATCGAGAAAAATATTCGACTTTCCAAATGAAGTCTACGAACCAGAAATTCTAAGTAAGGAATTCTGTTGACCCTAGGGAAGGTGTTAGGCACCCCCGAATCCCGTGGTTCTAGCACGGTCGCTTAAACTGTTGTAATGGCTAGATATCTGATTTTAATACGTATTATAATTTATGTGGTTTTATCAACTTTAAACCGCTTTTATTATTATTTTTAATAGAATTGCAACGTCGTGAAAATGCGTTTCGAACCACGTCGCAATCAATGCACCCGTGGTTGTTGACACATTTTGACTCCGTTGAGATTTGGATTTGGGTCGCATAAATGCGCACCCGAGTTTAGGGATGTAATATTATTAAAATCGTGCCTAAAGAGTCTAACGCTTTATTACTTTGGGTAAGGTCGTGAAATTTGCTAAAACGGCCCATCCCGAAGTCTAAGTATTCAATTAAACATTTAGCGAGGGCCCCGCAATTTGTGCGTTTTATTGGGCGAGACTCATCTCATTTATTTTAAAAGGATAATCCTAAAGTGCCTACATTTTTTTTTCCTATTAAATTTGTCTCTAAAAAATAAAAGAGAAAAAATCCTAATTAATTACATACTTAAAAAATAACATATTAAATGCTAGGTTAAGACAAATGTTAACGGAAAGGAATATTACTAAAATTGTAATTATAAATACAATATGGAATTGTCAAATAATATATATTTAAAAGAAACTAATTATCCCATAACCAGATTAAACTCGCATTGATAGATGACTTGAACTGCTGAAATTAATTATTTACAACTACAGAAAATTAGAATCAATCTTAATTACTAATGTATATTTCTAAAATTTATTAAATTTAACATTAACTCGCCTTGTTTGAACTCAAATCATGCCATAATGCCTAATTTGCGAAATTAATTTAAATTCATGCTTTAACTAAATTTAGCTACATATTTTCGATTAACTTAATGTTGGCAATATTAAAACCTTCATAACTAGTGAACTTAATCAGTTTTGCCAAGCCGATTTAGTAAAAATCGACTTATGTTATTTTCTTCTTATTCCAATTATTAAACAGTTTGACAGTAATGAGCATGCTTAAATATATACTACCTAATAATCAAGTTAAAGCAAAGTATTATTTAATACATCACTACCAGATGCCTAGTTATGCAGAGCGACAGAAATTTACAGAATAATAATACATGAAATAGCCTAAATACAATTAGTAAAAGAAACAAAGAAAAAGCTAAATTAAAACTTTAAAATTCCATTCTTCATATGTATTCATACTTTCACATTTCAGCTTACAAAATGCCAAAATTACAGTTGTGTACCTGGTATTGCCAATACAAGAAGAAGAAAGTCAGCAAAATAGTATGTAACACAACAACAGCAACAAATAACCAGCAATATCCAACAAACGGAACACCCAGTGACAGATTTGAAAACCGAATAAAATCCAGCAATAACCAGTGAAGTAGTAGCAAATAACCAATTAAACTCGAGAAACAAACCACATAAAAATCCAGAAACACCAATAATAATCAACGGGCAATAACAAAGTGAACTTTTTTTTATATTGAAAGACCAGTTAATGTTTAACCCTTAATTCTCTCTTAATGTTCAGAAAATTCTTTCTTTTAAACTCTCTTCAAATTCGAATCCCTAAAAATCTTTTAATATTTTTCGAATTTTTTCTCTCTATTTTCAGCTCATTCTCCTCCTCTCTTAATTCTGTCCAAGTCTGCTCTATTTATGTCTCATAACAGACCCCTTAATCAATTAATCAAATAATAAAACCCTCCACTTTCTCTTACCAAACTCACTACTACATAAAAAATGCAATTATTACTTATTTAATCAACTTTTCTTGAGCCCCGTAATCCTACTATGTCTTGTTCCCCATGATTGATTAAACAAATGCATTATTCCCCACCATTATGTATTGTCCCCCACTACATATTATTTTATACATTATTTTAATATTATTAGTTTATTGGACAAAGCACTAAAAATAAATAATTGTTCAGATTTTCAATTCCAAAAATACCTCTCTGAAATTACTGAAATTACCATTCTACCCCTGAAAATACTGCAATTTACCATTCTACCCCATCAGGTATAACCAATTCAACTAATCAATTCTAACCAAAATACAGCAGCTATAACCAATTCCTAATCAAATTCAATCAACAAATTCAAACTAAATGTTGAACAACAAAGAAACAACTGGAATTATTTTGACTGAACAATATCCTTAAACAACAAACCTACTTCCAGATTCAACAACAATAACAAACAAGCATGTTCAAATTACTGAGTTTAAATTCAAATTAAGCCTAAACGGAACAAATAAACAGATTCAAATCACTAAACTAAATAACCAATTGAACTTTAAACTAAATATAACAATATTACAGTCAAGACGAAGGATTCAAGTTATCAAACTAACATACTTCTATATTAAAACTAAATCCTTTTAAATGAATAAAAACAAACTGAAGAAATAATTAATTGAACTTCAACTTAAATCTAACAACATTATAATTAAATTAACAATTTCTATATTAAAAATAAACAAGAACAAATGAAACAAACTGAAGAAATAATCAAGAAATGATAAACACGAACAAAAAACAAGAATCAAACATTTACTGATTTCAGATCCGAGAATATCAAAACAAAATACGGACAGAAATGAAACTTAAACCCACTAATCGGATCGGAACGACGATGAACTCGAACGAAAACAAATCTGCCCGGAAACAATTATCGCACCAAAATAACTCGATGCCGAAGACGACCACGAACGGACGATCGAAGAAGATGGTCGTTTGGTGTCATTTGAAGACGAAGCAGTGGCTGTTTTGGTGGTCAACCCTGGCTGGACGTAGCAGAAGGCAGCAGCAACGACGGGAGGGCGGTTACTGCATCGCCAAGCTGGAGCTCGATGGAGGAGGGCAGCTATGGAGGCGGTGAAGCAGCAGCAGCTGCTACTGCTGAACATGGAGCTCGACAGGAGGGCAGCAGCAGGGCTGGAGTGACAGTGGAGCTGGAGGTCGACTGGGTAGTGTCGACGATGGATGCTGGTGGTCGTTGAAGAAGATGGTCGTTTGGTGTCGTTCATGGTTGGAGTCGAAGAGGTGGGAGGCGGGGTCACTGGTTGGTTGTTTGAGAAGGTGAAGCAACAGCGATGGCTGCTTGTCGTGACAGTGGAGTTGGACTGTTGGTCGACGGGATCGGAGAAGACGACGATGGAGATGAAACTGGTTGTTTGGACGAGCTGCTGGACGTGACAGTGGAGCTGGTGGACTGGTTGGTCGATGGTCAAGTGGTCATGGTCGACGAGGGAGGTGAAGGGGTGGTCGTGGTGGTCGTCGATGGTCTAGTTCACGTCGTTACTGGTGGAGATGAGGAGGTGGGAGGCGGGCAGCCATGGAAGGGCAGCCATGGGAGCTTGGTTGGAGAGGAGAAGAAGAGGGGGGGATGGTTAGGGTTTTTAGGTTAGGGAAATGAAAAGAATGAAGAAAGGGGTTGGGTTTTTGGGGTTATGGAGTGAGTCGACCCGGTTTGAAATGGATCGGGTTGTAGGGGAAGGTTGGGTATCTTTGGGCCTGTGGTTTAAAATTGAAGAAAAGGCCCAATCCGGTCTTCTTCTATTTTTGTTCTTTTCTTTTTATTCAATTTCCTAAATAATAAAGCTAAAATGTTATGATTAAATTATAAAACCCAAAATTATCTGGAAATACAACTAACTCTTAATAACAATTAACACACAATTAAATAGCGATTAACGATAAAATCACACAATTTGGACATTAAATGCTAAAAATGCAACGTACATTATTTTTATGATTTTTCATTTTGTAAAACAAACTTAATTAAATATCAAATACAAATGCGACATATTTTTATATTTTTTTTTATTAATTTAACACATTAACATGCACAGGCAAAAATACAAATAATTATCAAAAAAATGTCACGAAAATTCAAAAATTGCACATAAAAGAAAAATTATTTTATTTTGAATTTTTTGGGAGTAATTCTCATATAGGGCAAAAATCACGTGCTCACACCCCTCGGGCCCACGTCTCGAAATCGGGTGAAATTGACAATTTCAGAAACCTCGTACTCTCATGAGTCTATGCATAACAAGAACACTAAAATCGGAGTTCAATTGACCCCTCAAATCCTCAATCAAAGGTCTCTTAAACTCAAGCACTAATTACCCATTTTTTTTCCAAATTTCTCACCATTAATTAGGTCTTTAATCACATAGAAACGAGTTATGAGCCAAAGGATGTTACCTCCAAGCGATTACCTTCGAATCCTTCTTCTATCCCTTCCAAAGAGCTCAAAAAACAATTAGAAATGGTGGAAATAAACTTCCAAGTCGCGGAACCTCTTTTAAAATAATGCCCAGCAGTTTCTGTATCTGCGGTCCCGCTTCTGCGGAACAAAATGTTGCATCTGCTACTTCCCACTCAAAGGCCAGAATCCGCATCTGCGGTCCATCACTTGCATGTGCGGTACCGCATCTGTGCAAAATATACCGCATCTGCGGTTCCTGAAGAAAATCCCAACTTTCACTTCTGGGGCCTCTAAGCCGCTTTTGCGGCTCCCAAACCGCAAGTGCGAAAATACCTGAAGACAGCTGCTGCACAACCTGAACTCCAAAATTTCCTCCGTTAACCATCCAAATTCATTTCGAGGCCCCCGGGACCTCGACCAAAGGTATCAATATATCCTAAAACCTCATTAAAACTTATACCAATCTTCAAAATACTTCAAACAACATCGGAAACTCGAATTAGTCAAAGATTTAAGCCTAAGGACTCCAAGTTTCCCAAAAATACGCTTTCGATAAAAAACCTAACCAAACCACGTCCGAATGACATGATATTTTGCACACACCTCCCAAATGAATGACGGAGCTACTGAAACTCTCGGAATTCCATTCCGACCCTCGGATCAAAATCTCACTATCGGACCGGAAACTTCAAAAATTCAACCTTCGGTATTTCAAGCCAAAATTAGCTACGGACCTCCAAAACACAATCTGAACACGCTCCCAACCCCGAAATCACCCAACGAAGCTAACGGAACCATCGAATTTCCATTCCAAGTCCGTCTTCACATTGTTTCGACTACGGTCAACTTTCCAACACTTAAACTCTCATTTAGGGACTAAATGTCCCAAAACTCTCAGAAACTCAAAATCGAACATCCCGGCAAACCACATTAGCAGAATTAAACTTGGGGAAAGCAGTTAATAGGAGAGTTAATTCTTAAGTCGACCAGCCGGGTCGTCACAAGTTAGTTGATGAAATCCATGTCTCGGTTTAGAGATTGATGATACACCTTTATGAAAGATTATAAGTTTTCATGTGTAAACCCCACCGGTGAATTTTGTATCCGACACATGGAATAAATTAAGCAAAATTCTAAAGGAAATAATCAATAAATTAAATCATCAGTAATTTAATTTAATTGATTAGTATCTGAATCTTAATATGGGGAGTTAAATAAGATTTAATGGATGAATTTAAAATTGAATAAGGAATGCAATTACGATTTTTTGTGGAATAAATCATAATTAGTTATGGTAGATATTAATTTCAAAAATTAGAAATTAATTCCATAATTGAAAGCCTTGTTATTTAAATTTTGTGGTCCCTGCTATGCCTAAATAATAGGAAATAAAGGAATCCTTATTCTGGTGGAAATGAAAACCTAACAGGTTTTGAAAAAGGATTTTAACCCTTAAAACTTGTGCTATAAATACATAAGTTTTTCAACCTGGAAGAGGTAGAACATGGTGGTCGAAATTTTCAGCCATATTTTCCTAGAAATTTCACCCACGCGAAATTGCTATTTTCGGTATTATTCGGGTAATACAGTATAAGACCATAGAACGTTCGATGATCACGATCGTGCGGGTGGTGAATATTTTTATTTCCGAAATTTTATAAATTTCACAAACAAGTAGTAATATCCTATTAATTAATATTCTAGTCTCAGTGATCTTTTAACAATTTTAACTTTCCTTTACGTTACTTTAATTGACAAGAGGGGTTGCTCTGATGGTAAGCAACCTCCACTTCCAACCAAGAGGTTGTGAGTTCGAGTCTCCCCAAGAGCAAGGTGGGAAGTTCTTGGAGGGAAGGATGTCGGGGGTCTATTTGGAAACAGCCTCTCTACCCCAGGGTAGGGGTAAGGTCTACGTACACAGTACTCTCCCCAGACCCCACTAAGTGCGATTATACTGGGTTGTTGTTGTTATTGATTGCATTTGCTTCTTATAATAATCCATCAATTGGTATTAGAGCTCACTCACATCTAATTAGATAAGTAAGTTTTTCATGATACAAGAATGTCGTGTTTATGTGCGTTTTTGAATTACATATATATGTTATTTTCTGAAAAATTGCATTGTTGTTTTGCGAATTAACTGTGCAAAAATTTTGGATTATTCTTGTAATCATGAGATATCTATTTTTTATTGATATTTGATTGGGATGATCTGATTTTTTTAGGTAAATCCTAGAAAAATGCAAAACCTGATTTGATCAAATTGCCGGTATTTTCGGATGTCAACGAACCTGATAGACTCTGATTGAGATGAAATTTGGTGGGTCCATCGGAAATAACGTGGTGAGAAAAATACACTGCTATGCAGTGATTCATGTTGTTTTGAGGTCGTTCGGATGCTGTTTTGGACGTTTTTCTATTTTCTATAAAAAGAAGTTTTAAAATTTTAATTCGTTTTAATCCAATGGTGGTGGGGGTGACTCCCCATGGTCTCCATGATTAAATACTAGTGATATAATGGGTTTACATGTTGACTTTTAGTAAATAGACATGTAGTTGTATTGAATTTCAGAATAGAGGTGTAGGATTTTTTTGACTAGGTCTTACAAAGTATACTTGATATTGTGTGAAGATATAATCATTTTGTAAGAAAGTGAAATTCTCTGTTTGATATCATGGATGACTAATAATTGGTGCATTTGGCATGTTTGTGCATAAAAAATATTTAAAAAATCTCAATTTTTGGTTTATGTTTCCATACCCTACGTGATTACTAGTCTTGGATTTTCGATGGAAGATTTTGTTCTCCAATTAGAGGTTATAATTAAGTGAAATATGACAGTATTTTCTATGAGTTTTATATTATTGATATGGATTTTAAGCTATGGTCCGTATTCTTCCATGAAAATTTTTTATGAGCCACATATGCATGTATCTTCATCGTAAATTGAAAATTTTGTGAGTGATAAATAGTTACCACTAATGTGATGACCCAAAATGTCATTTTTAAATTAAATAATTATCTCAGTATTTTAAGACCTTGAAAATTTGTGATGATCCAAAAGGTCATCACTTGTTTTAGAAATAAATTTGGTATTCCAGGCCTTAGAAAACCTCTTTCTGTCTCACCTAGATTTGCATGCGTAGTCTGGGCACGTCTCCGAAAAGTCATTATGTGAAAATCTGTGAAAAATAATATATTTTGCTTTTAAAATGAATTTAAGTTGACTTCGGTCAATATTTTGGGTAAACGGACCCAGACTCATAATTTGACGATCCCGAAGGGTCAGTAGAAAAATATGGGACTTGAGTGTATACCCGGAATCGAATGCCGAGGTCCCAAGCCCGAGAAATAAATTTTTAAAGAAAATTTATTTTCTGGGATATATATGAGTTTTTGGAAATGAAATATGTTTGAAATTGATGGTATCGAGCCCGTATTTTGGTTCTGGAACCCGGTACAGGTCTTCTATGTGATTTAAGTTGAGCCTGTATAATTTGGTAAGAAATTAATGTCATATGACATGTTTCAGAATCTTAGTTGTAAAAATTTGAAACTTTGAAAGTTCTTGAGATTTTCTTTGATTTTGATGCTAAATTCATAGTTGTTGATGCTATTTTGACGATTTGATTGCACGAGCAAGTCCGTATGATGTTTTTAGGTTGGTGTGCATGTTTGGTTTGGAGCCCCGATGGTTCGGGTGAGTTTTGGATAGGTCACGAAGTGGAATTTGAACTTAGAAAATTGCTGGTGTGTTGCAGGCCTGCAGGCTTCGCGCTGGCTTGCAAATGCGAACAATGGGTCACAAATGTGAACTATGGCCTGGGCCGTCTTGGTCGCAAATGCAATATCGCAAATGCGACAGCAACATCACAAATGCGTAGAGAACAGGAATCCTCAAGGTTCACAAATGCGAACACCTGTTCGCAAATGCGAGGAAAGCATGTTTCTTAAGGGTTCGCAATTGCGACATCTGCGACCTGCAAATTCATAACGTAGTCGAAATTTTTTCATTTTTCAAACTCTTTCAATACATAAACTCTCTTGGGCGATTTTCCAAAGAAAAGTTCTTCTCCAAATCGATTGCAAGTCATTTCTATCTCGTTTTCTTCAATCTTTAACATCTTTTCACATGATTTCAACTCAAATCAAGGGTTTTCATGGGGGAAATTGGGTGTTTTGGGTAAAACCTAGGTTTTCCAAATTTTGAGGATTTGGACCGCGATTTGGGGACCGATTTCAAAACAAATTATATAATTGGGTTCGTGGGGAAATGGGTAATCGGGTTTTGTTTCGAATTTCGGGTTTTGACCATGTGGGTCCGGGTGCAATTTTTGACTTTTGGGGAAAAACTCTAGAAAACCTATTTTCATGCATTAGAATTGATTCATTTAGCATTTATTGATATAGTTAAGTAACTTGTGGCTAGATACAAGCGAATTGGTGGTGGAATCAAGAGGTAAAGAGGTAGTTGAGGTTTGAATTATGTTCGTGACATCGAGGTAAGTGTTTGGTCTAACCTTAGCTTGAAGGATTAGGAGTCGTGTCTTATTTGCTATGTGTTAATTGTTGAGTACGACGTATAGGCATGGTGACGAGTATCTATACATTGGTGTCAAGCATGCCCGTGAGTCTTATACTATGATGAATGTGACTCTGTTTTGTATTGTTCATGCCTTATGTGATGATTTCTATTGTTGAACAAGGCTTGCAAAAGTACTATTGGTAATTGAACAGTGAAAAACGTTGGCTCAAGTTGTGAGATGATTTGTGGAAGTATTATTGGCAAATGAACATTATAGAGCATTGGCTCAAGTTGTGATTTGAGTTATGAAGTAAACGTGAAATGAGAAGAGGATTATGATATTATCTCTCTTGCCGGGATATTTTTTTAATGTTATCTCCCTTGTCGGGATGTTATTGCTTTTGATTTTGTTTCCCTTGCCGGGATACGATTGTTGTACTATTGTTCCTTTGCCGGGATTTTATTGTGATTTCATTGATTCCCTTGCCCAAATTTCTTTGTGATTGTTGCTTGGGTGTGGAAGAGTGTAAAGCACGAAGGGTGATACCGTGCATGATATTTGTGAGAGAGTATTAATGCATGAAAGTTGATGTCGTGCCACACGATGTACCATTCTGTGCCTTTATATGAATGATAATGCACGAAGGATCATTCCGTGCCATGATTATGTGAGGTAAAAGCACGAAGGGTGATGTTGTGCTAATTTTATTGATTCTTATGGTGAGGACGAGATTAAAAGCACGAAGGGTGATGTCGTGCACTTGTCCTTGATTTTCCTGATTCTTGCTGATAATTGAGTTATGGTGTTCTTTACGTTTATTTACTAATTTTTTGTTGTTGCTTATTTTATTGTGATGTTATTGATTCTCTTGCCCAAATTGCTTTGTGATTGTTGCTTGAGTGAGGAAGAGTGTAAAGCACGAAGGGTGATGTCGTGCATGATTTTGTGAGAGAGTGTTAAAGCACGAAGGGTGATGTCGTGCATGTTATTTGTGAGAGAGTGTTAAAGCACGAAGGGTGATGTCGTGCACTTGTTTTTGATTTCCTGATTTTTATTGATAACTGAGTTATGGTTTCTCTACATTTAACTGTTGGTTTTCCGTTTATACTTGTTGTACCCCGCAACATGATTCTGCCTTCCTATCTTCAATTGAACTTTGGTGATCCTTATATTTATCTATTTTTTTATGTTATTATTCGATGTCACCGTAGCATGTCCCCCCCCCCCAATCCTTAACTGTACATTCCTGCTTTTATTTTCCGTTGTATATGATTTAACTGCATAGGTTTATCTGGTAGTCTGTTCCTAGCCTCGTCGCTACTTCGCCGAGGTTAGGCTAGGCACTTACCAGAACATGGGATCGGTTGTGCTGATACTGCACTCTGCACTGTGTGCAGATCACGGTGCAGCAGCTTTTGGACCTTAGCTTTGGGTTGCTGCCTTCAATCCGTTCGGAGATCCGAGGTAGTTCTGCAGGCGTCCGCAGATCTTGGTGTCTAGTTCTATCCTTTCATCCTGTTTCATTATGTATTTCCGAGACAATATTGTATTTTTTTTCAAACCCTTATCTGTAGTATTCCTAGACCGTCTATGAAATTGTGACACCAGTTTTGGGTAGTTTTTGTTTAAGAAATTGTATTGGTAATACTTAAATGGTTATATTTTATTTTTCCGCTTATTAAATTTCACTATTTATCTAATGTTGGTTATTAATTGTTAAAGGATTAAAAATGGAAAAAAAGGTAAACATTTCAAATGGTCGGCTTGTCTAGCTTTCACTAGTAGGCGCTATTACGACTCCCGAGGGTGAAAAATTCGGGTCTTGACAAAAATGCTATTAATCATTCCTCGACTTGTGTACGCGGGTATAATCTTTTGAAAAGGTTTTATGTGAAAATGGATTAAAATGTGAATTAGAGCTTTAAAACTCAACTGAGTTGACTTCGATCAATATTTTGAGCAAACGAACTCGAATCAGTATTTCGACAGTTTCTTTAGGTCTGTATCGTGATTTCGGACTTGGACGTATGCGCGGAATTGAATTCGTAGGTCCCTAGCTCAGATTATCACCATTTAACTGAATCTAGAAATATAAGGCTAAAGATTCTTAAGTCTGACCGGAGATTTGGTTTTTGAGCAAACGACTCCGGAATAGAATTTTGATGATTCCAATAGATTTGTATGGTGATTTCGGAATTAGGGTCATGTTCAAATTTGGATTTGGAAGCCCGTAGGGCAATTCGGCGCATTTTGGCGAAAGTTGAAAATAGAAGATTTTTGAAAAGTTTGACAGAGACTTGGCTTTTTGATATCGGGGTCAGAATCCGATTCTAAAATTAGAACAAATCCATTATGTCATTTATGAATCGTGTGAAAATTTTAAAGTCATTCCGGATTGATTTGATATGTTTCGGCGCAAAATATAGAAGTTGGAAGATTTGAAAACTCATAATTTAATTCGATGCGCGATTCGTAATTTCGGCATTGTTTGACGTGGTTTGAAGCCTCGATTAATTTTGCATTGTATTTTGGGATATGTTGGTATATTCGGACAAGGTCCCCAGTGGCTCGGATGAGTTTCGGATGGGGTTCGGATCATTTGGCGCCTTGTTGAAGCTGTTGAAATTTCTGCAGAAGCCATCTTTGGCAGCAACTAGTGCAATCACAGAGCCTACTTTGGAAGCTTATTTCTCGAAATCTATAAAGAATTGGAAAATTTGCAAAATATAAAAGTTGTAGTCCTTGCATTCTAGTTTCCAGAAAGATAAGTCATTCATTATTTGGATATTTCTACAGAAAGTTATGATCAATCGAATGAAGGCTGGTAAAACTGTTTTGTAATTTCCCCAGAAATTTCTGATGTGAGGAGCCTACTTTAGAAGCTTATATCTCGAAATATATAAGGAATCTGAAAATTTGCAAAACATGAATGTTGTAGCTCTTGCATTCTAATTTCTAGAAAGTTAAATCATCATCATTTGGACATTAGTTCAGATGACTGAATAAGGGTTGGTAAAGCTATTTTTAGTAGACTTTTAGTGACGAAAATGGACTTTTAGTGACGGATGAGCAAAAACTTAAGGACCAAAAAATGCTCATTTCCTTCATTTCATTTTGGATTTTTGGAGCATGGTTCTTGGGCGATTTTTAAGGGAAAATATTCGGATAAGTGTTACTTATCCTATATTGATTATATTTCATGATTCCATACTCATTTACATCATGAATCCATGAATTTATGGAATAAAAATCAGACTTTTATCAAATCTTCCAAAAAGGAAAATTTAAGATTTGAAAGTCAATCCGATATCGGAATTCGATAATTTTTGTATGGTTGAACTCGTATCGGAATGAGTTATCGAATTTTGTGAGTTTCGTCGGATTTCGAGACGTGGGCCCCACGAGCAATTTTTGAGTTAAATTTCGGATTTTAATCCGGAAAATTAGTAAATTCATATGGAATTAGTTCCTATGATTCGTGTTGAATATTTAGAATTATTTGTCAATAGATTTGAAGATTTTGGAGACAAATTTAAAAGGGAAAAGCTATGGTTGAGTAATTGATTAAAATTGCAAAGCGAGGTAAGTGTCCTTGTTAACCTTGACTTGAGGGAATAGGACTTATTTGCCTATTTGCTACATGTTTAGATGTTGAGTGAAATGTATAGGTGAGGTGACGAGTATCTATGCGTTGTTGTCGGGTAAAGCATGCAGGTTGGACTTGGTATTTGATAATTATTGTTTTCTTTAATCATGTTATTTATATTTAGACTAGTATTGTTAATTTGATCGCTTGTATCATGTTTACGGATTTTTGGTGATAATTGAATATTGAATTCAAAGTTGAGCTTGATATTGTAGAATCATATATTGAAGTAAGACTTGTTGTTGATATTGCTCATTGTTTTGGGTGAGAAAGAGTGTTAATGCACGAAGAGTGATGACGTGCAATGTTTTGGTGAGTGAGAGTTAATCCACAAAGGGTGATGTCGTGCCATATTATGAGAGTTAAAGCACGAAGGGTGATGTCGTGCCATATTATGAGAGTTAATGCATGAAGGGTAATGTCGTGCCATTTCTTATTAATTATATGGTGAGGTTGAGAGTAAAAGAACGAAGGGCGATGCCGTGCATTTTCCTTTACTGTGTTACTTGTTATTATTGGATCAAGGTATTCTTGCTAAATATTATGCCTTGAATTTATGCTATAATTGCTACTTGTCATTATTTGTTTCCTAAATGAATCATAATTATTGTGTACTTTATTGTCTTATGAATTCGTATTAATTGTTGCATTCATTGGAGTAATTTCATTTGGAAGAACTGTTAATTTATATTATGGGATCGGGTTGCACGCCGCAACAGAATTTAATTTAATTATATTATGGGATCGGGTTGCACGCCGCAACGAAAATTGTTTGAAGTAATAATTATTTATGATTCCCGAGTTGGCTTCGATTGTTGATATGAGTTAACCATTTATTTCCATTCCTGTTTTTATCTATTATTGTTATTATTATTATTATTATTGCATACAGGTTGATGTAAGTGACCCACCTTAGCCTCGTCACTACTTCGTCGAGGTTAGGCTCGACACTTATCAATACATGGGGTCGGTTGTACTGATACTACACATTGCACTTTATTGTGAAGATACTGGCGTTGATCCTAGCGGCGGATATTAGACTTGCTCGAATTCAGATATTCACGAGAGACTTGACGTATAGCTGCATGGCGTTCGCAGTTCTGAAGTCCCCTTCCACTTTATCATAGCTGTGTATTTCTTTCAGCCATGTTTATTTTCATTTAGATCTTTATTTGTATTATTCTAGTAGCTCGTGCACTTGTGACACCAGTACTGGGATGGTTTTTAGACATCGCTATTATTATGGATTAATCACTTTATTTCAGATTTTAATTCCGCATTGTTTAGTTATAATTAATTAAATTAAATGGGTTTAAAAATGACTAATATTATTCTAACGTTTCTTGCCTAGCAAGTGAAATGTTAGGCGTCATCACGGTCCCGAAGGTGAGAATTTCGGGTCGTGACAACTAAAGTGCATTGTTTATTTGAACTCATGAAAAATTCTTAATAAATTTGTACATGTGTATTGTTACGCGGCTCCTTCCTGAGATTCCTTGGAAGGACGACGTAAGGCTAAGCAACTGATGTCAGTGCAGTTGTTGTCCGCCAACTGAGGTCCCCTCCGTACGCTAGATTAGATTGTCAGTGTCGTACGGGAAAACCAATGTCAAGAGCAATTGAGAGAACAGGAATGAGAATTGAGAATGAAAGAAAGCTTGATTGCATTAATGAAAGCTATTACATAAAGGCAACGCGGTGTCGAGGGGGAGAGACACCAATACAGAGAATTGTTTGCTTGCTAGAAAGTTTGATTGCTTGATCCCCCCTAATAATGCTTAAAAAAATAATCCAAAGCTACAAGACTAGACTTGATTAAGCTAGAGAAACATAATGGAAGTACATGGAATAAAACTACTCTATATTTACAATGAAAAAGACTTAGTTTGCTATAAGGCAGAAACATGTCCGTTGTCAGCAGCATAGTCTTTGGCATCAGGGTTTGCGTGCTCGGCGCTGTTGGTATCTGCCTGCGGTTGGGTGCTGGCGAGGGATATTGGTGGGGAGACAGAGGCACATGCGCGCTTGTCACTTGGCGCGGCCAAGACCACGGGGCCGTCCGTGGTGCTAGGCATTGGAAGGCTTGCTAGGACGCCACGGGGCGCGCCCAAGGGGTCATGGGGGACAGCTGAAAGCCGCTCATGCCATTCTGCCCCACCTGAGTTGGCGACGTCCTCGGCGCCTTACTTGCAAGATAATCTTCAATTAGGCTCTTGTAGGCTTTGAGGTTTGTTCCCCTCTCCCAAGTGTTCTCCTCTGCATCACAGCCCTGTCATTTCACCAAGAACTCTTGGTGATCTTTCCTTGAGGCATGAATCACTCTCTCATCAAGGATAGCTTCAACACGCCTTTTCCCGATTAAATTGGGCCCTCGAATACTGGGTATTGTGAGTTGGCTCCTTGAAGGATCCTCCGTGTCTTCCCGAAAAGGTTTCAGAAGGCTGACATGGAAGACATGATGCATTTTCCACCAAGTTGGGGTATCCACCCGGTATGCAACTTTCCCAATGTGCCTTTCAATAGACAAGGGACTAATGTATTTTTGCAATAGGCGAGGATCATAGACCCCCGCAAATAAGTAACGCTTTGGAATTTTGACCATCACTTTGTCTCCTACTTGGTATTCAACAAAGAGACTATTCTGATCAGCATGCCTCTTCATCCGTTTTTGAGCCTTGACAAGATAGCTCCGCACTATCTCCAAATTTTGCTTCCACTCTTTAGAGAAGCTAGCAGCTCGAGGAGATTTAGACATATTTGGTGCATTGACTGTGTGTAGGAGTAGCGGTTGCTGTCCAATAACAATTTCAAAAGCACTTTTGTTTGCACTAGAGCTCTTTTGTGAGTTAAAACACAGTTGAGCAGCATCCAGAAGCTTCACCCAATTCTTCTGCGATCCGGTTACAAAATGACGGAGATATTCCTCCAACATACCATTGAACCGCTCCGTCTGGCCATCAGATTGCGGATAAAAACTTGAGCTGTGACTCAGCTTCGACCCAAGGCACATAAAGAGTTGGGTCCAAAAGTTACTAGTGAAGCGTGAGTCACGAACACTAACAATGTCTTTGGGCAGGCCACAATATTTGACGACATGAGAGAAAAAGAGTCAAGTTGTATCTTCTGCTGATGTATATTGTGGGGCAGCAATAAAGGTAGCATACTTGAAAAACCGATCTACCACAACCAAGATAGTTGTTAGATCTCCGACCTTGGGCAATCCGGTGATGAAATCCAGGGAAACACTTTCCCAAGGTCTCTTTGGGACAACTAGTGGTTCCAAGAGTCCTGCCAGTGTTAAGCGGTCTGACTTGTCCTTCTGGCATACTAGACAAGTCTTCACATACTGAGCAACGTCATCGGCCATTTGAGGCCAATAATATGCACGGCAAAGTAACGCCATGGTACGTTCTTCACCGGGATGGCCGGCCCACAGAGTATCATGACATTCCGCCAGAAGAGTCCTTCGTAGATCTCCTCCTTTAGGAACATAAAGTCGGTTCCCTTTCACTTTCAGAAAACCATCCTTCATGTAGAACTGGCGAGTCTTGCCATGTCCTACCAAATCAACCAAATACTGTGCAGCGGGATCTTTGATGAGTAAATCATGTATCTAATCCGTGATGGAGGTGGCTACTTCACTCCCCCTTAGGGTGGCGAGTAGGCACACCGATGCTAGATCAGCTCTCTGACTGAGCGTATCAGCAACATGATTGGTCTTCCCACTTCGGTACTCCAGGTTGAAGTCGAATTCAGCTAGGAGTTCCTGCCACTTGGCCTGTCGACCATTCAACTTCGGCTGGGTCATGAAATGGATAACAGTTGTGTTGTCTGTCTTGACCACGAACAGGGTCCCCAGCAGATAGTTCCTCCAGTGGCGCAAGCAGTGGACGACAGCCAATAATTCTTTCTCATGGGCGGCATAGCGCCGCTCTGCATCTTTCAGCTTTCGACTCTCGTACGCTACATGATGCCCTTCTTGTAACAGGACTCCACCGAGGGCATAGTCAGATTCATCTGTTTGTACTTCGAATGGCTTGGCCAGATCAGGAAGGGCCAAGATGGGGCTACTAGACATAGCCGTTTTCAATGCATTGAAGACCTCCGCTCGCTTGGGTCCCCATTCCCAAGGCGTGACCTTCTTGAGGAGTTCTGTCAATGGTACTGCAATGAGGGAGTAGTTTTTCACGAATCGCCGATAGAAATTGTATAGACCAAGGAACGCCTTTAAGGCGTGGATATCCTTAGGCGGTGGCCAATCTGTGATTGCCTGAATCTTCTGCTGGTCCATCTTGATCCGCCCTTCCTCGATGACATGTCCGAGGAAGTCAATTTGCTTTTGTGCAAAGAAGCACTTAGATAGCTTCACATATAGTTCATGCTCCCGCAATCGAGCTAGGACCCTCCACAAGTGTATCAGGTGTTCCTTCAATGTTTGGCTATATACCACAATGTCATCCAAGTAGAACACCACGAATTCATCAATGTACTCTCGAAAGACTTGGTTCATCAAAGTGCAAAACGTAGCTGGGGCGTTAGTCAAGCCGAATGGCATAACCAGGAAATTGTATGACCCATATCTTGTCACACAGGTCGTCTTGTGCTCATCACCCTCTGCAATCCGAACTTGCCAATAACCTGTCTTCAGGTCTATTTTGGTGAACATCGTCGTACCACCCAGTCTATCGAACAAGTTTGCCATTAGCGGAATAGGGTACTTATTTTTCACAGTAATTTTGTTTAGAGCCCGATAGTCCACATAGAGTCGTAGACTACCATCATGTTTCTTTTGGAATAGCACAAGGGACCCGTATGGGGATTTGGAGGGCACGATAATCCCTGTGTCTAGAATTTCCGTCAATTGTCTCCGAAGCTCGGTGAGTTCGGGTTGTGACATTCTGTAAGGCACCCAGACGGGTGTCTTCGCGCCCGACACCAGCTCAATTTCATAGTCCACAGTGTGCCTAGGCAGTAGTCGCTTTGGCATGTCTTGTGGCATGACATCTTCAAACTCTAGTAGTAGCTCCTTCACGGGTTCAGGAATGGGACCCGAGGAGTGTTCTACATCTTCGATGCAGAGGGTTGCCAGGAACGTGGGTTCATTTATTTTGACCCCCTTCTTCAACTGCAATGCCGAGATGTTTTCAACGACCATCTTTATGGGCATGCACGGGATAATGCAGGGCTTGGTCCCGTTTGCTCCCATCTTCAGTAACATGTTAGTATACGGTACAGGAATGGTGTTGGTTTGCCTAAGGAATTCCAATCCAACTATCAACTCAAAGCTATGATCACCACGCGCAGGTTGAATTTTCCTTCGTAAGGGCCAAGCTTCACCGGTACTTCTTTCGCTATTCCACCCACTGGCTTGGGAGGTAAGTTGATAGCCTTGACACGGCCTCTACCTTTCCCTACAACAAGACCAAGGTGCTCTACCTGAGTCGAGGCTAAGTTGTTGTGGGTAGCACCCGTGTCTACCATGGCCCGAATGGGCTTCCCATTCACCTTTATCTCAACGAACATTAAGGTCCTCTCGTGCTTAAGAGGAGTCTCATCATCCGCCTTCTTTTTCCCTTTCTTGGTGACTGGACATGAGTCCTTCTTCTTACGGATACCAGCACTAGTCTCTACTAATGCCTCAGAAATGGAGCCAACAATTGCATTGAAGGCACCTACTGGTTCAGTCTGATCCGCATCGTCTGAGTCGTCATCAGTCCCATCATCAAAAGTCTGGTGGGCGTTCATCTGTGCATGTGGGCACTCATTGTTCCAATGTGGTCCGCCGCAATGATAGCATCCTGAAGGAGGCTTCCTCCCCCGATCATTGTTGTTAGACGTAGCATTGTTGCTGCCTGTAGAGGGAGCCTTAGGTTTGGTTGAGCCCCGATCTCCCCCACTTCTGCTAGGGCCACCATTGCTAGACTGGCCCCCTTTGAATCCTGCTCGGGTAGGCGGCTGAGGCCTATCCTTCCGAGCTTCCATTTGATAGTCCCCAAGGCATTCAGCTGCTTGGATCGCCTTGGGCAGGGTATCTACCCATTGTCTTTGTAGATCCATACTGGCATAAGGTTTCATCCCTTCTAGGAAAGTGAAGAGCTTGTCTTTGTCCCCCATGTCACGTATGCTTAGCATGAGCGCGGAGAATTCCCACATGTAGTCCTGCACGGATTTGGTCTGGCGGAGCTCCCGTAGCTTTCTCCTTGAATTGTATTCAACATTTTCGAGGAAGAACTGTAGGCGTATGGCTGCCTTCAGTTCTGCCCATATTTCGAGAGCATCTTCACCGGCCTTGATGGCTTTGTATTTCACCCGCCACCGGAGTTTAGAATCACCCTGAAGATACATGGAAGTAGTTGCTACCTTCTTAGCTTCTTCTAGGCCCCCAACAACATCGAAATATTGTTTGACATCAAAGGTGAAGTTCTCCACTTTCTTGGCATTCCTAGCTCCATTGTATGGCTTTTGCTCAGGAATTTTCAGTTTTGTGTCGCGGAAGTGGGGTTTGCAGCGCCCCCGATCTAGTTTCCACCGCCTCGCAACAGGCCCTGTAAAGCAGCATTTACGACATTGAGCTTGTCTGTCAAGTCGTCAATAGTTTGTTGCATCGCAATCACCCTGTCTACCTCTTGTGACCTGTAAGCTAAATCCTCGGCACGCTCCTGTTGGAGTCCCTTGAATTTGCCAAAAATTTCGGCTGCCTCTGTGGCTGCCGTTTGCCGGTCTCCCTCAGAGTCACGACTGATGTTTTCTATGTCAACTTCGGCCTAGAGCACCCTGCGGTCCAGGTCATCCAACCTTTTCCCTAGGCTGGTTCTTAGTTCAGGCACCGTATCCATGATGGGCAGTAATCCGTCAACCATCTGTTCAAGGGCCGCAATGCGGTCCCCAATTCACCATGGTCAGAAATGGTGGTAATGGCAATGCATTCCCTCGTCCAATGTTGAGCCTAGGCTCTGATACCAACTGTTACGCGGCGCCTTCCTGAGATTCCTTGGAAGGGCGACGTAAGGCTAAGCAACTAATGTCAGTGCAGTTGTTGTCCGCCAACTGAGGTCCCCTCCGTACGCTAGACTAAATTGTCAGTGCTGTTCGGGAAAACCAATGTCAAGAGCAATTGAGAGAACAGGAATGAGAATTAAGAATGAAAGAAAGTTTGATTGCATTAATGAAAGCTATTACAGAAAGGCAACGCGGTGTCGAGGGGGAGAGACACTAGTACAGAGAATTGTTTGCTTGCTAGAAAGTTTGATTGCTTGATCCCCCCTAATAATGCTTAAAAAAAATAATCCAAAGCTACAAGACTAGACTTGATTAAGCTAGAGAAACATAATGGAAGTACATGGAATAAAACTACTCTATATTTACAATGAAAAAGACTTAGTTTGCTATAAGGCAGAAACAGGTCCGTTGTCAGCAGCATAGTCTTTGGCATCAGGGTCTGCGCGCGCGGCGCTGTTGGCATCTGTCTGCGGTTGGGCGTTGGCGAGGGATATCGGTGAGGCGACAGAGGCACATGCGCGCTTGTCACTTGGCGCGGCCAAGACCACGGGGCCGTCCGTGGCGCTAGGCATTGGAAGGCTTGCTAGGACGCCACGGGGCACGCCCAAGGGGTCATGGGGCATGGCTGAAAAACCGCCCATGACAGTAATTATGTCAATTAATGGATTGAACATTATGATTAATAAGTAGGTTCCACAAATGGTCTATTTATTTGAGTCATAAAAATCTGCTTAATGTACCATATGAAAATTATTCTTGATATATGTACACTAGTGGTGGGGGTTTTAACTAGAAAAGGACTTTTATCTTTGGATACTAGTGATGCCAACCCCATCCATGAGAAGAGATATTGGGGTTTTCGCTGAACGGGAAAATATAATATCTTAGGTTCTTGTGTATTAAATAAAAGGATAATTAATTACAAAAGGAGGTATTATGTATTCTAGAAATAGGAAGAATACAATATATGTCTTGAGCTCATAGTATAATTATAAGGAGAATGAAAATCAATATCATATTTATTTTAATTCATGGAACTGTTTAAAACGGTTATTCTCCGAGTTTGGTTACAGGTTGGTGGTCATGAATTTGGCGAACTCTAATTGACCTAAAATTTGATAGGTTCATCGAAAACAATCTAGCGTCAATGCTATGCAGTGAATCATGTTGTTTTTTGGCATTTTGAGGTTGTTTAGATGGGTTTTCAAGCAGTTTATTAAATTGAATTTGTTATAAATATGAAAAATTATTCTTTATATATCGGCTATATTTGTGTTAAATCTGAAGCATGTGATTTAACTTGATATGATATATATGAAGAATATATAGCAAAAATGAAAATTACATCGATTGAATCCAAAATAAGCCAATAATAATTTATTCACTCCTATGCAGTGAATCACATCGTATTTTGACGATTCGGGACTGTTTAAATGAGTTTACTTTGGAGGTTTGGAGGACTGAAATGTGATTTACATACGACAAATCATTCTTTCTATCATTTTATTTACGTCTAATCTAGAACATGATAACACATAATGATATGACATGAATTGGTATTTGATAAGAATGTTGGTCATATTTTAAATTCTTAAAAAATGCTTAAAATGGCAATTTCCTAAATTTGGTCGCAGTTTTGGAGACTGTGATTTTAACGGTCTCCGATTGATCTGAAATTTGGTAGGCTTATCAAAAATAGTCCAGTGATCAATACTTATTGTTAAGCGGTAAAAATAATAATTTTAGCATTTTAAGACTGTTTACATGGGTTTGAGCATTTTTTTAAAATTATGGAACTTAATCCTTAGAGAAAATTTTGTGGTTGTGATCAAGTGGTGATGTGAATTAACCCATGTGGTCTCCACTTTTTATTTATAGTGAGATAATAAATATACACGTTGATTTTGGGTTTTCCTCCATATCGGATAAATTTATTATGAACGCACTAAGTAAAGTTACTAGTTGTTGATAACCTATATGGACTCTTTATCTGAGTTTAAAGGTTGAATCAATTTTGTAATTAAAATGAAATCATGATTAAGTGATGATAGAAATATATTTCTATGGTCTTCCACTATTAGTTTCAATTGAGTAATAAATTTACGCGTTGATTTTAGGTCTTCCTCCATATCGGACAAATTCATTGCAAGCTCACTAGGTGAAAATACTAGTAATTGATATCATGTACTTACTCTCCATCTGAGTATACATATTGGATCGATAGAATTAGAACTATTAATTATGCTCACTTGACATAAATTAACAGTATACTCTCCATCTGAGTTGGATCTGTTGTAATTTATTGGAGTGAATAATATGGCATTATATATGTATGTTGCAAGAGTAGTTCTTTTTCCATCAAAATTTGCTATTCAAGATGCATGAATACATGTATCTGTAGTGCATTCGAAATTTTTGTATTAAAAGGTTATATACAATTGACTGAAAATAATAGTATACTCTCCATCTGAGTTGGTTCTATTTATTTTTGGATTGTATAATTCTTGCATTATATAATATACTTTGCATGAATGATTCTTTTCCCATCGAAATTTATTATTCGAGATGCATGTATGTATATAAATATTGAATGCAGTCTGAATTTTACTATTCAGATGAGTCGTGATGGCACCTACTCTCTAAACTAGGTAAGCCTAACATAAACTGAAATAACATTAATATTTACTATCTTTAAATTAAATTACTCTGAATAAATTACAATTCCCAAAACCGGTGGTACAAGTCACAAGCCTTTCTAAGAGTAGTTATACAGAATAAATACATCACTGCTCTGAAACAAAAGGAACAAATGGAAATAAGTACAAATGAAGGTGACTCCGATGCCTGCGAACGCTGTAGCAGGTTTACCTTGAATCTCCACCGCAATGATCTGCACATCTACTACCGATCAATTACCTGGATCTGTCTACAAAAATGTACAGAAGTGTAGTATGAGCACACCACAGCGGTGCCCAGTAAGTATCAAGACTAATTCAGTGGGGTAGTAACGAGGAACAGTTAAGACACCTACTGGTCAAATACATTGAACGAGATATGATAATAAACTATCAACCTATAGATAACAAAGTAATATCAACAGCAAGAAAAAGAACATACTACAATTAGTAGAACAATAAAAGGGAAACACGGATGGAAACGAAGATAACCATAAACTAACACCAACATAGCTGGGACACAGACAAGTAAAATGCACTCAAATAAGAAAGGTGATGTCAACTCAATAAATCATATCATTTCTGATGTACAATTCCAGCCATCTCAAACTCGATGTCTCATATCATAACCTCAACTACCAAACCTTTAGCACACCCGGCACCTCGTGCCCACATATTTCTATCTCACTTTACGCAATGACGTTCTCATGCTACTCAGTACATAGGGTCCATAACCAATGCAATTAAGAAGTTCAAGGAGTCTCATTTACATAACATAAAGTAGAGTACAGTACTAAACCAACTAGGAACTCAACAAGAAAAGATGAAGTTATTATTAGAAATCATTTGAATAAAGAAGGTATCATTTTCAATTAAAATACAACATCGGATGATTTATTATTTTTAACAAGGGATTTAATAAATTAACTTAGTAGAAATTCCTTTTTAAGTAAAATACAACCTCAAACGGTTTAAGAAAAATTTAATTGAGAAACTAATTGAGTTAAAAATGTAACAATTATTGAAATTTGATGTGTGTGTATATATATATATATATATATATATATATATATATATATATATATATATATATATATATATATATATACACACACACACACACACACACACATTCCAACACAAAGGATCACAGCAGAAAAGGAATCTAAACAGTTAAAACACTTGAATTGATAACAATATTTACAACGAAGACAAAATAATCACAGAAGGAGTACAACTCAATGCATAGAAAACAACCGGGGATCTCCAAGATACCGTCCTGTAGTCCCAAATTTAAATACTCGGGGATCTCTCAGTATCCTCCGTATATGAGCAAGGGATCTCTTGTTATCCTCAATATATGTGCTGGGGATCTCTCAATATCATCCGTATATGAGCTAGGGATCTCTTGGTATCCCGAGGATCTCTTGGTATCCTCAATATATGCTGGGGATCTCTTGGTATCCCGAGGATCTCTTGGTATCCTCAATATATGTGATGAGGATCTCTTGGTATCCCGAGGATCTCTTGGTATCCTCACCCAAACAATAGAAATAATACCTCCCGGCAAGGGAAACAACAACAATCCAACAACTCAATCACAAGGAATTCCACCACCAAGAGTATGAATACACAGCAACAAGAGAATCACGGAAAACCAAGAAGTGCAATAACCTTAACAAAACAACAAGACATAATAGGCACATGATAACTACATCGACAACCACAACAATTTGGACTCATAGCATATATACACAGGGTCATAGAGGAATTCACAATTTAGAGATAACAATACGATAAGAAGAACAATCGCTTCAATTAAGGCAAATAAGGCCAAGTAACAAGTAAGAGTTAGAGGGAAACTAACAACATCGTATGAAGCATGTAGAGGTAAATTAAGCAATTAGGAAACTCAATCATAATGGGATACTTCTCACATAATGAACATAAGGACCTAAGAACCTTAAAGGCAATTTCCCACAAATAAGTCCGAGCACACACTCGTCACCTCGCGTGCACGGACTACAAATAACATAGAAGACTCAAATCCTAAGGGGAAGTCCCCCACACAAGGTTAGGGAAGATACTTACCTCAATCGAGCCAATTCAATACTCAATTTAGCTTTTCATTTACCAATTCATCAATGCACGGCTCAATCTAGCTAAAAACGACTTAAATACATCTAACATTGCAAGAGAAAATAATTCCAATTAGCAAAACTATGATTCTTATACAATTTGCAAAAAGTCAACAATAGTAAACTCCTCGGCCCGCACCTCGGAACCCGACAAAATTTACAAAAATCGAATACCCATTTCGATACGAGTTCACCCATACAAAAATTATCCAATTCCGATACCATTTGGTCCTTCAAATCATCATTTTACATTTTTGAAAGATTTTACAATTTTTCCCAAATTTCATCCCAAATCACGAATCAAATGATGAATTCAATGATAGATTTATTTATTCTATCCAAATCCGAGTTATAATCACTTACCCCGAGTTATAAACCCTAAACCTTGTATTTATAGTGCACCTCCCAGATTTCCATCACTACTGACTGTCACACCTCCTTTTTATTATCCCCGGAAGGGGTATAAGGAAGTTTTTTCCAATTTAAGTGACAATCGAAACGGGATTAATTATTAGATTCATTGTCGCCACTTGGAATAATTTATGGTGTCCCAATTCACCGGTTTGAAATCACGAATAGAGGAAAGTTGACTCTTATTTATGGTCTGCGAACACAGAAATCCGGGTAAGAAATCTGTTAACTCAGAAGAAGGTGTTAGATATTCCCGAGTTCCGTGGTTCTAACACGGTCGCTTTCATCATACTTGGCTTATTGCATTGTCTAATTACTTACTTTTGGAACCTATGTGCATTTGTTTTTTTTAATTAAGAAATTATTTTGAAAATAGGTCACGCGTACGTGTACCCATTTGTTTGGCGCGTCAAAAATCATATCACGTGAACGTGTCCACAATTAGCAACGCTTTATTATTATTAAGAAAGTTTAGTCGAAGTTGTGCGATCGCATACTCTAATTTTGTTTTTAGAATTGTAATCATGTCACGCGAACATGTCCACAATCACAACAATATATTAAACGTGCCTAAAGTAATTACGAGTGTCATTTTTAGTATCTAGGTTATAATACTTAATAAGATAGCCATAAGTGATTTAATCGTGGATGGCACACCTCCCATTAATTTTCTTTAAAGGAATTGTACCTATCTAAAACGGTCTAAAGATGTTCAGATTTTAGTTTAAGTTCAACCTAATCCTACTCAATACAAGCATGCATGGGATAATGCTTAAACAATTAAATATTTGAGCAAGTTCTAGGCTTGTAATAAGCCCAGAAACGAAACATGAAATTAAGCTTGGGATGAAGCCAGCAATGACAGTCAAGTAGCAAAAGTCACGGAGATTTAATTGGGCCAATTACAAAGGCCCAGCTCTTTAGGACAAAGCTCCATTTTTACAACTTTTTTTCATTATGCCTGCAGCAAATTTCATTAAATTAACTCCAGAGATTAAACAATGTACTGAACCAAAACAAAACAAAAACGCAATAACTAAGCTAAGACTGAAATTCCCCAGCTTGAAACGTGATTGGGCTATTTCGTCTTGAGCCCATATCAAGCCTCGTTCGTATTTTAACATTCCTCTTAACAAATTTCAGCCCAAATCACTTGCAATTTTTTTAACAAATTAAATGGTTTACCCTGAGACCAATTCTCATCATGTTATTAATACTAAACTTTGAACTTCCCTTATTCAAAAACTATGATAGCCTGCACAAAAATTCATCCTACCATTGTCCCACTATAATAAAATTCCTAACTCTAAACAAATGCAAGCATGATTCAGAGCGTATGGCTTATTAAATGGACTTATTCATATATCCTCCCAACTCTAAATATGCATTCATATCAATAACATTAATAGTAAACATGTTGAAGGTGTTCAATCACTTAAGCTCATATGACAGCTTATAAATAGTGGTTTTAATACAGTCACACATACTACACTTGTAGGTATAGCTGAAGTTGCCTAGCAAAATGTAAAGAACTACTAAAACTAACTCTAGCTTTCAACACTCAAATACCATGACTGACAGCATTGAACATCAAATTTAAGGGTAAACTAACTCAAATAAGTGGGAGAAAAATTACAAACAAAGGAAAAACAAGGAAACACATTAAACAAAATAGATCTGGAGCTTTTCATTTTGCAGCCACCATGTTATAACCATATTTTGCTTTTGTGAGAGTACCTGGATACAACAAAAGGGAAAGGAAAATCCTGATATCAGCCAGAGTGAATCAATAAAGAGGATCAGCAGCAGTGAACAACAATGAGAATCAGAACCAAACAGCTTCAATGACCAACTATTTTCAGCTTGAAAACCCAGCAATTTTTCATAAGAAAACCTTTAAGTTCTAAAAGAAAACTCAGAAGGCAATTCGAGCCAACTTGGTAGATACAGAAAACCTTTTTTTTGTTTGTATTTTCAAGGTATCAATCTCTATTTTTAAGAGTGAGGAGAGGTTCTACATATAGGCAACCCAATGCCATGTGCTGAAAAACAGAAAGATAGGGAATTATTCCCTCACACAACCCCTAAATGCATCTTTCTAACATAATTGGGACAATTGTCAACCTCTAATTGGTTTCAGCATTTTTGTATAAGCCAAATAGGGCCAGCTGCCCCGAATTCTAGAAGCTTCTAACCTTAACCTTATATGAAAATCCTATTTCAATTTTCCAAATTAACCCCTAAGTCTCCATTTGTTCACTTAACCCCTCCCATGACCCCCTTAAGTTTTTTATTTTATTCAATCAACCCTCTATAAGTCCTGTTATCCCAAATCATGACCAACAACACAAATACCAGAATCAGAACAAAATAAGGATCAAAGGAGCAAATCCTTATGCAGTTAACTTTTAAACTAACCCTGAATTCGTTTGACATGAATTGAATCAGAAATGAAACAAAACAAAAAAAATTCAAAGCTAATACTAACATGAGTCCAGAACTAACAATGACGAACCATTCTCTAAGAATTAAACCAATTGAACATACCAACATATTAGACCAAGGAATCATAACAACAAAAAGAAAACTAGACTACAATAATAAACATACTGATTTTAAAATTAAACTAATTAGACCCGAGCTAAACCAAAATTAACAGATCCTAAACAAACATGAGGATTCTGATGCAATACATATAGATTAGTGAACCCTAAAACTACTGATTAAGCATACAAAATCAAGAAAGAAGAAAAAATGAAAACCTAATAACCCAAGATTATGGCTAACTAAACCTCTTCATTTTTTCGGTCAAAGAAACAAAAAAAGTAGAAGAAAGCAGAGTGATGAAAAAGAGAAGAAACTAAAGAAGAAAAGAAGGATGAAGAAATAGAAAAAGGAAAAAGAATAGATACCTACTGCACGAACGACGGTTGACTCCGACGGGACCTAGCCTTCTCCGATTTAAATCAAAATAAGTGTTAAGCGACTGTTCCCGTTGAGAACAAACGAGTAACACCCATTTCCGGCTTAAATCGTCTTGGAAGATCAGATTTAGGGTTTGCATGCTACCATATCTAAAATTGGTGGGATTCGGGTGGGCTTTGCGCGAAAGTATTTAGGGCTTTAGTACGGGGAGACGGTGGTGGCAGGGTTACATTTTGGGGTGGTTTGGAGGAGTTCCGTCGCTGTGAGGCAATTTCTAGCGGCGAAGACGGTAGAGGATTTAGAGCGGCTGGTCTCTAGGGTTAGATGATAGATGAGAGGAAAACAGAAGTGAGGGACCGATTTTAGGGTTTGGGGGGTGGGTTCGGACATATATATTGGATGGGTAGGTTAGTTCTGAGCCATTAGATCACAATGATCCAACGGTTATGATGAAGGACACATAAAGGGGGTCGTTTGGTATAGTGGGGGGGGGGGTTGGACCGGATAGCTTAATTATTTGGGCCTGTGTTGGCCGTTTTTGGGTATAGGATTAGCCCAATTCAAATTAACCTCTTTTCTCAATTCCCCCACTTTTTATTTCCTTTTCTTTTTTTTAATTAAGAAACCTAAATTAAATTTCTAAATTAATTTAAATTGTAAAATTAAGCTAATTAACTAACTATAATATTTATAAAAATTGGTTGCTCCTAGATTAAAAAGAAAAATTGCTAATCTAAAATTAAAGCTAAAAAGGTAAAAAAACAAATGAGCCATTTTTTTGTGATTTTCATTTTAGTTGAAAACTTAATTAACTAATTAATCCTAAAAATATGGGAACAAATTCTAAATGCAATGCATGGCATTTTTTGTATTTTTCCATGATTTCAATAAAAATAAACATGCACAGAAAATGCAAACAATTAACAAAGAATCCTACAAAAATCCAATAAAATTGAAAATAATTGGGAAAAATTATTTCTTTAATTTGTAGGAGTATTTCATATAGGGAAAAAAATCACATGCTCACACTGACCGCAAAAAAACCACGCTGACCGCGGAGAATGTTGACTGCAGTGACATGCTTTAGTATTTTGGCCATAACTTTCTCTACATATGTACAAATTATGATTTCTTTATCTTTCAAGAAACTAGACACGAAGGGTTAAAACTTTAGTTTTTGAATTATCTCAAAATTCTTAGTAGATCAAAAGATATAAGCTTCCGAAGTCGGACCAGCGATCCTGCAGAACATCTTGATGCGTGGCCGCACACAAAATTATGCGGTCCGCACTGAGGTCCACGAAATTTTAGTGCAATCCGCACTCTCCTCTGCGGTCTGCATATATTTGGTGCGGTCCGCACTCCCAAAAGTTCCAGAACCATCTCAGAGTACCGGAATGCCCGAACTCGCTCAAATTTCACCACGAAACACACCCGAGGCCCCCGGAATCTCAACCAAATATACCAATACATCCCATAACATCATACGAACTTAGCCCCACTTTCAAATCACTTCAAACATCGCTAAGACCATGAATCAGATGCCCAAACGCATGAAAATCACTATGAACTTCAAGAACTTCTAGAATTACAACCAAGCGTCCGAACCATATCAAATCAACTCCAAATGACACCAAATTTTGCAGGCAAGTCCCAAATGACATAACAGAGCTGTTTCAACTTTCGGAATCGCATTCCGACCTCGATAACATAGAAGTAAACTATGGGTCAAATCTCTCCATTTTCCAAACTTTAACTTTTCCAACTTTCACCAAAATGCCTCAAATTACCCTACGGGCCTCCAAACCCAAATACGAAAACACGCCCAAGCCCAAAATCACCATACGAAGCTACTGACATCATCCAAAACTCATTTCGGAGCTGTTTACTCAAAAGTCAAATTCTCTCTGCTTAAGCTTCCGGGACTATATTCCTTCTTTCCAATTCAACGCCGATTCATCCGAAAACTGAATCCAACCTTGCACACAAGTTGATATACATATTATGAAGATTATCTTGAACTCAAACTGCCGAATCGGATGCAATTGTTCAAAACGACCAGTAGGGGTTGTTATCTATATATATAGAATGCAGTTTAAATTTTATTATTCAATGTTTTGACTTATTATGAACTGTTTAATGTTTTATATCTGAACTCTATTATGAAATTTATCGTAGTACTTTTTAAAATTTTCTTTATAGTGATGAGACAAAATCTATCCATTGCAGTTGCAGAGGGCTGGCCAAATTTGGCAGAATCTCGTCCTATTTTTAAATTTTTAACCTTAATGGTTGTTTAAAGTTCGAATTTTGAAGAGTTTCTTACTCCTTTATTTTTTTTTCTTCTTTATTACTATGTATAAAACCTTGATTTGCTAAATAATGTTGTCCTAATTAAGAAGACGATAAGTTCGGATCAAGGAAGGACGTGCTACTGATAATGCACAATAATGCTACACTTTGAAGTCCAACTGCTTAATTAATTAATTGACCAAAGAATACATATTTTTATGGTACCACGATATCCCACATGCCTTTTTCTATTTTTGTTATCTGTGTTGTAAGATAATTAAATCGTAGTCATAACAGAAATTAAGACACAATTATACAGATATAAAATCATAATCTTGAGTTAGAGTCTAAGGAAGCATACCGTTAAACTCAATAAATTCAACAATGACAACAAACAACAATTAAGCCTGAGACCAACTTCCACGATACACTAGCTACGTGCTCTCACAGCCTGGAGAACTTGACCAATGGTATGTCTACCTTTTCCACGTATTCAAGAGGCAGAATACGCTAGGGTTTTCTAATAACTAGGGATAGGAGTGTTGGTCTCTATTTATAAAGAGTGTCTACCCATCACATGCCAATTATTATTGAGCTTTACTTATCCACACACAGTATTTAATATTAGACCTTTTATTTATCCATCACTTGGGTTATGTCACTATCCTTTCAGGATATAACCAATTAACACAAGTACAAATTCTAACATTCTCCCACTTGAACGCCAACGCTAATTGAGGGCAAAGAAACAATCTTAAAACTTTTGAGTATTGAGAAAAATATTTTAAAAAAGATTTTAGACTCTATAGTGGCCACACTACTCACATAACCAGGGATAGAATGACCCATATTATAATCCATCCAGTCTCAATAGAGAACACTAACAATGAATCGTAGCAGGCATCATATCATTTCAAGGTATAAATTCCCTCTATGATCACATGTGCTAGAATTTCCATCAACATGGATCAAACATGTGTGTTAAGCTTGCTATTTTTCTAATCAAGGAGATCAGAGCCACATCTTTTAGAAAGAAATAATCATCCAAGTGATATTTTAACCATATCACTTTAGGGGCCTTCAAGTGACACAAAAATCATATCACCTCAGGAGGTTTTCCTGTGTCTTACCGGGGATAATCAAGGCAACAAACAACAAAACTCAAAGATACCATAAGTTTATGAAATATCCAATTGGGATAAATAAATAAGTTATCATGTTAGTCAATAAGCATAACAAATATAAAATAACACAAGCTTGCATAAAAATAGAATTTATTAAAAGCAATATCCCAGTCGACAATTACAAAGTAACTCTCACTGACTAAAGCATATTAAAAAAATTCTAAAATACCCATATTTTTAGCATGTTCATTAAACATACCGGCCTAAGACGTTTAGTCAAAGGATCAACCAATATAGATTCTGTATTAATATGTTCAATACATATATCACCTTCTTTTATCATGTCTCTAACCTTATGAAACTTAAGGCTAACATGCTTAGAGCCTCTTCTTATATTGTTATTCTTAGAGAAGAATACAATTGTACTGTTGTAATAGAAAATAGTCACCGACTTAGATATAAAATCCACAATTTACAATTTATTAAGAAATTCTTCATCCAGACAACATGTGAAGCAGTCTCAAAACAAGCAATAAATTCAGCTTCCATTGTGGATATAGCAGTGATACTATGTTTTTCACTTTTCCAAGAAACAACACATCCAGCCAATATAAAAATATACCCAGAAGTTGATTTCATAGTGTCTTGATAACCTGCAAAATCAAAATTTGAATATACTTTGTCACGTCTCAAAATACCCCTTAGACGTGACTGACACCTAGCTAATACTACCTGCTAGGCGAACCAACTTATACCATATATTTAACCTTTATTCAAAACTCAACCGAAATAAATATAAGCGCCAACAATTTGATAATTAAATGCCAATGATAAATAACCAAATTGTTCCATAAATATTTATGAATAATAACAACTAAAACGGAAGAACAACATTCTAGCCCAAATCACACACTAGACCATGGAGCATCTAAGAGGATTACAAAAGACATCACATGAATAAATGATAAAGACTCTTTTGGCAGCCTCTACGAACGATGCAGTGGCTCACCTCAATAAGTGAATCAACTCTAGCGAACTCGTCAACTACTAGCTCTGCCGTCTTACCAATACTATCTGCATGAACATGCAGGTAATGCAGGTAAGGGTGAGTTATACGTAAATATAACCCAATAGGATCCTCGACCCGCCGCTCTGAATACCTCTGGAAAAAGTGTTAGAAAATACAAACACACAACGAGCACAAATATAATATGCACAGAAATATTTCACCATATAATTACTCTATAAGGTCCAAACAATTATTCAACAATAATACTATATCTCAACACAATCTACACTAAGGACTTGTCGTAAACGGTCGTGTAGGAAATTAACCAAACACTCCAACGAGTCCATTGCAGCATACACAATGCCCCAAATCTACCATGACGGTATACACAATGCCCCAAATCTATCACGGCGGCATACACAATGCCCCAAATCTATCACGACGGCATACACAATGCCCCAAATCTATCACGGCGGCATACACAATGCCCCAAATCTATCACGCCGGCATACACAATGCCCCAAATCTATCACGCCGGCATACACAATGCCCCAAATCTATCACGCCGGCATACACAATGCCCTAAATATATCAAGGCAGCATACACAATTCCCTAAATATATCACGGCGGCATACACAATGCTCGGGTGATGTACAAAGGCATACACAATGCTCCAATATCATGGCTAACAGCCGTATCAAATTCAACACCATGGCCCACAACCGTATCAAAGTTTTAAACTCAACATCATGGCTCACAACCGTCTCAAATTATCAAACTCAACACCATGACTCACAGCCGTATCAAGCCATTAAACAACTTATAAAATATTTTTTTTGGTATTTTTCAAAAAATAATATATTTGCGGCTAGTCTAAGACCACCGATTCTGTCAAAAGCACGCTTATCCCAACACATGGACCAGGCAGAGAAAATATATTTGTCAAAACGAATTTTAAAAAAACAAACATCAAAGCTTAAAGTCTCACTTACCTCGCAAATGACAAGTCCTCCAACGTTGCGCCACAAAATAACAACAAAACTTTCTCCAACGACCTCAATCTTTAAATCATATTTTGTTGAAGTCGGACGTGAGCCTACATAAAATAGTACTCTTAATCTTTTTGTTTCTTCCATAAGCAGAATCAAATATTCCTAATAAGACTTACGACACACTTCAATGGAAAAAGGAATTTTTACATTCTTATGCCACGTAGGAAATCTTATTACCCTCAATGTTTAAGGTTTGACTTAATTACAATTAGTATACCAAATTATCAATTCTATACCATAATTAATTAAGGGTATAATTAATTGTACATTTTTTTACTCCTTAATTAAAGGAATCTGCATGTTTCTCTCTCCTAACCCCTCAGTCACACCCACGTTTTACTCATACCCACGTTCTTTTTACCATTTTCCATATTTTGAAATTAATTCTCCCTCTAAATTCACAGAAAATTGAAGAAACCCTTCAACAAAGTTAGTTTCCCATTTTACTCCAGTTGAAGTTCATCAATGAAGAACAATAAAGTTCATCAAAACTGAAGTCAAATCTTCAAAGTTCATACACACATTTACCTTCAGCTTCAAATTTTCTCAATGAAGAAGAACAAACCTTCAAAGAGACAAGAGAGCAGCAATTCCATCATTGACAGCCATTAAAAAGCTTTGAAGCTTTGAATTCAAATTTGGGTTTTCAAAAATCATTATTTGTTTTGATTGGATATTGTTGTAAATAATTGGGAATATGTTTTGGAGTTTATATCTCAATTTTGAGGGGTTTTAGTGAAGATTTAGACTTGGTTTTGGTTGAATTTCTTATTGAAACTCGAAGAAGAAGAAGAAGAAGAAGAAGAAGAAGAAGAAGAAGAAGAAGAAGAAGAAGAAGAAGAAGAAGAAGAAGAAGAAGAAGAAGAAGAAGAATTGCAGCAATTGTAGAAAAATTGTAGATAAATTGTAGATTGTTTTTTGCAGAAGATTTGTAGAAGTTTTAGTCGTTTTTGATTTGTGAAAACAGAAAACAAAGCATCTGCAATCAGAATACAAATAATCTACAATATATCTACAAAATATCTACAAACTGGGTACATTGAATTTTAATATCCCAATTCCCATTCAATTGTAGCTTAATTGGTATTTTCGACATAATTGCATTTTTTGCAGAAGATTTGTAGAAGTTTTAGTCGTTTTTGATTTGTGAAAACAGAAAACAAAGCATCTACAATCAGAATACAAATAATCTACAATTTATCTACAAAATATCTACAAACTAGGTACATTGAATTTTAATATCCCAATTCTCATTCAATTGTAGCTTAATTGGTATTTTCGACATAATTGCATTTTTTGCAGAAGATTTTGTAGGAGTTTTAGTCGTTTTGGATTTGTGAAAACAGAAAATAATGCATCTACAATCAGAATACAAATAATCTACAATTTATCTACAAAATATCTACAAACTGGGTACATTGAATTTTAATATCCCAATTCCCATTCGATTGTAGCATAATTGGCATTTTCGACGTAATTACGTTTTTTGCAGAAGATTTGTAGAAGTTTTAGTCGTTTTTGATTTGTGAAAACAGAAAACAAAGCATCTACAATCAGAATACAAATAATCTACAATCTATCTACAGAATATCTACGAACTTGGTACATTGAATTTTTATATCCCAATTCACATCCAATTGTAGCATAATTGTGATTTTTGACATAATTGCATTTTTCAGAAAATTTGTAGGAGTTTTAGCCATTTTTTATTTGTGAAAACAAAAAATAAAGCATCTACAATTAGAATACAAATAATCTACAAAATATCTACAATTTCTGCAATATGTCTTCTTCTTCTTTTTCTTCGAGTTTCAATCTGAAATTCAGTTAAAACCAAGTCTAATCTTCACCAAAACCCCTCAAAATTGAGATATAAACTCCAAACCATATTCCCGATTATTTTCAACAACACTCAATCCAAACAAATAATGATTTTTGAAAATCCAAATTTGAATTCAAAGCTTTCAAGCTTTTTAATTGCTATCAATGGTGGAAAATATCTGGAAGAATATTTACTTCCATAATTGTAGCGCGCCTAAATAGGAATATCTGGAAGAATATGATTTGATCTGATTTACGCCAAATCTTTTTAGAATATTCTGTTCCTCAATTTTAGCTCGACAAATTAGGAATATTCAGCTACTATTAATTAGTATTTAATGATTGGTATAATAACTGTAGAAAAAATATGGACAGAACGGATAAATTAAAAACGATGCACATTTTTTATAATAAAGCTTCATATATGGTATAAGAAAGAAAAAATCTCCACTTCAATCAATGGTTGCTTCGTTTCCTCTCGGTGTACCGTCACGTTCTCTCCAAAACAACCCAAGAACCAATTTCACTTCTAATCCCTTAGGGCACTTTGCCATTGACACGTGACGCAGCCATAAATGGTGGGCTTGACCCACTTTGTTGGCTTTTTAATTGTCCTCGCACTAAATTAATTATCCATCAGAGGTAGTGTAGTGTTGGCCCACTAGCCATTTAGCTATCCTTTTTTTTTCTCATTCTTTAATACATATAAATATAAAATAATTTATTATCTTTATGGCATTTCTAACAACTTTATTATAATAACAATCCCATTTTTAATATTCATAACATTATTTGTATAAATTCCACTATTTCCAAAAACTTTAAATGATTAAATCGAGCGAGAAGAACATCATAGGTCTAAAAATGTATCACAAAATTATACGAGACATTATAATACCAACAGGTCTAAATCATCAACTTTTTTATACACAAGTATAAAGTCTTTGGTACGTTGTAGATATCTCATTACTTTCTTTGCAACCACCCAATGTGCTCACCCAAGATTAGAAGAAAATCTTCCCAACATATTAATAACAATAATATATCAAGCCTTGTACAAATCTGTATATACATCAAACAGCCAACAACACTTGCATATGGCACATTTTTCATAGTTCTCTTTTCAACATCATTTTTCGGACATTGATCCTTGCTAAGTTTATCCCATCTTACAACAAGTGCAATACTAGGTCTGTAGTCTTGCATATTGAAAGTTTTAAGAGCAATCTCAGTATCAGACCGTTGTGATAAACCCAACAAACCATGTGACCTATCTCTTTTAGTTTCTATCCCAAGAACAAATGAGGCTTCACCAAGATTTTTCATATCAAAAGACCAAGACAAAAATTGCTTGGTCTCATTCATCAACCCAAATCACTTGTTGCAAGTAGAATGTCATCAACATAGAGAACCATAATAAAATTGCCATTAGCTATTTTGAGATAAACACATTCATCAAGCTTATTTTTTACAAATTCAAATTTTGTAATAATTTCATTGAATTTCGAGTACCACTATTCGGGGGCTTGTTTAAGCCCATATATATATATATATATATATATATATATATATATATATATATTTGTTAAGCTTGCACACTAGATGTTCTTTACCAGCTTCTCTAAACCATTCAGGAAAGCAGTTTATCATCCATCTGGTGCAACTCTAAATCAAAATGAGCCATAAGATCCATTATGACTCTAAATGCATCCTTAGATGAAACAGGAGAAAATATTTCTTTATAATCAATACCTTCTTTCTGAGTGTAACCCTTAGCAACTAACCTTGCTTTATAACGGTCTATATTTTTATTGGAGTCTCTTTTAGTTTTAAACGCCCATTTGCAATCAATAGGCCTAAAACCTACAGGCAATTCAACAAACTCCCACACTTTATTATGTTCCATGGAGCGCTTTTCATCTTCCATTACCTCACGCCATTTATCAACATATGGAGAGGAAATAACTTGGGCATATGATAAAGGATCAGTCAACTCTCCAGTATCACTAAGATTTTCAGTCACATATACGATAAAATCATCAGAGATAGCAAATTTTCTTTCTTTTTGTGACCTACGGAGTGGTTCATTGTGGTCATTTTGCTCAGGGACCATGGGTTTTGCATCATTGTTCCCTTGATTCTCTCCCACATGAATATGTTGGTTTACCATCTTTTCATGTACAGCAGGTATAGGGACAATGACTTCCTTCTCTTTTAACACAATTTTCTTCCCACATGAACAATCACAATCACAAACATCATGCTCTAGAAATTTGCATTAATAAACTCAACGATTCTAGTGTCACGCACAGAACAGAAAAAACTAAAACCTTTAGAGTGATCAGGATAGCCTATAAAGAAAACAACTGGTAGTTTTAGGATCAATTTTCTTTTATGTGGGTGAATAAATACGAACTTCACCTGGACATTCCAAATGTGAAAATGATTCAAGTTAGGTTTTCAGGTTGCCCATAGTTCAAAGGGAGTTTTCAAGACAGATTTTGTAGGAACTATGTTCATGATATAGCTAGCTATTTTTAGGCTTCACCCCAAAGAGACTCAGGTAGGCTCGTCCTTGACATCATACTTCTCACCATTACCATGAGAGTACGATTTTGTCTTTCAGCCATACCATTCTGCTCAGGAGTACCCAGCATGGTATAATGTGCAACTATCATAGTTTCTTGCTAAAATAAAGCAAACGGCCCCATACATTGACCGTACTCATCATATTTTTCACAATACTCACCACCACGGTCATACCTCACTATATTAATGGACTTCTCAAAACTTCGGTCTTGTAAATTTTAAACTTATCAAGTGCTTCAGATTTTTCTTTTAAAAGATATATATAATAGTATCTTGAAAATTCAGCAATAAAAGTAATAAAATACTTATGATTGGTCAAGGTAGATATATAAGGTCTACTAATATCAGTATGAATAACTTCTAAGAGTTCAGGGCTCCTAGTGGAACACTTTATCTTAACCTTGGTCATTTACCCTTAACACAATCCACACAAGTTTCAAAATCTTTTGGATCAAGAACAGGTAAAAGATTTTCCTTTACCAATCGTTCGATTCTTCTTTAGAAATATGACCAAGACGCCTATGCCATATTAGGTAAGACATTTTACTCATAACAAACTTTTCGTGGATAATACTTTCAACATGCATTGCAGAAAAATTTCATTCGACACATTCAAATGATATAGACCATCACGTGAAAAGGCATAAACAACATGTGAATCATAGAAAATTTCAATAATAAAATTATTTTGTTGAAATGAATAACATCTTTTTTCCAAAAGTGAAACTAAAACTAATTTCTGTCTCATAGACGGTACAAAAACAGTATTTTCTAAACGAATACTGTCACACCTCCTTTTTCCGCACCCGCGAGGGCGCAGGGGAGTTTTTTCCAATTAAAGGACAATCGAAGCGGGATTTATTTATTTATTTCAGAGTCGCCACTTGGGAGATTTAGGGTGTCCCAAGTCACCAATTTTAATCCCGAATCGAGGAAAAGAATTACTCCATATTACAGTCTGCGTACCAGAAATCTAGATAAGGAATTCTGTTAACTCGGGAGAAGGTGTTAGACATTCCCGAGTTCCGTGGTTCTAGCACGGTCGCTCAACTGTTATATTCGGCTTATTTATCTGATTTTAAATACAATTATGAACCATGTGCAAATTTTATCTTTTACTGCTTTATTATTATTATTTTTTAGGAATGTGAACATCGCTTAAAACATATCTTTGGACTGTGTCACATGAAATGCACCCACAATCCGAAACATATTTTATTTGATGTTTTAGGATTTGGATTTGGGTCGCATGAAATGCACACCCGAGTTTAAGAAAGTAATTTAATTAAATCGCGTCTGAAGAGGCTAACGCGTTATTATCTTTAGGGAAGTCAGTGAAATTCACTAAACGGTCCATCCCAAATTCTAAGTATTTATTATAACTAATTATTGAGGGCCCCGCAATTTGCATTTTTATTTGGCGAGGCTCGTCTCATTCATTATAAAAAAAAGGAATTTGCAACGTCATGGAAATGCATCTCATACCACGTCACAGTCAATGTACCCGTGATTAGAGACACATTTCGATTTCGTTGAGATTTGGATTTGGGTCACATAAATGTGCACCCGAGTTTAGGGATATAACATTATTAAAGGCGTGCCTAAAGCAACTAGCGCGTTATTATATTGGGTAGGGCCGTGAATTTTGCTAAACGGCCAGTCCCGGAGTCTAAGTGTTTAATACATATATTTTGTGAGGGCTCCGCAATCTGTACATTTTTTATTTTTTGGCGAAGCTAGTCTCGTTATTATTTTAAAGGGTAAACCTACAACGACTATATTTTCTATTAAGTTCGTTTCTAAAAAAAAGAAAATCCTAATTTATTAATCGAACAATGGAAGCTAGTAGGATACACGGCTAATGAAGAGTATCTCAAGCTTTGACGAATTACAATTAAACATGAACCTACATTTAGAACTAAACCATATGATGAACAACTGAATAATGACTAATAAAATTATAACAAAGCTTATTAAATCAATATGACTACCCATTCGGCAAGCTAGTCACGAACATGAAAACTTTTGTACAACTTTCGTCTAGCATGCCCATTCGAGATAGCAATAACATAAGCACAAAACTAAAACTCGACGGATTTAAACAAAATCTTCAACATAACATGTATTCAAGCTCGGACACGATAGTAACCGATAGCAACTCAAACAAAGATTAGAAAACGAACCTCTAATGATAAACACTGCTGGGGATTTACAACTCATTCATCAAACCGAAATGGAGCCATAGTCGGCGAAATGACGCAACGAGACCAACGAACTGGAACCTCACCTCGGCACTCGAACGGACTTCAAACGGGAAACCATGGAAACAGTCATCACAGCTCAAACGGAATAGCTCGCGCTAAAACTCGAACTCGAACGGACTGAGCATGAAACATGGCTGCCACTGGTTTTCCCAGGTGACCCTTTGAACGTGAGGGGGGAGGGTGCGACTGGTTTGGACGTTCGAGCTGGGCAGCGGCAGTGGGTTGTTGTCGACGGGGGGGTGCGACGACGGGGAGCAGCTGTGGTTGTGGGGAAGCTGGACGGGATGGAGGGAGTTGGTGGCGCGACGGACAGTGATGATGCAGCAACAACAGCTGCTGCTCGTCCGGTTGGGTTATGGTGGTTTGGACAGTAGGGTGATGGAGTTGGACTAGTGTTGGGTTGTGACGGGAGGCAACAGCAGTTGCTGCGCGAACCAAACTGAGGCGTGGTGGGTGCCGGACAGGATGGAGCTGGTTGAAGGGTCGTTTGGTGGCTTACTGGAGGTGAAATGAGGTGGTACGAGGGGTTGTTGATGGTGGTTTTTGGGGTTGTGTTCGTTAGGGTTTTTGTTTGGAAGAAGATGGGGGAGTTGGGCTGGTTGCGACGAGGGGGGTGGTGTTTGGGTTTGGACGCTGGGGGAAGTAGGGTTTGGTCGTGGGGGAGTCGGGTTTTTCTCCCTTCAGTAGGTTTTTCTTCTTCTTCTTCTTTATGAAGAAGAAGATCTACAGTACATGTTTTTTTTTTAAAAAAAATCCCAGTCCTCCTTGCTTTGGCCCTTTGTCCGTGTATTTGATACACAATGCCCAGAAAAATGAGCCCCACGCGTGGTGGGGTTCAAGGTTTGTGTCCCCCACGCGTGGTGGGGTTTCCCATGTGTCCTGGACACGGTTTATTATGGGTTAGGTCCGAAATTAGGCCTAAAACCGGATAGTTTGAACCCGAATATTATTCTTTTGTCCGGACCCGAGAAATAGGAACACGTTGCTTAACTAGTCCTATGTAAGCAAAATAACTACCAAAAATAAGACTAGTATTTAAACAAAACTATATCCTTTTTTAAATATTTTTCAAGATTTAAAATAGCTACAAAATATTAATAAAACTATTTTTTTTGTAATTTTTGTTTTTATATAAAGATAAAATATAAAGTAATATTTTTGCTTTTTTTCCAAATTAAAATGACTACAAAACCTTAATAGAATTATATTTTTTTGTAATTTTCAAAATTATATAAAGTACAAAAATAAAGTGCAATTTTTGTATTTTTCAAGTTTATGAGAGATACATAAACTAAAGTTTATATATATATTTTTTGAAATTTTTCTTTTTGCAACGAAATAAAGTAAAAATAGTTAAAATAGCTATACTAGACCCAATTTCACATATTCACGCTAAAAATGTGAAAATTCTCGGGGAGGGTCAAAAATCACGTGCTTACAGCTGCCCCTCTTTGACTGGAAACACGAAGAGTTTTCCGACAAAGAACGACTAGACGTGTTTTTGACCCGACCATTACTTGGACGGACTACACTTAAGGAAAGGGAGGGAATGTGACCGAGCCCTGGTATCTGAGCTGCCTACATATCCTTGGTTTTACAGGAATCAGGCCACGTGTAGTTCGGATATGAGAGAGATAGTGAAGTGTACCGAGGTGAAGAGCCGATCGAGGTGTCGTTCCGTTGAGGTTCCGGTCCGCGGTCCTGTCATTACAACAAAAATGAAAACTGAAAAAGACTAACTAAACCTATCAGCTACTAGTTACAAGGATTCCTATCTCTAAGTCTTCTGAAACTTGATCTTGAGTCTTGAATGGTGCTTCATACAGACTTTGGATTTGAACCTTGATACTTGCTAGTTGTAGGTGTTAGTTCTTGAGCAGACCACATCTGTTCTCCACTTCCGTATTTTTCTCTTTTTTGTTTTTCTCTTTTCTTGTTCTTCTTCTTTTTTTTTTCTTGTTTTTTTTTTGTTTTGTTTTTGTGACCAGCTTCTGTTGATCATCCCATACTATTGATTCGCGTTCTTGAGGCGAGCTTCTAACTTGGATTGAATGCTGGGGATTTCTGTTGTAATCCTTCTGCTTTCCAGTGGGTTACTGCTTGATCTTTGACAGGCGGACTCCTGACTTCTTCGATCTTTGACATACCACAAACTCCGTTCTACAGGCGGGTCCCTGACAATCAAAACAAACAAAACAAACAAAATTTCCTAACCCAGTTTGCACTGGGGAGGTTTGTGAGTCGTTAGCAAAATCGTAGCCCACTGATACTACTGATGCAGTGCTGAGAGTGAACTAAACACTAGATTAGGATGTATTCCCTTGTTATACAGGTGGGCGCCTAACTTCAATGCTTGAAATGTAAGGACTAAAATGTATTCCTCTGTTCTATGGGCGGGCTCCCAACTTCAACACTTGAAAGTAAAACTGAAATGTATTCCTCTCGTTATACAGGTGGGTGCCTGGTTTTAGGAATGCAAATACTGAAATGTATTCCTCTCGTTATACAGGTGGGCGCCTGGAACATGAAATGCAAATACTGAAATGTATTCCTCTCGTTATTCAGGTGGGAGCCTGGGTTCAACAAAATGTATTCCTCTCGTTATACAGGTGTGTGCCTGGTTTTAGGAAAATGACTCTTTTTCAAAATGTTTTTTTTTTAGCATCTTAGGAGAAAGATTCATTGGACTAAGATTTTTGATCCTAGGAGAAGGTTCGTCAGACTAGGTCTCTATCTTAGGAGAAAAATTCGTTAGACTAAGATTTTGATCCTAGGAGAAGGTTCATCAGACTAGGTCATTTTTGTTTTTTGGTATCTTAGGAGAAAGATTCATCAAACCAAGATTTTGATTTTTTTTTTTTGGTATCTTAGGAGAAAGATTCATCAGACTAAGATTTTGATCCTAGGAGAAGGTTCGTCAGACTAGGTCTTTTCTTTTTGGTATCTTAGGAGAAAGATTCATCAGACTAAGATTTTGATCCTAGGAGAAGGTTCGTCAGACTAGGTCTCTATCTTAGGAGAAAAATTCGTCAAACTAAGATTTGGATCCTAGGAGAAGGTTCATCAGACTAGGTCTTTTCTTTTTGGTATCTTAGGAGAAAGATTCATCAGACTAAGATTTTGATCCTATGAGAAGGTTATTTGATCCTAGGAGAAGGTTCGTCAGACTAGATCTCTATCTTAGGAGAAAAATTCGTCAGACTAAGATTTGGATCCTAGGAGAAGGTTCATTAGACTAGGTCTTTTCTTTTTGGTATCTTAGGAGAAAGATTCATCAGACTAAGATTTTGATCCTAGGAGAAGGTTCGTCAGACTAGGTCTCTATCTTAGGAGAAAAATTTGTCAGACTAAGATTTGGATCCTAGGAGAAGGTTCATCAGACTAGGTCTTGTTTTTTTTTTTCTTCAAAAACAACTTAGGAGGAAATGCATCTCCTATGGGTAAAACTTAACTTTGAGGAAGTGCGTCTCCTGTGGGTACAATAAACTTAGGAAGTGCATCTCCTATGGGTACAATAAACTTAGGAAATGCGTCTCCTATTGGGGATAACTGTTCTTAGGAAGTGCGTCTCCTACTGGGTGAAACTATTCTTAGGAAGTGCGTCTCCTATTGGTACAATGGATCTAGGAAGTGCGTCTCCTATTGGTAAAACTTAACTTAGGAAGTGCGTCTCCTATCGGTGAAACTTTTTTAGGAAGTGCGTCTCCTATCGGTGAAACTTTTTAGGAAGTGTGTCTCCTATCGGTGAAACTTGTCTTAGGAAGTGCGTCTCCTACTGGTAAAACTTGCTTAGGAAGTGCGTCTCCTCAGGAAGTGCGTCTCCTATGGTAAAACTGAACTTAGGAAGTGCGTCTCCTATGGTAAAACTGAACTTAGGAAGTGCGTCTCCTATGGTAAAACTTTTTAGGAAGTGCGTCTCCTACTGGTACAATGGATTTAGGAAGTGCGTCTCCTGTGGGTACAGTAAACTTAGGAAGTGCGTCTCCTATTGGGAAAAACTGTTCTTAGGAAGTGCGTCTCCTACTGGGTGAAACTATTCTTAGGAAGTGCGTCTCCTATTGGTGAAGCTGAACTTAGGAAGTGCGTCTCCTACTGGTGAACCTTGTCTTAGGAAGTGCATCTCCTACTGGTAAAACTTATCTTAGGAAGGAAATGTATGCCTCTGTTATCTGGGCGGGTTCCCAATTTCAACACTTGAAATAAAAAGACTGAATGTATGCCTCTGTTATCTGGGCGGGCTCCCAATTTCAACACCTAAAAGTAAAAAGACAGAAATGTATTCCTCTCGTTATTCAGGTGGGCGCTTGTCTTCAAAACTTGAAATAAAAAAGACTGAAACCAACATATCCTATTTGAGGGCGGATGAACCCAACATATCCTATTTGAGGGCGGATGAACCCAACATATCCTATTTGAGGGCGGATGAACCCGACATATCCTATTTGAGGGCGGATGAACCCGACATATCCTATTTGAGGGCGGATGAACCCAACATATCCTATTTTGAGGGCGGACGAACCCAACATATCCTATTTGAGGGCGGAGGAACCCAACATATCCTATTTGAGGGCGGAGGAACCCGACATATCCTATTTGAGGGCGGACGAACCCGACATATCCTATTTGAGGGCGGACGAACCCGACATATCCTATTTGAGGGCGGACGAACCCGACATATCCTATTTGAGGGCGGACGAACCCGACATATCCTATTTGAGGGCGGACGAACCCGACATATCCTATTTGAGGGCGGACGAACCCGACATATCCTATTTGAGGGCGGATGAACCCGACATATCCTATTTGAGGGCGGATGAACCCGACATATCCTATTTGAGGGCGGATGAACCCGACATATCCTATTTGAGGGCGGATGAACCCAACATATCCTATTTGAGGGAGGACGAACCCGACATATCCTATTTGAGGGCGGACGAACCCGACATATCCTATTTGAGGGCGGACGAACCCGACATATCCTATTTGAGGGCGGATGAACCCGACATATCCTATTTGAGGGCGGATGAACCCGACATATCCTATTTGAGGGCGGACGAACCCGACATATCCTATTAGAGGGCGGATGAACCCGACATATCCTATTTGAGGGCGGACGAACCCGACATATCCTATTTGAGGGCGGACGAACCCGACATATCCTATTTGAGGGCGGACGAACCCGACATATCCTATTTGAGGGCGGACGAACCCGACATATCCTATTTGAGGGCGGACGAACCCGACATATCCTATTTGAGGGCGGACGAACCCGACATATCCTATTTGAGGGCGGACGAACCCGACATATCCTATTTGAGGGCGGATGAACCCGACATATCCTATTTGAGGGCGGATGAACCCAACATATCCTATTTGAGGGCGGATGAACCCGACATATCCTATTTGAGGGCGGATGAACCCGATATATCCTATTTGAGGGCGGATGAACCCGACATATCCTATTTGAGGGCGGATGAACCCGACATATCCTTAAGACTTGAAAATGTCTTATCTGGAAAACTTGGTGGGGATTATTTACTTACCTGTTGGGGGGTAAAATGTTATCAGCTGGGGGTACCCGACTTCCAGAAAATTTTCTAAATGGAAGGAACATTTTCTGCCCCAGTTTGATAATATCCCTTGTGGCATGCGTTTCTGCATCAATGCCATTTCCTTTACCTGTTTCAAATCAAACAAAATTTGTTAGTTTAAACATGGTGGTTGGTTGTGATACTCCTACTGGGAGGGCTTTCCCTTTCTCCTTCCTTGCTCTACGCTCCACAACTTGTTGGGGATGATATTATTTGCTGGGGATAATCCCTTCCTGCTGGGGGTATCCCTCTTCTTTTGTGACATAGCTCGGAAACTGGTATTTCCCCGACCTTTTAGTCTAGTATGAATTTCCCAAATATGCTCACTGCTCTCCTTGCTTTGTTTATGGGCCTTGGCCTTGGGATTTATAACCTTTGACTTTGGCAAGGGTGTCCCTCTTGACATTTGTCAATCTTTTTGTCAATTTTGCTGGGGATATCTTTATTGACACTGGCCTCGCGCTTGTTCCTTGCTGACTATACCATTTGGATGTACTAGTCAGATCTCATCTTGAAAAGCTGATGGCATATTTTGAAGTCATTTCATACTTGTTCTGACCGGACAGACTCTATTGGGGAAATTTTTTATGAAAGGAGAAAGATAACAGAAACAAAATAAAAGACAAAGGAAACGATGACTCTTTTACAAAAGAAACTATAAATAAAAACCTATCAAACGCAGATACCGACTCTAATGGCCATGACATGCATATGGGGCCTATCCTTTACCGTCAATCATCTTTCAAGATCCTCAATTGGTGATTCCCCATCTGATTCTTAATCTTATTCGACTTGCAGTGCCCGAAGGGTTTTCACTATCAAGTCTCTCTCATTTTTGGCTTTTCTCTCAGCTTTCATCGCCTTATGGTGCCTGTAAAGGTTTTTACCGATAAGACTCTCTCATTTGTATCACTTTCCAGCTGGGGATTTGGAGTGTCGCCGGTATGACTCTTTCTGCTGGAGATTAGAGTCCTTTCTGCTGTGGAACAGAATGTTATGTTCGCTGGTAAGACTCTTTATTTGTCTGACTCGGCATCTTTTGAAGACTGATCGGAAGGTCTTTCTTTGGACCGTAATGTGGGTTTTGGATAGGGCTAGAAAGAAAGGGTATTAAAGGCTCAAAAATGCATTAATTTTGGGTTATTAGCTACAACCTTCGGAATTAGATTTATTCACAATAAACGCAACATTTGCCCCAGTTTCTTGCTTGGGGATATTTTACTTAATTTTTTTTCATTTTTCAAAACTATGACCGAGCCGTGAAGCGCCTACGTATCCTCTTTGAGGAATCAGGTCAAACGTAGTTCCCAATTCCTCTATTTCATTTGACTTTTTTCTTTGTTATCATTTTCCTTTCTTTTCTTTTTCTCTTTTTTCTCTTTCTTTTTCGTTTTGTTGTTTTCTTTCTTTCTTTTTTTTTCTTTTTCGTTGCTACTGATTCCGAACGAGGGGTATGAAAGAAAATAAATAAGGCTCAAAAGGGGTTAACGAAGGATAAAGTGTTTGGGTAGCAGAACAAAATGCCTTCGTCATTCCAGTCTTCAAAACATGCCAAGTGCAAACAACACAATCAAACAATAGATTTATAGTCTCTTCCGATGGTGCTGGACTTGACAATTATATTCAACATATGTTTGTTCATTTGTCACTTCTAAAGCACCGTTGGGCGACACTCTCATTCTCATTATTATGAACGACCCTCATGCCAATTTAGGCGAATCTTTCTTTAACGGTTTTCTTTGTTTTTAACTTGCCCCAGTTCCACATGACTCGAGCTCTGAATAATCTCAACTGTCCTTATTTCCTTTAAATGGTCTGAATCGCCTTTCCAGGGTTTTATGATTAACTTTTAAGATTAGGCCCAAACTGGATGCGCATGTCATGTCCCTAGAATCGGCATTGAACAAAAATGGTAAAAAGGACTAAACAAAAGATGACTGGAAATAATAAAAGACCGAACTTTGTATTAGACTACCGATGAAATGGTTTAAATAACAAAACAAACAAAACAATCCAGAACAAAATCCTAAAAACAAACTGGATAAGACAACATCCGACTCATAACCCTAATAATCCGAACAACAGAAATGACAACAAAATGAGCCACCACAAGCTTCTCTCTTGCTGACCAAGGAACAAAACGTCCTCCCACTTTATCAAAATTGGCCTTTTAGCCACTGAGCTTTGCATCAATATTACCAGCTTCAACCTCATCAACCTCCGTAGTCAAGTTCTCGAGGAGGTTCGAGTGCTCCATGTCACTGTTATTAATCGCAACCCGCCCTTCTCGGATCATTTTCTCTACTTCCCTTCTCCAACTATGACAGCTCTCAATGTTGTGCCCTATGACATTGGAGTGGTAGGCGCATCGTGCTGCCGGATCAAAGCTCCTTGCAAGTGGATTTATAGTACATGCGGGGAGTGGCTCAATCGAACCAGCATGCCTTAGCCTTTCAAACAGACTGGCATAAGATACCCCGATGGGGGTGAGAGCCTTTCCTCGTTTCAGCAACCTCTTCATTCTTGCATGTTGACAGGGCCGGAAACCTGATCCAGGTGGCTTTTGGTAGGCTTGTGTAGGTGGGTAGGCATTTTGTGGAGCCGGGTGCCTGGAAAGTGAAGTATGGCGGGGAAAGAAGTGGTGTTGGGGAGCGGAGAAGCATTGAGGAGTGATGGAGCTACTCGGGTAGCTGGGAAGGCTGCCATAAGTGGGTTGGGATGGAGAGTATGGGGGATCTTCCATTATGGTGTTGGGTGCTTGGGAATTGACCGAGTTCAAGAGACTTGGCGGTGGAGGGGGTGGTGCTTTTCCTGTTATCCATGCCTGATACATGTCTGCCACATGCTGTCTCAGCATTTTCACTTCTTCTACCAACTCGTTGTTCCGTTCGATCAATTGTTGTCGGTCATCAGTACCGACCCACTCGGTTCTGCGGTTCTGAGACATTGTCCTTTGATTTTGCTTTGCAGGGAGGAGTTACCACAACCAACCACTCTCTATATATGGACACATCAAAGGGAAGTCATCATGTTAGTGTTAGGGCATTGGACAGACAATCATATATCAAAAATGTACCCAAGCAGTTAGACAATTGTGCCCCCTGAAAATCTTCCACACTCTCTTTTATTTATTTATTATTATATATTTTATTTTTTTTTATTTTAGTGGTGGTCGAATCTTATGGAGATTGCCTACATATCACGTCCCCGCGTGAATCAGACCTTGCGTAGTTCGGACCAATAAAAATAAACAATAATGAACATTTTTTCTTTTCACTTTCATATTAAAACAAACTGGGTTTCAAAGGTTTAAAGATGACATACAAACTTGAAAATCAAACAACCCACCTATTTTAATCAAAAGGTTTACAAACTTCAAAACAAATGGCCAACTTCCTTCTTCCATTTGCTAATTTTAACCAAATGGTTGTTTTTTGCAAACATGGCCCTTTCCAACTCTCACATGAATTTTGAGGCCGAGGAGGATTATTTTATGACACTTTACAAACTGGTCCATTCTTTTACGAAAATAACCTTTCGACAACTGAAAGATACTCTAAGGCTATTTCGGCAAGAACGGTTTAAGACGCGGCCGAAGCTGGCTCGGCTTATTATGACAAAATTTGAACGGTATTCACCTGACCGTCGACTCTTTTTTTTCAAATTATAATAAAAACTTGGTGTTGCAAAACACGGCCCTTCAGCGTCTCGGGGACGAAGCTTTTTTAAGGCTGTGTGGGTCCATATCTCAAAATGACCCAAAGGTGGTTGTTTATGCCAAGTCAGTCTTCTGGCGTCCCTTTCGGGAGCATTGGGCTACTTATGACAAAACAACATCACCTGACTTATTTATAACTCTTTTTTATCGTTTTTCAGATTAGAAAAGTCAATATTGCAAACACGGCCTTTCAACGTCTCGGGGACGAAGATTTTTAGGCTGTGGGGGTCAACTGGACCAAGTCTTAAAAAGTGACCCAAAGGTGGCTGTTTATGCAAAGTCAGCCTTCCGCGTCCCTTTTGGGAACATTCGGCTATGTCTTGATAAAACAGCGTCACCTGACTTCTTTATGACAAAATTGAAATTTTGACATGTTTTTTTTTTATTATTATTATTATTTGTTTGTTTTTTGGCTTTTTAGCAAAAGAGGGGTTGGACCCGATGAGGGTTGCCTACGTATCTCACATCCGGTGAGAATCAAACCCGCGTAGTTCGGGCAAATAAACTATTTTTGAGAAGACTCTTTTCCATTTTCTATTCTTTTTTTTTTATATATAGCAAACAAACAAACTATTATTTTTCATTCATAACAAACAAACTAACTAACGTAAATATATATATATATATATATATATATATATAACAAACAAACAAACTATTATTTTTCATTCATAACGAACAAACTAACTAACGTAAAACCTAAAACATTCCCTTTTTTTTCATTTGTTTTTCCTATTCTAAAGAAAAAGAAAATGTTTTTTTTTTTTTGAGTTTTTACCTTTAATAAAAGAAATGCTTGAACTTTTAAAGAAGAGTCAAAATATTTTTGCATTTTTTTTGGATTATATATATTTATTTTGGAACAAATAATAAAATAACGTTCAACGCCCGACTCTTTTTATTTTATTAGCATTTTCATAGACAACCATAATAAGATAAAAAAAACATTTTAAACAACCAGACTCATTTTGACTTTCATTTAATGGCACAACAAACCATTTTCTTTTTTGGAAAAAAAAACAAGACAGAACAATGATGATTTTTTTCTTCTATTTTTCTTTGCTTTTAATATAACAAACTAATAAGACCTTTTTTCATTTTCTCAAAATTTCGGCAGAGTTTCGATACTACTCGGACATTGATTTTTCTCTAAAAATAAGTAGTTATATCTCTACACTGTCATTTTTTCTCCTCTTTTTCACGATTTTTTTTTAATCTGTGGAAACATACACAATCCTTTTTTTTTGAATTTCCAATGCTTCTTTCTATATATATACATATATATTTTATTTTTTATATTTATTATATTTTCAAAAATGTGGCATGGGGGACATAGGGAATTTCAAGACTTCTTGGATTCCGCAAATGTTCCCCATATGCTTTTCAAAAATGAAGCGTGGGGGACATAGGGGAATTCCAAGGCTTCTTGGATTCCACAAATGTTTCCCATGCTTTGATTAAAATAACACCATGCTGGAAATGACCAAATGACCCATTCGCCCTTGACTAAATACAACATGTAGCACATAGGATGCCGAAAGATGGTCTATTATTTTCAGGTTGCTTGTCCTAGACAGACCCAACCCCTATGTTGAGTCCCCTAAGTCAAATGCAACGTGATGCAAATAAGCGTTCCTACTAGGGATCCGGTATGAAGTCACGTTATTCTATGTTCAAAGACCTGGGTCGGTGTTCTAGACAGTGTACCCGAGCGGACAACTCGAGTTGAGGAAGGAGCTCCTTTCCGGGAACCAAAAGGCCAGCCGGCTTAGAAACTTTCCGAGCCTCTTTTATTTAGGGTATGACACTAACAGAATAGGGAGTCTCAACCAGTAAGCACATCCCCCGAGGTAAGAAGAGAAGGGTTTCGGCACAATTTATATACAGTTCAGATAATATCAAAGCGGTAAAAGCAGCATTTAGCACATTAGGCTCAAAACATGTAAAAATCAGATAAAGCCAAATATAACAATTTATCTAAGCTCGAATTCTTAACCCTGAACCAGTGGTTCTAGGTTTTTATCCCCAGCAGAGACGAATACTGTCACACCTCCTTTTTCCGCACCCGCGAGGGCGCAGGGGAGTTTTTTCCAATTAAAGGACAATCGAAGCGGGATTTATTTATTTATTTCAGAGTCGCCACTTGGGAGATTTAGGGTGTCCCAAGTCACCAATTTTAATCCCGAATCGAGGAAAAGAATGACTCCATATTACAGTCTGCGTACCAGAAATCTAGATAAGGAATTATGTTAACTCGGGAGAAGGTGTTAGGCATTCCCGAGTTCCGTGGTTCTAGCACGGTCGCTCAACTGTTATATTCGGCTTATTTATCTGATTTTAAATACAATTATGAACCATGTGCAAATTTTATCTTTTACTGCTTTATTATTATTATTTTTTAGGAATGTGAACATCGCTTAAAATATATCTTTGGACTGTGTCACATGAAATGCACCCACAATCCGAAACATATTTTATTTGATGTTTTAGGATTTGGATTTGGGTCGCATGAAATGCACACCCGAGTTTAAGAAAGTAATTTAATTAAATCGCGTCTGAAGAGGCTAACGCGTTATTATCTTTAGGGAAGGCAGTGAAATTCACTAAACGGTCCATCCCAAATTCTAAGTATTTATTATGACTAATTATTGAGGGCCCCGCAATTTGCATTTTTATTTGGCGAGGCTCGTCTCATTCATTATAAAAAAAAAAAGAATTTGCAACGTCATGGAAATGCATCTCATACCACGTCACAGTCAATGTACCCGTGATTAGAGACACATTTCGATTTCGTTGAGATTTGGATTTGGGTCACATAAATGTGCACCCGAGTTTAGGGAGATAACATTATTAAAGGCGCGCCTAAAGCAACTAGCGCATTATTATATTGGGTAGGGCCGTGAATTTTGCTAAACGGCCCGTCCCGGAATCTAAGTGTTTAATACATATATTTTGTGAGGGCTCCGCAATCTGTACATTTTTTATTTTTTGGCGAAGCTAGTCTCGTTTTTATTTTAAAGGGTAAACCTACAACGACTATATTTTCTATTAAGTTCGTTTCTAAAAAAAAGGAAATCCTAATTTATTAATCGAACAATGGAAGCTAGTAGGATACACGGCTAATGAAGAGTATCTCAAGCTTTGACGAATTACAATTAAACATGAACCTACATTTAGAACTAAACCATATGATGAACAACTGAATAATGACTAATAAAATTATAACAGAGCTTATTAAATCAATCCGACTACCCATTCGGCAAGCTAGTCACGAACATGAAAACTTTTGTACAACTTTCGTCTAGCATGCCCATTCGAGATAGCAATAACATAAGCACAAAACTAAAACTCGACGGATTTAAACAAAATCTTCAACATAACATGTATTCAAACTCGGACACGATAGTAACCGATAGCAACTCAAACAAAGATTAGAAAACGAACCTCTAATGATAAACACTGTTGGGGATTTACAACTCATTCATCAAACCGAAATGGAGCCATAGTCGGCGAAATGACGCAACGAGACCAATGAACTGGAACCTCATATCGGCACTCGAACGGACTTCAAACGGGAAACCATGGAAACAGTCATCACAGCTCAAACGGAATAGCTCGTGCTAAAACTCGAACTCGAACGGACTGAGCATGAAACATGGCTGCCACTGGTTTTCCCAGGTGACCCTTTGAACGCGAGGGGGGAGGGTGCGACTGGTTTGGACGTTAGAGCTGGGCAGCGGTAGTGGGTTGTTGTCGACGGGGGTGTGCGACGACGGGGAGCAGCTGTGGTTGTGGGGAAGCTGGACGGGATGGAGGGAGTTGGTGGCGCGACGGACAATGATGACGCAGCAACAACAGTTGTTGCTCGTCCGGCTGGGTTATGGTGGTTTGGACAGTAGGGTGATGGAGTTGGACTAGTGTTGGGTTGTGACGGGAGGCAACAGCAGTTGCTGCGCGAACCAAACTGAGGCGTGGTGGGTGCCGGACAGGATGGAGCTGGTTGAAGGGTCGTTTGGTGGCTTACTGGAGGTGAAATGAGGTGGTACGAGGGGTTGTTGATGGTGGTTTTTGGGGTCGTGTTCGTTAGGGTTTTTGTTTGGAAGAAGATGGGGGAGTTGGGCTGGTTGCGACGAGGGGGGGTGGTGTTTGGGTTTGGACGCTGGGGGAAGTAGGGTTTGGTCGTGGGGGAGTCGGGTTTTTCTCCCTTCAGTAGGTTTTTCTTCTTCTTCTTTATGAAGAAGAAGATCTACAGTACATGTTTTTTTTAAAAAAAAAATCTCAGTCCTCCTTGCTTTGGCCCTTTGTCCGTGTATTTGATACACAATGCCCAGAAAAATGAGCCCCACGCGTGGTGGGGTTCAAGGTTTGTGTCCCCCACGCGTGGTGGGGTTCCCCATGTGTCCTGGACACGTTTTATTATGGGTTAGGTCCGAAATTAGGCCTAAAACCGGGTAGTTTGAACCCGAATATTATTCTTTTGCCCGGACCCGAGAAATAGGAACACGTTGCTTAACTAGTCCTATGTAAGCAAAATAACTACCAAAAATAAGACTAGTATTTAAACAAAACTATATCCTTTTTTAAATATTTTTCAAGATTTAAAATAGCTACAAAATATTAATAAAACTATTTTTTTTGTAATTTTCGTTTTTATATAAAGATAAAATATAAAGTAATATTTTTGCATTTTTTCCAAATTAAAATAACTACAAAACCTTAATAGAATTATATTTTTTTGTAATTTTCGAAATTATATAAAGTACAAAAATAAAGTGCAATTTTTGTATTTTTCAAGTTTATGAGAGATACATAAACTAAAGTTTATATATATATTTTTTGAAATTTTTCTTTTTGCAACGAAATAAAGTAAAAATAGTTAAAATAGCTATACTAGACCCAATTTCACATATTCACGCTAAAAATGTGAAAATTCTCGGGGAGGGTCAAAAATCACGTGCTTACAAATACTAGAATTAATTTTAAAAAGTAAAATAGATGTCTCTATAAACTCTACTTTTGTTTTGATTCTATTGCCCACAACAACATTGCATCATCCTCTTTTGGCTTCCGTCTGCTTACGAGATCCTGCAAGTCATTGGTTACATGAGCAGTTGCACCACTATCCAACCACCAGAAATTTAAAAGGAACATGAACAAGACTAGTTTCAATGCAGACAAAAGCCAAAAGATTATCTGGTTTCTTTTTCAGAGGACAACTAGCTTTCTTATGACCTACTTGTTTACAATCCTAGCACTTGATTTCGTTCTTAATTACAGCTTGAGGACCAAGAGAATTATGAGACTGGCCTTGGTTAATACCAGACATATTAGTATGATCACTATTACCACATGGATGATGAGACTGGCCATGTTTCTTTTTATGAAATTTGGGTCCACCTTTTATTTTATAAGAGGGATAATAGCTGATCTAGATGAACTAACAAGGTTCACTACACCCTCAACCTTCTCCTTTTGGATCCTCCCTTCCTCTACTACACAAACAGTAGTAAGTTCATCAACATTCTACTTATCTTTTTGTGCATTATAGGTTGTCTTAAGTTGGTTAAACTCCACAGGAAGGGACCTTAGAGATTGGTGAACAAGAAAATCATTGGTAATGGTTACACCTAAATTATTCAGTTTGGCAGCAATGTTAACCAATTTCATAATATGATCACGGACACTACCAACAAGGTCATACTTTATGGTAGATAGAGAATCAATCAGGCTACCTATCTCAGCTTTATCAAATTCTAGGAATTTCTGTCTAATGGCACTCAAGAAATCCTTTACATTTCCATTATCCTTAATTGCATATTTTATGTAATCACAAATGGATTTGTTCATGATCATAAGGCTCAATTTGTTAGCCTTTATCCATTTCTCATACTTACTCATTTCATCAGCAGTGCTAGTAGTTGTAGGTTCAACTTGTTTCTGTTCAGTCAATGCAAAGTCCATGTCCATCAAACCTAATACTATTTCAATATCCTGTTTCCACTTCTTGTAGTTGCTATTAGTCAGAGTTTCAATGAAATTCAACTTAGTAGTCATGTTGTTAACATCTTTATAAGCAAACAACACAAAAATTAGATAAATTTATGGACATGCATATATAAATCAAAAGAATCAAAGACATCCATTACACTCTTCCTTTGGGTGGAAGATGCAATTGTCTCCTCTTTTAAAAATCAATGAGTCTAAGGCATTCATTGCAGCATCATCTTTAGGCAAGAGATACAAAACCTCCTCCCCTTATTATCCAAGAGTACAAGGCATATATTATGTCCTTCCTTTAGGTAAGAGACATAAAACCTCCTCTAATAACAAATTATCTTTATTTATACACATGAGAATTCAAGATATTATGTTCCTCCTTTAGGTGGAAAACACAATATCTATTCTCATTAATTAATTTAGCATCACTAGTATCAAAAGGTAAATAACCTTCTATACTAGTGTACACTTTTCAAGGACAATTTAGACACGATTCATTGAGAATATTTCGGTGACTCCAATAAATAAACCAATTTGGTGGAAACTACTCATTAATCATAATTCTCAACCCATATGTTAAATGATTTCACATGTATATAGTATCAAGAACCTTTCAGTAACTCCAAATAAATAGACCACTTTGATGACACTATTTATTAATTATAAGCTCTTAGTTGTACACGTTAATACATGTGATAAAATAACACATATAATTTAAACCTTTCAATTTATTTCTTATATCAATTTTGAATCCATTTTCTGACTTAAAATAATATGAATAATTATAAATAAATAAAAAAGCAATCGTCGGAAGCTTTTCCTTGGTTATGTTAGGCATTATACCAAGAAGACAAATTTTGCTAAGAACCTTTGATGCCAAACCAAGCTGCAGCATCTTTAAGCCTTTTGAACATAAAAGTTTACTATTTCTTTGTAAAACTAGCTTCAAAATAATGTCACACTGCTCAATTTCCAAGCTGTGTGTAGGGGTTGTATTTATTTTATTAAAATAAAAGGTTAAACAAGTAAACATAATAGCCAAAATACCTAAAAGGTACATATTAATTCTTACATACACCTTTAGGTTTCAACAAGTAAACAATCGGATAACACCGAGAACCAACGAACAATCATCGTCAACCACCCTTTCATAATCAGGTTTAGAAATTATATTTAAATTCATAAAGAAAAGTGATGTTTAGAACCACAATTCAGTAACTTCTAATCAATTTAAGCGACCCAACAGTGTCAACAATTTATTTTGATGAGTCGAGCACTAAATCAGGTTTCGCACCGTCGCATCGAAGTATCAAACAACATTGCTCCACATATACAAATACGAATTCTTTACTCAAAATTAAATAACGATCTTAATCTCTAACTATGGTGACTCTGATATTAACTGTAAGATAATTAAATAGTAGCCATAACAGAGATTAAGACATAATTATACAGATATAAAATCATAATCTTGAGTTAAGAGTCTAAGAAAGCGTATCATTAAACTCCATGGATTCAGCAACGACAGCAACGACAACAAACGACGATTAAGCCTGAGACCAACTTCCACGATCCACTAGCTACGCGCTCTCACAGCACGTAGAACTTGACCGATATGACGTCTACCTTTACCACATATTCAAGAGGCAGAATACGCTAGGGTTTTCTAATAGCCAGGGAAAGGGGGTTAGCCTCTATTTATAAAGAGTACCTACCCATCACAGATTCACAGACCAATTGTTATTGGGCCTCACTTATCTACACACATAGTATTTAATACTATGCATTTTATTTATCCACCACTTGGATTGCGTCACTATCCTTTCATGCTATAATCAATTAACGCAAGTCCAAATTCCAACATGTGTATCTATTTTTTGTTCGTGGTTTCTTTTAGAAAACATGACAGAGCCCAGATGGTGATATATTATTTCTGTTTGATATCATGTGCTCGACAAGCTGGAAAACTGAACAGGAAACATTACTCCCTCCCAACAACTTTAATTAATTTTTTGGTTTTTTTTCTTTAGATATTACGAAGGAATTAACTTTTTTTTCTTCTAAAAAGTTGCCCTGAAATTAAAGATTCTTAGAGTATCAGTTATATTTCCAATGACAAATAATGTGTAGAAATACTAAAAGTTAATATGATTATTTTTATTTTTGATTAATATTAAAAGATAGATTTCTTAATATGTGCAAAAACATCCAAAAATTCAATTAAAATGAACCGGAGAGAATTGAAAAAAAAAAATAGAGGGGGGCGGGGCGATTTTTCATAGTGATCTGGTTAACTATACTAAATGTAGGATGTTTAATGAACTGCTTAAACTAATATAGCATGGTGTATTAGACTAGTAAGGAAAAAGAAGAAGTGAATCAACACTGTATATTACACAGATTTTCAGGTTACATATACATATTGAACAGTTCACTGCACAAACAATCTAGCTATTTTCAGGTTCGGACTCTCCGATAAGTTATAATAGTTTTGAGGAGGAGTGTCCAAATCGAACCGAAAAATTGCACCAAACCGAAAAATCAAACCAAACCGATTAAAAACCCCGACTAGGTTTAGTTTAACTTGGTTTGATATTGAGTAAAAAAAAACCCGAACCAAACCGACATATAAATATATAATTTTTATAAATATTTTTAAGACTTTATATTGAATTTTTGATATCCTCTCATGTGTTAACCTAGAAAGTGTACATTAACGAAAATTATTGTTAGACGACTAAGAAAATAACTATCATGTATTACTAAAAAAATTCTCTTATTAGAATATTTTAATAGATTATATGTTTGTCAATTTTTTCAATATTTACTAAACATATATTCACTTATCAAAACTTTATCTATAACTTTAACAA